>NC_137832.1:48683579-49396079 GCF_963921795.1 Nannobrachium achirus | reverse complement strand
AAGAATTTGAAGTCATATAGCCTGGCCCTATTGAAATGTCCAATAACACGTATGGGAGGTGGAGAAGGTGGGTGGGTGGGGGGATATGACATTTAGTGTCCCCTGGGTGTGGACTCATTCTGCGCAGGCACCCGCACGTCGTCTCAGCCCTGTGTGTCACATTTCAGATGACATCAGCGCTGAGTGATTGTTCTGGAGCTGCGAAGGCCACGACCCGCGGGACCAACAACATCGGTTCTGTTGATGCCTTCTTGGAGCAGTGGTTTTTCATATCAAGGCCCATTATTTATTCGGCATTTGAGCCACGGACCACCATTTGATGAGATTTAGCCTCTCAGACCCAAGACTTAGAATGTTGTTGTCGCTGTATAAGATATAGCTGTATGTGGTGCCATAGGAGAGATAAACAGGCCAACGTTGTTTGAAATAACAATACTTCAACATTCTCTAACTGTGTAGACTTCTTGTTAATTAAGTAAAGTCGATGTTTAACAATAATGTAACTCTTGACAGAGTTATTACAATTTTATACTCTCAAGAGTTAAAGATCTATAAAGCTGCGTCCAAACCTGGATGGTTCAAGCAGCGTGATAACATACAAAGTGAATGCAAAGACGAGACAACGCGCGACCAAGCGCGGGCGGCGCAAACAGGTGCGGCGCAAACGATCCGAACGGGGCGGCGCAAGCGGTTGCTTCGGTATCTTCGCCCCACTTGGAAAAATCCAACTGAGGCGACCTTCGCTTCACCCCCACTCCACCCATCGCGTCCTGAGAGCCAATCAGCGTTGATGTTGTCCGGAGACACGGACATGATTGAAAAAAAAAGCAACGGCGCGGTCCAGGGTGGCGGGCTCATGTTTATAAACATAATATTATGTCTCAGATCATAATACAATAATAGAAATGTCACGGCTAATCTATCAACAAGCCATTCTATTTCGGCTAGCAAAGTGTTTGGTTACCAACTCTCCATCATTTAGCTGGGGACCACCTGGAACCCTCTCAAGGACCACTGGTTGAGAACCACTGTCGCACACACGCACACACGCACACGCACACACACACACACACACACACACACACACACACACACACACAGTGCCTGCCAAACATGGTGGCATAATATAGTTACTGTCCCAGACACCCTAACAAATGCCCTTGTATTGTAATAGATGTGTAATAAAGGTCAAAGTTCACTTTATTCGTCATCCATAGGAGAAATTCGTCTTGGAGTAAAAGACGACAAATTCTGCAGTACATGCAGACATAAGGCCATACATTAAAAAAACACTTAATATATGATGTCACTGTGCAGACACCTAGCAAGCTGAGGTAATCACACTCATTCATCACAGTCATTTCTACTCATTGGCCTTTCAGGCATACCTCTCAGGCCATTACGCAAGTATGCAGTGCAGAACAGAGTTCATTTTGACAGCAAATTGCGATTTAGTTTAGTCATAGTTGGTCATGGATTATGCTGCTGATTATAAACTGACAGTTCAGCAATGATAGGATATTAACATTATTTGCTATTAAATGATACGGGTCTTCCTATTATGGCAGCGTGATGTTCGTGATGGGTCTTATAATTTGAGTATTTATTACGAGTAAGGCCTTAACCAGCCTTTTGAAACCTAACTTCTCCTGGACAAGCTCAATGTCACAAAAGACCTGGAAGTCAACAAAACAATCCGACTTATAGCCCAGATAAGTCCCTTTTTATCTCATTTCCTACTGCCAGGAAATACAGATCCTCAAGGCCACACATTATTTGATTATTATTATTTTGTTTGTGCAAAAGTTTTTATTTTTTGTTTTAGCCTCTGCCAAGACAAGGGATCCCCGGAATTGAACAGCTCTGAATGTGTTTATGTTTATTGTTCAAGAGTAATAGGCCAAAATGCAAAGCATCCTGATATAGCGCCACCATGAGGATGATTTGAAAAACACAGGGTGGAGGGTCTTCCATTGGCCTACTGGGAGTGTGCATGCAAAGTGTGACACCGATCGGTTTAGCAGTGGACGAGATTAGCTCTGCAAAGACAGACACACACACAAGGACCGGGGCAGAATAGGCTTTACTTCACAGCCTGGCAAAAACAATAATTGAAAGATTTGGCCTTTGTCATACAGTATAAGGCGTTTACTCTCCAGTCCACAACAGTTTGGAGAATAAACACTTTGGGGCTAAAACATAGGCAACCAAAAAGTTAAGTGAGGGCCTTATGTGTTTTACATAAGTTAGCCTCCTGCATGGTGACGCTATAAAAGGCAGATGTGAAAAATGCAGGGCAAAGTTTTAGAAAGATCGGTGTGGTTATAGGTAAAAACACAAATTTGCCTGTTAGAGCACCACCATGAGGCTGATTTGAAGTGCCATTTCTTCCTCTGCCTAATGGGAATGTGTATGCATTTTCTGTATTCATGATTTGAGGCATTTTGTTGACAACAGAGAACTTGGGCAAACTTTGAAAGCCAAAGGTAGCCAAACAGGATGGAATATGAAAAATCTGAAAGAGCCTTTTTGTTTAATGACTATAGATATACTGTGTTTCTGACAATGCTTTTCAATGGGAACCGAGTGGTTGTGTGTATTTCTAAAAAAAATAAAACATGTTCCATTCCCATTGAAAAGTATTGGCAGAATCCGCGGCATACAGAAGGCAGAATCAAAGTTCTGTGTGAGTGCACCCTAAAACAAAAACTGCAGCTTTTATATCTGATTCTCATTGCTGTGATTTTTATGTGTATGTTATTCTTTTAGTTTTGAATTTTCACGAATTTGAGGCCAGGTCTCTGTTGCCAAAACAAGTAGACCTTTTTTCACGGCCTGTCTTTTTCAGACATTTAGCTGACTTTCTGATCCAAAGTGACATGCAATTAGTGAGCCGGTACTGTGGCAGTTCAGTGTGCTGGCCAAGGACACTTTGACAGGACACATGGATGGTTCTTGCTGGATTTGAACCTTTGGTCTTTTCATTTCTTCTAGGCAGCAACCCCCTTTTTCATCTCTGTGAGACAAGGATTCCGCCAGACCAGGCTAAATGTCAGAATAGGCTACCACGATGGCATAATGTAGTTGTCTTTTCTGTCATGTACATGACACCAACCCATCAGATGCCCTCTATAGCCTCACAAGAGAGCGTGCACTAGGGCTGAACAATCATTATCATACCGTTATCTAAATTTTTCACTCTAGTACGGGCGGGTGACTGCAGGAGACAAGTACACCCGTTTTGTCACCTGTCCCCCATACATGCTCGCTTGCCCCCTTTTTTGCAAAGGAATTACTAAACGATGCCTGAAAATACCTGCATGCAGCATGCAGCTTATAAAGCCTTCCGTATGGAAAGCTTTACTGTAACGTTTGTTTATTCATCATCATCATCACCATAGAGTGTGTGCTTTTTCATGTGTGGCCTCACTCACATGCTGAATTAATTCATAGTTATCAAGAGCACAACATAGGCCCTTGTCAATATGGAAGTTTAAGTCAAAGTCGATACAGATTCTCTTGACAGAATGCTCAAATTGATATACAGTATTAGCAGAACTACTTCCCAAATCCCAATTACCTCTTAATTGAGGAGGCTAACAGTACACATGGACTTTCCACTTGTTCTGTGGAAAGTCATCATGGGTGCATGTCTGTACTGTAGTAGACTCTCACTCTTTCCCTGAAGAAGACCTTGCCAGGTCAAAATGTTGGTTTCTATCTAAATAAATCCTGCATTGTGGCTATGAGTGTGTGGCCCTTTTCTTTATCTTTAGGCAGACTCTCAAGAACAGTATCTTGTACATTTCATTGTAGAAAATAAGCCAAGCATGTGGAGTTTGAAGTATCATTTTTCTTGAAAAAATAAAAAATAAAACGTCAATATGACCTAACTGTGAATACCATTTTCTTTTTCTTTGTCTTTATTTGTTCGCATGAACAAACAAGTCTTCATGGTCCTCATCAAGTCCTATCTCAATGTCACTTCTCTCAAAGTGACTTTGAAGTCTGGCTTTAGAAATGTCATGAACAACAAAATAATGGCAGTCAGTCTCCTGAATCATGCTTTTCTTCAAATACCACAGCAGCCACCGCACTGGCACAAACATGCATAACGTGTGGTAAAACTCATTAGTAGTTATTTAATATTTGATTAGCAGCCCGCGATCTGACAATGGCTGCAATTACAGAGATACAGTAGACGGACAAGATTAGATTTCCAAGAGCACTTGACTTTTTAGAAAACCACTGTCAAATTAAACGTGACATTTATCTTATCAGCCTCTGTCGCGCTGGGGACATTAGCGGCATTGTCTCAGGGGCTTGTTATATATAGGTGGCACAGAAATACACATACACGCATGCCTCCACACACACCCACTTCCACAAATGGTAAATGGTGCATTTATATAGCGCTTTTATCCAAGGTGCTTTACATAGATTGTGCATTACATTCACCCATTCACACACACATTCATACACCGATGGCAGAGGAAACCATGCAAGGCACCAACCTGCTCACCAGGAGCAACTAGGGGTTCAGAGTCTTGCTCAAGGACTCTTCGACATTAACTCAGGGGGAGCCCGGATTCAAACTGGGAACCCTTCGTGCTCCAATGACGGTTTCTCTACCCCTGAGCCACACACACACACACACACACACACACACACACACACACACACACACACACACACACACACACACACACACACACACACACACACACACACACACACACACACACACACACACACACACACACACACACACACACACACACACACACACACACACAATGTGTGTCGGCATGTCGGTCCGCGTATTTATCTGCAAATCAGTTTGGCTGTCAATGGGTGTGCATGTGTGTGTGTGTCACTGTTGTTTGAATCTTTATGTGTGTGTTCACAAATGCATGAGGTGCCATTCATGCTCCATCATGCGCCTGCCTATAGCAGCATGGTTGGCAATAAATGATGAGCAGTTAGTTAAGGCCCCAGGAAGCATTCATTCACAACGTTGAGTGACGCCAATCCATCACTACTTTCCCCGACAGGACCTCTGCCACTTCCACGTTACGCCGGCCTCCTATAATGTGGGCAGTATGCAGCAACATGCTGCAACCTGGGACGGCACAGCTGCACTGTTCCTTGCTGTCTGTCGTCCCGTTTAACATCAAGGATGTTAGACAAAGTAGTGATCCTTACGGGGCTGTGTATTTTAATTTTTTTTCAATTAGGAAGATCTTTTCTCTCACGCACTCTTTCGTTATTTCATGCCCACTTTCCCAAGGCTGTCAATCACACGGTCAAAGAGTGAGCATACAGTCCTGTAGTGTAGACCAGTGGTTCTCAACATGTGGGTCGGGACCCCCAGAGGGGTCCCCACATCTTTTTTGGGGGTCCCCAGATGATTAGCTTAATGTGAAACATTGTTTTCTCACTCAACAGTAAACAAACCATCATACAGTTTAAGTGTATAGAGGGTATCTGTGCCAATTTAAGGACCTTTAAGATATTTTTTAATATCTCTAAAATGGAAAATTAAACATTGGCCAAATTGTCAAATATTAGAGACAGAAATTGTGAAAATAGCCGATCTACATGCGCACAATGCCTCGCAAGGTGAGGCGTTGTGAGCATGTAGATCTGCTATTTTCACAATAGAACTGTGTTAAATAAAATGTAATGCCTCAACTCTTGTCAGCGTGGGGGGTCCTGAAGTTAAAATATGATTATTTTGGGGGTCGCAGCCTGAAAAGGTTGAGAACCACTGATGTAGACGATCAGATCCTTCGAGTCGCAGGTAGCCTGTCTGCCAATTGTCTCAATTTAACAAATATCACTCTGAGCACTGCACAATCCACCTCCAAACCGCCTCCACTCCGTTTAAAATAGCTCACCCAAAAAATTACAAAAATATCAATTACACACCCCATGAAGCCTTGAATTCATGGATATTTTGTGTTGTTGTTTTCGTCGTATTCCTACGGCAATAATTTGATGACCACCGGAGTGTCCTACTGACCGATGACCCGGTCATCAAATTATTAACTCAGGAATTATCGTGAATTCAAGGCTTCATGCGGTGTGCAATTGATAGAACATACCGGTAAGTCATTTTTGGGGGGTAAACTACTCTTTTAAGGTCTCCCTCTCCATAGTACAGGAATTCAGCAAGAAGGTGTTTTTATCTGCACCACCACCAGCATCTAGACTGGTAGAAGATCTGGGCTCGCTTTCCTTCACTATCATAGGCTCATCAATGCATTAATGCAGAAAACTCTGTAAACATATATTCTTTATCTCAATACATTTTAGTGGTGGTCCTTTAAGTAAGATTACCAACAAAGTGACAGGACGACAGAGGCTCAGGGGGCAGAGCGGTCCGCCTTGGAATCCAAAGGTTCCAGGTTTCGATTCTCTGGCTCCTCCTGGCTGTGTATCGAAGTGTCCTTGAGACACTGAACCCCTAACTGCTCCTGATGAGCAGGTTGGTACCTTGCATGGTTTCCTCTGCCATTGGTGTGTGTGAATGTGTGTGTGAATGGGTGAATGTGAAATACATTGTAAAGCGCTTTGGAGAAAAGCGCTATATAAATGCAGCCTATTTACCCTCCTTTAAAACCGCTCTGAAAAGTCACTTGCAGGATGCTGCTACTCGAAACTGGTAAAAAAGACAAAGCCTATGCTTTCCACCCCCTGACGTTTCTACTGTAACTACCATTTATTTTATTTGTATTTTTTTACAACAGTTTTTTGATGATATTGTCTGCATAGTAATGTGTTTTATTTGTCTGTCATTTAATGTTGTATGAGTTAAAAAAAGGACCCCAATTGAAACAAGCCCAAAAGCTTTCTTGTGGTGCTTATCCTTTTAGTTGACCTGTACCAGTGAAACTGTACTGTCCTGTACCTTTTCCTTTGCAAACTTCTAATAATGTATTCAATCAATCAATCAATCAATAAATCAATAAATCAATAAAACCAAAGTAAGCTCCTGCCATTTGATCATAACAAATGACATGGTGATTATATAAGCATAAAAGAAAAATACATTTCATGAAAAAGTGAGTTGAACGTCACAAAGAACATACAAACTACAGGTTGTGCTTACTTGCAGAGGGTGTTTCAGCGTGGACGGGGGGCGTGGAGGGGATGAAGGTTGGGAAGAAGAAGGAGCGCAGCGAGCGCTCGGTGAGCAGGGGCGAGCGCTGGGCGCTGGGCAGGTTCTCACAGCTGCCCACGCTGCCGTGGATCTTAAGGTTCAAGGGCTTGGTTTTCTTCTTGGCTCTGCATGAGGAGACAAAGAAAACAATGTTGTTGCTGTCGGGCATGAATTAAACCTTGTGTGTCCAAAACGTTTTGCTTTTCAGGAAATGAAATGAAAAGAAAAAAGAACTTTTGTTCCAATGGATCCAATGTAATTATTACTGTATTTAGTCACATAAGCTCGCTTGTTAATTTTTCATTAGTGCAATATTTATAAAAACCCAATGATAAAATGTTTTTTTTTCCTTTTCTTTTTTTTTCTTCAAAATAGTTAAACAAAGGTTAAGATGTTTACAGTTCTACTACCAGATTTATTATTTATTTATTGGGGCTGGTGCCAGCAAAAAGCAGCTTACCTTTGCGATGTTATAGAAAAGATCTATTCATTATTTCCAAACGATTTATTTTTATTTTTTATTTATTATATAGGGTGTGCCAAATGTAGTTCTAAGAGCGGACATTTCTTGGGTCAACACAGCCTTACACAGGTGTTCTGATTAGACTATAGCATTAGTTCTATGCAATCAAACAATTGAAACACCTGTGTTTTGACCCAAGAAATGGCCGCTAAGGACTACAATTGCGTCACCGCTGGCACACACTATAGGTACTTTAGCCAAGCTGGCGGCAGAGGGCAGCCTTATGCAAAGAATGGGTGTGAATTGGGCCGCTCCGCTTGCCGTCGTTCAGAGCATAGAAATGCATAATCTAGATCAGGTCCACAGAGAACAGCCAGGAAGTGAATTAGACATCATTGATGTTTACGTGTGGTGGAGATTTGAAAGCAGCATTACGGGAGATGTTTTTAATGTACAGTGTACACACCCGCGCGACCACTCATCAGCTTACAGTCATCAGACAAGGTAAAAGAACGAGCGTTCATATTGGCAACGAGCTGGGGTCAAAATTGGGGCGAACGGGAACGTCCGAAGTGGTAAAAGAGTTAAGGATAAGGGGTAAGGCATGGATGAAAAATAGGGCCATTTGAGTCTAATATAGGGCGAGGTGGCTTTTCACCCTTAGGCGTCTTACCGGTAATGTATACTGTATAGGCCTTTACACACGAGTGTGAAGAATAAATGATACTAAAATCACTGGTAATTGTTTTGCATCACAATTCTACATTGCATTGCTTTATCACCACATAACATTCATGTTCTGTGTGTGGATCATGACACAAACCCCAGTACAAACTACAAAGACAAATTATTTTCAGGTCAATCGCAGACAAAAAAAAACAACAAATTGAATTCTTGGCTCTCAAAGACGCTCCCTGAATTAGCCAAGCATCATCACAGCCAAGCTGTGATGAGTTATAATTGTGACTGTAGGTCGCAGTTTACTGTCAGAACCGTCACAGCTTGTCCGTATTCGTCCGGACAGTAACGCCTGACACTGTGGTTCCAGGTGACATCACAGTGATGTCAGATACTCAGAGAAGGGATAATGCCTGACACTGTGGTTCCCCTGACACATCACTGTGACATCACAGGTGACATCACAGTGATGTACCGTAAGATACTTAGAGCAGGGATCTCCATATATGGGCATAAACAGGTGGCATCACAGTGGTGTGGCTGGTTCAGACAGGGATCTCCATGTATGGGCATAAAAGGGATCGTATGTTGTGATGTCATGGGAACCACTCTATGCCCTTATATGGAGATCCCTGATGTCAATATTAAGTCAATATCATGTCAATATTAAGCCCATATATAACAGGACTTCATATGGGAATGCCCATATATGGAGGAAGACGGCCCATGTCTGTGGTTCAAACAGGGATCTCCATGTATGGGCATAAAAGGGATTGTGTGTATGATGTCAGATGTGATCGATGTCATAGGATTTTCACATAACAAATAACTGAGTAAGCATGTTTGGGGTCTCACAGCATTATTTCCATATACGGTACATGGATCTCCATAACTGGTCCGGTAACTGGTCCGGTATACATCACTGGCCAGTCGGCGAAGACATGGTGTGACCTCGCCCTTTAGCATGACGCTCTGAGGCATCTTACTAGTAATTAGTAATTAGTACTTATTATTATTAGTATAACTCATCACAGACTCAAAAACTTGGACATGGGACAAAACAAATTGAACAATTAGTGAAAAATACTAATTACAAAAAAAGAAAAACTGAACAAAAATTGCAAGTAACAAGAGATACATTTGTACTTAACATACATAATGCTCTTTTATGCAATAATGACAGAGACATTATGCAAATAGTTAATCAATCACATGGGATGCAAGATTCTCATATTTTTTATAGAGCATAGCATACAGTATGTACCGGTATGTTGTTTCTTATCTTTTCCAGGGGTATGGAGCTACTCTGAAAGCCGGGCAGTGGGAGTTCTTATATGCATTTCATCCTATACATTTTAGGATTTAGGATTTCTGTAAGCTCGATTTTTAAAAATTGCCCAAAAGGAATTATTTCCAGATCTCTGTGACATTTGAGCCATGCAAGGACTGTGAACAAAGTTGGAGGCTGCGCTGGTAGAGGCAAAACGTTGGCAGGAGCAACAGCAGTATGTACAGTATGACAGCATAGCAGGGATCAGTGTAGGAGGGAATCATATTTGCATGTCAATGGCCCGCCTTGTTGTGATAATGAGCTGTGACTGGTGTGTAGAAATACATGGCTGACAAGAAACAACTTATTCAATCAACAAGACTGACAGCTGATTACAGCCCAGGGACGGATTAACCTCCGCGAGGGCCCCTGGCCGATTCTTTTTTAGGGCCCCCCACTCTCCACCATAACCCCCCCTTCCTCCCGACGCGCATTACCCAGCTCGGATTTTAAGCCATGATGATCATCTGTGGGCCAAGAAAGCACCTGTAGACAACAGAGGAGGGGCCCACACATTTGATATTTAATTAACGTATACATTTAATTTTAGAAAATTGTCAATGACCACGCGGCCCAGTTCCCCCAAGGGCCCCTGAGAGCCAAGGGCCCCTGGCAAGGGCCCCACCGGCCCAATGGTTAATACAGCCCACAGCTGGGCCATAATATGACTCTCTTGACAAAAGTTGAGAAATCTTGTGGCGGGTTCCTAACGCAAAATCATATGGGCCGACCAAATGCATATACATTTCATGGCCCTTAATTGATTTCATGGAAATCCATTTCAATGGCACCTTGTGTATACAAAAAAGACACGTACCGCAATGATTTTACAGACATGACAACAATGTACTGTACACACAAAAAAGGCATCAAAGAATATTGAAACCAAATATCAAACCAAGCAGGGGCATTTGCCTTCTTCCAGTATAAAGGTCAGCTAAAAAGCTCTTGAAAATAGCAACAGAAAAAGGACATAATACTCCATTTGTTCCATATAGACTATATAAATATGCGCCGAAGGTTCTCCAGCTTAGCACATGAAAAAGTTTGAGAACCACTGCTCGAGGAAACAATGCAGGATACACTGATGTACTGACATTTCTTAGAGAGGGCAGAATGGGTCAAGAGATCAGAACAATGTGGTCAATGAATGAACAAACTTCATGAACACAACATTGAGCTCAAACTCACTACGGGGTACAGACTTGATCCCAGTGCTGTGGGACTGCTTGTAGATAGACACGTCAATCAGTTCACACACGTACGCACTCATGTCAACTTTAAGGTACATTGCATTGACTTACAGTCATTCATTATCACCGTAACCTAACCTGCAACGTTTAAAAGACGTTTTGAAGGAAAGCGAAGTCCAGATAGAGAGAAATAAAGAAGCGATAGAAAGAAGGGGACAGATGTTGAGTCAGAAACAACAGAGAACAAGACGGTGGGGGGTGCTTGGGGTGGGGAGGAGGGAGAGAGAAATATGACGTCATAGGAAGGATCAATCAGGGAATCAGGGACTCGGGTGGAGAGAGCTGGAGTGACATTTTACATCAGAGAGACAGAGAGATATAAAGACAGACAGAGAGAGACAGAGACAGAGAGAGACAGAGAGAGACAGAAAGACAGAGAGGGAGACAAAAACTGAGACCGAGAGAGAGAGAGAATCCATATTAACCACATGAACCATAGCGTCCCTAATCTGGGCTTGTCATAAAAGGCGAACATTCAGCAAAACAATAAATAGGTGGACATTCTGCGAAAATAGCAGAAGTGCGAGCTCAAAGCGTGTTGCACCACGACAACAACACTGCTATTTTTGCTCTTTGACGCAACAGCGGCTAGGGTTCAAATATATATAAAGTGAAGAAAAATAGAACTGGGGGCAGTGAGTCCCACAGCGACATGCAAAGTAAGACTAATTTAGTGCAGGGTGTATTAAAACCCTGCGGGGGAATTGTCCCCAGTCAGCCAGTGGTAGAAGAAGTACTCAGTATTATGTAGCAATACCACAATATGAAAATAGTCTGTTACAAACAAAAGGCCTATATTCAACATTTTACTTGAGGTAAAGTATTGGCATCAAGATATGCTTACAGGGCCAAAGTAAAAGTACTCAAAGTACTAAAAATGTGTAAAATCTTTTGGAAAATAGCTGATCTACAAGCTCAAAAGTGTTGCGGCGAGACACACTGTGAGCTTGTAGATCAGCTATTTTCAAATATGCGTTTGTAAAAAGAAGAAACGTAGTGGAGCAGAAGTATAAAGTAAGTCAGTCAGAGCATGTTTATCCGAATGATCAATCAATAAATTGATCACCTTGGATGAATGGAACCAACGTATCATAAGTTCTCGTATATCGGTGGTATCACTGTTTAATATGAATGTTTTATTATCATTAAAATCTTTAGCGTTATCGCCAGTTATCTGGGGCCTCCACTTGCAACATCCTCACGGGCCACCAGTGGGGCCCCCGGCCCACTGGTTGAGAACCGCTGCTCCAGACGGAGTCATGCAATTAAGCCTGTAAGTCAGTTCTAACACATCCTCCCAGTCTCCTGTACGTCAGTGCTAACGCATCCTCGCAGTCTCCTGCGGTAAGGAAGCAGCCAGCAGGTTATCACTACAGCCGCTATAGAGCCTTTGTCAGCTCTTCAGTTTAGCCTCCGTTATGCCATTCAAATCTAATTTAGACCATTCATCTTGCAGCGTGCCTGGCTTTATCGTCTCCTCGCATGATGGATAGACAGTTTAGGTGGCAAGGGAATATGAATGGAGAGGGGGAGAGAGAGACAGAGAGAGAGTGGGGTGGAGAATTCCCAATTTTCAGTCTGAAGATGCACGTTGCGTGGGTAGGTGGGAGGCTGCAGGCATACGGAGCAAACTCACTGAACTACACAATGACGTTTCATTGTCCTTAAATCGTGCGTTCACCTGCCTCTTCAAGTCACTGCATGACTGGTACCACGCAGAAGGGAGGGGTCAGAAGAATCAGAAAATGCACGATGCAGAGAGAGAGAGAGAGAGAGAGAGAGGTGGGCGAGCTGACAAGTGTTATGAGAGGAGGGTAAAGGTGTAAATAGTTTATCTCAATGCCTCTCTCCGTTATCTAGACTTGAGTGCTAGTCAGGATGAGTCACTCGCAGAAGAAATGCGTGCCGGCGTACACATGTCACATGTCCCAGTTGTCAAACTAGCAAATCAAAGTAAGCGTGTGCTCCCATCCTCCTCCGAGTCATGTCAAGAAAATAGAAGACTTAATTAAAGTATAGTCTAGAAGTTTGAGAATTAGTGGTACTGGTTGTGTCAAATGCTAACGTTGTTGTGTTTGGTAATGCTAGAGTGTTTTCCCTGCTGGTGCAGCGTTGCATCTTTGAAAGCCGAGAAGACACGCCGAAGACAAGAGCTGCACAGATTCATTTATTTATGTTGAACAAACAGCACGTCACACACACACACACACACACACACACACACACACACACACACACACACACACACACACACACACACACACACACACACACACACACACACACACACACACACACACACACACACACACACACACACACACACACACACACACACACACACACACACCCATATATGTGCTCACATAACCACACAAACATGCAAACACCCACATATGCAAGAAATGTGTACGACTGTCCACCCACCCCTTTCACATCTGCATTTCCCCACACTCCTGGAAACACAAATTACGGAGAGAAAAATTGTTCGTTTGATCAGGAACATGACAGGAGAGCAGAAAACAGCAATTATTCAAACAAAACCTTTTCCTTTACGTTCCATAATACCAGATGAAAGGAATTCAAAGTGAAGGGTCATGCATATTGCAAAGGCTACAGTATGAAAAGTAGCTGCTGCTCGCTAATCAAGTGGCATATTTCTGCGGTGACACTTTTATATCAAAACATGTTTGAGCACATTTTAATTAACTCTAATGTTGAACTCCAGGAATAACTGACTTGCGAGAGATTCCATCTGCATAGTTAAACTTTCTTAACTGTTGTGAAATATGCAAGGAGCTTCACCAAGACCCATATGGCAAAATCACCCCCTTCCTTTTATGCAAATGGCGGATATGGAATAATATCACTGGCAGCCACAGTTCTTGGCTGCTTTAATAAAGGTGGAGGAGGAATGAAGTAATGAGTCCTGAATAGTGATCAGACCTGTAGATGACCAGGAGCAGGTAAAATACATTTTAGAAGTAAGGAGGTAAGATGCAAGCTACATCTTTTGCGTGCTTTATGCAATTAAATAAACATGTGCGCCGTGCACACACACACACACACACACACACACACACACACACACACACACACACACACACACACACACACACACACACACACACACACACACACACACACACACACACACACACACACACACACACACACACACACACACACACACACACACACACATGGTTGTGTGCTTTTGTAAGTCTGTGTCAACCTGAGCTGTAGTTTAATTAGTGAGTAGGCAGTCTTCTCTCTTGTCTTCTGTCTGCAAATACATCAGAGCATCTTTGTGTGTGTGCGTGCCTGTGTGTCTGTGTCTGTTTCCTGCCAGTTTCCAGCCTTGAAAGTGTGTGTCACTGCACCTTCAAGGCTGTGTGCGTGTGCGTGCGTGCGTGAGTCTGCACATAGGGTCTGCACAGGAAACTGAACATGCTGCTGAAGTGGCAACAGGGCACCCAAGGAAAGATATAGAGATATAACACGTGATTGAAAGAAAGAGACAAAGATATACAAGTGATTGAAAAAGAGACAGAGAGATATAGCAAGTGATTGAAAGACAGAGACAGAGAGATATAGCAAGTGGTTGAAAGACAGAGACAGAGAGATATAGCAAGTGATTGAAAGACAGACAGAGATATAACAAGTGATTGAAAAAGAGAAAGGCAGGAAGATATGAACAAGCGATTGAAAGACAAAGAAAGAGAGAGAGACACAGACACAGACAGAGAGAGGACAGAAATGGCATGAGAGCTAGTGTGCAACGAGAGAGAGAAAAAGGCAGAGTGCGGGCGGGGGACAGGGGGCGAGGAGGCGGGGACCGAGCAGTGGTTTGGGACTGGGAGCCATGCAGCCAGGTGACAGGGGAGGTGACAGGTTGACAGGGACTTGCCTCCCAGCAGGGTAGCTCTGGGTGACAGCCTGCCTAGTTAAAATAGTTACTGGATGGTCCAACATGCTGCTGTCATGTGGAAGGAACCTGTAACCTTTACTGAACACCCTTAAAACCAAATGCTTACTCTCTTTGGGGTTTTTTTTCCTTCCCTCCACCATTCCCACCAGAAGTCACAACTTTAAAATGTTGTTTATGGATAATATTAAGCAGTTTCATTATGTAAAAAGTATAGAATCCGCACACTGATTTAAATGAAAAACTCCCAGTCATGCTTTATCATAGATTAACGTTTCGACACAGGGTCTTCTTCAGAAGATCTACAGAAAGTACAGTCAAATAATTACTACTGTAAGTAGAGAGAGTTTTTAGTGATTATGCCCGGCCTATAGATTACTTAAATTTATTTATTAGTTTGCCTCAGATTCAAGTGACTGCTCAATTTAATCCTCCCTGATTTTAGCTCCGGTTTTGAGACTGTTGTGACCATCTAATAGATGGAGAAATGGGTTAGGGAACCGGCACTGGACTGGTTTCGCTCCTATCTCACAGACAGACGTTTTTCTGCAGTAGCCTAATCGGGTTAGACTTATTCCTCTCGGGTCCCATTCACCTGTGGTGTTCCACAGGGATCAATTCTACAGTAGGTCCTTTAGGGTTTTCTATTGATATGCTTCCCGTTGCCAATACAATTCATAACCACAACATTCATTTTCACCGTTATGCAGATGACATGCACACGGAATATCCCACTAAAATCTGATGTTGAGTGACCCCCACAAATTCCACCCACTCCCTCCAGTTAGAACTCTGTACCTTATCCAGCAATGTTAAAGGAGTAGTTCACCCCCAAAATGACTTTTTTTTCCTATTGATTACTCACACCATGGAGACTTGAGTTCAATAATATTTTTTTGTATTTGTCGACAAAAAATGTATTATAGTAAATTTACCCCCATTGTTTCTGGATGGGGACCCAAATGCAGGGGCCTGGATGCAGACCCAAATACAAGGCCATGGATGGGGACCCAAATGCATTTGTGTGAGAAGCAATGGGAATACATTTACTTGACGCTTGACCCTTGAATTTACCCCCATTGATTTTGACCCAAATGCATTTGGGTCCCATCCAGAACCAATGGGGGTAAATTTACTATAATCGTTTTTCTTTTTTTTTTTAGGAATGCGACAAATACAAAAAAAATATTATTCAGCTCAAGTCTCCATGGTGTGACTAATCAATAGAAAAAAAGTTGTTTTGTGGGTGAACTACTCCTTTAAACATGCGGCCCATAACTTGAGAATCTTTGATTTTCACCTCTCCTTCAATGTTCAAGTAACAAGAACTGCTCAATCATGTCACTCCCAGCTGAGGTATATAGGCAGAATTAAGTATTCCCTGTCATTTGTAGTCCCTGAATAGGAAGCTATATCCAGGTCTCAGATTGGCACATAATGCAGCTGCTAGACTGCTAACTAATTCTAAGAAACATGACACATATCACACGCAGTTTCAGGATTTATTTTAAGATTTTACTGATTACTTTCAAAGCCCTTCAAAGTCAGACTCCCAGTTAGATTTTAATTATGCCCGGTCCCAGTGAGCCTGTGTGCAGCCTCAGAACCTCCTACAGCCCATCTTATTACTCAGGGGTGATCAGGGCTTCATGGCAGTTTTGATTTTGACAGGAAATTTTGGTTTAGTTTTAGTCATAGTCTTTTGAATATAAATGTATTTAGTTTCACCTGAAAAGTTTTATTTATAGTCATAAAGGCTGATGTTAAACTTGGTTGCATGCTGAAAATAGCTGATCTACAAGCTCACAGCGTAGCGCACTGCAACACCTGAGGGTCTAAGACGAAATCAGTGTCATCTTTTAAATCACTTCTGAAAAAGTCCTCTCAGTGTATTTGGCAACTTACGTTTTTTTTTTTATCCCTCCATTATTATTGTATTAATTAACATTAATCTATATTCTGGTATTGCTTTGGCTGTTTGATCTTTTTATAGTTTTATGTTGGTATATATATTTTCTTTTAACTTTTTTCTTCACTCCACCAACCAAGACACGTTGTATCTATTTAATTATCTTTTGAAGTTTTCCACATGAACTGACAGATCTGAACCTGAAAATAAATAAATAAACTCCAATTGAATGGCCAACATAACACCTACAGTAATTAGCTGTAATGAATAGGTACGGAGATTCATTTGGTTCCTCGACTGTAAAGCACGGCCCATTAAGAAGATGTTCCATGCAGCCGCAAAGCTATTTCCCCTACCATTAAATGTCACATATATTTGTCTTTTTAAGCTCCTCTCCTGCTCAGATTATACAAAGGAAAAGCAGCTCTAACATGTTAGTGCCATTACAAATCTAGACAGTGTAATAATTAAGCATGATACTACTTTATACCTTGTTTCGGTGGTTTTCAAACTTTTTCATGTCAAGGAGGAACCCCAAATTAATATGTATTTGACAACAGAGCCTCATATTAACCCATTTAGCTGGGGAACCCCTGGAACCCTCTTAATAAGGGCAGCTGGGAGGGGGGGTCCCGGACCACACTTTGAGAACCACTGCCTTTAACGCTGGGGAATAAATGCTCTATTACAATTCATACACACTGGACTCCAATCAAGTATTTTATCTAAAATACAAGGTAGAGTTTAACAACAAAAGAGCCAGAGGCAGACTGACAAGAAGAAAATATCGGTCAAAGTGGTATATCTGTGCCACTATTTGATAAAGCGTACCTGACAATTGAGGTGACGATATGAAATTGTACTTTAATGGTCTATTCCAACATGTCCTGCCACCATATATCACAGGACAATATGCCATTACTGAATAAAGGCCGGCGGGCAAGCGCACACGGGTGTCTGCGCATGTGCAATCGCGTAAATTCATGTGTGTTGTGGGTATATTTCACAGAAGACAGAATTTGATCAGAATGTTTTTTTTCCCATTACATAAAAATGAAACCATCGCTCAAACCTGGGCACACACACACGCAAGACCTAAATATTACAACGATAGAAAAGCAATTTGGCCCCTGCGGCCGTTCTAGTTAAGTGCCAGTTTCAAAGCACAGGCCCCGCGAGCAGCAAACTGCGCTGAACTGCAACCGAGGGGTCAGGGACAATAAGTGCAGATGTATGATTAGCTGTGCCTTTTTAACAGTGAGAGTGAGGAGAAACATCAGCGTGAAACCCAAACCCATCTGACGATCAGGTTGACAAATGGTGTTGATAACTCCCTCTACGCTTGTTGATGGTGACAGGAGTCATTCGGTTCTTTTTTTGTCCCTCCCCAATGAGATGATCAGACAGGGATTTACCAGGCAGCAGGGAAGACTGCGCACAATAAATGTGTTCTAAGTACTTTACCATAGAGAGAGAGAAAAATAGATTCTAGAATGGTTGAACACAATTGTTTTCTTGACACCGGTCGGTATCTTTTGGACGGATGCGGGCTTCTTTCCTTTCTCTTAAAGGGATAGTTCACACCAAAAAATATTTTTTTTTTCCTTCGATCGCTCACCCCATGGAGACTTGATTCTGCTTTTGTTTTTGTCGCATTCCCAAGCCAATAATTTGATGACCAGCAGTGGTTCCTTATGGAGACACAAAGAGCCTGCTTTGTTCCCAATGGACACAAAGAGTCTCAACAAATTAATGGCTTAGGAATGCGACAAAAAACAAGAATTATCCTTGAATTCAAGTCTCCATGGGGTGAGTAATCGATTGAAACAAAAGTCATTTTTGGGGTGAACTCTCCCTTTAAAGTCTAGAGGTTGATTGTAACAAACAATCAATAATAATCGATTTTAGGCATGCCATTATAGGTGGAACAGTGTGTGCACGCTTCGCACATGCGTGAGTGCTGCTGTGCCGCTCTGTTTGTGCTGTAATTATTTGATCTGCAGGTGTTCATACATGGCGACACAGATACCGTACATACACACTGTACACACTTTTAGAAGCGGATGGCACCGCTTGAGAAACTTTAATTTGACAGGAGTGGGTCTTTAATTAGCCATGTACAAACACCCCGCTATACCTCACCCAAACCCACAACCTATAATAAATAAATTCTACACCGGAGACAGTGGTATTTGTAGACAGCTATTACTATTAAGCGCTCATATAAATTCATAATCATGACTCCCATTTCCTGGGTGCAGACAGAGAGCAGCAGACGAGGGCTCATTAGGGACTATACAAGGGGATGTGACTGAGATGCTATGGATGGATGGAGATTGGAGAGACAGATGGACAGGAGGACAGGAGGACGGATCAGGGGTTGGGGAGGCGGCCATGTCTGGACGTTAAGGACCTTTGTGCTGACTTCCCTCTCTCACCTCAGTCACCTGTCATGCCATTAATGGTGGAGACCGGGGCCTATGGCCTGCTTAAAATGGATGAAGAGAGAACACAAAGTTGCACGTAAGCTCCTCCTTCAACTTCATAATCACCCCTCACAACTTAACTCGTTACTTTGTGAACTGCAGTGTTAGACACTACAGTAAAGTATCTCTGTACTGGGGCGCCCGCTGGCCTACTGGTCCAGGCGCATACCACTTAGGCATTGCCACATAGGCATGGATTCCTGGCGATGTCGCCGGTTCGATTCACGATCCGGATGACCTTTGCCGCGTGTCACTCTCCCATCTCTCCCCCATTTCTTGTCAGTCTACTGTCCTATCAATAAAGGCAAAAGCCCAAAAAAATATTTAAAAAAAAAGTTTCTTTTACTTTACTACTTGTGACTTTCACTCCAGCCAACACATTTGACTCTTTCACTTGCAGTCAAGTAATATTTGAACTGGAGTATCTATACATTGAATCAAGTAGTGGAGTTGAACACTTTGTCTACCACTGGTGAATTGAAATTTGTTTCAGAAGAACAGAAATCTTCCTCAGGGGTTGAGATCTCTAATGCGGAAATACAAGAAGTCATTAAATCCTTAAAAACTAAGAAAACACAGCGACCATATTGCTACATTTAGGAATTCTACTAAAATAAATTAATAATAATTTATTAATAAATTAACATTGATTTTACAATTTAACTTGGGGTCCCAGAGATAGAAATGCCATTAAATGGGGTCCATAGCCTAATGCATATCAAACTGTCCTTGAAAAAAAGAAAAATATTCTCTTTCAGGGGTCCCTGTCATATCTTTTCAAATGGGCGTCCGTGTCAATTTTGGGAGTCCTTGTCATGAAAACATTTGAGAACCACTGTCTTAACCTGTGTGTTCAGGTATTGAAGCATATTTGGAACCCTTTCTAGAATATTACCAGAGCTCACAGGAACCACTTAATGAGGAAGTGAGGCAGGGACTCCTTCTCCACACCCCGGCCACCCGTTTATTTTTAGTCTTTGACACACACACACACACACACACACACACACACACACACACACACACACACACACACACACACACACACACACACACACACACACACACACACACACACACACACGCATGCATTCGTGAGCTGGTGGTGATGTGCTCCTTAATGACACTGTGAATGAATGACATACACACACAGCAGTTCATGTTGCACTAATAAACCTCTGGGGTCAAAGGTCACAGGGTAATGGGACATGTGTGTCCTGAGGAGAGACTGATTGGTGTCTCAGTGTCTCAGAGGCCACCGCACTGCATTGATTCAACACTGAATATTCTAAACACAGTGACTCGCAACCTCTCCTGGATCAGTGCTAGGGATGGGACGATATTCATGAACATTTCATGTCACGATTATTGTGACCAAAGAAATTGCGATTTATGATATTATCGTGATAAGCTTCCTAAACGTCAAGGGCATCCACAATTACCAGAGGCAGCTCCACAAATCACGTTGAACACAGATTTGACTCAGATTTGTTTTCCTGCTATACCACTAACATGTGGAACGCCCTACCGCAAGCCTTAAAGGAGTGTCAATCCCTAACAACCTTCAAAGACTGTCTTGACTCTTTCAATGTTATATGAGATACATAAAGGGTTCCTGTGTAAATAAGCCGAAAATCTTACTTGGATCTCCTTTTAGTTGTTTTAGTTCTAATAAATTCTTCAATCAATCAGTCAAACCACCCACGCTGTTCGTTTTGTTTTTAGACACAATTGTTGAGGTTCTCTCTGGGAGTAATGTTAAGATGGGCACATCAGAGGGACAGCGCATGTCAGATGTTTTGGAGATAAAAGCCAGAGAGGCCAGACTGAGATGGTTTGGACAAAGATGGGTTGGCCAGGCAGGAGGCCTAGAGGAAGACCAAAGAGGAGATTTATAAAGAGAACATGAAGGTAGTTGGAGTGAAAGAAGAGGAGGCAGAGGACAGGGTGAGATGGAGGCAGATGATTCGCTGTGGCGACCCCTGAAGGGAAAAGCCGAAGAGAAAAGACACAAGGAACTATGGTGATACTAAATGTATACCACCATGCTAATGCACCAGAGCATTGAAACCTATAAAATAAAACACAGCTTGAACTGGTATTTTCGTTGCATTACAATGCATGATCCAAAATATCTATTCACCTTGCAAGTCTTCTTCTTCTTCGGAGGAAATTTAATGTCATTTCTTTGACTTTCCAGACGCCAAGCATAGAGTAGCACAGCTGTCATATCTCGTTAGGAAATTATTCAGGTGGCGGAGAATTTCCCCCCGTCCCCCCCACGCATACCTCAAGAGGTTTCAGCATTTATTTATTTTTATCTCTGGGTAATCCACAGAGCCCCGACCCCATCACAGCCGTCCTCCACCACACTGGAAAGAAATCCAATAAAAATGTATTTTTCTGGCAGAAAAGTGGTGCTGGGTGATGGCGAAATAACACTTTGACAAATTCTCCAAAAAGAAAAATATGCGCGTAATAAGGTGAGGGCGGAGAGAGAAAGGTAACTTGGTATGGGTGAGTGATTTTGTAAGTAAGAAGTGTGCCCTGGCTCAAAGAAAAGCGGTTATTCGTGGAATGGGATGCAAATTTGCCTCCCTTGAACGTTCTACGGTAGAATTACCCTGAGAAAAGAAGAGAGTGAATCATCGTCACCCCACCCAAATCCCACCCTCGCCTGCGCCTACTCCGTCACCGTGTGATTTATTAGCAAAAAAAATCCAATTCAATAAGAAAGTGCTTAACATTGAAAAGGCTGTGAGGCTGTCATAAGATGACATTACAGCCTCCGGCGCTGGCTGGCGGTGGGCAATACAAGCAACCGCGTTAGCACAAACACGCCACCCACCTTCCTGGACACCAGGGGCGTCAATTGGGTATGGCAGGGGTATGCAGCTGCCATACCCATGGGTCCAGGGGGAAAATAAAAGTAACTTTTAAATATAAATCCATGAATGTCTCTTTGTCTATCTGTGCTGGTTATTATGTTGTTAAATTACAATAAAATAACTACAAATGCAAAATTTTACAAAATGGTCACTTTAACAAGGTATTAGACCTATAATTATATTCTCCACACTTGTATCCTCCTCATCCTGACAAGACGGTATATTCCCAGGTTCCGTAGGTCAGCTGCACAGGTGCAATGCATTATTGTTAATTGTGGCACGTTTACTAACATGCCAAGTTTAGCTGCACTTGAACAACCGTTCCAGGCTGCCATATCCAGCCCAAGAAACCGTAGAAACAGGGGGAAAAAAAATAAAATGTACTTCTTAAAATAAATGTATCATGCCTGTTGCTAAGGTATGGCAACATGACTGATGTCTTGCAGGCGTGCGAAGGCGCGCGTGCAAGACACCAGTCATGTTGCCATACCTTAGCTTTTTCTGAACTGACGCCACTGCCGGACACGCTTCTGACAGGCGCCAAAGAGGGACTCGCTGAGAACTCACTTGGCCTTTTCGGTGTGCACGCGTCGCTGCAGATTAACATAAACAACAAGGTTCATTAATTGACACTCCAACCGGGAGAGGCTCTCGACATTAAAAAAGTACTATGGGGAGAGAGATAGTGCAGATAGAAGATATAGTGAGGGCGTGATGGATGGATCAAGAGATCGAGTTTAAGTAGTGCACTTGTCTTTGAAATGATGAATGTATTTACATATTCAAGAACTACATGTGGGGCAGGGAGAGTTGTGTGCTTCTCCTTGCGTAAGCAAATCCATAACAAAATGTTAAGTGTGATCACAAACTAATGGTTCATTAATTGGAAAAAAGCATCCACATTGCAGGATGGCTGATTTTGTACACAAACAAATATAAATACTGTAAGTGTTTATATTGTGATGACCTGGCATTGTGACAATACTTTGACATGGCTGCATCCTAGACCATATTGTCTAGTCCTGATCGACTAGACCATAGATCTTATATGTCAGAAGAGACTGAGAGCCCTATCTTGCTCTTCCAAAATATCAGTTCTTATGACTCAACTTAAGACCTGGAGGCGTGGCCAATGCTGTTTCGCTATTTTGTGGGGCCAATGCATTGGCCACTCCTCTTAGGTCGTAAGTTAAGTCATAAGACCTGTTTTTAAGAGATGCAAAATTGGGCTATCGCAGTTTTTGCAGTTAAACCCTCACATTACACTACATTATCTTTTTATTTTATTTTGACAACTATGTGCACATTACAAAGACATACACACAACAAAAAATTATAAATAAAGATAAAACAAGACATTTACTTGATTGCGACCGTCAGGTCGCAGTTACTACCGGCTGTCTGTCAGTCTGTCCGTCAGTCTGTCAGTCTGTCCGTCACGTCACACTTTTCCCCAACTCATATCTCCGCCACCGTTGCCCCAATCCATGCCAAACTTTGCACACACACTCTTTGCCTGCCAATCCACAACCTCCACCCCACCAGGGACTCCCGGAGCTCCAGGGACCCCCTTCCGCCGCTGCCAAAAAGTGCAAAAATGACCAAATGACCACCCAAACGGGGCTGTTCACGGGGAATTCCCGGGGACCACCGACTCCTGGTGCTCCAGCATGGATGCCCCTAGTGGAGGACCCCCGCCACTGCAGCGCACATAAAATGCTGTAACTCGGGCTAGGAGCGACCGGGAGAGCCGGGGCCGGTACCCACGTGTCCGCCTCGGCGGCGCCAAGAGAGCCGTCAACATGAATCTGTCCCATATAGCGCCACCATCAGGCCCATTTTTTCAAACACATTTTTGGACACAGCTCCTACAGATTTTGTCCTAAAATCACGCAAATCGGTACACAGTATGTCTACACTCATGTCATCAACATGGATCTGTCCCATATAGCGCCACCATCAGGCTGATTTTTTCAAAAACATTTTTGGACACTGCTCCGACAGATTTTGCCCTAAAATCACGCAAATCGGTACACAGTATGTCTACACTCATGTCATCAACATGGATCTGTCCCATATAGCGCCACCATCTGGCCGATTTTTTCAAACACATTTTTGGACACTGCTCCTACACATTTTGCGCTAAAATCACGCTGCGACCTGACGGTCGCGTATCTCCCGATTAGGGAGTCTTACTGGTTTGATTAGGCTGCTATGGCTCAATACTGCTTTGAGGAGTTAGAAACAGACTCCAGTAGCCTACTTTACAACAACATTTTAAGGACACAAGTTGTTCACATCTTCTATTCAGAATCAGCGACAACTCAACCCCCTCATTCAATGCCATTATTAACATGGAAGATTGCAACAAACTTGCTATGGGATTTTGATGTAACATACTACCTTTCAATAGGCCTATTGGAGATAAACGTGACAAAATGGACGTTTGCCTGCATGAATTACATTATGCATTCAACGATCATAATTTAAGAGTGAGGGAGAGTGTGTAATGTGGCACCATGTCATACATAATATCTCAACAATGAGAGGCACTGCGGATTGCTCATACAATTACAATATGACAGTTGGCTAGAACTACCAAATAATTCAGTTTCCTCATGAGTCATTCACCTGAAAGATGCATAAGTGCTGTGGCTATACTGTCATGTGCTTTCTACTGTTTCGTGATGTTCAGCCATAGCAATGTAATGCATTCCATTCCATGCATGCATACAGTAGCTAATGACGGCATCAGTATGCTAAACCTGGTCAGTTTGACATCAGTGCCTTGTAGCATTGTAACTAGGGTACTGGTAGGTCTAATTATTAAACTCTCCTGGATTTCCCAGGAGTCTCCTGGATTTTGACCCCATCTCCTGGCATGCTCCTGGATTGGCAAATCTCCTGGATTTCTCCTGGATTTTGTATCAAACTCCCAAAATTCACCAGAACACAGTAAATGACATCTACTATGTTATTTTTTTTCTGAAGAAGGAACCCCAGACCCCCGCTTTAGGCGTGGGGGCAATGCATGCAAGAAAGATCATACAGATATTCACTTAAGTAATGACTTAAAGATGAGGAGTCATTATTAAAGATGTCCTTTGCTTCAGTCACCAAATCTGTACACATGAGGCGCAGCTTGCGTAGCTAGTTCATGCAGACAACTCAGGGGGCGTGCTTCCCTGATCAGGTCATCAGTCACATGATCTCTTCACCTGATCAGGGCGGGTATTTAAATCCCTCTGCCTACCTCTTCATTCTGGCTTTTCTCCTGGCTGTGCAGCTGCCCTGCTGTCTGCTGCTCTGCTTGCTCTCTACTGCTGCTGATGTTTTGCAATCCCACCACCTCCCCAGCATCCACCTGTAGGTTCTGTTTCTAGATCCCCCTTTGGAGTCTTAATTCATTCCCTGGAATTCTATTTGGTAAATAATTCTATTTGCTATATAATATATCTAAAATGTTTATACTTACAGGGAATGAAGAGAGACAGAGTCCTGACGCCAAACTATGCTTCATATCATGCTCATGCTATGCTTCATATATTATGCTCAGTAATTGCTCAGTGAATGCTCAATAAAATATATTCCAAATTAATCCAAGAGTTGTCTGCCTGAACTACATTTTAGGCTGAAATTGTACCCATGCTAGTAAAGCAAGCTTGATAAAAGTATCAAACATGCACAAAATTCACCACAACACAGGAGATTAAATCTACTATGTTAAAAATGTTCTGGGGGAGGACCCCCAGACCCCCCGCTTTAGGGGTGGGGGCAATGCATGCAAGATCATACAGATATTCACTTAAGTAATGACTTACAGATGAGACATCATTATTAAAGATGTCTTACTTAGCTGCAGTCATCAAATCTGTACACCTACATTTCGCATTTTAGGCTGAAATTGTACACATGCTAGTAAAGTAATCCTGATAAATGTATCAAACATGCACAAAATTCAACAGAACACAGGAAAATATATCTACCATAAGACTCCCTAATCGGGAGATAAGCGACCGTCAGGTCTCCCGGACGCTCCTAGCCCGAGTTACGGCATTTTATGTGAGCTGCAGTGGAGGGGGTCCTCCACTGGGGGCGTCACCACTTTTGCGTCCGTTCTGGAGCAGCAGGAGTGGGTGGTCCCTGGGAATTCCCCGTGAGCAGCCCCGTTGGGGTGGTCATTTGGTCATTTTTGCACATTTGGTCGTTTTTTACACTTGGGGGTCCCCCAGGGAGCTGGGGGTCCCTGGAGCTCCGGGGGTCCTTGGAGGTTGTAGTTTGGCAGGTAAGGAGTGTGTGTGCAAAATGTGGCATGGATGGGGGCAACGGTTGTGGAGATATGAGCAGGGCAAAAGTGTGACGTGTCACGTGTGACACCTGGGGGTCCCCCAGGGACCTGGGGGTCCCTGGAGCTGCGGGGGTCCTTGGAGGTTGTAGTTTGGCAGTCAAGGAGTGTGTGTGCAAAATTTGGCATGGATGGGAGCAACGGTTGTGGAGATATGAGCAGGGCAAAAGTGTGACGGACTGACTGACCCACAGACAGCCGGTGGAGGTTTTGGTAGTAAATGCGACCTGACGGTCGCAATTAATACTTTTTGGGGAGAGCACCCCCCAGACCCTGGTTGGGGAGTTCCGCGCACCCCCCAAAAAATAAATCTCCTGGATTCTGACAGTCCAATGTTGACAACCCTGGGTTAGGCCTATGTTCCCACAATTTCAGGGTTAAATATGAAGGCACCTAGGCATACATTACTATGCTCGTGTAGTTGCACTACCTGCAGCTTTTAAAGCAATAAATAATACATTAATTAACAAATGTTATTAATTTGACTGTCCATTATACCACAAATGAAAATAAATGAATATGCTCTCACTCTCCCCGGCGGGAGCTACCCCTGAGTCCCCATCCTCGCCTGTCAATCAAATAATGTAACACTAAAGCATTCAAAGATAAACTTAGCAACCACTGCGTTGTTCCAATATTTCTCATCGTGTCAAGGGACTGTATCTAGCAATTAATTAGGTTTGTTAATTATGATTTCAACTGTTATGGGGTCAACTGTCAAATAACTATGGGAAATTGCGTTTCTATCCACAGCCAAATAAAGGGAAATGATCGATCATGACTGGTGTCGCGTATAGAAACCGAAACCCATGGCCCACGCCATGCCAGATTCAAAAGTGTGTGTTTAGGTTAAGTTATCAAAAAGCTTATTTATGTGGAAAGGATATTTTTTAAAACATATACCTGCGAATGATTATATGAATTAAACGTTTGTTTAATTGAAAAAGTTACACAGTATGACTTTAAATCACTGAAGCCAATTACTGAAATCATTGACTTCCTAAACGGCTTGGATTTTTTAATGGACATTAATTTTCCATTTAGAGACACCTGCCCTTGACTGCATGTGGAATAATTTAAATTAATTACACTTGTAAATGACACAAGACTTGGCTAACTTCCTGTCCTCGTCACATCCCTTCACTTTTGGACATAAGTTATTAAAGGACATTGAGGAGATAAGTCAAGTATTAGCAGATCAGATTAAATGTGTACGTTCGTTGATCATTATTTGTATTGCAGCCCAGTGGTTCTCGAATAGTTATAGTCAAGTATTCGGGATGATGCGTTCCTAGTTAGGGTCTGTAGAAAAATGCTCTATCTTGACCAAAAACGCAATCTGAGAAAAGAATCCGAGATTTTTTCCAAATCCAATGACCTGGAAGAGAAAGGAAAAAAAAAGATTAATGTTTATGTGCTATTTTTTTGTAATGTTACTTGTTTTCTGTATGGGGACTACGGATGGAAATTAGCATTCCCTAGCATAATAGTGAAAATAGCAGACCTCGCAACGTGTCTATAGCTTGTGGATCGGCTATTCACTATTAAATAGGGCTTGAGTGATTCATTCATGATGTGTTTTGTTCTGTCTTTGTTTGGGTTCCGAGGACACACCCAAATTCATCTTTTGGGTCTCGAGCTGAAAAAGTTTGGGGGAAACACTGTATAATGTAGACTGTAGAAAATAGGCAATGTGCCACCTGCTATTGATTTAAACTTCTGACTAATTGCTAAGATACATCCCTTTGTAAGTCTAGCGTGTATTTTTAGAACAAACAGCAGGGGACCTGAGTCACCGACACATGGGACCCAGCGGGAACTCTCTTCAGCATCTGTGCATCTGTCAGAAGACGCAGGCTGAACGTCTGAATTTGTTTGGAGTTTCTCAAACAAGCACCGGGGCCAGGGTTATTACAGGTAACTGACGCTAACAAAATAACTTAAACTAGAATAAAACATTATTCGTTTTTTAGTTTTTTTAAGCAGGTTTGCTAGTTTCTCAAATGCTTTTCAGGTAAAGGACCCCCAAAATGATATGTAATTAGCCACGGAACATCGGACTACCATCTAAAGATATGTTGTGCCAGGGACCCCCAAATAAGCTAGAAGATAAGCTAGAAGATTAGTCACGATTTAGGCTTACGTGTTTCAACTGTTGCTCAGTTTGCATAGGACCCCCTGGAACCCCTTCAAGGACCACCTGGGGTCCTCAGACCCCACTTTGAGAACCAGTGCCATAAAACCTGCTCGTCACTGTTAATAGTGATAACTCGTAATGCCCCTCAATAACCTCTTGAACACTATAAGATCTCTGCTGGCTCATGCGCAAATTGGACTGAAGTAGATGCCCAGAATAACTAATGTAAATGATTCTGACAAACACAAAAACACACCCGTATTCACTCTGCAAAGAATTCATGTCCCTCAAGTTAATACAGATGGTGCACTTCAAGCAAAATGAGGCGCTTAAAGCCAGATTTGTACTTAGTTGCGTGACAGGTGTCGCACGCCGAAAATAGCCAGTCTACAAGTTCACAAAGCGCTGCACCCGCACCGCATAGGGAGTGTTGCTAATGTTTTGCTGATGGTAACTTGACTACAGACAGCCGTGCCAAGCGGGACCGGACGTGCGACGTGAAACACTGTACACGTGCGGCTATGTCAAACCAAGCACAAGATGCACGCCTACCTCAGGATAAGGCATTGCCACAGCTGTGAATGAGAGGTGGAGACTCAGGAGACACGGCCGGTGCATCAGCCAAGCACCGCTGCATGGACAAATGGTTAAACATGCCAACTGGTTGCATCCTTGCTGCTGTCTTTCAGTGTTCTGGCCCGACCCACTGCCAGCAGCAGTGTGTTGCCACCAAAGTACCCAGGGTGTCCAACCCAATAGTGGGTTCATCAAATGAGTAGGGATCATCTCCAATACATTTCCAATGCACCTCTCCCCCCAAAACATAAACAGTAAACAAACAATTCTCTTTTCTCCCTGGCAATAATTATTGTCTCTCTCCTGATTGAAGTACTTCCATCAGCTACTGTAGCTATCCCAACTGAATTTCACAGCAGTTTGTGCCAGGATTACCACTCTGGAAGCGGTATGTACCTGTACTGTATGTAACGTTAATGTTGTTTGTTCTGTAGGTACAGAGAGGATTATGAAAAAGAAAGTGGTGCATTCATATAGCGCCTTTTATGCAAATCACTTCACATATATTGTGCATTACTTTCACCCATTCATTTATACACCGATGGCAGAGGAAACCATGCAAGGCACCAACGTGCTCATCGGGAGCAATTGGGGTTCAGCGTCTTGCTCAAGGACACTTCGACAGTAACTCCGGGGGAGCCCGGGTTCGAACTGGAAACCTTGTGGCTCTCCATTCGGCCGCTCTACCGACCACGCTACCCCTGAGCCACTGTCACCCACCATATCACAAGTTCTCAGGCACTGTACTTTCTTGAAATCTATAAAGGGCAACACACACATTCCACACACCTTTGCGTCCCTGTTTTGTCTCGGGAATTACAATGTATTTATGTTTCGTAAATCTGGTTGGGAATGGGAATATGTATATTTTATGTCTTCATAAAATTGTCACTGAATCACAGCAATCACTGTCTCACTAGGTATTTTATAGGGTCTATTTTAAAATGTCAACAATTACAATTATGTACGGTATATTAAAGGACAGCTGGAAGACATGTAACATTTACAACAGAACAGAGTTATTGATGCACTCGTCATGAAAGAAAAAAGATGATGAATTCATTGGACCAAGTAACAGGGAAAGGGAAAGTCCTCTATGAACTGTATGCAAAGGGTTTTCAATAAATGGTTTGCAAAATCTTTCATAATAATAATAATAGCCTATACATGTTTTTGTTTTGCTTTTGCCTGCTTCTACCAGGGGCCTGTTTCACGAAACCTAGATTAGGGATAAAGCCTGGCTTTATCAGCTATCCTGGCTTTAGTAAATCTGAGTCAGAGCTCAATCGGTTTCATGAAAGCTGAATTATCTTGGCAGATTAGCCTCGCCAGTTAACCTGGATATTTTAAGCCTGAACTCGGTTTCATAAAAGTTATCCCACCTTAGTTACCATGGAGATTAAGCTGTGAAAATAGCTCTAGACCAGGCTCACAGCCAAGATTTGTTAATCCATGTGCCTTTTTGTTCAAGTTTTGTTAAATAGCTGTTAGTCCAATGACTCCAAATGTAAACTAATGACTTTTTCCATATTCAATTCAATACCTATGTTAGTATATAGACTAATTTTAATTACTCTGCATTAAAATGAAATCAAAATATATATAATACATTTAATTATAAGCCTATTGCTGAAATAGTGTGTGATAATATATTATTGAAGTTCTTGAGATTATAAAAACTGGCTGACAATGTCGCAAGGGTGTTTTCAATTAAGTTAGCGATAAGAGCCTTTCTAGGTGTGATTATTCTATAGCCGCCAGTGACGTAAAGTACATTTACTTAAGTATTGTACTTAAAGGGGAATTTCGGTCAAAAACAACTTTCCTACTTTTAAAATTATGTTTTTGGAAGCCTTCAGGGTGCTCCAGGAGTTGTTTTGGCCAAAGCAGCAATTTATTCCATTTTCGATTGTATGTCCAGCTCAAAACAGCACATATAGGTTCGATTTTTATTCCGGTTATTTTTCTCGCTTCAAAGTCCATTTTTTCGCTTTGTATCAGTCTCTGGTGCTCTTGCTAGCCACGGGAGGTACTGTTTCCACGGGAGCATCCATGTTTGTTGACGAAACTGTGACCTTTCAACTCCGCCTAGTTGGTGCAATCCCGGCTCTCGCCACTAGGGGCGCGCCACATACTAGACCCAGTCTATGACTAGACCACAGATATACAGTAATTCTATGCTGCTGCTACTCTCATAGTACCTCCCACCCCACTTCTCTGGTGCTTTGTTTCGGTATCGCTGGGTCTTTTCTATCTCTTATTGAATAATTTGGATATTGGGATAAAACAACACTGATGGCTCATTGATGGCCTATCTCAGTCTATTGTCAGTCAACATTCCTACAGAGAGCTGTGAAAATGCAACCCCCTTGAAAATGTAGTCCTATTTACACAGTATGTAAATGTCATTTAGCCCTATAGTCTCCCACAACTTTTTGTTTTTTTTATTTCAATTGGATCATTACATTACATTAGAGATTTGAATTATTTGTATCATGATAGCCTGTCTCTGTAATGCTATATTTCTATACATCTCATGATCTCAATAGAATATCCAACATTGAAAAAATATTTTTTTTATTTTCTTTTTCCAAAAATATTCATTGTATTGTTTTAAATGTGGCTTTTTTTTTTTATATAAATGGGCAATAAGTAACAAGGAGTATATGTTATTTCCGTTCACATGAATACATGTCCTTATCTCTCATCAAGAAATGTTGATAAACTCAGAATAAGATTTGTTGATTGACCTTATTCACAAACCTTTTCAATTGTTAGCTTCTATTATAAGTTTAGCCAGAGCTTGTCAAACACATGCATAGTTACAACTATAGTTTGCAAATATGAAGACACATGTATTTAGAAGATCCTCCTTTTGTAAACCTAATCTGACTAGCTTGTCTAGTATTTTAACTTGCATTATAATGTATCTCTACCACAGCATTTGTTACATTATTCAAGACACCTTTGTTTTGGGGTTGTTTTGGGGTTGACAACGACCCTAATTTGCATTCCATCAAAAAGCTCCAGCTATGTCCTCTTCTTTTGAAAAGGATACAATAGGCTGATATTTACATAGCCTGGTTAATAAACCAGACTGCACAACACCACCCCCTGTTGGTAGTGGTGGTGTTGTGTAGTCTGGCCCTTCACATTAAATAAGCTTTTTCTACCAGCCCTCAGAGAGGGCGAGCCAATCAGGGCTGTAGGCTTGGGGCACGTGGTGGGTGGTGGCCTGGTTCAAAAACATTCAGCCAATCAGGCGAGTCTGTGTGTATTCAAACACATTCCCCCCTCCACTCTTATTACAGACATCAAACAGATTGTAGTCTTTGATGCTTTCAGTGACTAACGAGCTATTGACACTTGTATGGCTCAATCAATTACAGCAGCTCACAAGCCCTTTGAAGTTCAGAGGGAGCAATTAAGAGCAAGTCAACTTAACATTTTTTTAAACCACCCCCTGCCCGCCCCCCCAGAAGTGGAATGTCTGCCCGAAATCTCAGACTCTCTTCCCAAAACGAAGTGTGTGATAGAGTCTGACGCTTGCAGTCAGGCTAATATTTACATACTGTAGGTGTGAGTTATTTCTGTATACCCTTTGTTGAGGCTAAGAGAACACTTTTCATATACGAAAGACAGCTTGAGGGTTGCATCAGTTTATTCTACAAATTATTTTCTTCACAAGCAAACAACAGCAGAAGGGAGCTGGTCTAGTATGTGGCGCACCCCTAGTGGCAAGAGCCGGGATTGCACCAACTAGGCGGAGTTGAAAGGTCACAGTTTCGTCAACAAACATGGATGCTCCCGTGGAAACAGTACCTCCCGTGGCTAGCAAGAGCACCAGAGACTGATACAAAGCGAAAAAATTGACTTTGAAGCGAGAAAAATAACCGGAATAATAATCGAACCTATATGTGCTGTTTTGAGCTGGACATACAATCGAAAATGGAATAAATTGCTGCTTTGGCCAAAACAACTCCTGGATCACCCTGAAGGCTTCCAAAAACATCATTTTAAAGGTAGGAAAGTTGTTTTTGACCGAAATTCCCCTTTAAAGGGGAAGACCACCCATCCTTTAAGTATACTCTTGAGGTATTTGTACTTTACTTGAGTATTTCCAATTTCCAATACTTTATTTACTTCTACAATATATTGTACTTTTACTCCAATACATTTATTTGAAAAGTTTGTAGATTTACAAGCTCACAATGCGAAGCATTCTGAGCTTGTAGATCTGTCATTTTCAAAAGATTTTCCTACATTTGAAAACTTGAAATGGGACATCTGCATAATGAGTACTTTTACTTTTTGTACTTTAAGTATATTTTGATACCTTTACTCAAGTACATTTTGAATTCCGGACTTTTACTAACAGAGTATTTTTTCATTACAGTATTGATACTTTTACTTGAGTACAAAATATGCGTACTTTTTTCACCACTGATAGCAGGCCTGTAGCATGCCTGTCTTTTTTTTTGTGTGTGTGTGTGGGGGGGGGGGGGGACACTGCTCTGTTCTTTGGTGCCGTCATTGGTCACGATCAAGGATTCGACGCTCGACTGCATGGGCTTTCCAAAGAAAAGTCTCTCCTTCTCAGCCTGGCTTGGCGTTAGTGGAACTGAATAAACCAGGCTATACAGAGGAGGCTTTGTCAAGTCTGGATATGTCTTAAATCCCAGCTTAGTTTATTCTACTTTCGTGAAACAGGCCCCAGATGCATGCTTGGAATTTGTATTTTATGGAGTCATGATAACTTGCTTTCAAGAATGTATTGAGGTCAGAGCTGTAGAGCTGGAACCCTGTGTTTAAAAGTGGAAGTTCATGCTTAGAGATAAGGTTCCTCTGTGAGGGGGTACATGATCACACAGACAGGTTCCAGACAGATTAGCAGAAGATAGGCTCTATGGGCTACATGGCTCAGGAACTATTTGTTCCCAAGGCTACTTACTTTACACTACCTTACTGCTGATTGCTTGAGAAAAGGCAAAACAAAGGGGGTGCAGCCTGTCACAAAGAAATATATCTGATTTGTGAAAACTTTGACAAAAGTTTCCTCACGGGCCCATGAAGAACTGATTAACTGGTCACATGCATCACAAAGTTATATTATAGCCAAGTTTTAGCTAGGCCTTTATCTGTTTTTATTTCCTTTCATCCTTTATTTCCTTTCAAATGCCTTATCATGCTTTTAAGATAGATAGATAGACCTTTATTGATCCCGCGAGGGAAATTCACTTGTCATAGCTGCACTGCAGTTAGAAACGCAGGACAGATACCAGGTCAAAATAGGTCAGAGCACAACGGAACTATTTTTGCGTGACAATGCGGGAAGTGTGTGTGTGTGTGTGTGGGGTGGGGGGGTTAGGCCCACATTTTTAACCGTTGCTTTCACGTGCGATTGTAAACACACCTTCTAAACAGCTGTGGAACGATGGTCTTTATTAAACACTGTCACCATTATGGTTGGGTTATCTTGATGAAAGTCCTTGTGTGACCGAAACGTCAAAAATAAATCAATGTAGAGGTAATTAGTGTTTCCGGAATTCACCGTTTAATTTGAATAGTTGATTTGATTCCCTATACTGTGCAGGCTGCATTTTAACTATAGGGCTGGGCAATTAACGGAAAATATATGAAAACCAATATTTAGAACCAATAAACAACGTAATCTCGCTCATGCAGGTTAACTGAATATTTAACGAATCAACACAAATATTTATATTTTACAATCAACTAAATTGATTAGTCTGTTTTACCAAGAATGAACCCTGTATTATTACTTCATTGTACAATGTTGGAGTGCAAAAATAGCCGCTGTACAAGTTCAAAATACGTCATGAGCGTGTAGATCTACTATATAGACTTTTGGATGTGATTGGTTTTTTAAAACATTTCCTCAGTCAACGAATGCTCCACCACTCTCATATCAAGCCAACAGAAATTCCTCAATGTTTCTGAATGGAATGGCACTCATCCGTCAGTGGCTAACCCAACCACAGCCTTCCAGATCAATAAGACAAAGCGAGCATTCTTGTGTTATTCATCTCCTCAGTCTTAGGCCTGTACTGCATGCCAGTGATTCAGAGATATGAGGCCATTTCTCATTAAGAGGAATGTCTCAAGGGGTGAGCGGGTAATCCCTGGTTCTTGTGTCCTGGACACAGAACCGAGTAATTAAGTCAAGAGCAAATGAGAAAGTAGCTCTGTGAGCTTATTAAAATGCCCAGGTTGGTGGTCAGCGAGAGACATGGTAGGCAACAGTGTACCTGTGAAAAGAACCTGAATGATCAGAGTTCTAGATTTCATTTACTCCAGGGTAAAACCTTAATTCTCTTTGTATTAAAGCCAAAGACAAGAGCTGTAAAGTAGAACAAAGATAATAACGGATGGAGTATTGTGTGATCTTGACACTGGAGAGCTGTATAAATAGTGAAATCTACTTTCAGGCTAAACCGTAGCGGATTTCAGACGTGGCTTCAAAGTGGATATTGAACTTCATGTGGCCACTGGCCAGCCTGTGACGTCAGTCATCGTCTATATGACATATCAATCATGTATGACTCCAAATTTGGGGAAGGTTTCAACCGGAATATAAAATTCATGTTGAATAATTATTAAGGGGCGGTACTTCTGTGGCCTGCAGTGTGCACAATATACAGTATATCTGTCTCTGTTTGGTGGAGCGGTTTGCCAGATCCGAATGCACAGACAACCAGACAAGTCAGTCAGTCAGTCAGTCAGTCAGTCAGACAGACAGACAGACAGACAGACAGACAGACCCACAGACCCTCTTCTATCTATTCTAGACAGCTCTGAGCCACGCTGAGCCAAAACAGAACAGAACAGATGCAACAACGTGCATGAACTCCATTCCCCTTGTGCGTGTAAAGATTAAATAAAATGCACACAGGTGGCTTGTGTCGGAACTGAACCTGCGAGTTGATCCTTGCCGGCACTTTCTTGCACTACAACCCACTGAGCCCCGTTCAGCCATGATGCTCTCTGGGGATCGTTTCGCTATCAGCGAAGGCAAGCAGACGATGTCCTCCGTCCAGACGAGTGGCAGCATTTCCGGGCGCGCTCCGTACAAAAGCCATTGATTAGAGGATCTCAGCTCTGAGCCTGCGGTCTATCAGAGCTCTGAGACCGGTAATCAATTCTCTAATGCCGTTTGAGGTCAGCGCAACTGTGATTCTCTCCTTACTGGGCATACACACGTGTGTGTGCGTGCGTGAGCGCACACACACACACAAGCACGGGCACACACGCACGCACAGGCACGCACACGCACACGCACACGCACACACACACACACACACACACACACACACAGGTTTGTATAACGGCCGGACTACACCAAGCCGTTTCGCGCGCGACCGTGCGTATGCGGGGCGCGCGCGCGTATGCGCGTTTTGGATGGATCCAATGTATATCAATTCAGCCGGCTACAACAGGCGTACGGATAGCGCGAACCACGGATACGCATTCCCTAAAAATAGGATCGGCTCTATTTTTTAAGCACGCGTATGCGTTTTGTACACAGACTATCTGGTCTTCCTCACATATACTCCCTCCTTGGTGTAGCCTGGAGCGTTTACGCATACGCGAGCGTCTTCACGGATAGTACGCGCGTATGTGCGCATTTCTTGGTGTAGTCCGGCCGTAACTGTACTTAATTACTGTGGATATCAACATATACAGTACATACAGATATTTTATAAGAATGCAATTTTTACTGTTTGCCATCTTAAATGTAAACCTAAAGCTGAACATAGCAGCTCTACAAACTCACAGAGCTTGTACAGTAGATACAGTGCTGTCAGCTATTTTCAGTAAAAACTTGGCGTAACCTCAATCCTAACCCCTAAACACAACCTCTAGATGTCTAACCCTAACCTGAACATTTTCCTAATTGTAACCATTAATCTAAAAAAATATAATAAAACTTTCAACCATTAACCAACCATTTCTCTCGTTAGGACCATGGAATGTGTCCTCAAAATGTCTATTTCTCAACTTCTGCTAAACTTGTGGGGACATTTGGCCCTCACATGTATAGTAATATACCGGTAAGCACGCACGCACGCACGCACACACATGCACACGCGCACACACATGCACACACACACACACACACACACACACACACACACACACACACACACACACACACACACACACACACACACACACACACACACACACACACACACACACACACACACACACACACACACACACACACACACACACACACACAGCCCCCCCCCCCCTATCTGCAAGCACGCATGCACTAAATATAACCCAGATGGCTGTCGTAAAAGCAGAAGACAAACTCCCCAAATATTAACTTAGCAAGTGGCACAGTGATAGGGCATTGTCATCTAATGGCATTATCAGAATGAGCACGGCTGTCCTGAGGGGGGCTCTGCTTCCTGATTACCTCACAGCGGTGGACCCTGTGCGCAGTCTAAATCTGATCAGCATAGCACCAGACGCAGCCACGGCCGGTCAGGAACTCTGGCCCTAGGCCCCCGAATCTCTACTGACTGACTGACTGACTGACTGACTGACTGATCGACTGCCCGCTGGTAGCCTAATTCATGGCAGTGCTTCCCAAACAGTGGGCCGGGACCAGTAGTGGAAAAAGTACTCAGTTTTTTTTATACTTAAAAGTATCAATACTGCAATGTAGAAACACTCTGTTATAAGTGAAAATCCGGAATTCAAAATGTATTTGAGTAAAAGTACACAAGTATCAAAACTACTTAAAAGTACCAACAGTAGAGAGTACTCATGATGCAGAACGTCCCATTTCACAAGTTCAAAATGTATAAAAATCTTTTGAAAATAGCAGATCTTTTAGCTTTTAGATTGGCTATTTTCAAATGGTAATATAGGGCAGAAGAGGTTAATGTATATTTTGTGATAATAATCTAAATCTGCAAAGTAAAGTAACTAGTGACTAAATACTGTCAAATAATAATAGTGGAGCAAAAGTGCAATATTTGCCTCTTTCCTCCCTTGAGGAGATCTGTCACTGCTGCTTTTTCATTTGATTTCCTCTTTCATCATTTTCTTCCATCAACTGACGTACTGAATCCTAGATTACCTTGTAATTAATTACCTTGTAAATAACCGACAAACAACTGTTTGTAGGTAGCCCATGTAATGCATGTTGTGAACACTGTAAAATAAATACAGACAGCGAAAATAACAAGCTCACAACACATGAGCATCGTAGATCGGCTAGTAGGTCGGCTATTTTTGCTGCTCGTTGTACGAGTATAGAGCTGTACGGACAAGCCCCACCCCACCCCGTCTATGTCACCCCCACATGAGGGTATAGGGCCCAGACCCTGTGTTCTCTTTGCATTAAATACAAAGACAAGAGCTCTAAAAAGTAGAACAAAGATACCAATGGATGGATTCATAAAAGGCGGATAGTATGAACGTACCCTGGGGACGTGGATGGCACTTACTTGGGCGTCTGCACGTCCTCCAGGCGGTTCCCCAGCTGGAACTCGTGGGACTTGCTGCGGTGCAGCGCGGTGAAGCCCGGCAGCAGGTGGATCAGCTTGCGGCTGGGCGGGGGCGGCGTCCCCGGCGCCTTCACCTTGTTCCGGCGCCGCATGGGGGGCGTGCCCGGCGGGGTCATGGCGTTCACCACCAGGGGAGTCCGGGGAGGCGTGTGGCCTAAGTGCCTCTGCCGGGGGGACGGGGGCAGGGAGCGGTGGCCCGCGTCCAGGGACGATGGGAAGAGGTGGGCGGCGGCGGCGTCCACGGTCAGTCGATCGGAGTACAGGGAGGGACTGTGGCACACGTACTGGTCGCACTTGGACTGGACCACGGGGCTTTGGGAGAGCTGGAAACGGATCCACTGGCTGGGCTCTGGCTGGCACACCGGGGTGTTCTCCTTGCCTGACTCGGAGGTCGGCCACTGGATGGACCAGTCCTGCTTGGCCTGGCTCCCTGTCCACCGGGAGGGAAGAGGAGAGTGGGAACTGTGGAATGTATGAAGGCCACATACACACGTACCACCGATTGTACATACAGCACGAATGAGCACCACAGTCTGTCATCCAAAAGGTTTGCAATGGTTTCCAGCGCCAGATTTACAATGATATACGGTACATATATTTTTACATACATCTTTCAATGTACAGTACACAATAAGAATGTATCACATTTTACGCCATTGGCTTTAGTTGTTTAATATCTAAACTGTGAACGTGAAAGCTGATGTTGTGCTTGTTTTATTTACTTGATTTGTGGATACTTTTGTTGAACACACTTTGTGAATAACATAAGCCTTTGTTTGTTACACAGCTCATTTTCGCAAAAACTCAGTTAGCACTAGCATCATACATGCAATGGTATTCAGGTATTATAGCTAGATGAGATGTGTAGCTTTCACAGATGGACAGATGGGAGGGAGCGTGAATAGAAAGCTGCATGAATCACAGCCGCTATAACAGCACTTTACACCAAAAACAAAAACAACAGAAAGCAATGACGTGGATGTGGGCAGTCAAGATGATTCCTCCCCCCCCCCCTGCTAAGATGACAATACTTTACCTCCATTACTGTGCAATTTATCCTCCTCAAGTTGGTCTTAAGAAAGAAACAAAAGAAAGAATGTGCTCATTGATCTGGAAGAAACAACTTTCTATTTATGTCTTCCTTTTTTTGTGTCCATTGTCAAAGTGATTGCATAGCCATTCTACCGTTCGTAAAATTGATCCTTGCAACAGCTCTACAGGCTCAGTGCAAGTGAATTCAGACAGCTGTCTAATGGCAGCAATCTCCATCGGGCTACCATTATGTCAAGGCAAATACAGTGAACATCTCACAGATACAGTATATATCAGGGGTAGGCAACCTTAGGCATGGGTGCCAACATTGGCACAGGGGAGGGTGATCACCGGCACATTGGCAGAAGTGTGAGAGAGGACTTTTATTTTAAAAACATTTTTTTTTTAAACGTGGTAAATTAAATGAAGTTAAGATAATTTATCGCAAATTACATCTTGCACAACATTCTACATTCATTAAAACTCTGAACTCTGACTGGGGAGGGCATCAGGGAGATAGATGGGTTATTGCTCTCGGTCTAATGATCGTTATAACAATGTCCTGCCAATCGAAATACCTTATGTCCAAATATTTGTCATTATTATTTTTTTAAACGTGGTCAATTAAATGAAGTTAGCTAATTTATAGCAAATTACATCTTGCACAAAATTCTACATTCATTAAAACTCTGAACTCTGACTGGGGAGGGAGTCGGGGAGATAGGTGGATTATTGCTCTGGGTCTAATGATCGTTCCTGCCATTCAAAATATGTCAAAATATTTGTCATTAAAATGTATGTTGACATGGCACACTGACACTTGAGAAAATAAAAACATGGCACTTCATCTCAAAAAGGTTGCTGACCCCTGGTATATATGATACACTTTAGCCATGTTCCATTTTTGTCTTCACCACCAGACTGACGGATGCCATATTATGATGAACGCAACATCCAATCAACATACGATTTGTAATCACTTCATGTTGGGTTGCCTCTAGAGCAGTGGTTCTCAACCTGTGGGTCGGGATCCCCAGGGGGGTCGCCAAATTATTTTGTGGGGGTCCCCAGATGATTAACTTAATGTGCAACATTGGTTTCTCACTCAACAGTCAAAAAAAAATCACACTTGTGTGAACTGAGCGGTGGTGTGTGTGTGTGTGTGTGTGTGTGTGTGTGTGTGTGTGTGTGTGTGTGTGTGTGTGTGCAACAGCGCCCCCCCCCCTTAACATGTGTGGTCAGAAAAGGTTACTGCAGGCTACGGACACGGAGACAGACATACAGACAGACAGACAGACAGACAGACAGACAGACCCACACACACGGCCACGTATAGGAGCGTTGTGACCACCGCTCAAAAAAACAACAACAAAAGGTTTAAGGGTATAGAGGCTATCTGCACATGTCTAAAGTGACAATTTAAGGACTTTTTAATACCTCTAAAATGACAAATTAAACATTGGCCAAATTGTCAAATATTAGAGACAGAAATTGTGAAAATAGCCGATCTACATGCTCACACCGCCTCGCAACGTGAGGCGTTGTGGGCATGTAGATCTGCTATTTTCACAATCGAACCGTGTTATACAACATGTAATGCCTCAACTCTTAGTGCTCATCAGGGTGGAGGGGTCCCCAGTTAAAATATGATTATTTTGGGGATCGCGGCCTGAAAAGGTTGAGAACCACTGCTCTAGAGCACATCTCCAAAAGTGCTTTCAGTTCTGCCCATAGGGGGTGCAGGGGGCCAGTTGTCCGGATTTAAAATGAAGCAAACACGGAACTATAAGTTCCTATGATAGCGTTTTGCGAAAATATGGTCCAATTCATATTATAATTGATGTTAAGGAGGGGCTTGTGATCATTCTTCTACGTGTGCTTTATTTTCGGCAAACTCAAGACAATGTCCTATGTATCCCTGCGGTTGCGTGTGACCGTTGGCAGCCAATAGCATTCCTTGGGTAGTAATGGGTACCATGATGGCGACACCCATATACGGGCAAAAAAGCTTAATTTTCGCAGTATAGAAACCAATGGGTTCCGTCCATATTTTTTACAGTTTATGGGGGGGGGTGCCACAAATTCAGAAAAAGTTGAAACATAATGTTGTGGAAATGCTATACAGCTCTCTCGTCTGCAACCCACGACTGAAACACGGCCCCTGGTATAGGCGAACCAGCCTGGTGAAGACCTGCACTCTGCGGAGCACCCTTTTATAGCTTTTCTAGGTGCTTTGGGCTTTGATTGAGAGTTTACTGCTGCAATGGCTGCACTGAGTGAAAGTGCAGAGAAGACCCTGTCATCAGGCCTCTTGTCAGTATGACATTCACATAGCAGATTGCAGTCCCTGTGAGTACATTCCTCCATGGGCATTCATCATAAATAGAGGATGGTCTGGATCTAAATAGAGGATTCTGTCACAAAGATCACTGGGTACATTTCAAAATCTTGCGTAAGCAAAACAACACATTGGTCCTCAAAACATGGTCCTTCAATCTCATCGGCCAGCGCCCAAGAGTTGTCTTTCATCTGAATCCTGATCATCTTTAGTTTGAAATACTTTTTCTGGAGGGTCTAGCTACTGTTCTCTCGTAGGTTGAAACCGATGCTTGCTACTAGCTTCTCGCAGTGCTTATCGCAGCCCAGTCAGGCAGTCTGCGACGGAGCCAAATATCAAACCTGCCAGATATTCAGAAAGGCACAGGAATGTCTCGGCGAGCGCTGGAATCGCACGAGGATCTTCTCGCAGAGCCTTTCACAAACAGTGAGCAAAACCTCTGCGAGCAAAGCCCGATCTTGTTTCAAATCGTGGTTTTTGTCAGCGAGCGCCAAAAATGGTCGGCGAAAGCATAATCGGAGCAAATATCTGGAAGTGTGTATTAGTCCTAAGGTTTCCCCCTAGGCCAGCACATACATTATTTAGCTCTGCCCGTGTAAAAATATAAATTATTAATAAAATCTCATTTTCTCATGAATCTTTTAACTGAACTCATCAAGCTCATACACAAGTGAAAACCCACTGACCGAGAGAAATGAGCTCTGATCAGACTCATGGAATTGGAATGACTCAATTCATCAAGTGCACTAGTATCTTAGCAACAGCTTTATCAAAATAGTAACAGGGCCAGAGATTCTGGATTTCTTGCTTCACATGGTCTCGCCTACAGCAGGTGTCTCACCTACAGGTAAAAGACCCAGACTTTAAACTAGCAACTGGAAGCATAAAGTATTTATAACAATGTTTATTAAGGTAATAACCCTTACCCCAACGCTAAACCTAACTCTAACCCCCCAAAAAATAAATGTTGCGATCTTCTGTCAGACTGTCAGTGAGTCTGTCGGTCACGTCACACTTTTCCCCATGTCATATCTCCGCCACCGTTGCCCCCATCCATGCCAAACTTTGCACACACACACACTCCTTGGCTCCCAAACCACAACCTCCACCCCTCATTTCTCACATGCCCCTCTTCTAGCGCCACCACGAGGCTGATTCTTGCAAAACACATTTTTTGACACTGCTCCTACATGTTTTGCCTTACAATCACACAAAGCGGTACACAGTACCGCTTTGTGTTCAGCTCCCTCAAGCTACAGAAACAGGAGATAGGCTATATGACAGGTTCGGCAAGGCTTACTTATTTACTTATTAAGGTAATAAAATCAAGTGTAAAGTTCCTCAAAAACCCATTCACTTGAATAGAGTTATTGTTTCTGACACCAGCAGTGGGGAAACAGCGAACATTCATATGAACTGTCTCTTCCTATATGGCCTCAACATACAAGCGGGATGCTTATGATGAAGCTAGCCATGCCTCTGTTTTGTACTTCATGTAATTGAACTAGGATGAGATAGGAACATTTACGCATATCTTTTGAGATTGTCCAGAAGGTCAAAGCTTTATTGGAAAACCTTCCCAACTTATTAGATATTAGAATTCACCGCAATCATAATGGGCTATAAAAGTCTACTCTGTTGAAGCAAGCTCAACAGAGTAGCCTTGAGGGTTGGCTTGCAATGACGTTTAACAAAATAAGTTTGAATTTCTTTCTTTGTTTTTTTCCTTTAGATTTAGATTAATTAAAATGGACTTAGACTACATTTAATAACATTGCTGTGTTTTGTCGTGCGGGTCCCTGGCACCAAATATTTTCAGGTGGGAGTCCGCAGCCAAATACATATCAATTTGGGGGTCCTTGAGATGAAAATGTTTGTAGAACATTGCCATACATACAGTATCTCCACTATGGATTTTTTGTTATAGCGGTAATAAGTCACGGTTTACATACGGTATGGCGGTATCGATGATCTCCAAAAAAGTTGTTTTGAATGAAAAAATATATAATTTAAATACATTTAAATAAAACATTTTAAACAAATATTCACGGTTAAATCGCGGTTACGATCTCGACGCCGCGGTATGCATTACACAACCGCGGTATGGCAGTATTGCGGTTATTGCCCTAATCTCCACATCCCCTCTCCCACTTCAACCCAGCAAAACGTGTAGGATTTATGACTGAAGTCTCCTCCTCCTTAATGACCCTGCATCATCAACGGCGGGAATCCTAGCATGAGGTGAAGCTTAAAGAAAGATGGTTAATTACCACTTGACACATTACCGTTGTGTGCTAAATGGCAGCGAAATGCCACTGCTGGGACGCTGGCCGTCCCGTTCCCCTGCCTCTGTAAACAGGATTTGGATAAAGGGCACTGGAGGCGTTCAGAATAGTGTCCCTGTTTAATCAGGACCCTTTCAATGAAGGGGTTGTCATGCTCTGGCAGCGTAAGCAGTCTAGGACTCAAAGTTGCGTTCCGGCTAATTTGTTTAATAAGGGATAAAAATAATAATGTCTGGCTCGCTGTGCATCATCCCGCTTATTACGTCCTAAAATTAACTCATTTAGGACGGGTTTTTACCTTTCAAGACGGGAACCCCTTACAGTACATGGCAACATAATGTTTTTGTATTTTTTTGTATAAATATTTGAAGTTTTTTGGAAATCTTATAGGTCAGGATTTAAATCGGCCTTAGTCCTAAATGGGTTAAGACCCAAGACCTGAGATTCTTCTAAATCAATAGTTCTCACACTTTCTTGTGGAAAAGGACCCCCAAATTGATATGTATTTGGCCGCGGACCCCCCATCCAAATGTTTTGTGCCAGAGACCCCCAGAAGAGAGGGGGAAAAATGAAATTAGTCAACATTTCAAGATGTTTCTAAAATGTTCAAAAATAGCAGATGTACGAGTTTTCTGAAAAAAACGTACATATACATATATGTTGCTAATAAATTGAACTTGCAAGTGGCAGAGTGCGGGGCTAATCTTTCAAAGAACCATCCTACTACTTGTCGGCTACGCACCTGCTTGAAAGGAACTGGGTGTGCGGAAGTCTTCTTTTCACAAGATTTCAATGTATGACACATCATTAATTTTGAAAGATTACAATACTCACTTTCACCATCTGTAGAAAACAGAAAGGCACTGTGCATTACTTGTGCAGTTGTGCAACTTTTCATGGTTTCCGTGGCAACGCAAACATCGGTCTCTGATTGAGAACAGCGGTTGGCAATCGAGAAATAATAGACCGACCGGAATCCACAACTCAAAAAAGCCATGTAGCCTAACATAACCTGCCAATAAAGAAGTCAGGAACCGCCCAGGGCTCTTCCAAAAAAGTTTTTCCTCTGTGTACACACTAGCCTCATCTTTGCGCTGCACCAAATACCTCAATATTGATATTATAACGATATTGTTTAGAAAAAGAATGTACATAAAAAAAAACACACAAATACTGTATATACCAAGTGTGTTGAGAGCTTTTTAGAAAAGTAGAAAAAACAGGAAAAGCCACTTATGCCATATTACGATATCCAATAAACCAGAGGATGCTCTCATATCACCGTATATCAATATAAAATCAACATATTTCCCAGCACTGGACTGGCATCCTGTGCTTTCTTTTTTGCTCTTCTCTGTAACTACCCCCCCCCCCCCCCACCCCACCCCACCCCACCCCACACACACACACACACACACACACACACACCCCACGCGCCCCGGCCACCCTTTCAGTTCTTTCTTTTGCTTTCTCCCCCTCTCTCCCTCTCTCCCTCTTGTCCTCCCACAGTCCCTCCTCTCCCATTTCTCCCATGTCTCTCTTCCATGCAGATGGCACTTTGAAGCCAATTAGGCAGAGTGTGAGTGATGGTGTCTGGCGGGCAGCGAGCGGGACGGCCGGGCCTTTTCAGCGATCAAAGAGCAGCGGGGTGAGAGAGGCACCGAGGCGAGGCGTACCCCGAGAAGGAAGGAGACCTGTTGTGCCGTGGCAAAACACTAAAGCACGGATCAACACTAACAGCTACATCAAAACCACCAGAACTTCAATTTGTGAAACCCCCCCCCCCCAAGCATGGTGTGCGCGTGTGTGTGTGTGTGTGTGTGTGTGTGTGTGTGTGTGTGTGCGTGCGTGCGTGTGTGTGTGTGTGTGTGTGTGTGCAGTGGTGGAAAAAGTAGGCTACAATGTTTTAAAAGTTGTAAAAGAATCAATACTGCAATATAGAAATATAAGTAAAAGTCCAGAATTCACAATGTACTTGAGTAAAAGTATGAAGGTGTTGGCATCAAAATGTACCAAAGCACCAAAAGTAAAAGTACGAAATGTTTGAAAATCTACAAGCTCACAAGCTGTAGATCGCCTATTTTCAAATAGCCAGGGTATAAAATAGGGCTAAAAGTGGTTTATGTATGCTTTATGATATTATAATTTATATCTGCAAAGTAACACCTCAAAATTGTACTTAAGTACAGTACTTATGTAAATCTATACGTGTGTGTGTGTGTGTGTGTGTGTGTGTGTGTGTGTGTGTGTGTGTGTGTGTGTGTGTGTGTGTGTGTGTGTGTGTGTGTGTGTGTGTGTGTGTGTGTGTGTGGGGGGGGGACCGCTGCATAATGTGTGTATTATTGCAGCACAAAGGCTGCCTCCAAAACGTATGACTCATCTCACTGCGACTCATGGACAGATACCAAGAAGAAGACTGTTACCTCTCCCTCCCTCCGCTATATGTTCACTTCCTAAACCACTCCACTTAGGCAATGTTTGGAATTCTGGCATCAATGTGGCACTAATGTGTTAGGGCTGGCCCCAAAACATATCGAAACAGATATTTAGAACCGATAACCGACTTATAACCGAATACCGCATATTTCCAAATGGTAGCCGGGTACCTAATAGTAGCCAGGGGTCTGCATATGAAACACTATTCTACTAGAAGTAAATAAATGTTGCAAATAGCCACCTGCTTCTTTTAAACGCCTGGGGTCTAAATAGATTTTGCATATTAAACACCTGGGCTACATAGGTGGCGGGTGAGCTAAACGTTTGGTGAGGCTATATGTTATTTTTTCCCTGTTGTGTGTAATAATAGCAATTCAAAGCAGTTGTCCTCAAAACTACACCTACAGTCGCTGTCATAAGAACGGACAGTGGTGTAAAGTAACTAAGTACATTTACTTAAGTACTGTAGTAAAACTTTGAGGTATTTGTACTTTACTTGAGCAAGGGGACACAAGCTCACAACGTTGCAGCGCGAGGCGTTGCAGATCTGCTATTGTCAAACATATTGTACTTTTTCTTTTTGTAGGCCTACTTTAAGTATATTTTCGTACTTTTAATCAAGTACATTTTGAATTCCGGACTTTTACTTGTAACAGATTATTTATATAATGCAATATTGATACTTATATTGATACTACATCCTCAAGAGTTCCAACAACACAGAGGATGTTACTGTGTAGACCTGCTTCTCAAGTCCTTCCTGGTGGAGGTGAGTCATACACACATACATACATCTTTCATTTTGAATGAAAGCACACCTTCTTTCACCGCTGCGAAATCCTGGGCGTTAATTTAACTCTGAGAGGGGTAAAAATAACTGACCCACAAAGGGAGTCAAATGGACGCGAACATTTTGCCTGGTTAACTCATTCCCTGCCAGGCCCGATAGTCCCGAGATTATTCCAATGTCTTTCCCCGCCAGGCCCGATAGTCCCGAGAATTAACATCGGTTAATTCATGTTTAACCCCCATAGCAACCCCATCTTTCAAGCATGGCAGCCATTTTGGCAGCCATCTTTGTTAAACATAGTGGCTGTTATCTCAGGAATGCCTGAACGGATTTCCATTCGGATTTTTTTGTTTGAAAGCTGTGAGCAAGGTGGACACACGTGGTGCATTATCTAGGCATGGGTGTGCATGATCCGTGCACACCCAATTACATGGAAGTCTATGGAGACGAAAGGCAGGTGGGAGTACGGAGGTATGTTAAAATGGCGGTCAATGTGTTAATAGGATCTCAGACATGACTGCATGCATTTGCAAAGACACAGGCTCCCCTGAGAGTGCTGAACACCACCCACCCACACACATGCACGCGCATACGCGCTCACACACGCACACACACAAGTTTGTATTACTATACATCAGCAATATCTTGTATTTATTTATATTTTATTTTTCTTAATTTTTAACCCTAATTCAGAGGCTGAAAATAGCTGATCTAGCTCACAATGCGTTGTGCTGTGATGATTTGTGAGCTCATATAAATGCTATTTTCGGTGCAGAACACAATGCTCAACTACGTAAAAGTAAGCAATATTACACGAGAGGAGTGTGTCACTTCTGCGCTGCCAACGGCACGAGCCCGAAGAGGCAACGCAGGCGTGATGATATTGACGAAAAGACACACCCTCAAGTGTAATATTGCAATTATACAACCGTTGCCCTTAAAAAACATGTCAACTTCATTTCATTGTAATTAAGATATTCGAAATAAGTTTTTAATGTCCCTGAACTTCACATGAAAACTGCTAGCATAGCATAGTGCTGGGACAGGCAGCCCAGCAGCTTTTTTTTGCGACCAGCGCAGCTGATTTCTGTTTTATGAGACCGTTCCATAATGCTCAATATCATCACGGGTAGATAGCTATTTCAACCAATCAGATTGCTTCGTCGGAACTATACCTGATGTATAATTAGGCATTACTCCAACCCTAACCCCTATAAAACTAACCTCTAAATGACTAATCCTCACCCCAACCTGTAAACCTAATTCTAAACACCTTTTGTGTATTTATTTTTTTATCAATACATTTCTATCGTGAGGACCAAGAACATTGTCCTCACGATGTCTCAAACATATTTCTCAAATTCTACGTGAGGACACACGCTCATCACAAGGAGTATAGTACAACTACATGCACGCACACATGCACGCACACACGCAAGCCACATAAGCGTGTACAGTGTGGGACAAGGTTGCGGTACATCTTTCACCCTCTACAATACAAGCTCCCTGCCTCTGCTCGGAGTGAGTGAGTCAGAATCAACTGCACCCCTGTTCACTCCGGGCTGGCAAGTGGCTCTCAGAGAGCCCATTAGGAGGTCCGCCACAGCAAGACTGCCTCCAAAGAGACAAAAAGAGGTGGAGAGAGCAGGACAGAGATGGAAAGAGAGAGAGAAAGAGAGAGAGAGAGAGAAACGGTGACCTGATCAAAAGAGACAAATGGAAGCATCGACAGTGAAGCCTAATTTCGTCATATGACTCGCTGAAAACAACAAGATTCCCCCCAAACTCGTTTGCAAGATGAATTATAAATCCATAGAAAACGTTATGGCTGAATTATCGTCATTATATAGCTGTTGTATATGCTACAACAGCGTCTGACAGCGAAATTAGCTGATCTACAACAGATCACACAACAATGCGATGCATGAGAGCCAACGATGCCACAAATGCGACTTCTCGGTTATTCGGTTAATCTACACGAGTCATGTTAAGGCCGTTAATGGTTCTAAATATGGTTTTCGATATACTTTATGTCTTTCGGTTAATTTCCCAGCCCTGAAAGAGAATGAAACAGACATTCTTCTCACATCATCATTCTCCAGAGCAGTGTTGATTTTGTGAAAATAAGACAAAAATTATCGTCAATATCAATAATTTAGTCAACAAATAAATACTAGACTAAAATGGGAGGGACTAGTGGAGAAGAGATCCAGTAGAACTAAAAGACAAGTCCTTTTATGCTTGGTTGCGCTCGTGTAATGCACTCTGAAAATAGCAGATCTACAAGCTCACAACGCGTTGCGGCATGACGCGTTGTGAGCTTGTAGATCGCCTGTTTCCGGTATGTAACATTGTAAAATCAGGCTTCACGACGGCATCAAGGCACCGACGTTTTAGTCAACAAAATAAACTGTAGATTTAGTCGACTAAAGCTTTGACTAAAACTTTTCAGACGACTGAAATATGACTCAAACTAAATCAAAATGTTGCTGTCAAAATCAACACTGCTTCAGAGTGCCTGCATGACACCAACTTGTCAGAACTCTCTCTCTCTCTCTCTCTCTCTCTCTCTCTCTCTCTCTCTCTCTCTCTCTCTCTCTCCCTCTCCCTCTCCCTCTCCCTCCCCCTCTCCCTCTCCCTCTCTCTCTCAATTCAACCCTCCCCCTCTCCCTCCCTCTCCCTCTCTCCCTCTCTCAGCATTGGCCATGGCCATTTCCCAGCATGCCTTTCAGGCAGGCCCAGCTGGACCCATGGGCATGGGCGGCTGAGACAGTCTGACGGGCACCACCTGGGGATGCCTGTCTGTCTGTCTGTCTGTCTGTCTGTCTGACTGCCTATCCTCCTGCCTGCTTGCCTGTCTGACTGCAGAGGCGTTATTTTAGAAAGACATAGGGGGTGGCAAAAAAGAAATTGTTTCTAAAATAGCAAAAATAGTGGATCTACAAGCTCTCAGCACATCGCTTAATAGCCAACTATTTTGGCTATTTGTTGGGGGGGGGGGGGGGGGGGGGGGCATGTGAGAAATGAGGGGTGGAGGTTGTGGTTTGCCAGCCAAGGAGTGTGTGTGCAAAGTTTGGCATGGTTAGGGGCAACCGTGCCCAAGATAAGAGTAGGGCAAAAGTGTGCCGTGACGGACAGACTGACTGACTGACTGACTGACTGACTGACTGACTGACTGACTGACTGACTGACTGACTGAATGACGGACAGCCGGTGGAGCTTTTCATAATAACTGCGACCGTAACAGGAAATATTCCACAAAGAAAAAAATCTCTGTAAGAGTGCTTTTATAAATAGTTAAACCATTAATACATTTTCACTATATTGAAGTGGGGCTTAAGTGGTTCATTCATAAAGTAAAAAGTGGAGTTTGAAATGTAAAGTAGCCTATCCAAAAATACAAATACAAATACAAATTGCAGATACTCAAATAAATCAGTATCTGCATCACTGCAGGAAATATATCACCAAGAAGAACAAAGAAGAATCATTATCTGTAAGAGTTATCTGAAAATTAGTAAAAGAAAATAGGAAGAAAAAAAACTAAAAAAAGAAAACTAAAGGCAATGCACTGGTACCTGAGGCTAAAACCTTTACCAGCAACAGTAATAGCTTCTTTGGTGCATTACAAAGACAAACAAGTCATCAACAAGCTCATTTCCTCAAGTATTCCAGGGAGCCTTTTCATGTGAAATAGAGGACAAACGATATGCTGTCATTAGAGGAGTTACCAAACCTGTTTACAAAAGGATGCTGTTATCAAACCTAATAGCAACAGGAGTTAGGTAAAGGCATACTGCCCCCACTAGGTTAGGTTGCAGCATTACAGAATGTTGGTACAGTAGTTGAAAAGTCTGGAAGAAACATGCAGTCTGTGTCTCCCCCTACTGCCAAGTAATGGAACTAAATCAATTAATCCTTACCAACCTCAAAAATTGAGCTTGTATACTACTGTATATCTGCATCTTTAGACTGCATTTACTACAATATATTAATGAAACTAAATCTACTTTTTTCAAGTAAATATCAACTTGAGCTTGTAAATCTGCCATTATAAAGAAAATAGTATTGGCTGACTGACTGACTGACTAACTGACTGACTGACTGACTGACTGACTCATTGTTCAAACATGCATTCACTCCCTCATGCAGTTTGTCAAGCCGGTCACAATTCATTATTCCACCATTATTTCCCCCTCCATGTTGTGCTCTTTTAACCACTTTCAAACTGGTGATTGTATTTTGGACATTTAGGGCAAAACATTTCCACATACAAAATGAAATTACAAAATCATCGAGTTTATAGCTGTTTTGGCCATTGTACATTATTTATTATGATTACTGGTAGCAGTCGTTATCAGTCATTGCTTGGTGTATTTCAGTAATAAGCTTTGCCCTGTGCTTCTTTCCCCTCTCTCTCAAAGTCTAATTTAAAGGTAAACTGAAATGTCATGTTTATTTATGTTCCAATGTTCAATGCAAAAAAATATATAATAATAATAATAAATCGCAATTATTTATTGCGATTTTTATTGCACAATAAATCATCAAATAAAATGTCATGTATTGTGACAGCCGTGGGTATCCCATTTACCCCCAAACAGCAATTTGCAGGCAATTCATGAGCACATTTTACTGCATGGTCAAGTTCTTGAATTCTAATTAAATGGCCTATCAATTAAGTGTTAAATAGATGGTTCACCCCCAAAAATGGCAAAACAACGTTTGAGAACCACTGATTTAGAAGACATTTATAGAATCTGGTCAAAAAATGTCACGATATAAAAAAGTCAGATCTACAAGCTTGCAGCGCGGCACTGTGCTGTGAGCTTGTACATCTGCTATTTGTAATAGCTAAAGCATAAAATAATGTAATAATGTAATAATGTATTAATGTGAAATAATGTAATACTGTAAGTAATAATGTATAATGCATCCCAGGTCTAGCAGCTGTCTTTGATAAGCTTTGTTCTTCCATGCACTTTTTGTTGTTTGTTGTTGTGAAATATTCCTCTTATTAGACCTGACTGTCACCTTGTTTTTTTAGACAGGACAATGCACATAAAATGGACATTAGCAAAGATGCTAATTTACTTCCGCAGTCCCCTGCCTCACCTGACTGTGAGGCACACACACACACACACACACACACACACACACACACACGCACACGCACGCACGTACACGCGCACGCACGCACATATCTAGATAGACGATCGAGTCAAAGTTCATCTAGATTTATTTCCCCAATAGGCCTAATACTTCTCATAAACCTACATCCATTATGAATGTCATTCATAAAAGTGCCAATTACCACCTTACAGTAATTGTTGATTGCATTTCTTCATTAAATCATTAGATAAACTTATTGTAAAAGGAGTCAGATACCCCTAATTCTACACAATGACGTGGGCTGGATTGCGTTTGTCCTTTCTTGAAGAGACATGACAGAATAAATAAAAGAAACGAACTCACTCTTGTCACTCTGAGTGCGACCCATCACTTATTTAGATGTTGTTAATTGAATCAATAACCATGTAAGAACACATCAATGACATTACAGAGATGTTGTCAGCTTCCAACAGTTCACAGTCTGTTCCATAGAGGGCGACATTCGCCAGACAACTCTCACTGCTCTGTCTGAATCAGAATCTAAGCAGTGGTGGAAAGTAATGTAAACTACTGTAAGTACATGTACTTAAGTACAGTATTTTTAACTTCTTCATTATTTACAAATGTACTTTTACTTCTACTTCACTACATCTTAGAGGGACATACTGTACGTTTACTCCACTACAAATTACAATTATATGACACTTTAGTTACTAGTTGCTTTGTAGATTTTGATTATCATTACAAAATACACTAAAAGCCCTATACTGTATATATTTTGACCATTTGAAAATAGCTAATCAACAAGCTTGCAGATCGGCTATTTTCAAAATATTTATTTTAATACATTTTGAACTTTGCACAATGAGTACTTTTACATTTGGTACTTAAAGTATATTGTGATGCTGATAACTTTTGTACTTTTACTCAAGTACATTTTGAATGTGGGACTTGTACTTGTAACAAAAGAGTATCATTGCAGTTTTGATACTTTTACTTGAGTAAAACATGCAAGTACTTCTTCCATTACTACTTGCAGTTTGAAGACTGATGGCCCACAAATGTGGGACCAGACAAAACAGTACCAAGTATCAATTAAAAACAACGGTCGCCCCAAAACACAGTCGCCTCGGGTGCATATCCGACAGAACAGTAAAACGTTCTCCGCCTGGTATTCCTAAACGTAACCTCTGTAAACTATGCCTAAACGGTTAAACCTAACCTTACAGAGGGTATGCGCGGGCATGACATCATCGTACCCAGAAGTTATGTGGGAAGTCTGGGAACGCCTAGAGAGTGGCAAAAACAGAGTCAGCAGGAGTCATGAGGAGTCAGTAGGAGTCATGAGGAGTCAGTAGGAGTCATGAGGAGTCAGTAGGAGTCATGAGGAGTCAGCAGGAGTCATGAGGAGTCAGTAGGAGTCATGAGGAGTCAGCAGGATTCAGTAGGAGTCAGCAGGAGTCATGAGGATTCAGTAGGAGTCATGAGGAGTCAGCAGGAGTCATGAGGAGTCAGTAGGAGTCATGAGGAGTCAGTAGGAGTCATGAGGAGTCATGAGGATTCAGCAGGAGTCAGTAGGAGTCATGAGGAGTCAGTAGGAGTCCCGAGGAGTCAGTAGGAGACATGAGGAGTCACTAGGAGACATGAGGAGTCAGTAGGAGTCATGAGGAGTCAGTAGGAGTCATGAGGATTCAGTAGGAGTCAGCAGGAGTCAGCAGGATTCAGTAGGAGTCAGCAGGAGTCATGAGGATTCAGTAGGAGTCATGAGGAGTCAGTAGGAGTCATGAGGAGTCAGTAGGAGTCATGGGGAGTCAGCAGGAGTCATGGGGAGTCAGCAGGATTCAGTAGGAGTCAGTAGGAGTCATGAGGAGTCAGTAGGAGTCATGAGGAGTCAGTAGGAGTCATGAGGAGTCAGTAGGAGACATGAGGAGTCAGCAGGAGTCATGAGGAGTCAGCAGGAGACATGAGGAGTCAGTAGGAGACATGAGGAGTCAGCAGGAGTCATGAGGAGTCAGCAGGAGTCATGAGGAGTCAGTAGGAGACATGAGGAGTCAGCAGGAGTCATGAGGAGTCAGCAGGAGACATGAGGAGTCAGCAGGAGTCATGAGGAGTCAGCAGGAGTCATGAGGAGTCAGTAGGAGACATGAGGAGTCAGTAGGAGTCATGAGGAGTCAGCAGGAGTCATTGTCATGAGGAGTCAGCAGGAGTCATGAGGAGTCAGCAGGAGTCATGAGGAGTCAGTAGGAGACATGAGGAGTCAGTAGGAGACATGAGGAGTCAGCAGGAGTCATGAGGAGTCAGTAGGAGACATGAGGAGTCAGTAGGAGACATGAGGAGTCATGAGGAGTCAGCAGGAGTTTCCCAACAAGTTCTTCCAAACTCCAATGTTTCATGCTGCTTTATGTTTTGTTACTCAGTCTAGATGAGTGGCATATGGTGCATACCCTCTAATCCTAATCCAGTAAAGCGATGCCCAAACCTAAACTTATTTCTAACCTTATCCTCAGTCAAACAAATACAAGAAGAATACAAGAACCGCCCCACAGAGCATGTGTCGGCGTGACATTGGCGGAAAAGAAGTGGGGGCGAGCCTGTTTTAAGGCAAGCAGTGCAGTTACCCTATCCAGTGCATCGGGTGTTTTGTTTTGCAAAATTCAATATAAATCCTAAAACAAATAAGAAGGGTACTTTCAGTTCCTGAACCATATGGAAACTGTCCTTTTTGTTTGACTCATAATTGTATTCCGTCTCAATCTGATCAAGCTTTTACATGTTGGAAGGATAAAGGTCTGATAACCATCTCAGATCTGTACATAAATAGTAATTTTTCATCTTTTATCAAGCTAAGAAGCTTTCTCTTTATCTCAAGCCCACATTTCTTGTTTTACAAATTAGACATTTCATAAAATATTAAATAGAAAAGTTTTTTAAAATCCTTCCCAGGCGCATTGTTTTTATGTTTTAAAGAAACAACATCCTGATTCTAAGCATCTTATAAAAATGTGTGCCATTGTTGTCCAGCAGGACCTCCATCATAAACTCTTATCAAGTCCGCCAGTGGGGTAGATTTTGGTGTGCAGTTGACTGAGGAGATATAGAGCTATAGTTTCATCCATGCCTTACCCCTTATCCTTAAACTTCTTTGCCTTTTTTTACTGTGTTGAAAGACATTTTCCAAATTGTAAAAAATGACAAAAGAGTTAATAAGTATAAGGGCTAAGGCATGGACAAAAATAGGGCCCTAAGAGTAAAGGATCCAGAGCTCCATCCAAATGGATTAATGCCACGTTGCAGCTTATTATTCTAAAGCATAGAAGTGTAAAATAAAGCATTACGACGCCATCAAGGCCAGCCATTTTTGTCCAAAAAAATAAGAAAATCTTATGATATTTAGTCAAAGATTTGACAAAAACTAAAACTTTTCAGATGACTAAAATGTGAACAACCAAAATGAATTCTATTCAAAAGACTATGACTAAAACTAAATTAAAAAAAAAGATTCCTGTCAAAACCAACATTGCAGCTAGCCTACCCAGCTGGTGGGCCCTCCTGAGGCAGGACAGCGACGCGTTGAGCCGAGCACACTCCTCCTCGCTGGCACCGAACTTCTGCAGCGCCTCGCAGACCTGCTCCTCGCTCATCTCCAACAGGCCCTCCAGGGTCACCTCACCTGGGCTCATATCCTGGAAGACAGGCAGGCACATACAGTATATAGCATATAAAAACCTAGATACCTAATTTGCCACTGCAGTTCACTGGAGCGACCTGTAAAAGCGGGAGGGCGGAAGGCACGCTGCCACTCAAAGTGACTACTGGCCAATCACAGCGCATCTTTTCCAGGACTTCTCGGGTGCATTTGAGTAAAGGAACGACAAAAGAAAATGACCTCAGTTCCTATATCCGAATGCACCCTGGGTTACGAAAAGACCTGCCCCCACCTGCCTCTCATTGGCTCCTAATATGTTTCAATTTGTGTTAACCATGACGTCAGCACGGACCAATCAAAATCTGTTCTGATCATGATGTCATGTGTTAAGCAAACAGCACAGACCAATCGAACGCCGCAGGCTTGCGATTGGTTAGTTTCACAAGGCGTTTAACAAATAAATTTTCACCGTTCACGGTCTTTGTAACCACACTTGCACCGATTGTGGTTATTGTCATAGGTCTTAAGGCCCTTTTCCACCGGCAGCGATAACGATGACGATAGCCATAAAATATCACAGCGATAATTATGACTTTATCGGACATTGATGTCCGATAAAGTTATCGGACATCAATGTGAAGAGGCGCTAATTAACAGCCGCTCGCTCAGAGCGCACCTCGAGCTGTTTGTCAGAGACCCAGTTCCATATCACTGTGATCTTAACCACATCGTTGTTGATCCTAACGATGTAGTTGTCGGCTATCGTTGTCTTTATCGGTGTTTGGTGGATGCTGCCGATCCACTTCAATTGAAAACCCACTTTTTTAAATCGTTATCGTCATAGTTATCGCTGCCGGTGGAAAAGAGCCTTTAGGTAATACATAGCTCACTTAAGCTTAAAATGCGCTTAACAAAAATAATTGCGGCGTTCACGATTGGTCCGTGCTATGTTGACGTCATGGACAGTATGGCCTTCTGAAGAAGAGAAAACAAGGTTTAAAACAAGAACAACAGAAAGAGGGACAGCCAACAGACAGACAGGAGAAAAAAGAGAATTCTAAAACAGAGAGGGACGATAGGAAACAATAAAAGGGACAGCTCAACAGTTAGGCTGTTCAAACTCATTCGAGCTGAATATTACCTTTGATCTGAGATAGTAATCACATTTGCACATATTGTGGTTATTGTCACAGGTCCCAGGTAACAAACACATACAGGCTGTAGCTCACATAAGCTAAACTCCTCCCTCATGTTTTATAACCCACAAGAAGCTCCTTTTGGGAGGCATAAGGTAGGTCTCTCCTTTGGACCTCAAGTGTTTAAAAAGACTGTCCATCTGATCCTCTGTCTGTATGTAACTCCACATGGACCATATGATCATTTTGTACTTCATGGACACAGAGACTTACGATTGGTTCGCTAGTTTCTGAACGTGTTTAACGAAAATATTAGCACCGCTCACAGCCTTTGATTGGTCCGTGCTATGTTGACATAATGGATAGTACGGCCTTTGATAGACTGTTCAGACTGTTCAAACTCATACGAGCTGAATATTACCTTTACACATAGCGGCCAAAGCTGTTGAATTCTGTACACCATTTTATCATTTAAATTCTTTTTTACATATCCTGGACAGCTGATGTCAGCAAGGGGGCGAAGACGAAGTAACAAGAAATCTTGAGAAATAAAATATTGTCAACCAATCATCAAGGATGATGATACACGAAAGAAGACGAAGACACTTCAGAAAAGTAGAAGCTTCTTCTTGTCTTTGGTCTATAATGAAATATCACACACGTGCTAAGTGAGAAGTGCAAACACGACATACTTCTAGTTCCCGGTTGTGAATGTTTATTATATAACTATATACATTTATTGTGATATCATAATGAAAACATTTCCTAGATTGAATATAATTGGTTTATATTAATGATGTATAGCCTATATTGAAAAACTAATTTAGGAGAGCCAATCACAACACATGGTCGGTTACTGTGATAGAACTGACATCATTCACAATATAAAAGAGTGTCTGTTTTGGGGGAATTAATGCCTTTATTGATAGGACAGTAGACTGACAGGAAACGGGGAGAGAGATGGGGTGACACGCAGCAAAGGCCGCCGGGATCAGGACCCAAAGCCGCGACACGCCACCAGGCAAAAGAGCCCACGTGACATGCGCCCGGACCGGTAGGCCAGCGGGACAGACAGATATCCCAGAGCCGGAGGAGGCGTCTACCTTTCTGTTTCTATGGGCACAAACATATAGATGTAGAAATGATACCTCATTGGCCACTGCCCTTCATTGGAGAGATGAGTTATAATCGTGGACATCGTATTTTGTGTGGAGAGCCCTGCCTCTTGATGCTTGTACAGTATGCCCCATGTATGTCTATTGAAGCAGGAGGTCTCTCCGGTATTAAAATCATCATAACTCGCTGGTTTCTCAAGAGCTTTTCACACAGTGAATATGTCAGACATGATATAAGACACGTGGTTAAATGAAAAATGTGGGGTTCTCATAAAACACCTGATCTTACATAGATAGTAACAGTAATGGTTATAAGACAAACTGTTTTAGTCTCAGGTGCTTACAGGTAGTACTTACAGCTTCCCCACATAATGTGGGGGTGTCTGTGGAGACATGCAGGCCCAATAGGCCAATGAAACCAGTATTTTATACAATCCAAAGGTTTTCAAACATTTTCTGAAATATTCAAAAGATACCGATAATAATCTATATAATGTATAAATGTCTCTGTCGTGTGGAAACCACATATGTCCAAAACGGTTACTTTTGAGGATTCGAACTCAACAACATCAAAAGTAGAAGCAAACTTGTTGCTTCTGGGAAAATCGTGCTCTTTTGAACAACCATCATTTCGACCGGAGGGTTAGCGACTCACTCCACGGAGGTTAGGTTTAGGTTAGTCGGGTGTCGAAAAGATGACATGTAGTAACAGCGACACGCTCCCGTTGCTTCTCACCACGTTTCCAGCTTGTATATCTGCTACTTCTGATGCTTTTGTGTGATGCTGTAGTATGATCACGTAATCACGTGCGTTGCGTTGCGACGCGTTGTGAGCTTGTAGATCTGCTATTTTTGGCAAACGTTCCACCCCAGAATAATCGTTGTTGGGGATATTTTGATTATCGCGATAATATCGTAAATCGCTATTATTTTGGTCACAATAATCGTGACATGAAATGTTCATATCGTCCCATCCATAGTTTGATTATCAGTTTGATTAACTGTTGCACCAGTACACTTACCTGTGTGACCTCCTTCCTCAGGTTGACGATGCGGAACCAGTGTCCAAGGCGAGGGAAGTCCTCCAGCTCAGCACTGCGCTCCTCTAAGGCCACTCTGCACTTACAGGACAGCTGACGGCTGAAGTACTTCACCAGCTTCCCCTGGGGAAGGACAGTGGGAGTAAAAGCGGATACCGCAATATAAAAACACTTGGTTACAAGCAGGGGTCATTAATATGTCTGTACGCGGACACGTGTCCTTGTCTGTGGCAAATTTTAGATTTTCGGTTTTCCACGCCAGAATTATAATGTTCTTATTTTGATCCAAAGACCCAATTACTGAATGTCCAGGTTTTCTTCAGAAAAGGTATGACACTGATTTACTATGCCACTACTGTATATGGCACATTAGGAGTCCAACTACTATGGTTATTTTCAAGGACCCCCATAACTCCAAACATTGGTTCCTTCCATTTGTACAATCTCAGAATTACGGAACTGTTATGGTCATTCAGGGTTATCTCTTTATGTGACAAAAATGTGCAAAACAAGCCAACATAGCGATGACCCCTTTACAAGTAAAAGGACTGTACTCAACCTTTACTTGATAAAAGTACAAAAATATTGGCATCAAAATATAAGTAGGCTACTCAAACGCTGGCGCAAGCGTTCATTCATAGGCCTCCATTGAGAGGTGAAGTGGCAAGCAGTCGCGCCAGTGTCCTCACTTCCCACATTCACACACCAATTGTGGCAAGCTAACACCGCATTGAAAAACCAAACCGGGGTGGCAACGGGGTGGCATTTCATTAACTTAACGGCAAGATGGCCGCCATGTGAATATGGTCTATTGGACTCCAATAGTTGGGAGGATATGTGGGGTTCAGTGTCTTGCCCAAGGACACTTTGACATGTGGACAGGAGGAGCCAGGATTTTAACCGTGGCAAGACTTGTCCTTGACCTGTCAGTCTCCAGGTTTTCTTCAGAATATGTATGACACTATTAGGAGTCCACCACAGTTGTTCTCAAACCTTATTATTTTCAAAGACCCCCATAACTCGGATTGTGTACAAATGGAACCAAATGGACCGGCTCCATTTTGTAAACAATCAGAGTTTCAGTCCATTTGGGCTCTGTTCACCTCCACCACCACACTGTGTGACAATTAATTGTGTGACAATCATTCATCATCGTGACAGCCCTAGTTGCTGGGAATCAAGACGCACCACGTGTGGGCATTATATTACACACTTGTGAGAGTTAACAGCGTCTTCCCAGACAGAAGCAATTCATGCTATGAGCAGTTTGATCACCTTGTGCTCTGCCTTTTGTTTCAAGGGAAATCAGCCCTTCAGGAATTTAGAACTGAACTGCATTTTAGCGGATGTTCTGTGGTGGCCACATGAGATGGCCACACCAGTAGCCACACAAAGTCAGTAGAACAAAGGTGGACACTTCTCCTTTTGGGTTTATTAATGTAGTTGCCTATTTATTTTCAGCACTACATAGTAGCCTATACTACAAACGTAAATGCCTACACACAGAAGTTCAGAACTGGTTAAAGTTTGATGGAAAGGTTACTGATTGGAGCGTACATACATTTACTTAACCTTTGTTAGGGTCAGGTTGTTTCATCAGGAGTCATTTCATTTTCATTTAACTTGATTTGGTTTTCTTTGAGTTACCAGTTTGGAGGAGTGCTGCTGGAGTTGATTGGCTGGCTGAGGAAAGTGAGACCAGCTGCTTCAGATCTCCTGAAGGAACTGATGGGTTAATTGGACCGGACCATGTTCCCTTTGCATATGGGGAGGGGCAGGGGTTCAGGCCCCATATGGGGAGGGGCAGGGGTTCAAGCCCCATATACACAAAGACGATACACTGAGTTGTTTCCAAAACGTTTACCGTACAGACGGAATCGTCTCAAGAAATGCAAGTGTCTACATGAAACCACTGAGAATGGCAAGACGCACCAAAACCACTGTAGTATATATGCCAGGCCTGTGAGTGGTGTCACAGCTAGAAGGTCCTGGGTTCAATTCCCGCTGGGGACACTGTGGGTGCTGGGGGGGTGTTCTCTCCTCCACATATCAGTGCCCATACCCTAAGTGGGGTTGGCAAAAGGGCCTTTCTGTGTGGCGTTTGCATGTTCTCCCCATGTCACCTAGGGTAAAAATGTACCCTCACAAAAACATGCAGTAATCCTGGTCTCTATACCGCCTGATGGGAGGGAAAAGGAACTGGTTGGAATAACGTGTTCCTTTCGCGCGCTACGTCCTACCAGGGAAACTCCCCCATCAGGTGAAAAGAAGCAGCTTGGTCTGCTCATGCATAGAAGGAAGCATGAGCTCAGTCCGTTGCTCATCCCAGGTTGGCAGTGTAGCGCCCAGGATTACATTACATAATTGGCACTGGGTGAAAAATGGGTTGCAAAATTGTGGGATAAAAATTAAGAAAAAAGAACATTATGTGAACAAGTAACCAATATACAGTATACGTATCTGCATAGTATAGTATCTAACAAAATAGCAGAGACACCCGCGAGGCACCGAGTGGACAGCGATGAAGACTCAAACGTTTTATTTGCAAGAAGCACCACAACTCTGAAAGTGTACAAATTGAACCATTGGTTCCATTTGTACACTCTCAGAGTTGCAGACCTGTTATGGTCATTGTGGTCGTTGTGTTTCTGGTAACACTATTGTCCGTTCATTTTCTGTCTGTGGCAAAAAAAAATATTTTGACGAAAATGTCCACCACAAGCCAGCATGGCGAAGACCCCTGGACTCTGAACATACTGTTTGTTTGAGGTTTTACACCTATATGAGTTTTATTTCAGAGCAGTGTTAAAAAATATCCCTTCGTCACCTGTGGTCTCAGAGTCCACAACGTTGGTCACCTATTTACAGTTGGACGCCCATAACTCTGAGAGTGTACAAATGGAACCAAATGGGTCCATCTGGTTCCATTTGCACTCTCTCACGAGTTACAGACCTATAATGGTCCATTTGGACCACCTTCAAGGAACGCCAATGGTGAGGCACTTAGTAGTACAATACATTTATGCATTTAGGGCTAGCTCTGTTTCTGATAATATCTGCAGAAATAAATTTGACATAAATGTCCACCACTAGCTGGCATGGTGATGAACCCTGGCTACAAGCATTTTGTGGTGACGTCAAATGTGTTACAGGTGGTGTTCCACCACATTAAATTAACAGCTTTGGTGGATCTAAAAGTGTGACTTTCTCCTGTCTAGAAGGACAAATTGCGCCAGTAGCTCTTAACCACTGAAAGGAGTAGTAATCCCCCCCCCCCCCCCCCAAATGACTTATTTTCTATCAATTACACTCATCATGAAGCCTTGAATTCATGGAGATTTGTCTTGTTTTTGTCACATTCCTGAGCCAATAATTTCGCTGCAGGAGACTCCTTGAGAGTCTCCTATTGGATAGACTCTACCAGTCATCCAATTATTATTGCCTTAGGAGGAGACATGGTAGGGGGCACGGTGGGCACAGTGGCGCAGTCGGTAGCACTGTCGCCTCACAGCTAGAAGGTCCCGGGACGCTGTATAGGGGCTGTGGTGTGGGGGCGTGTTCTCTCCTCTGGGTCATCAGTGTCAATACCCTAGGTGGGGTTGGCGAACGGGCCTTTCTGTGTGGAGTTTGCATGTTCTCCCTGTGTCCCCTAGGGTAGGTACCCTCACTCCCTCCTGTCAGGTGATAAGAAGCAGCCCGCTCACTCCTCATGCATTGAAGGAAGCATGAGCTCAGTTCGGGGCTCTCCCCAGGTTGGCAGAGGGAGATCAGCGCCCAGGATTACAGCTAAGGCTAGGGCTCCACCAAAATGACGGCGTCGTGCCGGCGTCAAAAAATGAACCGGGGCGAATTTGAGCGTCCGACGCTGACGTTGACGTCGGCAGTGGAGCACCCTTCATTGATTAAAACGGGAGCGTTCCCAGCGTTGACGTTGACGCGGCACTCGACGCGCCCGGTGGAGCCGGGGGATTAGGTGCACTGGGTGAAAAATGGGTTACAAAATCATGGCATAAAATAAATATATATAATAAAATAAATAAAGAAATAAAGGATAAAAAAAAGGCTTTATGGGGGTGTAATTGATAGACAATAAGTATTCTTTGCATGGTGAACTTCACTTTTAAGCCCTATTTTATTGACATATAGCTAAACTAGCCAATTTACAAGCTCACAACACATTGCGATGTGTCGGGCAATCTATAAATTGTGCATTGTGTAATCCATGACTCATGGATTGTGCAATCCATAACTTTTCTTTTGTGAATATAAAAGTAAGAAAATGTATTATTATTTTAATAGAATTACTAATACAACCACGGTGGTTGTAGTTAATTTACCTGCTGTTCTATATTGACAAATGCAGATCAGTGGTCCAGGGGTCCTTGGAGGAGTTACAGGAGGTCCCCAGAAACATTTATTACCATGGCTATTTAAAAATAGCAGATATACAAGCTCACAGCACGTCATTTCGTCACGCAAGGGGCTCAGGTTTGAATCCCAGATTGTTTAACAACCTGGGATCATCATAACTACTGTAACAATAATTGTTAGTTATGATAAAAGTTATGCATTTCAGCTTTAATCCTGAATTAAGCAGGCCTTCTGTATGCTCCTGACCTTTACAACATCCTCCACAGATAGTACATGCTGTGAAAACATACAAGCTACATGTTATTAAATCAAAACTTGATTTACACAGTGTGTAAACAAGTGTGCACTTTTCCTGACCTTTGTTTTAACAGAGGTTCCTGGGAATGTCTCATTTAGAGGACTGCTTCCTCCAATTCATTCTTGATGTTGTGCTCATTCATTACATTTCCCTTTGTGACAATATCTAATAAAAATAATAATAATATCTAAAATGTATATGGCGCTTTTCTGATTGTTTCGGAATGGAGAGGTGTAACCCCGACAGACAGTGGATGTCAGTGTTGCCCTTATACCACAAAATATGAAATAAGCTACATATTGTACCGTTACCATTTTGTTTTCACAGGTCAATACTGAATGTCAGGGAACTGTTTATGATAATGAAGAAGACTAGTGTATACAGTACATTATGCTACCAACAAGGTAAACTGCTTTTCAGCATGACCCAGCTAAGGTGGTCATATTCAGCACTCACAGGATCAATTAGTGAGCATACATGGACACCTCAACTCAGGGTCTGAGACAGGAATCAAACCCTTGACATTCTGTTTAGTAGGCATCCACTCTCTGCATTGAGCTACAACAGCCCAGTTTAAATCAGCTGAAAAGCATAAAGTTTTGCTAATTGTCCATTTATAATTCCTTCAGGGGAAACTAGTTTTCAGCTTTAGACAGGGCATTAAAGTTGTTATAAGCAGTTTTCTGCTGACATAAGCAGATTGTTTTTTTTTATTTTTTTATTATATTCAGACGGCTAACCATGCTTCCTAAAGAAATGTTGTGTCTGTGACACTTCCTGGGGCCACAATCTGCCTCCAAAAATATTATTTTTTATCTGTGAGAAGTTCTGTCATTGGTTGATAGACATGATAGCCTGCCAAATAAGCAGACCAATCAGGGCCGCCTCTTGTTCTTGTTCAGATTGGTTGACCTGTCTGTCAATCCTTTTAGCCCCGGTCGGCTGCTTCATGCACCAATGAGCTGCTAGTGACAGAGCTTCTTACAGATAAAATAATAGTTTTGGAGGCAGACTGCGGCTCCTAAAGGCACCACAGAGACTAGATTTTTTTTAGGGAGCATTGTTAGCCGCCTGAATATAATAAAATTAAATTAAAAAATGAAAATAATCAATTGCATGTTTCCTGCTTATGTCAGCAGAAAACTGCTTATAGCAACTCTAACAGAAAGGAAAACAAAAAACACAAGTTAGAATATGGAGATAAGAGCTTTCTGCTCGACATCAACAATATACTGTAGGCCTAGTAGTAGTCCGTCGCCCCTGGCCTGGGTCCATGTACTTTTGAAAGAGTAAGGTTTTCCATTAATCTAATATCTAATAGCTTACCCTAAGCCAGTGTTTCTCAACCACTGTGCCTGGGGACCTTTGGTGTGCCCCTGAGAAGGGTCAAGTGTGCCCCTTGAAATTGCTTGAAAGCCAGTATTGTATTTATCATTTTAAAAATGATTTAAACTTGTGAAAACAGCCGATATACAAGCACACAACGCCTCGCGGTGCGAGGCGTTGTGTGCTTGTAGATCTGCTGTTTTCACTACTGTTGTGCGACAGCCTTGTATGATGAAGCAGGGCTTTACTTTGCGAAGAAGCGTACACATTTGAAACTTAACCTGCAGTCCCTCAGTTAAATGTCATTGTGTTATTTTAAATCCTGTGCTCTAATTTGACCAGTCCAGCACATTAAGAGAATAATGCCAAAATACGTCCAATGTTATCGCTGGCCCATGCAGAGACCTTCGTTCACAACTTAAGATCCATTCTCAACTCAACTACTGCAATGTACCTGTAGTCCTGTACTGTTCTCTGGCCTACCCTACAGTGGGTAATACCGCTACCTAAAGCCTTCTTATTCTTCTTTGAACTAAAAAACACACTCGCACGCACGCACACACGCACGCACGCACGCACGCACGCACGCACGCACGCACGCACGCACGCACGCACGCACGCACGCACGCACGCACGCACGCACACACACACACACACACACACACACACACACACACACACACACACACACACACACTCAACCTAAGAGTTCAGCACCATGGACAGCGATTATGCCATTTTGAACCCACTGCAATACTGTGTAAATTATCAATAGCGAGAATCCATCCATCCATCCATCTTCGAGCGCTTTTTCGGAATCCGGGTAACGGAGGTAACAGTTCCAACAACTTCCTTCTGGGGGATCCCAAGGCGTTCCCAGAACAATGTGGAGATATAATCCCCCCACCTGGTCCTTGGTCTGTTAGGGGGTCTCTTCCCAGTGGGGCGTGCGGCGAGGACCTCACCACCAGGGAGACACTCCGGAGGCATCCGTACCAGATGTCCGAACCAAAAAGCTTTCTAAGTCAAGGAGCAGCACTCTGAGACTCTCGCGGATGACGATATATAGCGAGGATAAAGTTAGGTATTGGCGCTTGGGTGGCAAATAAAAAGTGGTAACGTATCTGCCCACGACTGAAGCATCTAGCTGTTCAAATCGGGGAGGGTGATACTGTATTTGTCACTGGCACTGCAGTGACACACGTTTGTGGAGAGGAATGAACTGGAATAATGCCTACTGTACATTGGGGAGAAAAAGGGGTACATATTCATAAGTACTCACTACTCTAAATGGTGCCTATTCTTTTTACAATTTTGTGCAAAAATGTTGGGCAAAAATAGTTAAGCTGCTCTTCAAACATCGCATTGCGTTGTTTAACTTTTTTTTTAGGCCTACTTTACTCACACTTTCTGTTATTAAAATAATTGATTATTTTGCTGCTGCCCCTCAGCTCATTGTCATGCAGCTTCAAGTAAAGTTAGGATCATCACGAGATAAGATAAGACACAGTGCAACACAACTTATTGGTGCAGTATTTCATGGGGGAAAATCAATAGACGGTCATCAATTATATGTAAGTACTGTGCTATGACACAGAAGACAGAGCAGAATCATGCCAAGCAAACTTAGCCTAAAGCAAACTCACAATGAATTATCAGCACATCCCTCACAGTAATTGCCTTGTCACTACACTAAGTACAGACTTTCTATATTTGCATTAAAAAAAAGATTAATTTTAAACCAAATTGGTTCCCAGATTGTTCAATACTAGGCCTGCTAAGTTTCTATTGTGCTACACAAATTGTGTGTGTGTGTGTGTGTGTGTGTGTGTGTGTGTGTGTGTGTGTGTGTGTGTGTGTGTGTGTGTGTGTGTGTGTGTGTGACTCTGACGTGATGGCATGGGACCTCTAGTCCATATAGGGGGCCACCTGTTTCACCTCACAGCAGGGACTAGATGACAGTTCTGAGTGAGAGATGTTTTGGTAGGATTACCACAACGCCAGTGTACACCATGGTTACTAGCCTATTACGTAACGCAACGTATCACCGTTTAGGGAATACCCCTGGGCATATTAAAAGCCTCATGTTTGTGAATCGTTTGGACTCGGAGTAGCCCAATAATCTACACTTGCATAACAGGCAGGCCTGCTGGACGCAGTCAGTGTGTGAGGACAGATGGCTGCGCATCAAACATTATTGCTTGGTAATGAATTGGAAATCCTCATACATGTGTCCTTTATCCATGTGTAACTCCTATGGAGGACGAATACAAACGGAACCAAATGGACCCGGTCCATTCTGTACACTTTCTGAGTTACATTGACTGAGGAATGAGGATTTGACAGTTGTGTGTGAGGCTGCTGTTGTTATAGGCCTCGGCGTTTCCCACGTTAGGCTAGAGTGACGGTCGGTCGAGCCACCTGCAGAATGCGCACACTGACTGCAGCCCTTGGCTTTCTTGATTTATTGCACTGCACTAAACAGATAGCAGTAATACGACACACAAAATGTATAGCACGTTCCTGGCAGCTGACAGCCTGACGAACACAGAAAGACGACGTTGATGAGGCACGGTGGCCTGCGTAGAAATACATGACAGACGTGACAGCCCCACATAGACTAATTCGTTATTTATTCGGCATTTAAGCCGCGGACCACCGTTTCGAGTTAGCCTCTCAGACCCAAAAAACTTTTAATATTTTCTTGTTGTCCACAATTCCTTGTAGTATTGGTGTTGGTACCATAGGAGAGATAACAGGCAAACGTTGATCAAAATAACAATTCTTACTGAAATTGTGTAGACTTAAATTAGTCTAAGTATTAAATGCAATAAATGTAACTCTTGAGTGTAAAATGAAACCAAATGGTCCATCAAGACTTAAAGTTAAAGACCTATATAGCCTAAGGGTCCATTTGGTTACCAACTCTCCATCATTTAGCTGGGGACCACCAGAAATCGCTTCAAGCACCACTGGTGGTCCCCGGACCACTGGTTGAAAACCACTGCTATATAGCCAAATTGGATGCATGCTTCAGTTTCCTTTTATTTATTTATTTTTTTCACCCTTGTTTTCGTTGTGCATGAAAGAGAGAGGATGCTCACTGCTTCTTTCTTACCTCCAGTGTTCGTATCTCTTTCTGTGTCAGGTCGTTGGATGTGGCACATTTGGTCCGTAAACCCTCCAAACTAGAGATGCTTATGTCGATCATGTTCTGCACCAACTCGCACTGCTGCAAAGCTTTCTGCAAACTATGCTGCTCTTCGCTTCTTGTCATCTCCTCGTCCATAGTTTGCGAGCAGTGTGGTCGTTAATGTTCTTCTCTTTTTTTGTGTGTGTGTGCAGTGTGTAGCCTATTTGCACTTAAAAATAACAATAAATAATCAGTTCAGAAAAAGAAGCTTGGAGGAGCAGGTCTCCTCCACGAAATAAATCAACCTGCAAAAGAAACGCCATGGGGGGCAAAAAAGCGCAACAATAATTTCTAAGGCTCATCATGGTGATAATAAAGCAGACTTGAGCCTAGTGTCAGTGAAAGAGAGGAGAGAGGAGACTCCATTGCCAACAACAGTCCTCGCAGTTCAGTTCCCTGCCGTTTCACCAAGGTGTCTCTGATTGTAAGCTCTACGTCAAACACAACATGAGCGGCAGCACGAGCACAACGGGAAGCCCCGGCAGCAGCAGCAGCATCCATGGACCACCGTCTCCTCCGTCAAAAAGAAACAAGGGGAGAGAGACAGAGAAAGAGCTGAGCTCTGCTTCACGCTCAGCGCATCGGAACCACACGGATCGGAGCGGTGCTGAAACAAGGCCTGGTGCTGATGTTCATTTCAGAAGTGGTGGTGCAGGTGGTGATGATGGTGTGCGTGTGAGTTGGATCAGGATCATGCGTCTCCCGTGGTGGTTGTTCCAGCAGCGGCTGCATCCCGGTTCGCTCCCACCAGCAGCAGCAGCAGCACCACCACACACCGACATGTTCCTGGCTGTCAATCAAATCGGCGGCGGTAGCAACAGCATCGCATCATCGCCCAGAGGGGAGAAAGAGGAGCGCACCACCACCGACCGACAGGAGCGCTGCCTAACTGCTTGCTTGCTTTGCTCTCGCGATATCGACTGAAGTGCGGCGAGTTCCCACTGCTTCAAGTTCAACTCAAAAACTCAAAAACTAGTTAGTTGGTAGCCTAGGTTTTCAAATGACCCACCCAGGCCATGACCCAGGTGTATCATCATTCATCAGGCAAAGAACCCTCTTTATGCTTTAAAAAAATCTCTGGGACCCCTATTTTAAAATCTTCGTAGGCCTATTAATTTATGATTTCAGACTGAGTGCGCAAATCGCAAATGGTTCCATTTGATTTGGGATAGGCTACCTGACACACACAGAAAAGTAGGCCTATCTGTAGATATAGGTAGGCTATCTCTCATCTGAGGGTCTATTTGTGGGTCGCATGGAAAACATGGAAAAAGATGTCTACATGTCATGGTCCTTCAAGTCAGAACATTTAGGAATTGGATATGGATCATGGGATATGATCATGGAGACCAGCATTATGAAGAAGAGGGACCCAGATGAGAACCACAGCAGAGGACGGCACTTTCATATTTCCCGAACAATGAGTGTTATTAGACTTCCCACCCTCCAAACCAACTCTCCCCATATTATCAAGAAACATCCAAGCGGCTGAGCCCATGAATGAAAGTCTCACCCACCAAACTGAAGAAATTTGATGTATGGTTCTGCAGCTTATCAGAAGACAGGACACATGCATTTTGGGGGTGAACTATCCCTTTAACAGAGATAACCGCTCTAACAAATCTGCCTAAATTGATTGTAAGGCTTTTCACAGCATCTCTCAGTCCAATCTGTTGGCTATGCAAAGTGAGAGAGCAGCTCAGCCTGCCTGGTTATTTCATCATGTGCTAAAAGATGCCATTATTTATTTTGATGATTTATTTTCAAGTTGCATAAGTTGGACAAAATAATAGACATAAAGTAAATCAAACTAAAAAACAAAGGTTGATATCTGATGTGTATTTAGTCCTGTAGTAAACATGCACACATCATACATAAAGGCCAAATTCCATGAGCGGAGATCATTTGTGAGGCAACCACACTAAATATTGACAACAACATACGTGACTAGACGCACCGTAAGGGTCCTAAAAAAAACATGTTTCTGCTGGTGGAGCCCCTCTCTCCTGCCCTAGACCAGTGGTCAGTCCCGGATCTACCATATGGGCACGTACCCAGGGGCCCCTGGGCATCAAGGGCCCTCAGATGTGGTAAATACAAAAAATACAAAATGTTTTTGTTTAATCAGAATAAAATAAATGATATCCACCACCCCCTGAAACAAATGCTGTGGGAATGCTGCTGAAAAGTGCTGATTGTGTGTTCAGTACAATGTTAGCCTCAGAAACCCATACAATGTAGACGACAATATTTCATGAAAGTCAAGTCAACTGATTAAAACTCCGCCGGGCTGCGCTGTGACAACTGCTGCTGCAGATGTTATATTGGACCTACATGCCTATGTAGCACCCCACAGTTAGTACCAGCCATGAACCAGCGACAACAGCCCTGATAATCGGGCTCAGCCCTATTAGCACGACTGGTTGTGCGTTGGACTGGCGAGTGGGAGTCCCGGGTTCAATCCCCGCTTCTGCGTATCACTACATCTGGCGTTGTCGGCAGGATGAGGAGCGTGATGCCCTCGTGAGGAGGAACAGTGCCATGTTGTGTGCGGTGGTCCGCGGCGTGATGTGTGAAGCGCGAGGGCGTGCTCCAAAATACCTGGGGGGTGAATGTAGCACCCCACAGTTACTACCAGCCATGAACCAGCGACAACAGCCCTGATAATCGGGCTCAGCCCTATTAGCACGACTGGTTGTGCGTTGGACTGGCGAGTGGGAGTCCCGGGTTCAATCCCCGCTTCTGCGTATCACTACACCTACAGTACATATGCCTACAAGACATTTTGCGCGCACACAGGGGCCCCTTGGTGCTTCAGTGCCCAGGGGCCCTCTGAGGTGTTAATCCAGCCCTGCCAGTGGTTCTCAACCTTTTCAGGCCGTGACCCCAAAATAATCATATTTTAACTGGGACCCCACCCTGACGAACACTTATAGTTGAGGAATTAATTTTGTATAACACGGTCCTATTGTGAAAATAGCAGATCTACATGCTTCACAATTTCTGCCTTTAATATTTGACAATTTGGCCAATGTTTAATTTGTCATTTTAGAGAAATTAAATAGTCCTTAAATTGTTACTTTGGAAATGTGCATAGACTTTAACTTTATGTTGGTTAGTTTACTTTTGAGTGAGAAAACAATGTTGCACATCATTAAGTCAATCATCTGGCTACCCCCCAATATAATTTGGGGACCCCCCTAGGGGTCCCGACCCACAGGTTGAGAACCACTGCCCTAGACTGGAAGGAAGGCTTACGTAATGACGTAGGCTTTGTCGTAGAGCGCGCCGGCGCCAAACAGTTAGTTCCCGGGAAGCTGCTGCTGCACTGCCACTGCATGAAAACAAAAACTTCACTTTGATCAACAACTTTAAACATAACGTTTGACAACTACTACCCTTCACAGATACGGTCCATCATGACGGAGTCTAGCAGCAGCAGCAGCTCAGTGCCGCTGCAGTCCAGGAACCTGCCCTGGTGAGTGAGTGGGAGCATTGTTAGCAGCATCGTGTTAGCAGAGCTCTGGTGTGAATGAATCTACTCTATGAATGCCCGTCTGGATGCTACATAAACATAATACATTTTAGCATGTGACGCTTGTTGGCTTCTCAACAGATTGCACGATGTCGCATCATGCCAAAGAGAACCGATCTGTTGTTAGCTTCTAGATCTCTTCTTTTTGGCAAGTGTCATCTTCTTCTAGTATGAGTGATCTTTTAAGCCATAACCATTGGTTCTCAAAGTGGGGTCCTTGAGGGAGTTCCAGAGGGTCCCCAGCTAAATGATGGATAGTTGGTAACCTAATGGTAACTCAGATAGTGTACAAATGGAGGGGTCCATTTGGGTTCCGTAACCTAACACATGTCAAACTGGCAAACTGGGGGTCCTTGAAATTAAAATGGTTGGGAATAACTGCTACAGAGCTGTAATAATCTTCTCTTGGGGGTCCCTGGCATATATTTTCAAATGGGGTTGCGCGGGCTAATAAGTGTCAGTTTGGGGGTCCTTAGCCTCGGAAACCCAGGCTTTTAGGGGGTCCTTGACATGGAAAAACTTTGAGAAGCACGTGATTTAGCATGTAACGCTTGTTGGCTTCTCAACAGGACTCAAGTTCTCGCATCATGCCAGAGACAACCGATCTGTTATCTTCTAGATCTGTACTTTTTGACAAGTGAACATCTTTTAATCTATTGTAAGTGATACTTTAAGCAAGCCTGGTTACTGCTCAGTGCTCTGATCCGGCCTAGAGGCTGACTACTGTATCCGGTCATTTGCATACCACACATCCCAGGCCAGCCGTTTCCGTTACCTGCAAAGTGAGTCTACTTAAAACTGTCACTTTATTGATGTTTGTGTGTCACTGCATCACAGGGTTGAGAAATACAGACCGCAGAAACTGGATGATCTCATCTCCCACCAAGACATTCTTAGCACCAGTAAGTACATAACTAATACCAGTAAGACTCCCTAATCGGGAGATAAGTGACCGTCAGGTCAGCAGTGTCCAAAAATGTGTTTAAAAAAATCGGCCTGATGGTGGCTCTAAATTTGCTCCTTTTCTTTGCTCTTTTTGTATTTTGAACACTGAAAAGTAACCGTTTTGGACATATGAGGTTTCCACCTGACAGCAACAAAGTTACCACATTCTGGTTGTTACGGTAAACGGAGAACTCCATGTTAAGCCCTTTGCACACAGGCGCGTTTAACCGCACGGATAAAACGGACAATATCATTTTTTGAAAAGAAAACAATGATTCTCTATGACCTCATGCACACCGGCTCCGAATTAGCCGTGCGACGAGTGGCTGCCGCCGTGCGTTTTTTTCTCGATCGAACCCAGTTCGATTCGTGCGTCTTGTCGCATGCGGTAAAAAACTCATCACTCCTTTTATGACTCCTTTTTGGATCCGCCGCACCGATTCCGCACAGCCTTGCACACCAAATCCAATGCGTTTTATTCATGCCGCAAACGAAAAAAACGCAACTGTCCTGTGTGCAAAGGGCTTTAGAGTTGGTCCTGGGATTTTGGGGAGAAGTGGACACTGTTTTTTGGGGGTGTAGAATTGCACCCATTTCCCATTTTACATTGATTGTACAGTCTATTTCTAATCACCCATGATGAACAATGATGAATGATGATTGTATTCAGTTTCCAACATTTAGGCTACATTTCCAGAAAATGCATTTCACCGTATTGGGTCGTAAAACATGAGATGATGTGTCAAGAATGTATACATAATGGACAGGATTTGTACAATTTCTCAGCAAAAAAGTTTAGTTGATATTTTACCAAACAAATTAATAATGGAGAATGTGGCGCACCAAAATAATTTAGAACCGTCGTTGAGAAATTGTCTGGACACACTTAGATCTGTCCTGGTTGGCCCTCTATTCCAGGGGTCCCCAAACTCTTTCAGCTCGATTCCAAAAACATACGTTTGGTGTCTCCCCCAGGGCCCAAAGTTACAAAAATACATTATGATTGAAGCATTATTATGTTTTCAAGTGGGACTTAAACCAACTTCTCCTTACGAGTCACGACCAGATGAAAAACGTTCTCAAAATACTCTGCATATTTAGAGACCATTTGAGACCTTTTCCTTAAATGAACTGCTGTTGATTTTCCCCCCAGTCCAGAAATTCATCAGTGAGGACAGGCTTCCCCACCTCTTGTTCTACGGCCCCCCTGGTACAGGCAAGACATCCACCATCCTGGCCTGTGCCAAGCAACTTTATAATCAGAAAGAGTTCACCTCTATGGTGTTGGAGGTAACTACTTTTGTAAAAGTTTATTTTTGGACGGACCAATGGATTTAAGTGCATGACTCTTTTACTTACGTTACTCTTTTTTTTGTGTTAGCTAAATGCCTCAGACGACAGAGGTATTGATGTCGTACGAGGTCCCGTCCTGAATTTTGCCAGCACCAGAACCATCTTCAAGTAAGACTGTTCTTCCCTCAAACAGTGTTATTGTCAGAACTGCGCTGTTCATAAGTTAACACTTATGCTGCCGTTGACAGTCTGGACCGTCATTGAAAGGGTTAACTACATGCTGCCATTGACAGTCCTCACCGTCAAACTCCCTGTAAATATAGTAAAACTGTTATGACTTACTGTACGTATGGGCTGTCCAGTTGTGGGATCGCTAATGTCCACGATTTGTTTACAACGCACATTGGCGTGTATGCGAAGTGAAGCTCCTCCATAGAAATCCATCGATCTTGCAATCTATAGGGTTCATTTACTTGAAAAAATACATTTTGATCCCAAGACTGGCAGGTTTCATGCTAAAAATGCACTCGCAAGGCGGCCGCCATGACACCCGCCCGTCTTCACACTAGTCCAGGACTAGATGGGGGCAAAGTTGAAAAAAGTAAAGTGTCCAAAATCAGCGCAAATTCCCGCCCGGCCCTTCAAAATAAGAGCGGAAGCCTATGGGAGGAAGCGGCGCGGCAGCTTGGTTAAATTCATCCCTTCAAAAAAGTGTTTAAAGTCCAACTTGCAGCCTGGTGATTTGAAGGACATACGTTTAAGTGACCCTCGAAAAGAGAAAAATTATAAGCAAGAGATTTATATACAGCACGTGCGCTGTTTCAAGTGGAAATAAATAATGTAAATAAACAGCAGCAGGTACTGCAATAGAACAGTTAATTAGGGATGTTTGGTTAATGTGGTTAAAATGGGCTAGATACTACAGTACTCCTATTCAATATTTTAAGTGTTGAAACAGTGAATACTGGGCATTAAAAAAACAGCATAATAACAAGTCAATATCACTCTTGATTTTAAAGGACAACTTTGTTTTTTCACAACAAGCGTTCATATTTTAGATAGTCATTAGAGAAAAGAAAAGATGAGTGTTAAAATGTTTTTATTTACTTCTTTTTATCGTGTTAGTGATTTTAACGATTTTGATTTGCATGCATGCTCCCAGGTTGGCGGCTAAATATGTCTAAAAATACATATTTATTAACTTGTACGCATGCCCCCACCCTCTGAAATCAAAATACTAAAATGGCTAAAACAATATAAACGATACGATAACAATATATTGTGCAGCACTAGTCAAACTATCAGTAATGGGCTGAGTAAGGACTAGGGGATCGGCAATCTGCTCCCATCTGGTGGTTGGTCGGGTTCTAGTTAACCCATTTAGTGCTCCAGACATGAACGGCTTAAATGTCTAGCGTGCCTCTCGCAGGCTCCATTCGCATCCGTTGTCTTATTTTGAAGGCTAGAAGTCCATTGCGTAAACACTTCCGGGTTGACGTCATGACGTCATTCAACGGGAGCGGTCATCACCCCATGCGGTTTCTAAAATGGCCAATCGATGCCTTTGTTATTATATTTTTGTAGCGAGAATCTAATGCCATCCTTGGCTTTAAAAGTGTTGTTTGGAGAAAATGGACATTAAAGATGAGATTCCCCGTCGGCCTCCATGTTATGGGATTACTATTTTGTGCACGTGGATCCGTGATGATGATGAATCGGCGAGGCCGATCGTGCCAGGACCTTCCGCCGGGCTATAGGGTAGGAGAACCGGCGCTACTCTATATACAGTATTTTACGCGAGTATACTCGGGATCGGCACTCTAAATACTTGAGTATTTTTCACGAGTATACTCGGGATCGGCTAGAAATGAGTTAAAGGTAGTCAAAGTCACCATTTAAAACAAGTCTGTCAGTTGCACCTGGTCTCACTCTCTTCCCCTCGTCCTCTAGGAAGGGCTTCAAGTTGGTGATACTGGACGAAGCAGATGCCATGACCCAGGATGCCCAGAATGCATTGCGGCGGGGTAAGCCATCTGCTTGGCCGGGCCTGGCCCGCTGTGTACCACATGTCCCACCGAGCAGCCAGAGCTCTGAATGAAAGGACCTCCGCTCATGTTCATTCACTGGTAGAAAGTAAATAATAAGTACATTTACTGTACTTATTAGTACAATCTCACCCACTTTAGTTACTATTACTACTTTGTGGAATTTGATTACTATTTCAAAGAAATACATGAAAGTGATGCACCGATAAGGAAATTCTTGGCCGATACCGATGTTTAAAACAACAATTTAGCCGATAGTCGATACCGATGTTTGTTTATTTTATTTTTAGTGTTATAATTTCCTCCTTTTGTGCAAGGGAAACAAATACATCGTCATTATAAGAAACAACTGTTCAGAAATACAGCTTGGTAGGCTGCAAATAATCAACACACCAACATAACCAGCTCAAAAATTGTGCTTATCAACAACAGATAAATATCGGCTACTGCCATCGGTTAATGTCAGCTTTATTTGCCGATACCGATATTGACCGATACGGCAAATATCGGCCGATGCCGATGGTGTGGCCGATATATCGGTGCATCCCTGATCATTTTAAGCTCTATTTTATATATTAGGATATTCAAATATAATCTGATCTACAAGCTCACAACGTGGAATGGGCCATATAGTCATTATTAATGAGTACCTGTTACTATGCTGCTGTTAGAATACAGGACTTTTAATTGTAATAACTTTGTTATTGTCGTATTTCTAAACTGTGTTATTGGTACTTTGTGAAAAATCAGAGTATGTCTTCTACCAGTGACTATGTAATGGCATTGAACCAAAGTCCAAGTGTGAAGTATTTGATGAATTTAGCTTGGAGCTCACACATTAATCAGAGAGAGGGCATTAGTGGGAAATTATGGCCGGATTATGACCTAAATTCAGGTAATGGATGTTTCTACTAAAGAGCATTTTTTTTTCTCTGCCAAAGCTACACAGAAAAGTAAAATTATATTATGCAATCAGATTATATAACTCTAGTTCAGATGGTTCAGATTTACCAAGCTCGGCAAGCCAAGCAAGTCTCAGGCGGGGAAGGATATCCAAATACTGTTCGCTGTAATTGGGGACCACGGTGTGTGAAATCTTCTGTCTGACAAACTGTCCAGTAAAAGCAGAAAATAAACGGACAACTGCTAGAAGTGTAGAAGTGTCCTGATTTGTATTCCTCTCTGGACAGTGATTGAGAAGTTCACAGAGAACACCCGGTTCTGCCTCATCTGTAACTACCTGTCCAAGATCATCCCGGCGCTGCAGTCCCGTTGCACCAGGTTCCGCTTTGGACCCCTCTCTCATGAGCAGATGATCCCCAGACTGGAGTATGTCATCCAGGAGGAGAGGTGTGTATAAACAAGTAGTGCAACATCGACTGAAGCAATCTAAATGTATTTGCGACAGTTTACTATGAAAACCGGCACATCCTGTCCGTCGGTCCGTCCGTCCTTCCTTCCGTAACGCCTCAATGTCTATAGCTGACCTTCTGACATCACGTTGTTGACTGTCAAGACTGCTGACAATCATCACATGGATATCCATATATGAAGGTCACGACACTGATCTCACCAAACCCTGGATATCCAATTAGCCATACATGGAGACGACTGGATCATCACCTAGATCTCCATATATGGAGCTGGTCAATACTAGCCTGGCATAGCCAACCTATATAGTATATACTAATGCAGCTAACTAACTGCAGTATACTTGTTTTAACATGGGTGGATTGTTTAGCTGTGCTAGGCTAGGTCAATACCTCTACATCTGACCTCACGGACTTCATATGTGGATATATCATAGTGATGACTCGACCAGCTCAGCAGAAGGGTATACATGCCTAAGCGCCCATGTGCACGCACCCATGTGCGCGACCTCGACCTTTAGGGCATCTTACTGGTACTATTCTGAAATGTCAATATCATGTGATAAATGATGTTGTTTTGGATCAGCATGGACTGGCATACTCGCCGAAACCAGCGTTTTAGGCAGTATTGGCAGCTTTTTTGATACCGGTATTGGAACAACTCTACTCCCCTACTAGCTCATTTACTGCTCAAGCCCTAGTTTCCCGAGTTATTCACGTTTCTTTGCGTGCCAGGCCTGAGTTTCCCGAGCTGGCGCAGCAATGCTAGCATGGATTAACAATCACGTAAGACCACGGCGTGCACGCGGATCGTGCACAATCCGTGCACGATGGACACGCACACGCCCATGTTAAAAGGTAAGAAAATCGTGGCATGTAATGCGAAAATTTCAGTTTTTCTGTGCAGTCAATGAGCTAGTAAGGTACATGGAGTTTGCCAACGTGCAACTAAAACGATCCGATTTTGCAACTAAAAGATCTAATTTTGATTTTAACTGATGCCTTTTTGTCTCCTTTTAGTATTGATGTAAGTCCAGATGGAATGAAGGCCATTGTGACCTTATCATCAGGAGATATGAGAAGATCACTCAACATACTGCAGGTACGGTAATGTTTTCTGACACTGAACAGGGGCACTTCCCCGATGAGACCTTAGTCTCAACCCCTGAGTGACTGACTGTAGAAAACAATCATCACAACATAATTGACAACAGGATTCTTCTTCTTGCCGTCTTCATTTCTGTCTTCAGTTATGTCTTGATTTACAGAACTATTTTATACTTGATTAGTGTTGCACAAAAGTAGTGAAAACTGTATATCTACGTTACCAGCTCTTAACATGATGCTTGGTGAGCTTTTAGATACAATAGGCTTTTTTCCCCCACGTGAATAGTTAAGAGTTCTCAGCGGGCCTAAAAATTGTGGGGTACATGGAGTTTGCCAACTCGCAGACTCCATGTACCCTAACTGGGTCAGCCTGAGGCCTGCCGACTAATAAGCATACATCTTAGGCCCGGCCCGAAAACGTAGGGTTGGGTTCGGGTAGAATTGGAGTGAACTCTAGAATAGTTTCACCTACAGTATATACAGGTTGAAAGACGTTAATTCTGTTTGTGTGCTTTATAAAGACATGTTCTTTTTTCAGTTTTACTGAAGAGTTATGCTTAAATTGGACACCCGACAGTGACAAAAGTGTTGTTACTATTCCAATGTGCACCTGTGTGATTTCAGAGCACCAGCATGGCCTATGGGAAGGTGACGGAGGACACGGTGTACACGTGCACGGGCCACCCACTCCGTTCAGACATAGCAAACATCCTAGACTGGTCTCTCAACAAAGACTTCACCTCAGCGTACAACTGTATCCTTTACCGTCATACCATAATTATTACGTTAAGTATTGATTGATCAATGATATCCATGGCTCTCTGTATTAGATCAGTGGTTCTCAAAGTGGGATCCTTTTGGGGGTTGGGTGTTCCAGGGGTTCCCAGCAAAAAAACGTTTTTAAAGTGGGGGTTCATATTGTCACTGTCGTGCAAAAACCTTGTATCTCTAATTTTCAATTGTTTCAATCGTCCCAAGACGATTTTTGAAATGATGAATACAAATCGAGGGGTTTTGGACATACAAGGTATTCACCCGACAATGGCAATATATTTGTTTGCTCTTAAGTTAAATGTTCTCAAATAGAAACTTTAATCCAAGTTTTTCAAATTGATTTCAATATTTTGCACTTTTTAACATATCAGCCATAACCTCTGTGCCCAAGGTCAGGATTCTCCAAAATGCAGCTCTGTTTTTGCATGTTGATGTGTCCACCAATGTGTCCAATGTCCACCAGAGGGGGACTTGACTTCAGTTGCCTTCTTCTCTCACAGCCTCCTCATGCAAGGCATGTTTATTGTTTGTGTAGCTCATTTCCAGCGGTAAATAACTTTGCACATTTTACTCAAGTACTGTACTTAAGTACAGTTTTGAGGTATTTTCACTTTACTGTAGTATTTCAAAATACTTTTACTTCTACTACGCCACATCTCAGAGGGAAATATTGTACTTTTACTCCATTGCAATTATTTGAAAACTTTAGTTAGTAGCTACTTTAACCACCATACATTAACCACTTTATCCCTGTATACATTTCTGCCATTTGAATATAGCCGATCTACAAGCCTGTAGATCTACTATTTTCAAAAGATGTTTATACATTTATACATTGTGAAATGGGACATTCTGCATAATGAGTACTTTCTACCTTTAATCGGTACTTAAGTACATTTTGATACCTATACATTTACTCAAGTCAATTTTGAATTCCGGACTTCAGATTGTAAAAGGAGTATTTCTACATTGCCGTATTGATAAGTAAATAAATAAATAAATAGCAAGCTTATTCGTATAGCTCATTTCAACAACGTGAAAAGAAGATTAAACGTATCCTTAGCGGTGTTTCTCCCAGCCATCCTTGAGCTGAAGACTCTGAAAGGTCTGGCCCTGCATGATATCCTGACGGAGGTCCACCTGCTCATACACAGAGGTACACACACACACACACACACACACACACACACACACACTGCTCTTGTCTTGGTACTCCGTTGGTCACCAGGTGTCCTTGAGGGGGTTCCAAGGGGTCCCAAGACAAATATTTACTGTATAAGTGTGGTTGCTTTATTATTGCTTCTAGATCAATCCTCAACGTTTTCATCTAGCCACTCCCAATACATGACCTTGTGTGTATGTGTACCTCCCTATGTCCCTTCTCTGTTTGGATAATATAATGGATTTGAGGATTGGTCAAGCTTCACGTGAAGTCACATGACACAATATACATTGTAATATAAATAGGTAAGACGGATTTCTTCCGGAAAAGTATTTTCAAGTGTGAATCACATGTCGGACAACCTCCGGCGGTATTCTTCCTAGTGGGTTCCTCGTGTCCCAGCGGCGCAACCACACTTGCATTTCTCAGAATTACACATTTCTAGTTAGAACATCAAAATCTGTGTAAGCACTTGAACCCTATTTTATACTTGGTACAAGCACACACTATGACTTCGTAGATCTGCAGTTTTTAAACATTTTTGGGGAAGAAAAAAAATATATAATTTAATTTACTCATCCCCCTGGCACAAAATATATTTAGATGGGTGTTGCGTGGCCAAAAACATAACAATTCGGGGGTCCTTTCCTTGACATGAAAGGGCTTGCGAATCACCGACCTAGGCCATACAGTGCAGATGGTCCCATAGCCGGCAGTAACAGAAGCAGACAGTTGTTCCACCAGGCCTGTTCGAATCCATCTGCATTCTGGCTCTACATGTTTTCCTGGTCCCGTTGCCCGGGAGACCCAGCGTGGTTGCTATGACTACCGTACCGACTGCCTCGTTGTAGGGGGAGTAGCTTGCCAGCACTAACATATGCAAGCGCAACGTGCAGATTACAGCCCAGCTAAAAGACAGATACACAGAGATTGTCCTCATTTTGGGGGTGATGGTAGATTCAAGAAGGTTAAACCTTGTTTAGCCCCACGCAGGCGTTCAACTGTTGAAGCAGAGTAATATAAACTTTACTGACGGAATAAAATAAGAACGCAAATGTTAGATGTAAATAAACCATGCAAAACATTTGAAAGAGAAACACACTATACAAAAAAGAGACGGGGACTGCCCCATGGTTCGAACTCCCGTTGCTCTGAACACTGTTTTTACAATTGACATTTTTCAAACCTTTCCCAAATTCATTTATTTTAAATATAACTAAACTTACCTGGATCTATGTTGGCTAAAATTACATGGTTATGTGATGGAAACTTGAATTTCAATATTTCTTCTTTTTGTGCTTTTAAAATTGATTAAAAAATAAAGCATTATGGCATAGCCGACGACACACTTTTCTGTATTACCTGCTTTCTCCACAAACTTATGTTCTTTTGTTCTTTCTTGGGAAATTGCTGAAGGCTATGTTGTCCTGTCTAAAAAAAGTTGTTTTATTTTTATTGTTGCAGTGGACTTTCCCCCTGCTATTCGCATTGGACTGCTCATCAAATTGGCAGATGCAGAGTAAGTGACGTGCCACTTCTTGATGTGTGCACACTCACAGTTGCACACAAAAACGCTTTGTTGGTGCACACACAAATAATGATTTTTTTAGAGGAATAATTATCAATCACACACATTATGCATATTAAACACATTCTATCTGGCATCCCTATTTTGGGTGTGTCATCATCATTGGCAGACATTCTCATTAAAAGAATGTCATCAATTTTCTAAAACAGGTTTGTTTTAAAAACATTTTTAACCCATTAAAATTGGAAAAGCGACTGTCATTTTTAAGATTTTAGCCATATTTTATATTTTGGCTATTCAAAAATAGCAGATCTTCAAACTCAAAGTGCATGATTTCACTCACTTCATGCCGCGCTGAGCTTGTACATCTCCTAGTTTTGAAAAACCTTGAAATCGCGAACATCTTTAACTCAAATCTTTGCTTCTGGGGGTCCCTGGAACACAATATTTTGAGATGGGGTCGGCGACCAAATACATATAATTCTGGGGGTCCTTGATGTGAAAAGCTTTAAGCACCACTGATATTAGAAACATAGTTTTTTTTTCAGAAAACTGTTGAGGATTTAGAAGACATTTTTAGAATCTTGCGTTGATTGTGACTGACTCTGACACCATGTGCTTGTGTCCTCTGCTCCCCTCAGACACAGACTGGCGTCAGGAACCAATGAGAAGATCCAGCTGAGCTCCATGGTGGCAGCCTTCCAGGCCGTACGAGACCTGGTGGTCAGCGAGGCCTCCTAGCCTGTCCACGTCCAGTCAAAACCATTTCTCGCATTGTGAAATCAAACTGGTCCCGTGGAAAAAGAACCATGACAACCACTTAGTCATCCCTTTTGTTTCCGGTTCACTTTGGTATCTGCTAGAACAGTGGTTCTCAAAGTGGATTTCATCCATGGACTTTCTGGGTTCCTTTATGGGGGTCTAAATTGACCCTTACAAGTCTGTAACTGACAGTGTACAAATGGAACCAAATGGGAGACCTTCACATTTCAAAGTTTGAGAACCACTGTGCTAGAAGAAAAGTTACAGGATAATGTTGCACCCGGTCAGAACGTGGGGTCCTCACACATGATATGTGTAATATCATTATTTTTCTTTTTTAATGAAAACAAATCAGTGGACATTTTCCTTGCTCATCAGATCCCTCTTTGATAGGATGCACTCATTCACTGGAAGGAAGGATATACAATCCTGCAATATCCCTTCTGGGGTATATGTTAAGCCTGATTTACACTCAGCCTGATTTACACTCAAATCTGTTGTATCTACAAGCTTACAATGCGTCACAGCACGGCGCGTTGTAAGTTTGTAGATCAGTGTTTTATAAATCGAGTTCAAAAGAGTCAGATGGGTGGAAGAAAGACAATGTAGCTGGAGAAAAAGGTGTCTTTTACTTCTCTGAATCTGATCAGAACCCATGAATGTCCAACTAAACGAGAAATGGAGACTATCCAGGCATTGACACTGGGCTAAATTTGGACTTATGGAAGACTAGTGTATATAGAAGTGTAGGATAACTTATCCTTCACAGCTGGTTGTTTTATGAGGCGGTTGAGAACATGGATATAAAAAGCTAGATACCTCAACCTACAGTTCATTGGAGCGATGTGTAACAAGTGGAGGCCGGACGTCCGGAAAAACTAATGGAACGCTGCCAGTCATGGAACGCTGCCAGTCAACATGACTACTAGCCAATAACGGCGCGTATTATCCGGGACTTAACATTTCAATTCAACAGAGCTTTATTGGCATGTTTCAAGACCCACCTCCACCTGTCTCTGATTGGCCTACCAACGTCCTTTTCTGTGAGGCACGTGGAACTGATGCACATAGACATGGAAAGGTAGATGCCTCTGGGGCATATGCATCGCGGGACTCGGCGACCGGTCGTTTCCCGCTTCCACGTGTGTCACAGAAATGGAAGTTGGTAGGCCAATCAGAGGCAGGTGGGGACGGGTGTTTTCGTATGCAGCCTCTAAGAACAGCTGGGCCAGGTAGAGATCATCATGGCAATGGAAGATGAGTTAGGCTTTGAAATCCCAGATGCAGAGGCAGAGAAGCTGATGAGCCCGGGAGAAACGGTGCAGTATATTGCAGACAAAAAGGATGTATATGAATAGTGTAAAATATAGCACTTAAAATATTGAGGTTAACCCCTGTGCAAGTAGTTGTGAATGGGTGGCAAGATATTTCCAACTAATAGAAAACATCGGAACTGGATGGAGACGTGCCAATAAACTCTGATAAGTCCTGGAAAAGACGCGCTGTGATTGGCCAGTAGTCACTTTGACTGGCAGCATCTATGGCGGTGCACGCGGAAGCGACGCAGAATCCCTTGGTCCTGCGATGCATATGCACCAGAACCCAAGGAGGCGTCTAGCTTTATGTCTAATTTTCTATGGTTGAGAATGCACTCAATTCAGACGCGTCTGTTTTCACCAACATGTTCTAAAAGTTTGTTTTGTACAATGATTGAGTTTTGAATTTGTTTAATAAAAAAGACAATTGTGCCATGTTAACACTTGTTTTTTTTTAAAGGAAACTTCAGCACACAAATGATTTGAAATAGATTTATTATATTTCTATTTACACAATAAATAATATAAAATTGTAGTAAACAACACAAGTTAGATATGTTAAGTGGTGACGATTTAAGCACGGTGCGGTCAGCTTTTTGAGCAGTGCAATTTAATATATCCCTTACTGTAGGAATGCTGAATCTAACATAGATATCAGTATAATTCTTGTGCTAGACATTAATTACACTAAGAACCTCTGAAAACTCCCTTTACACTCCATTACAAAATACGCATTTTGTTATGAAAAATGTGTATAACAATCTGTTAATTGTAAACCCTTTTGAAATTATTGCGAGATTGCACAATTTTGTGTTCGGTATTGCGAGATTGCACGTCTTTGTGTTCCGGTCTTATCTTAATACATGATGTATACTCCGTCGTACAACGTTCCAATGGCGATTTCCGCCGTGGTAATCGTTGTACGACTCAAGTGTCAAGGGTGCGGTTTTAGACGGGTTATGTTTTCCCATGCCGTCTTGTGCGGTGCGGTCGGTGCCGTTCAAAGCTGGCTCTGATGCCCGTTCCCTGGTGCATATTTCGTGGTAAACTACAAGCAAACACCTCCCAAATGGGACGTTTCTTTCCTATTGGTTGAAGCCCAGTTGAAGTGCACCAATGTTGAATTCCACACTTCAAACTAGGGCTGGGCAATTATAGTCAAATGTATCGAAACCGACATTAAGAACACATGACTGACCTGCTCACTGTTCTTTCCTTATGGATCCACAAATCAGCACAAAAACATTCTAATGGATTTTGTATAATCTCCTGAATTGATTAACCACTTAAGCCCAATATTTAACTTCAATTTATACGATGTTGGCATTTGAAAAAGATAAGACAATCTACAAGCTCACATCGCACCGCTACACATTGTGAGCTTGGCTAATGAATTGCAAACAGGCTCAATGGTCATATTGATTTAAAGTGGAATCGCCCAACCCTACTTTCAAACGTGTTGGAATTCACATGTCGATGCCATCAACGGGCAGCAGCTGCACACCCTCTTCTCCCACAGAGTGAGATTGAACAGGGGTGTCGCACCACATTCTGGGCCCTGGGTACAAGGATTCACTCACATTTTGTGCTTTAACATTTTGTGCTTGAAAAATAGCAGATATACAAGCTCACAGCACGGCACTGAGTGCCGATGCTATTTTTGAATAATCGTGAAATTTGTGCTTTGAATATTTAAAATCCTAAGTTTTTTTGAAAAACCTAGGTTTCTATGTCAGTGGTGCTCAAACTTTTTCATGTGAAGGACCCCCAAAATGATATGTATTTGGCCACGGACCCCCATCTCAAAATATTTAGTTGGCACCCCCAGAAGCAAAAATGTAGTTACCGACTACCGTACAAATGTTCGGTTAACAAATACACATATTCAAAGATTTGCACACATTTTCACGACTTTTCAAAAATAGCAGATCTACAACCTCGCAGCGCGGCACTCGGTGCCACGCTGTGAGCTTGTATATCTGCTATTTTTCAATAGCTAAAGTATAAAATAATTAAGGCGCCTCCTCCACCTTGGGCCGTAGTAACTCAGTCCCACTTTTCCCCCCCCTTGTGACGCCCCTGGAAGTGAACAGGGATGAGGCGCTTATGTGACCACGCCCCTAAACCAGTGGTTCTCAACCTCTGGACTTTGAGAATATTGCAAGTGGACCCCTCAGATAATTGGCAAAAACACTAAACATTGTAATGATAATATAACGTTAAAGGTGATACACCATGCATTTAAAAAGTATTTATGTCATATTGTTTATGTCCCAAAAACGTTTTTCAAAAGGTTTGAGTCTAAATTACCTCCTGAATAGAGAGCCTGTCTCATTTTTGAATGGCTCTCAGAGCATTTCAGCTGCAGTACCACCTTTGGCCTGAACTGCGCCACCCCCCCCCCAAAATCTTTTTGAAAAACATTTTTTTTTTTGAAAAAAAGTTTTTTCTGAAAAAAAAAAAAAAGATTTTTTTGTTGTTGATGATGACGTCACAATCGGCAGATGACGTCACAATCGGCAGCAAATCTGGATAGCCTGTTTTGAGAACCCGTGGGATACTTTTAACCTTCGCCTTCTCAAAACCAGAGAAAGACACAACGGTCAGAAATGGGACTTTGTGAGGATAGAAGGTGCTAGTGGGACCCCAAAAAAAGGTTTTAAAATAGGAAAAGTGAAATTTCATGGTGTATCACCTTTAAATATGAAAACTATGATATGTTGTCATGCTTTAAAACCTTGAAAAGTTGAGTCTTCATTGTGATACTGCTCATGGTTCCATTCATCCAAGCTGGGAACACAATAAATAAACGGATCCGTTAAAATAAACATGCTCTGAAAAAAATGCACGCGACCCGCCCGTCTGCCCACCGAACACAGCAGCCTGCCTATCTGCTGCCGTGTTCAGATGGGTGGGTCGCGGATGCTTGAGATTTTTCAAGCGGACCCAGATCCAGAAAAAGGTTGAGAACCACTGGCCTAAATCACTTAAAAAGGACCACTTCTTCACCCAATGTCAACCTCGTCTTCATATAATTGGTCCTCACCTAATGTCCCATTATAAGATGAAGATAGAGATAAGATGGTACCATTTCTGTCTCACTCTGTGTCGCAGAGGTGGGCTGTGTGTTGACAGTTGAGAAACCTGTCTACCAGATCGTCGGTAGAAAACCATGTTTTGATTCAACAATGCTTTCTGTTTCAGTGTCTTAACTTTCCAGTTAGAGAAAGGGTGTAGTTAGTGTGGTTGCTATAGGCAACGCACTATGGTTCTATGTCTCAGAACTTTTATGCCAGCTAAACTGAACCTGTTTATTGTTAACCTTTTAACTGAAGTTATCTGGGTTCTCTTGGACAATATAATCTCCAATCAGACAGGATTGGTCATGCTTCACTTATTATTACATACAATATACTGTATAACATAAATGGTAAGACGGAGGTCATTTCCCATTGGTTTCCTCGCGACTCACGTCAGTGCAACCACACTTGCAATTTCCCAGAATTGCACTTTTCTAGTTTCTATTAGCTTGGAATCCGGACCGATGATGTCATTTGTAGGCAGGGTTCTGAACTGTCCAATAGCCCTCTGAGACACAGCGAGTAGAGAGAAATTGTGCCATCGTATAACAAGGATCAGTGAGGAGCAACCAAATGACATGAGAATAAGGTTGGAATTGGATCGAAGTGCTCCTTTAACTCTCCCACTCATCGGAGGAGGACGAGGAGGAGGAGCAGCAGGTTTCCAGGCGGTTGGGTAAGGTGCGGTAGGTGAGGTACTCCAGGATCCTCCTAGGGATGGGAAGCGGCTCGATCTGGTGGGTGGAGACGGAGTGGCGCAGGACCGAGCGGCACAGGTGTCTCAGGCTGGGCACCACCCTGGGCGTCCTCCAGAAGCGCACGTTGCCGTCCCTGGTTCTGCCGGGGAGAGGAGAAACAAAGCTTGGTAAAGGGCTGATCACTGTGCATTAGACATACAGGACTGTTATAACCCGTTGCAGGGCAACGGGTTGACTGTTGACGAGAGACAAGCATTCTCCCATTCAAAGCTGTCTGAATACACAGACTAGAGCTTGGTTTTGCACAAGGTTAATTTCCAACAAAGGGACATTTTCCCTTAATATTGTTTTGATTGTTTGAAGACTTTATTAGAAGTTTGCATAGGAAAAGGTATAGATTCATGACGGTACAGTTCACTGGTATAAGGTCTACTAAAAGGAGATCCTAGAAAAGACTAAGCTTATTTCCACAGGAAACCATTTAAGTATCTCATAACATTGAATGACAGACGAATAGAACACAGTACTATGCAGTAGATATAGTCAGGAAAAGAATAAACAAAAAACAGTAAGTCTATACAAACAGTAAGTATATACAAAGGAGGAAGGGTAGGGCTGGGCTGGGCTAGGTTTGTTTTTACCAGTTGCGAACAGCTGCCGTCTGTAAGTGGTTTTTCAGGGCGATTTTAAAGGATGCTAGGGATCCACACTCCTTTATGGCCTTCGGTAAGGCGTTCCACATATTGGTGGTATAGCAGAAGAACGAGTTTGACCCTTTGTTGGATTTGTTTGTTGTCAAATGCTTGGTCAGGGGCAAAATGTTGGGGTCTCTATGTAAAGTGCCTTGAGACAACTTGTGATTTGGGAATATAATAAAATATAATTTCATTGAATAACAAGAGATTCTCTTCAGGTTGTAACTTGTAAGTATAAACTTGACTCGACAGTGTTATTGAGGTATTTGGGGGCTGCATACCCTGTAGCCACCACGCCCCCTTGTGGATGGAAATTGCAGCAGAGTCCGTTGGACGTCTGGTCCTCCTCAGTCTGCATCAGCCAGCCCTTCTGCCCAGGCTCCCAGATACGAAGGGCTCTGCGAATAAATACACACAATACTTCTAACATCAGACCATCTAAAGGACTGTCTATCACACAGAATCACAGGGGTCCCCAACCTTTTCTGGACCAGGGCCCACTTGAAAACCTCTTTTTGTAGAGAAAGATCAATCAATCGTGTTCTGACTTGGATCAATTGAACGAAAACTTTTTTTAAATTAGTATCGCAATGAATGAATTTCAAGGTTTTAAAGCAAATATACAATGTCATTTTTTAACACATTTATTTTTAAATATTGTTATATTATATATATGTTATATTATCAATGAAATCTTACTGCTATATTATCGTCCATGCCTTACCCCTTATCCATAAACTTTTTTAATATACTTCAAATAGCCGATCTACAGCTATTTGAAATATTCAAACATGTTTTTCAAAATAGTAGGAAAAAAAAAGCTTTATGGATAAGCCGGGGTAAGGCATGGACACAGATAGAGCCCTTAGTCTTTTGCCAATTATTTGGGGGCCCAATTGCAATATCCTTGTGGCTCACAGGTTGTGCATTGCTAGTCTATCACATACTAGTCACTGCATGTTGAAAGTGTTTTCCTCCACTGTATTAAACTGATACATTTCTCACCTGTCCTCAGTCACTATCGCCAGATGCAAGCCGTCAGGAGAGAACTGTATGGCAGAGATCTGGTTTTGCCCGTAGATGTCGCAGTAGTCGCTGTGGACCGAAGCAGAGTCAAACGTTTATTTAAAAGCAACCGAAACTGATCATAGTGCTTTACAGCAGTGGTTCACAATCTTTTTAGCTCGAGACCAAAAGAGAGATTAGACGTTTGCCCGGGACCCAAACTAGTGAAACAAGCGGTAGATTGGCTATTTTCACTTTCTTCATGAAATAATAAATAAAAAAAACACTGAATTTTGTTTTTAATTAATAATAATTATAATTATAATACTGGTAATAATAATTTCTAGGGAATGTTTTTTCAAAATAATTTGAATAACAATAATTAAAAAGCGAAAAGTAAGAAACAAAAATGATAAAAATCTGTCTGCGACCTACAAATGTGTCCCGACTCCCGACCCAGTGTTTGGGAACCAGTGCTGTACACAGCATCAAAAGGCGGGTACACAGTGCACTGCAGATGTGAAAATGAGACTACACTAACAGGACAAACACATAGGAACTTCGAGTAGTTTCAAAAGCAAACAAAACTAAAATGATTTACCTAGAGGCAGAGTAGGAAATATAGGAAGGCGTCATGTAGAACTTTAACCACTACTTAAAGGGATAGTTCACCCCCAAACTGACTTTTTTTGCTATTGATTGCTCACCCCATGGAGACTTGAATTCATGGATTTGTTTATTTACCCTAATTGCTGGACTATAAGCCGCACCTGAATATAAGCCGCACCAGCTAAATTTAGAAAAGAAAACAAATCTTTACATATATAAGCCACACCTGACTATAAGGCGCAGGGGTCCTTCTTGCTTCCTGCTTGAGAGCCCCTGGTGGACGTTAGCTGTATAAATCAATATATAAATCCTTGTTAAAGACCATTGTAAAACTAACAAACTGGCCGTTAGCTGTAAAAATCGTTATATAAGCCGCACCTTTGTATAAGCCGCAGGGTTCAAAACATGGGAAAAAAGCCGCGGCTTATAGTCCGGCAATTACGGTAGTTTTAGTTTTTGTTGCATTCGTAAGCCAATAATTCGAGGAGACTCTTCGTGTCTCCATAAGGAACTGCTAATTTTTTGGATGAACTATCCCGTTAAGCCCTATATACTTTGTCGTACGATGGTGTCGCACAGGAAAAATAGCCGATCCACTCTGTGAGCTTGTAGATCGGCAATTTACACCTATAATGACGTGCCGAAAATAGGGATGCCAAGTTGAAAGTGGTTAAAGACAAGTCAAGTCATACTGTAGGTCCAGAAAAGAAAAGGGAGCCATTTCAGAGATATTGATGTCTTCTATTGCCTCCCACTCTGTACTTCCAAGTAAGATGACAAACGCATGCACAGCACATTGACACTGACTCTCAAACAAAAGACTAAAGCTGGCAGTACAGTAACGGGACAGGTTACACCAGTCTGACATAAGACACCTGCTCATATTTTTTGGCCTAGTGCAACAGATGTAAATACCGTAGTGAAAGTTAGCGAATGTATTGAGTGTACCCGGGACACAGTTGCACACTAACTTCATGGGATATGGCCTTCACCACAAACTGATGCTTGTAAATGCATAATATGCATTTATATAGCGCCTTTTCCCAAAAGCACTTTACAATGTATGTCCCATTCACACACAGATGGTGGAGGAGCAAACCATGCAAGGCACCAACCTGCATATCTGGAGCGATTAGGGGTTTAGTGCCTTGCTCAAGGACACTTCCGACATGCAGCCAGGAGTTAACCGAGGATCGAACCAGGAACCTTCTGATTCCCTTCTGAACCACTGTCGCCCCTGGACATGATGGCAAACTGCTTTGATGCTTTATAAATATATATACTGTATATATAACCACATACAGAACGGTGCATATTATGCCTAATTCTTGGGCACAGAATGCTGAAACACAAATTCTTTTAAGCTATCCTAGTACTGAAGCCCTGTACAAATGTTCTGTTCAATCAGGGCCCAAATGAATGCAGTAGAGTAAAGTGATGATTCTATTTATAGTAACATTGACCTTTGACGCAGTATGCTCGAAGGCAAACGTGTTCAAGCTGAACCCTTGTATGTAGTCTCATTGGCTGCGTCTCAGGTCCTTATTCTGCTCTGTCCTACTTCATCTATCCTTATTCCTACAAAGTTATTTAAATGCAGAAAGGACATTTACAGTATATGAAGGTATTGTAGACATGCTGCAGTATTTGAGAGCATGTAGATTTCATTTGAGCACTCGATACCAACATGCAAAATGAACTTTGCACTTCAAATTTCAGACCGTGTGAGTGAGTGGGGAGCGTAGCGTTATTACGACGTTCGATAGTTCGACGTCACATTCGTCCGATGCTGGTGAATGCTAACCTGGTGAAATGCTAACCTGCCGACGCTGGTGAATGCTAACCTGGTGAATGTTAACACATCTGGTGCCAACCCCGAGTTTCCCGAGTTTGAAAAGGTACTACCGCTGTGCCAACCCTGAGTTTCCCGAGTTTGGGCCATTTTTGAAAAAAAAAAAAAAAAAAAAAACATTTTTTTTTTTCAAAAATGTTTTTTGGACCTAGGGTTACCAACCGTCCCGTAAAATACGGGATCGTCCCTTTTTTGGAAACTAAAAGACGTGTCCCGTATTGAACTGAAACGGGACGCTCTTTGTCCCGTATTTGAAGGTTGGGGGATAAATATGAATGACGGGATGATTTAATTGAGAAATGACATCGATTCTGCCTGTCAGAGAGCTTCCACTCTGCTCTCCTCTGAGTCAAGTGCTGCATCCCATTGCTGAGTGAGGCGCTGCGCTGTTTGTAAGCAGCCCATTGGCTTATTAACACAGTGTTGCTAAGACACAGGCTCCGCCGCTCCGCCGCCTACACAATCCGTTCCCATGGGCTGTAGGTACAATCCACAGTTGCCTGCGCGAAAGTGCGAGCGATACCGAGTTGAATGTCTTTAAAAAAGAAAACGCGTGACAGAAGATTGTGTACAAACAGATTAGACATGAATCCATGATAGGTGATAGCCTAAACAACAAAGTGAAAAAGCAAGCAGAAAATAAGCCATGGATATATTGGTATTCCTGGGAGCACTACAGTATTTCTTGTCTGCCAACTACTAAAGCGACCCCAGACTGGCTGGTATGTGAAATAACAAGCATGCGTTGATTTTGTTTTTAAAACCTAATGGTTATTACTGTATGCCAATATGATTAAACTATTGTTGGGTAACCAAAGAGTGGGCACATGTAGCTGGTAGACCTGTTTTGGAATAAAAAATAAAATAAAAAATACACTACATGATTTTAAGGTAATAGGACATGGCCCAAAGACACCCAAAATTATATTGTGAAAGGAAAAATATGATTTAATATAGGAAAATGCCCGTTTTAGCCAACTTTATAACCGTAAATATCCGATTTTTCGGCGGCGGCTTTGCCGCCGCACCTTTCCTCAGAAATATAATGAGGTGTCCCGTATTTGAAACTCTCGGAGTTGGCAACCCTATTTGGACCTCCAGAAATGTATTAGGCATGATCGCGATCGCGAAATTGCATGTTTAACCCCCATACCAACCCATTCTTTCAAACATGGCAGCCATGTTTGTTTACATCTGAAGAAAACATAATGGCTGATAAATCATGAATGCCTGAACGGATTTCCAAGCGGATTTTTTTGTTTGAAAGCTGTGAACAGTGGGCACACACGTGGTGCATCATCTAGGCATGGGCGTGCACTTTTTACACAATTGCGCAATTACATGGAAGTCTATGGTAACCATGGCAACGTGGGACATTGAAGAGAAGAAATCATAGCAACATAAGTGTTAACCTGGTGAATGCTACTATGCCTAAACCTTACCCTAACCTCAGTAAAACTATGCTAGTTCGACGTCACATTTGTCCGATGCTGGTGAATGCTAACCTGGTGAAATGCTAACCTGCCGACGCTGGTGAATGCTAACCTGGTAAATGCTACTAACCTTAAAACCTAACCCTTACCCTTGGTCGTATAATGGGACGTCGAAATATCGAGTGTTCAAAACAAATCTACAAGCTCTTGAATTTCGCAACGTCTACCTCCATAACGTGCAGATGCCTTTTCCCTATTTACATAACCTTGTTCGAGTGATAATAGAGGAGCTAGACCAAGCCCCCAGGACCGCAAGGATTATATATGAGGGGTGGCCATAGTTGAGTGGTTAGTGAGCCCGCCAGGGGAGCCAGAGCCTCTGGTTGTCCCAGGTATGATTCCAGGCCAGGCCAGCAATGTCCACATTTGTCCCTGAGCAAGACTCTAAATCCCTAATTGCTCCCAGACTGCCGTAGAATCCAATGGCTGCTCACTGCTCCTAGTTGTTATAAGATGGGTAAATGCAGAGGACGAATTTCACCTCAGTATATATTTACATACCAGTAAGACTCCCTAATCGGGAGATAAGCGACCGTAGGTCACTTATCTCCACAAATAGGGCAAACATTTGTTTTTCCAAAATCTTCCTGATCCATGTTGATGACATGAGTGTAGACATACTGTCTAGTGATTTTCGTGATTTTAGGGCAAAATCTGTAGGAGCAGTGTCCAAAAATGTGTTTTTAAAAATCGGCCTGCAGGTGGCGCTATATGGGACAGATTCATGTTGATGGGATGAGTGTAGACATACTGTGTACCGATTTGCGTGATTTTAGGGCAAAGATTTTAGGAGCAGTGTCCAAAAATGTGTTTTGCAAGAATCGGCCTCATGGTGGCGCTAGAAGAGGGCCATGTGAGAAATGAGGGGTGGGGTGTCCGCGCTGGCAAGGCAGACGAATAGGTACCGGCCCCGGCTGTCCCGGTCGCTCCTAGCTGGAGTTACGGCATTTTATGTGAGCTGCAGTGTAGGGGGTCCTCCACTGGGGGCGCCACCACTTTTGCATCCGTTCTGGAGCACCAGGAGTCGGTGGTCCCCGGGAATTCCCCGTGAGCAGCCCCGTTGGGGTGGTCATTTGGTCAGTTTAGCACATTTGGTAATTTTTTACATCTGGGGGTCCCCCAGGGACCTGGGGGTCCCTGGAGCTCCGGGGGTCCTTGGAGGTTGTAGTTTGGCAGGCAAGGAACGTGTGTGCAAAATTTGGCATGGATCGGGGCAACGGTTGCGGAGATATGAGCAGGGCAAGAGTGTGACGTGTGAGGTGTGACAGACAGACGGAGGGACGGACGGACGTAGTTACACTTTGTGGAGGTTTTGATAGTAAATGCGACCTACGGTCGCAATAATGTGACAAAAAACACCCCAAGGAGTTGGGACTATTCTATCTACCGTACTATATCCGTTTTGACCTGGTGGTCAAAACATGTATTGCGCCTGCTCTATGACCAAAACCTCGTTGGTCAAATGCGCAAGAAGAGGGTACTTCTGGGAGATTGATGCGTTGGGTGTGCAGCTTCATTGAAATTAATAGGGGAGGGCAGGGCCGTCCGTTCTCTACTCCAGTGGTTCTCAACCTTTTCAGGCTGTGACCCCCAAAATAATCATATTTGAACAGGGGACCCCTCATCCTGCACAAACACTTGGAATTGTAGGAGTTGGCATTACATTTAGTTTGACTCGATCTATACCATTGTGAAAATAGCCGATCTACATGCTCACAACGCCTCGCAACGCAAGGCGTTGTGAGCATGTAGATCTGCTATTTTCACAATTTCTGCCTCTAATATTTGACAATTTGACTTATGTTTGACCAGAGGTACTAAAAAGGTCTTTAACGTCCTTAAAGTGTCACTTTAGAAACCTTCTATACACTTATACTGTATGTTGGTCTGTTTACTGTTGAGTGAGAAAATAATGTTAACATTTAGCTATAACATCTGGGGACCCCCCAAAATAATTTGGGGACCCCTCTGGGGGTCCCGACCCACAGGTTGAGAACCACTGCTCTACTCTATGGCTAGGACAAAGTGTAATTTAGGGAAATGAGACGCAGCCATTCAATCTTGCCGACAAAAATAACTTGATGAATTGGTACCTCCTCCTCCTCCTACCCCATTGATTTCCTATAAAAAGAGTGCAACGTACACCAGAGTGGCCAGTTTCTCTGCAGTGTACGGGTCCCATAAGTCAATCCACCAGGTGGAACCGCTGAAGGCTGCCGTGGCGAGCAGGGCCCCGTCGGGAGAGAAATCACAGGAGGTCAGCAGATAGAAGGTCTTGTGGGCCCCTCCCGTCAAGTTCCTGATGAACGTGTACGACCGCAGGCTCCACAGACACACCATCTGTTCAAGGAGAAACATCATCGTGTTATTACAGTAACAGTTAAACATTACCTGCTTAAACCACCGTTTCCCAAGCGGTGGGTCAGGACCCATTTGTGGGTCACGGACCAATTTGTATGGGTCACGACTCGAGTCAAAATCACATTTTCTTTTCCTACATCTCTACGAAATAAATATATTAATAATGAATAATGTAGCGGATCTACAAGCTCACAATGAAGCGTGAAGCGACGCGCTGTGTGCTTGTAGATGTGCTATTTTCACTAGTTTGGGTCCCGGGCAAACGTCTGATCTCTCTTTTGGGTCACAACCTTTAACGTTTGGGAACCACTGACTTAAACTGTAAAAGTAGTTATTTTTACATGGGTTTTATGTTGCCGTTTTATTATTTTGTGTTTTTGTAATGCCGTTTGGTCAGGTCTTCCTTGCAAAAAAGAGATTTTGATTATCACTGGGACAGTACTCCAGGTAAAATAAAGGAAAAGTTATAATAATAAAAACCTCAATCCTATTATCTCTATTCTGGAACATCTACTGTACAAGTTCAGAACGTGTCGCAAGCAACTCGACACGTTGTGAGCTTCAGATCGTCTATTTTCGGGAAAGAGATTCAGTGTAGAGGAGGGGAAAGGACCGGACCTAGTATAGAGCACTGGGGGAGCTTTATAGGGTTTAAGCGGTTAAACATTTGCTAAAAACAAGAATAAGTTTACCATTTAAAACGATCATACTGAGGTTCAAACAGTTCAAAGTTATAATCTCCTTTGTTGTTAACCTATTACTTTGTCTCAAGAAATCTAATGAACGTTCTTTTTCTCTTATGACATTCACACACACTTTTGAAACATGATATTCCTGCCAGACAGGCTACAACTTTTCAAATGACAGAGTGTGATTTTAAAGTTCGATGTTGTGAGGGAGGGGTAAGTCCAAGACCAAGTGTTCAAGGCATGTATTCAGCGGTGGAAAGTAACTACTGTAAGAACATTTGTAAAATATTGAGCTTTGAGGTACTTTACTCGAGTATGTCTATTTTATTGTACAATTATTTGCCAGCTTTAGTTCCCAGCTACATTGCAGATCTAAATGATTACAAAATGCATTAACCAGTTAAACCCTGTTTTACACTTTGCCTAAAAAACTTTTTTTTTGTGCAGGCCTTTTACTTGCAAGTCATTTTAAAGTACCTGTAGCTATTGCTACTTTACGTAAAAAAGACAAAAATAAGTGTACTTCTTCCACCACTGCTTGTGTTCCCTGATCCGTCAGAGAAAATGAGAACAAACTACAACAATGACTTGAAGCTCCCTGGAGAGGAAGACAGTAGATTGAGAACAGATCTCTCCAGAGAAATAAACTGGGCAGCTGGGGAAATTAATAGAACAGCACAGCTCCGTACCTCCGGATGGAGATAACCAGGGAGCAAGATCTAGATCCACCAAACCAGTCTGGTCAGCATGAGTGGAAGGACACCATAGATACAACCCCTCCATATGCTTTGCTAGGACTCAACCTTCTGTAGTAGTGGGGGAGTCTGGAGGTTAGAAAGGTAGGCTTGTTTCCACTTTCCAGACGAGAATATTTACTAAAAAGCCCTGAAATATCTGATCTACAAGCCATTGCATCGCCACACGTTTGAGTTTGTAGATCTGCTATTTTACGTGTGCGACATGGCACAAAACCAAGTATAAATCATAAATTCACTTTTTCTGGTTGAAGAAAGTGAGTGAGGAATGTTCAACTCTCAATCAGCAGAGATGGTCAAAGCTGCCCTTGAGCAAGGCACTCCAAAAATGGGTGATGTGGAGGTTGAACTTGGCAAGGATGGATTGGATGTCAGGAATAACAGGATCATTCCCAGTGGGCTTGGTCTATTTACGGGCCGCGTGGGTGGTTTCTTTTTCTTTTTTTCCTTTTCTGTTTTTGTCCTTGGCTAATGGGCCCACAGAGCGTAGAGAAATCGGCCTAATGGCTTGTCTCTTATCTGACACTGGCCAAAGTCGAAGCGCTCTCAAAATGGACCGACCAGAGTCTGTCTGGGTCCACAATGAAGATACAAATAGTGATAACTAAACTAAGTGTCAAATGTCAAGTTCAATCATCGACATTGGGCTTAAAATTTGATCGAGACACAAAAGCCAAAGTCCGAAATCCACCCCAATGAGTGCAATGGGTTGTACCATCCACAAGGGGGCAGAGAAGAACACAGTGGTTTGGGGGTCATCTGAGGGCTACTTATGGCAGGACTAGTGTGGCAATGCCAGCCTGATAATGTGGATTCATGGAGGAATGTGTGTGAGTGAATCCACATTATCAGGCTATGGTAGGACATGCTGGTAGTTAGTATCCTTTTTCCATTCTGTCACAGTAGACAGTAGTCTGTCTCACTGCCTTGTGATGTCTTGTGATGTTGGCTGCTACACCATACATTTGCACGCACACATGTGCATGCATGTGTGTGTGTGTGTGTGTGTGTGTGTGTGTGTGTGTGTGTGTGTGTGTGTGTGTGTGTGTGTGTGTGTGTGTGTGTGTGTGTGTGTGCGTGCGTACGCGTGCGTACGCGTGCGTACACAGTGTACAGCTAGAGCAAGTCAATCTTCCATAGTTGTATTTTGCCCATTTGCCCATAGGCTATTGTCATGACTTTGTTACAGTTTACAGTTTACAGTTTAGGCATTTAGCAGACGCTTTTAATCCAAAGCGACTTACAATAAGCAGATAACATCACAATAATAAACAAGATAATATGTCCGTACATCATCAACAATATAACAAATGCAAATGGATATCTATCTAGAAAAAACACAGTATAATCAAAGTTCCTCCCCAGAAAGAGAAGGACAGTGTTCCTCTCTCTTTTCTATCTCTGTAGTCTATTCATTGAAGCCACTACATTTTAGGGTACTTTGTTTCTGCTTGATTTCATAGGCAACAGTGACAACAACCTTGGAATTCATCGGTGGTGTGAGAGGGGCTACCTGCGCAGAATATTAATTAGAGAGGAGGAGTCTGTTACCCCGGGATGGGGGGCACCATGTTGAGATCTGGCCTTTTCAGAGTAATCTAAACAAACCCCTCTGCTAACAGGCTGGCTTTGAACCTAATAGATTATGGTAACCCAGACTGTCTGGCCAAGCCAACCAAAAATAATTAATGAATGACTTAAGAATAATGTAATAGTTTAACTTTTAGAGTCAAAGAATAAAGCTGTGGTACAAATAGCCATGATGCAATGGGACCCTAACAACATTTAGATACAGTCTATTTAAGGGCATCCTGAAATAGACTCTATCTGGTCTGTGGGACTGTGCGACTTTTCTCTAACCAAGGCCAGCCCGGCACGTTTACAGTCCTTAATTCCTTTGTTTTGAAATAACTTTACCACAGTCTAGCAAAGCTAGAATTATCATTATCTTATTTCGTCTCAATCACATGCATCAAACATCATCTCAGCAGCAGGTAGATCTGCACATGGATGTGTGTATAGGCTAGTCTCCAGAGAGAAGTACAGACAACAACACATATATAATTGTACACCAATTAATTTAATTATGCTGAAATGTATTAAGAAAACAATGTTAGGTGAGTCATTCTTCCCCCCCCCCCCCCCCCCATCTGCGGTGTGGGCCAGCCAAGGTATTAAATGCCAACTTAGGCCACATTTTTTGTCAGTTCCCACCTTTGAATGGGTGCCATTGTATATAATACTATACAGCAGGCTGTTGTAATACAATAAGATACCGATTGCTCAGTCACCCTTTTCTGAACAAATAAAAGTTAAAGAAAAGAGAAAACCACAAGCACAGAAGTGCTTTTCATTCTGGGCTGCAATTAATATTTATTTTTAATCAGTGGACCATCTATTCACAGCGGCACAATATCTAGATCTAGGACAGTTATGGCCAGGCAGTCAATTTTTTAGGTCAGTATTTGCTACCGTGTTGGGACTTGGGACCAGACCTCTTTGCTAGATTTCAAACCCAGACATGTGTGGCGAACGAACGCAGGACAAGTGGCTTAAAGGAGGGGGTTAGGTTATCTTTGCAGTTCCAAGCTGCTAATTAATTCAAAGGCAGCGTCTGGGTAAGCAGACGGATACTGTAGTAGGCGCTAACTAATGGGTTTGATGGCTGTAGGTGTAAAAAGTGTTTGTTTTCTGAGCTATTATCTCTGTCAACAGATAATAGACGATGTAGATACTATTTAATAAATACAAACTAGCATAACTCACCCTGTCAAATCTGCCCACTGATGCAATCATGCTGCAGTCTGGCGATATGCAGCAGCTGCTCACCCAGTCTTTGTGGCCAGACAACACCTGCACCATTTTACCTACAGGACACAGGGGACACAGGTATAACAGCCTGAAGTACACCAAATAATAGACAGTAATGATGGATGAAACAAGGTTTCTTTTGTTCTCGAGTGGATCCAATTCGGGGAGTGAATTTGACACAAGAGTCGGTCAAGCATATAAAAAAAGACTAGATCACCTTTCTTTGTCAAGTCCCAAATCCTCAGGGTCTTGTCGCGAGAAGACGATACGAGGGTTAGCTTTCCGTTGGGAGGAAACACCAAGTCCCTCACAATCCCCTCATGGCCTTTGAGATCAAACAGAAGCTGACCTGAATGTTCAGAAAGAGAATAATGGGGAGACCAAACATAACACACCGGCCCAGTCATGTGTGCAGTACAGTGAGGGAAGCACGGCGGACATGCCCTCCTGCTGAGAAAGTAAGCCCTGTTACCTGTTAAGACATTCCAGAGTTTGATCACTCCATCCTCCAAGCCAGTGGCCAGCAGCAAGTTGGTTGCTTTAGAAGGTTTGGATGGGACAAACTGTTGTTTTTGACATGTGGCAGTCTTGTGCGGTCTCGGTCCAAAGGCCAGCCCCCACACAGCTTGATCACAGCTGAAGCTCTTGTCTTCTCTGTCACTTTCACCCTCCTGGCTTTCTCTGAAAGTGAGATTATTTTAGTCTTTAGAGACCTGTGGGTTCAATCTTGCCTGGGCGTTGGCCACCTCATGCGGCCGCGCCAGATTTACATGACACTCATTTGATAGCAGAAGTTAAAATTGCTCGCCCATTGGCTTTTAACAATCCGTGGGTGTCTAAACCATTGATATACATACTGTATGCTGTTGACACACAGCAGATTCTGTAAAGCTTTGGTAAAGAGGTGTGTGTGTGTGTGTGTGTGTGTGTGTGTGTGTGTGTGTGTGTGTGTGTGTGTGTGTGTGTGTGTGTGTTTGCTTGCGTGCACAGTGCACATCCATGCATGTCATGGACTGCCAATCCATGATGCACACAGATAGCGCCACCATCTCGAGGGAGTGAAGGCACAGTCAATGATCGAGAAGAGACAGAGAGAGTGGTGTGGGGGGTGGTGTTCTTGAATTCTTAAAGTGTGTAAACAAAAACCTTGAACCCTTACTCGGCGTCGAGTGGCCAGGCGACAACCCACACGATGCCGTGGCCCATGGACCAGGCGAACCAGCAGCCGTCCGGAGAGAAGTCCACGCTCCACGTCTCGCAGCCGGCACGGCCATCCAGCGCCGGCGGGCGTCTGGTCCTCAGCTCCAGGATGAGGTCAGGGTCTGCCGCTGGACAGAGGTGACAACAAGTCACAACAATATAATGCAATGTGTATGAATGGTAGCAGTCTAGATACTTTTTTGGCTCTGTCATTGCAAATGATTGTTATAACAATGTCCTGACAATCAAAATGAAATGAATATGTCCGAATCTTTTGATGGGTGTCATTAAAATGTATGTTGACATGGCACACTGACTATCTAGAAAATAAAAACGCAGCACTTGATTTCAAATAGTTGCTGACCCCTGAGCTAGATGAATCAATGAATCAATCGAGGAAAACAAAAAATATGATTTGTATTTATTTTTTAAATTAATCAATAGATCAGAACTGGGCTGGCCAATCGGGAGGGAGGGGGGGGGGGGGGGGGGAGTGCCTCCCCTGCCCCCCTATAAAATCAGTCAATTGTAGGTTCTGTGGTGTATAGCCGACTGCTGCGCTGGAGAAGATCAGCTGTATTTCTCTACTCCATAAACCACAGTAGTACGACAGTGTCTCTTGTCAGAAAAAAATAAGCGATCCAGTGGATCATCCACAACCACAAGCATTCAACCCGGTGCATCGCGAAGCGTTTAATGCATATGATATGGATCTTGTATACATCTTTTCCTTGAACGTATCTGATCTTTTTTGGGCCAGCAGAAGAAGCAACCTTGCGATGGATTACAAATAAGCTGAATTAACTACGCCACGTACACACAGACAGACAGTCCGATCTAGATGTCTGTGTACCATTCTGTTACCAAATGTCATCTTTCAAAATTCATGATGACATCGGATACATACGGAGGTGACTTACATGTCCCTTCTTGCAGTCCTATGTTTCGCTCTGAGGAGCACATTGTCGCCACCACAGAATGTTGCTTGACATCCAAAGATTATCACATCCTCGATCGCTTTAAACTGCGGACTTCCTGGATATTATTCTCCCCTCCGCTTTAACGGCACATCTTAAAAAATGCACACACAGGTTAAACAAGAAGCCCCTTCTTCTTTCCGGAAGGATTTTCCTGTTTGTTGTTCTCACATCTGTCACAGGCGGAATGCAAAAACTGTGGTGTGTCGGTGTGAGTCAATAACAAAATATTCAGCTGATTTCCTATTTAGCTGGATTCCCCTCCCTGAGCCTCCCATTGGCCGCTTGGCCGCTGCGCTGCATGTTTGTTTGCGGTTACGTAACGCGTTGCCTCCTCCCTTTTGCAATTGGAATTGTTTGACGCTAGAGGTCGCTGTTTTTCGGGCAGTGGTTTTTCAAGTCGAGGACAACATTGACACTTTTTAGTCCCAGTTTGAAAAGATATGCCAGGAACCTCCATAATTTTTACGGCTCTAGCCATGATTCTCAACCATTTAAATTTCAAGAACGCAAATTAGGCTACAGATCCCCATTTAATGGCATTTTAATGTCTTGGACCCCATTTACAGTATATTTAAAATCAATGTTGATTTAACTCTTGAGAGTGTACAAATTGACACAATTTGGTTCCATTCTCTTGAGTTACATACAGTCAGGGTCCATTTGGTTCCTAACTATCATTTAGCTGGGGACCCCTGGGGGTCCCCGGACCCCACTTTGTGAAGTTGTGAACCAATGCTTTACAGCAAGGGTTCCCAAACCTTTCAGGCTGTGACCCCTAACAAAGTATCTGACAAAGACACTGTCATGACAGTGACCAGAGGACGTTAACCCGGTTTAGAGGGTTAAGGCCAGTCCACACCAATGATTCGTAATGCAACGAGTTGCAACTTGCAATAAGTTGCAATAAAAGAATCTCAAAACTGCGCTGACCAGCAACAGGGAAATTAGACTGTGCAATTTCCCTCTGCAATGTTTTCATTTTATTGCGAATCATTGGTGTGCATTGGGCTGTAGAGACCAGCTCTTCATCAAATCTTCTTATGGTACATACCAATACTAAGTTACTTCAGGCTCATTATTGAAGTAGCAGGGTTGAAATAGCTATTCCAATTTTCACTTTAGAGATATTACAGTAGGCATTAAAAGGTATTAAAAGTCCTTAATTGTCACTTCATGGTCATCTGGGGAGTGGGGACACCCCAAAAGAATCACAGAATGAATACTAACTCATCATTTGCTGTTGAAGTGATCCATCCACATTGAAAATGATCAACTGGGCAAAGGTCAGGTGAATGACTAAACCCAAATTCCTCAAGCTGTTACTCAATAACACGGCTGTGTCTGTGCATGCCACACCTCAGCCTACAGTTGCCAATTTTGTTGAGAGACAGTAAAGAAACAAGTATGCGTAGACTATTTGTGATGCATCTTGCTCTGCCATCGACCATCCATCGACGAGGACGGTCTGCAATTGTAAGGTTGAAACTTGTAACTTAACACCTAGACCTCTCTGTTAACTCATCCATGGAATGGAACTGTACATTTTATATGCACATTTCTGCCCTTGGTTGGGTTTCCCGCCAGTCAGCTGGGGAAACACAAAGGCACGCACTTGCTGCCTGTTTTTGCATGCAATAAAATTCTCTGTATGTAATTATGCATGTTTCAAAACCTCCACCGGCAGTCAGTCAGTCAGTCAGTCAGTCAGTCAGTCAGTCAGTCAGTCAGTCAGTCAGTCAGTCAGTCAGTCAGTCAGTCAGTCAGTCAGTCTGTCTGTCTGTCTGTCTGTCTGTCTGTCTGTCTGTCTGTCTGTCTGTCTGTCTGTCTGGTCACGTCACGTCACACTTTTGCCCTACTCTTATCTCCGGCGCTGTTGCCCCTATCCATGCCAAACTTTGCACACACACTCCTTGGCAAACCACAACCTCCACCCCTCATTTCTCACATGGCCCTCTTCTAGCGCCACCATCAGGACGTTTTTAGCAAAATACATTTTTGGACACTGTTGCTACAGATTTGGGCCTAAAATCACGCAAAGCGGTACACAATATCTCTAAAGTCATGTCATCAACATGGATCTGTCACATTTCCCATATTACCTCCTGTATGCTACCATTGCCTTCTAAAGTTTGTGTATGCGACGGGACAGTCGCTGCTTATCTCCCGATTAGGGAGTCTTACTGGTTGACTCATATTTTTGTTCGGTTACACTGCACTTCATTTAAGACCTTGTTCAATGTCGGTACACACTTATGCCACTTTGTCAGTGTCAGGTCAGGGGACCACCAGGGATCTTCTGAATGGACAATTTGGGTCTGTAGCACTGAGAGTGTACAAATGGAACCAAATGGATTCCATTTGTACACTCTGAGAGTGAAATAAGCACTGGGGATTTTACATTGGGGTCCCAGAAAAAAAAGGAAAAAAAAGAAGAAGAAAAGTATCAAATAGAGGTCTGTGGCCTAATGCGTTTCAAACTGGGGGTCCTTGAAATGAAAAACCTTGAGAATCACTCACTTGTGCCATTACATCAGTGCCAGTATGTCCTTGCACCAATGTTAACCAGAAAGATTACAGTATTAGCTAATGCACCCGGCCCACATTCGGGCTTCTGAATGATGTGGAACAGATAGATGCATTCACCACTTTTTTAAACAACTTGTTTTATGGTCCTAAACATTAGAACACCACATTCAAACATCGGTACAGCACACACTACCAATCATAGCAAAACTTATAAAAACGTATTTAAAAAAAAAAGAAGACTTGCAGTAAATTATTATTCTTTACACACCACTCCCACCAATTTTGTTCACAGTCTCATAGCAATTAAAAGTCATTTGCATTTAAAAGATAATTTTCTACCCGATACTAAAATGTTACAAGATCTGTTGCTTCTTCTGTCCGTACAGTGTCTTCTTGCCGCTGCAGGCTTGTCTCAGCAACTTCTGTGTCTTCGTTTTCGCCTAAAAACACAAAAGATATTCATTTTACATTCCGTTTCATATTGCACAATAATAAATCGTACTGTGAAAAAGTCAATGGCAATGTGGCATGGTTGTGTCTTACTACAGGGCTTCCCAAACCTGTTCAGCTCGAGACCCAAAGGCTCAATTTGTACAGTATATTAACCAATTAAGTGCCATTAAAAGAAATAGAAAGAAAACAGCCGATTTACAATGAATAGTCCATTTTGTAGATCTGCCATTTTCTCTAATTGTATTTAATCTTTATTTATGAAATTAGAAAATGTATGAAATGCTTTAGAAAACGTTTTGAATTATTTAAATTTATATGAAAAATCTAAGATCTTATTTTCTGAAAATGTATGAAAATCTTTTGAAAACAAAATAATAATAATAATTATTATTATTACTGAAACGTGAAAAAAGGGATATTTACTTAAGTTGCAACCCATAAAAATGGGTCCCCGGCCCGGACCCGGACCTATTGTTTGTGGAACAGTGTCTTACTGGACGGGATGCGGTGTATCTGGACAAGCGTTGTGTGGTTTCCATTGGTCAGACTCAGAGGGGGAAGCCTGGGCACCGTGTCCTGAAAGATCTCCTCCTCATCCGACTCCACCAGGCTCAGTACATCTCCCCTGTCATCCTCCACTTGACTAGAGAACCACATGGTCAGATAGGATGTTACACGGAGTGGTACATTTAACTCTAAGAGTTGTACACACTCTTGGAGTTATAGACCGACTAAGGGCCGATGCATACTACACTTTTGCAGACGAATTGATTTCGGTTTGGTTTTCGGTTCGGTTGTTCAGCAGCCGAACCGATATATTCGCTCTAAATTCTGATGAGATACTCTTCTTCTGTGACATGACGTTTTATATCTCCCAAAGCCCCATAGTCAACAGCGCCCCCGGGAGGCACACAAATACAATTACAGTTGAATGAAGTGGACTCCAGGGAGTCCAGGCGCAGAATAATTTTGGCCAATGTGAATGCTGTTCAGCGGGGACAAGGCAACTGTTTTCAGGAACAGTTCAAATCAATCGGACTGCAGTGTGAATCCGCCCTAACGGTGGGACTACACCAAGCCGTTTCGCGCGCGTCAGTGCGTATGCGTGCGTATGCGGGGCGCGCGGGCGTATGCGCGTTTTGGATAGAGCCAATGTATATCAATTCAGCCGGCTACACCAGGCGTACGGATAGCGCGAACCACGGATACGCATTCCCTAAAAATAGGATCGGTTCTATTTTTTAAGCACGCCTATGCGTTTTGTACATAGACTATCTGGTCTTCCTCACTTATACTCCCTCCTTGGTGTAGCCTGGAGCGTTTGCGCATACGCGAGCCTCTTCACGGACAGTACGCGCGTATGTGCATATTTTTTGGTGTAGTCCCACCGTTAAAGTGGATTATGCATCAGCCCTAAGGTCCATTTGGTTCCATTTGTGCACACTCAGTGTTGATTAAATGAAAACTCAATATGTTTACTGTATAGAATACTGTAGGTGAACTAGGTAGCTAGAAGGACACAACTTGCAAGGTATTTGGTCTTTTATGGGAATCATGCATAATATTATGTATTGCATTAGTAAATGTGAGAAACTCACCCAAAGATGCTCCCTGTAATGGAAATATGAATAGCAATTGTTAAATCAAGGTTGCTGGTGACATTTTGATGAATACATTTTTGCATAACAATGACAAAACAATAAAAAGAAATAATAGCCAATACGCACTTTATGAAATTATAAGAAAGTGGCATGTGACTCATTTCCACAAGAAACTTTGTAGATTGTGATTATTCATATAAAAAATAAGCACTTAATTCGTTATTATTATAATAAATTAAACTACCTGGCAGCACATAACGTAATCAAAGCCTTTACCAGCTGCAACATTAAAGAGATGAACACATAATACATTACTAATTACAATCCACTAATAAGATTGTGAAATGGGCCATTCTTGAGTACTGTTACTTTGGAACTGTGAGGACATTGTTGCACCTTGGCAAAGTAAATAGTAACTAAAGATCATTGTTGTAAGTACATTTACTCAAGTACTGTATTGGGATATTTGTACTTTACTTGAGTATTTCAAATTTCCAATACTTTTACTTCTACTCCACTACATCTCAGCGGCAGCAAATATTGTACTTTTACTCCACCACAATTATTATAAACGTTATTTACTTGTTACTTTGCAGATATAAATTATAATATTATAAAAGATACACTAACCACTTAAGCCCTATTTTATACCTAGGATATTTGAAAATAGCGGATCTAAAAGCTCATAACGTGTCGCATCGCAACGCGTTGTGAGCTTGTAGATCCGCTATTTTCAAACATTTTGTACTTTTACTTTTGGTACTATAAGTACATTCTGATGCCAATACCTTTGTACTTTTACTCAAGTACATTTTGATTTCCAGACTTTTAAGTATCATAATGCTAGTCTTGAGTAAATGTACTTAGTTACTTTCCACCACTGGCAGTGTGATCTGAATCATGGGGTGCAAGTTAATCCATCTTACCCAGGCAAATTCGGTCCCGGCTGGAGTAGAGCGTTTTAGCTATGATGATGCCCGAGCCCACGATCAACGCAGCCAGAAAGATTCCGATGATCGCTCCCGAGTACGGAGCGGAAGCTGCGGAGACAAAGCAAAACACAGAGAAGGGGATGTGAATGTGCAATGTGCACACGTGTATTGTGTACATAAAGAGAGCCGACAGGTCGGTCAACATTCCGGGAGGGGGTGAGCTGCAACCTGTCCTGTGTTGACTGGCTTTGTGTTGTTTTCACTCATATGTATGATTAGGTTTCTCCTCAGTGAGTTCATTCTAGAGCCAGACAGCGTGACAGATATTTGGGTCCAATGCTGATCAAAGTTTTACAAAAAAAGAATCGCTTTTTGGTGTATAAAAACAATAACACAACAGAACTTCATTTTAACCCCTTTTGGTGTTTTTACCCTTCAGGACGGGAACCCCTTTTGGGGTTCTTGTTGCTATGTACAGTATATAGCAGCATAATGTTTTTGTAATTGTTGAATAAATATTTGAAGTTTTTCAGAAAAACTTAGGTCATGATTTAGAAGGCGTTTCTAGAATCTGCCTGTCCTAAATGTACTCTAGTCAATAATGTTCAATAATAGCCGATCTACAAGCTCAAAACACGCGTTGTAAGCTTGTATGTAGTTCTATTCTTGAAACATTTTCAGTTTTTCACCAATTATGACATGCCAAAATCAGGGACACCGGGTTGAAAGTGGTAAAAAAGCATCGGCTGCATAACTACCGATACTGTTGTTGTCAAAAAAGTTAAATAAATTCCCTACCGAACTAGGGCCAGACCGAAGTGGTCTGGTCCTAGTTCTGTCAATCACAGACCCTTCTATGAAACCCGGAAAATAGCGGAAATAATCAATTATGTTACTTTGACACATCTAGACCTGCTAATGAACTATGCTTCTACTGTGTCAACATGTCTTGTTTACTGAACAAGGCAAACAGTGCATGTTCTATTGCTGTAACAAAATGACTGATTGAATTGCCGGTATTGCTACATCGAGTCTGCAACTCTGCACCTGTTGTATGAAAAGTGCAAATATATTTCACTTGACTTGACTGCTCGGCAAACACATACGCAAGCAGACCTACTGTATGTAAATACGAGTGTAAAAGTGGCATTTTGTGGGTGTTTGCATGTGCGTGTCAGGCGTTTTCCATCAAACAACCTCAGCCACACACACACACACACACACACACACACACACACACACACACACACACACACACACAGTAACTCACTCTTGACAGTGAGGTAGACCTCCAGCTCGCGGACCCCCAGCAGGTTCTCGCTGCGGCAGAAGTAGAGACCCTGGTCCTCTTTGGAGACGTTGAGGATGGTGAGCTTGAGGGCGGGGCCCTCCACAGACAGGATGTACTTGGATCCGGCCACGATGGCTTCCTGAACATTTGTTTGGAGATAATTGCCATTATCTTTTACATTGTTATCAGAATGGTTTCCATTCAGCTGTATAAATTAATCTGTAGGAGAATTTTCAGAATTGCCATTGCTATTGGCAATTCACCCTTTGTCAGCCTTCTGTTTGGTCCCTGACTGACCAACCAGCAGGCTCTTTCTGCCTTGTTTGAAACCATTTGAAATCATTTCAGCCATTTTTTAAACCTTTTGAAATTGTACAATTATTAAATAAATTAGCTGTTTTGGCAATATCACAGTATTTATTTTTGACAATTGGTACAGGTCATTGTCAGTCATTTCTTGGTATATTTGAGTTAATCGTCATAACTGCCCTGTGCAACTTTTCATGTTTCCAAAGACTAAAAAGGCAAACATAAATGTAATTTTGATTTATTATGTTCCATGCCAAAAACAACATTTAATGTGTTAATCTTAAATATTAGTTTGACAATTAATCAACACTACTAAAATGTCATGATGGTGACAGCAGCCCTACCTGTTGGGCGGTCCTCATCCAGGTGGTGTTGGCAGGGGGGAGCGAGTGGCCCTCTGTGCAGGTCAGGGTCTTGTCGGTTCCCTCCAGCGCCGTGGCCAGAGGCTCTCCATCAGGGAACGGAGGCTCTGAGAGGGAACACACAACGGCCTGCGTTCAGACTTAAACACAAATCTTCCCTTTCCACTGTATAGTGTGTGCCAGCGGCTACGTCATTGTAGTCCTTAGCGGCCATTTCTTGGGTCAAAACACAGGTGTTTCAATTGTTTGATTGCATAGAACTAATGCTATAGTCTAATCAGAACACCTGTGTAAGGCTGTGTTTACCCAAGAAATGGCCGCTCTTAGAACTACATTTGGCACACCCTATAGGTTCGGCCTGGGACTTACTGGTATTTGAATGAATAAACAATTGTTTTAGAGATAACTACTACAACATCTGCAGTTTTTAGAGGTGGTCTACCTACACTTCCATTGAAAGATTAGGAATAGGACAGAATGACATATTGGAAAAACGGACCACAATCTTTATTGTAGTACTTCGGACACCATTGCATTTACCTCCCTCCATCAGGAGAGAGAGACAACGCACATACAGTAATTAAATATAATGTGTCATTGCTTTTATGGGTTATTGTGTGATCAGTTTGGGAATGTTCACTTCTCATGTGTTTATTGTAATTGTATGTTTTAACATCTGTGTTTTTAGCATATGTTGTACTTGTAACCAGGGACAGGGGTAGCAAAATAACAGATTGCATTTTTATAGCAATTTTCTAAGCACTCAAAACGCTTTACAATGTTCCATTAATTCATACATTGGGAGGTGAAGCGGCAAATAGTCAACGCCAGCGTCCTCACTTCCCACATTCACACATGCTAGCTAACACCGAAGACTCATTGGAGGCAATGTGAGATGACTTGTGATGTCATGGCTAAAAACGTCCCCACACAACTGCGAAAAGTGAGTCATCGCTTTCTTTTCATTTTTTGGATGAGTCATCACTTTTCATAGTTTGCGGGGCTGTTTTTAGCCCACGGAATGTTTTTCCATGCAAAACAAATGCTTGCAATAGATTCAGAATAATGAAATACCCCTAGTTTGACCCCTCACATGCTACTTAAAGCAGATTTCTTTATACAGTATACCGGTATATATTATTCTTTTCCTGTAGTGAAGTCAATGGGACAGTGAATATACAAATGGCCATAACCTTTTTTCCGGCAGAACATTCCTCTCATTCTGTGGACCTTAATGACCAAACTAATAGATAAAACTGAAATAAAAAGTACGGCATGACATGACACCACAGGTTCAACCCTATTGCTTGAGCTTTTGGGCCGGTGGACTACAAGGACACTTTGACATGTGGACAGGAGGAGCCGGTATTCGAACTGCCGACCTACGGATCATTGGACGACTTGCTCTATAGCCACAGCCGCCCCAAAAATTGTCCCCGTCAAATAAACACATTTAAAAAAATACATACTGTAAATAATGTAATGGATATTAGCTAACATGCAATTTAACACAATATTAAAATATCCATAAACGATATCTAGTCACAATATCTATACAATATCAATATAGATATACAATGTAGACCTTTTTTAACAAATCAATGCATAGCAGGGTGATAAATGTGTACAAGAATTGGCACATGTTGGGAAAATGACAAGACAACAGATAGCGAGGCAAAAAGCAGATACAGCTTGTCTCCTTCTGATTGTTCAAGTCATGTCTTCATAACCATGTCTTGTGACGTTAAAACCTGCAGCATTGAATGACTCAACGTGCTGTTGAGTCATTGCTCCCATGCCAAAACCTGTACTTGTTTTGGCACTGGACCAAGTGTATGTCCGCGGCCAACCTTTCTGTGTACCCTAGTGCTTCAATACCGCAATCAACATGGGATGGTTGTGTACACAGCTTGATGTAACTATGAGTTGGTAGCGGATGCTGATCAAAGCCTCCAGTAGGCCTCCATACACTAACACTACAGCAGCAAACAGATGGTGCAAGCCTCTTGACAGGAGCTACATCAATGATATTGGCTGCCGTCTATTTATTAGGTTTATATACTCTGTAGCGTGTAAGGATTACATGAAATCTGTACGCCTTATAGAATTCTCATTTGCAAAACATATCAACAGTTTAACTAATCACTCAATTAGGGCTGCAACAATCAAATAGGTTCTCAGTGATTATTACACGTTATTATTCGGTTAATAATGATGCTATGCGAAAAATGTGTCGACTGAATCAAATATTCTGATTAACCACTTAAGCCATCTTTTAGACAAAGGCAAAGATAGTCAAAAAATAGACAATTTACAAGCTCATAATGTGTTGCATCTCATTGTGAGTTTGTTGATATATTATCTGAAAATACATTTAATTAAAAAAAATATATTTTTTAATAATCGATTAAAGAAAATTAAGGACGATAATGAAATTACTGTCTCTCTCTCCTGGATGGTTTCACGGTGGGTGACTTTTCTGAGAGTCTCAAAGAGACACGGTGGTCAGAGGTTTACACTCAAGTGGAAAGTACATAAATCATTCAACACATCTTCGTTCTGTAGCCTACTGGTCATGGGACACGTTTTTCAACGTATGACCACATGTTTACAGACAGTGGCGAAAAGTAACTAAGTACATTTACTCAAGTACTGTACTTAAGCACAATTTTGAGGTACTTTTACTTTACTTGGGTATGTCCTTTCAATGCTCCACAACAGCTTTTTATTCCACTACAATTAACATACATTAAGCCAAACCTTCTCATGTCAAGGACTCCCAAATTGACACTTATTAGACCGCGGACCCCCATTTGAAAAGATATGCCAGGGACCCCCATAGGAGATGATTTTTACGGCTCTAGCAGTGATTCCCAAACATTTTAATTTCAAGGACCCCCAGTTTGACACGCAATAGGCTACGGACCCCCATTTAATGGCATTTCTATCTCTAAGACCCTAATTCATATTGTAAAATCAATGTTAATCTAACTCAGAGAGTGTACAAAATGGAACTAAATGGACCTGTTGGTTCCTAGCTATCATTTAGCTGGGGACCCCTGGGGGTCCCCCAGACCTCACTTTGAGAACCAATGCATTAAGCAATTATCCTCCATTTTATTACTTTGTCCATTTGAGAATAGCCGATCTACAACTTGCAATTTAAGATCTAGGTACATGCTTACCGAGGACAAACATGCAGCTGTTCTTCTCGTCTTCCAGGTTGAGCACTGGGTGTTCCGCCTTGCATTTCAGGGCCATCCCGTCGAACAGCAGGGTTCTGTTGAGCACCAGCGCCACACTGTCGTTCTGCTCCGAGCCGAAAAGGTGGCCGTGCAGATGATGGCCAGGCTCCAGGTGGTTCTCCCCCCAGTACAGTGTGGGCGTGGGGTACGCCCCCAGCCAGCTGCAGATGAAGTGGACGTGGACGGGGTCCTCTCCCAGCTTCCACAGGCACTCGGGGTGCCTTTCTGGGACATCTGGATGGGACAAATGATGGAGTGATTTTCACAATGCATAAAGCAGAGGTTTCCAAACATTTTCATTCGTGTCAATGACCCCCATGTATTTTATTTGGCTGCGGCCAAAATACAGGGACCCCCATCTAAAGATTGTGTGCCAGGGACGTTTGTGTTTTTAAAAGATTTTCAAATGTTTCAAATGACCTTGTCGTGCAGCTTTTTTCGAACAGCCATAGTACAAAATAGGGTTAAAGTGGTTTAACTGATTTTGAAGCTATATGAACACATTTAACTGGAGACCCCCTGGAACCCCCTCAAGGACCCCAGACGCCACTTTGAGAACCACTGTAGCATATGGTTGCTGTCATTGTGGATCGGAAAGTCCAAACCAGTTACTTTTCAGAAAATAGAAAAAATAACTTAAGTGTTCCAACTAGTTTCAATGTAGTTATTATTTAGTCAAAAGTTCTTGTTAATACTTTTCATTGGTTAAATATTTATAAAAGCCACAGGCAAAGGTTTTTGAAATGCTGCTACTCTCAACCCGTCATAACGCATTGTAAGCATGTAGATCGGATATTTTAGCTACTTTTGTGTGACACTGTCATAGGACAAAGTATAAAATAAGGCATTCATTTATGAAGGGAAAACCCCACGAAAGAGATACAAGGTTTCTGCCAACGATAGAAGGAGGTCAATTTACTTCAAGTGACTTTGGGTACAGTATATAAGTGTGATTATATTATTATTGTTTATTTTATTTTTATTATTATTATCTGTGACCTTCCTATTTGACTATGTCAGTGCAACACCCTCCCTATCAGCTCCCCTTTTCTCAAACTTATAAACCAGCTCATCTTAATAGTGAGAGCGATACGGCATTGCTTTACTACCATCTGAAACCCACGTTTTGGATATTAGAATGGAAATCTAAGTATTACAGACCTGATGACTCTATACAGAATCACATGCATGAGTTAAGCAACATCCTCTCTCTCTCTCTGTGTGTGTGTGTGTGTGTGTGTGTGTGTGTGTGTGTGTGTGTGTGTGTGTGTGTGTGTGTGTGTGTGTGTGTGTGTGTGTGTGTGTGTGTGTGTGTGTGTGTGTTTCCCAGGCTAGACGGCAGACAAAAAAAGAAAACTGTTGTGAAACAGGAATTTGGATTTTAGGAAGTCAATCCATCATATCAGATTAAAGTGACCACAGCCCTGTCCTGAGGCTGAAGATAACATTCTCCTTACTGAGTTACTCTCAAAACAAACAGACCACCATACAGACATTTAAACAAACCTGGACGCAATTGTTCTGGTTGTGCTTTTGTGCGTTAGTCATGAAATCAAAGTTCAAGGTTCAAATCATCTATTGCATTTCCTTGAAATGTCTATTGTTTTACCCTAAATATATTGAGATATGGTCCAACATCCATTAATCACATTTCCCTTTGAAATGGCTGAGTGTTAATTGCAGTGAATAGTTTCTTTGTCCTATGTTGGTACAACATTAGACAGTAGTTCTTATACTGTAACTATCTTTTTTTTTTTTTACTGGGGAAAGATACTGTACCAGCAATAGTATTTTGAAGAATATTTACAGATGAGATCTGGGTTCAATCTATCTGAAATTAGTTTGGGTTGTCATTCTAAATTAGGACAAGGCCATTTCCAAATTTGGAAGCAAATTTATCGTCTAGATTAGAATGTCATCGTTGCTGTAGCATTAAGGTTTCCATTCACTGGAACAAAGTGCACTAATTAGAAAGGGTGTCCACTGACTTTTGGTCATCTGTACAGATTTAATTATTCATTATGGTCTTTGTTCGTATTCTTGTCATTACAAGGCTTTAGATGCTGTGTTGCTATGCCATAGAAAGCCAGTACAAATACTAGAAAGTCTGTCACTAGGGCTTAATTCATTCTTCATCTTACAAAGATGTACCTTGCCATAAAATAACAGATCTACAAGCCAACGCGCTTCACCGTCAGAGGTAGAGCTGTTTTTTTGGCAAGCGGTACCGCTGTACCACAGAGTGTATGGAAAGCATTGGAAACAAGACCGCAAGGACTATTTTGGTCTTTTAGACCAAGTGGTTTGACTGTACTTGTGCTGTTTCGCATTTCTCTCTAATATAATATTCAATCAATCAAAAGTCCTAAACTGCGATTTATGAAACTGAGTGAAAGGAGCCACCCCCACACACTAGCAGTGCGTTTCATAACGCAATATTTAAAATTATGTTTTGGTAGCCATATAGCCATTAGCCATACCAGTTGAAGAAAATTCAATTACATATTGAGGCTTTAACCGTTGCATTTAAGAAATATACAAGATCATTAGGATTTTCCAGTTTGAACATGGATCTATCGCTTGTGTTTATCGCTAGTTTGACCACTTCAAATGTACAAGCTTACAACGCATCGCACTGCGATGTGTTGTTGTCACTCAGCTTGTACAGTACATGGTCTATTTTCAGTGTGTGACATGGTCCCATAGAAGACATGCTGAGACCTAGACTTCCATGGAATCCAAATGACTGAAATCAGTCATGGCGAATGAGAACTTTAATCCACAAGAGCAGAAATGAGGCTTTAACTGTGTGGTCTCATGATGAGAGTCACCTACAATAGACCAGCAGCTGTGCGCTCCAGGTGGTGTTCCTTTGCGAGAGGCTGTTCTGGGCTGTGCAGCTGTACTCTCCCTGAGCTCCAGGCTGGATGTCTTCTATCCTGAAGTCCAACGAGGATCCTGGGCCCGTAGTCAGGGAGTCGTTGCTGGAGTCATTGCCTCCCTTGAAGCTCCAGGACAGGATCTGAGAAGGATACGACATGGCCGAGCAGCTGAAGGACACGGTTGCACCTCGTTTCACGAACAGCGTCCCGTTGGTCAGTGCAGTGGCAGGACCAATCGATGCCGATATGTTTAGTGGACCACCTGAAAGAGATAGATATGACTAAAACTGCAGCATGGAGTTCTTCACACACAGAAACTGCAGCCTTAAGTAACCAGTGCTGTTTCATTATAGTGTGCTAGTGGCTATAGCAGCAACTATTATTCAATCGATTATGTTTTCAATTAATTGAATAAACGAGAAGTTGTATCATATAAATCGAACCAAAATAGCAATCAACAAGCTATTGTTGCCATTTTTAATGTGTTTTGGGGGAAGAAAAGAAGACAAAATAAGACAAAATCTTATCTTTGTTATTTTATAATTGTTTAAATTGATTACTTGGATTAACTCTTGCACCTCTGCACCTAAGCAAAGAAAGACTTGGTTATTATCTGTTATTACAATGTTATACTTTTCAAAAATAGAAAATGTAGCAGATCTACTTCGCTGCGCGTTTTGCTGAGCGTTTCAACGCTTTTGTGTGACGCTACGGCTGTAGTATGATCAAGCAGAGTGTTCATTTACAAAAAGAAAAAATATATAAACACACAAAAAGTTATATCTAGGGGATAAGAGCTTTCTGCCCGACAGCAACGATGTGTATATTAGAAGTGGACTCTACTCATACCTGTAGCTACATATCCTGTATTTGACACCTGCAGAACTTCCACACCAGGATCAATAAAGGCCCATCTACCTCGCTATGCATGAACCACAAACAAGTTATGTTAATCCCGAAGAACCAGTTTCTGTAGAAACTTGCAGTGGTGCCCAGCATTTACAGTCAGGTGGCACACCACAAAACAAACACCCATCATATCCCTCTGTAAGCTTGTGGTGGACAGCAAAAACATTCTGTGGCCAAAACAGCTATAAATACTCACTGACTACTTTAAGCTGAAGTCGTGTTTGCGCGGTGGTGGTGGTGCTGTTGTTGAATGATGAATTGCAGAGGTAAGTGCCCTCATCAGCAACAGTGAGCGCACGGATGCATAGCGTGCCGTTGCCCATTATGGTGTGGTGTTGTCCAGCTAAGGCTAGTAGGCTATCTAGTAGGCTAGCAGCAGTTGCAGAGTGATCTCTCTTCATGATTTCTTGTCCATCTTTGGTCCATCGCGTGTAGACCGGTGATCCATCACCGCCATGACACTGAAGTAGAAGGTCTTCTCCCAGACTTCCATAGACTGTTTCGTTGACGCTTTGACCTGAGACTGTAGCACAATATGTATATTTTATAATAATGAATCACCATGTAGTCTGTTATAAATAATAATGATAACAACAACAACAATAATAACAAACAACTGGTGGGGGTTACAGAAAAGGTTACAGAAAACAATGAACTCAATGGACCTTTGGATTACAGAAAGGTTTGCAGAAAAAAAGGTCTACTTTACTCTAGTCTCTAGGTGAAATAAAAATGGACAAGAACAGTCTGGTTGCCTACAGCAAACACACTTTAAAAAACAACAATAATAAGTCAGATTACTACTACTAATTCATTGTTATTATCTATAACAGACTCTACTGTAATGTTGAAGCAAATCTAACATTTCTACAGCGTAAAAAACATTGACAAACATTACATACATTATTTAAATGAAATACTAATGAAAGACACATTGACAGAACCACTGCAGCCCCAGCTATTCACAACTTAAAATGAATAAAAGTTAAAACACAAAGGCATAGAATGCAGCTAAAGCAAATGATTTCCCCCCCAAAAAAACACGTTACAGACCTTTTTAATGCTAGAGGGGTGGAAATAATTGCATTGCCAAAAAGAACTCTATATAGCCTACAGCAACCTATGACAGCAACTCCTCTATTATTTTTGAGAGCGTGCACTCACCTGTCACACGCAACAGCTGTAGAAACGCAGCGATCGTGACAACCTTCATGATCAAGTTCTGACCAACACAGACTGACACAGAACTCACAACAACAACATATGAACAAAAGGCTAGCTCCTTCCAAACCAGTCCGACTAGTCTGTCCGAATGGGACTAAAAGTTATGATCCACAGTCCACAGACGAACTCCACTCCACAAGACACTAAGTTAGCCCATCATAAACTTATTTTAAAGCTACAAGAAAACCAGGTTATACATATCCCAACAAAATCGACCTGCTGGTCAAAAACATAGTGATCACCTCTCCCATCGCGCACCAGATTTCATTTCACACACACACCTGCATTGTTTACGAAAGCACGTTCATCCGGAAACTCTGGAGATGATAAACCACACCCTGAACGGGTCCACCTTGTTAAAGGTACAGTAGTAGTAACACAGTAGTAGTAGCAGCCATGCGAAACATGACGAGACATATCTCTCAACAGTCATGGACTGACCTCAACCTGGTGTTGAGTAGTTTAGCCAATTTGCCACATAGGTCAGCACAAAGGTTCAGATTTCAAGTATAAAGTGGTTACTGTAGGCTCACATATGTCACAATATGGTACGCTCAAGCAGAATTAACCGTATCTTCCATATTGTTTAATAAGAAGCATTTTAATCCGATCCATCGCTTTTTGTTGTTGTAATGTAAGTGCAGCGTAGACACATAATACGTGGCAAATTGGCTAAAACTGCCAGGTTGAGGTGGATCCGTAACTGTCATGATATCACAAAACCATACAGATACTAACATACACACATATTATGTAGGTAGCTATTATGTAGGCTACACTCCACTCCACTCAATGTGACTCTCATTAGGCCATTGTGAGTCCAGTCCAGGCTGCTGCTAAGGCTAAGGGATATGTAGGCTAAATCTGTTTTGGTTTAAATAAATAATATGCAAATACTGTTAATCCCTCATACATTTTTTGTTTTGTAGTAGGCCTATGTCAAAGAGAAATTGCTACACCTCATTTGGAGGGGTTATCAATGGATCATCAATGATCACCATTCACCACATCAAACATATAATTTTCCGAATGTCTGTCTGTCCGTCCGTCCGTCCGTCCGTCTGTCTGAGTGTCCGTCTGTAACAGTGTTTCTCCTCAGTGGCTGGAGCAATTGATCTGAAATCGCATCACCATTAGCATATGAACACACCTGACATAACTGTGAAGCCCGTTTGTCACTTTCACAAATCGTAGGCCTATGCTGTATATTAGCATTTTTATGGTGTATCTACTATCTATTCTGCATCTAGCATGAGGCACATCTATTCTGCATCTAGCTTGAGGCAAAATGTTTAACCAGCTCTGTGTGTGTGTGTGTGTGTGTGTGTGTGTGTGTGTGTGTGTGTGTGTGTGTGTGTGTGTGTGTGTGTGTGCAGGCAGGCGGGTGTGTGTGCAGGCGGGTGGGCGGGCGGGCTGGGGGGGACAGTATCTCTGTAGCCATTAAACGAAACGGGTTTCTTACATTGATGCTCCTACATCATGCAAGCACCAGTTAAAGTTACTTTCCATCCCTCATATACTGTGTCACACAGTATATGAGGGATGGAAAGTAACTTTAACTGGTGCACATCCCATAACCCACACACTGCACATCATTTTGGAGCTCATATCTTTGAACGGGTAAGGGCTAGTAATAATAATAGCTACAGACCTGTAAAGTTCCATTTGGAATCCCCCCAAGACCCACGGGCCCTGACTGCCCAGAGCAGTGGTTTTACCTAATTTGTCTGGACCCCACTGAGAGCAGCCAAAAAGCATCATCAAGCAGACTGCGCCCTCCAGCGGTTATTCGGTAGTACGCCTGCCTGCCTGCCTGCCTGCCTGCCTGTCTGTCTGTCTGTCTGACTCTGCATTCTGCAAGCCGAGCAAGCAGACACACAGGTCGAGGATGGCGAGTACGAGCGGAAGCATGGTGGATTCGGAGAGCGAAATTCAAGCAGAGGACTCGAGGGGGAATGAAAACAAAAGGAAAAGGAGTAAAGTATATAGCTCAGCAAGTGATGGACATGATACGGAAGACAGTTATGCTGCAGGAATGAGAGCTGTCAAAAAAGTGGATGGAATATTTAGTGATAGGCACAGTGTTGCAATGTTTGTGGGGAAGAAACTAGGAGAGGTGAAATCGGTTCGAATTGCTCGAAGTGGAATGGTAATTATAGAATGCAAGTCAGAAAAGCAAATGTTGAAGGCAGTACATGGCATCACGAAGTTTGATGGCCACAGAGTTGAGTGCTATGAACTTGGGCATGGGAGAAGAAATGCAGCTGGCGTTATAAGTGGTGTGCCACTCACAATGGAGCTGGAACCATTTTTTGACCTGTTGGGGGTAAACAAAGTGAAGAGAATGAAACGCTTCAGAGAAGGAAAGAGTGAGGATAGTGAGTCACTGTACATCGAGTTCAATGGAGATTTGCCGAACAGGATATATGTTGAGTATGTAACCTACAAGGTCAGACCATTTGAGAGGGGCCCTCTAAGATGTTATTGCTGTCAAGAATATGGACATGCCGCGGCCGTTTGCCGAAGAACAAGGAAATGTGGAAGATGTGGGGAGGAGAAATGTAAAGATGAGTGCACAACAGAGAGGAGCGAGCCGAAATGTATCCACTGCAAAGGGAATCATTATGCAGGGGCATCAGTGTGCCCTAAAAGAAGAAGGGAAGAAAGTGTCAATAAGATTAGAGTTGAAAAGGGAATATCGTACGCAGAGGCAGTAAAGAAAATGGAGGGAGGAAACGAATTAAGGGCGAAAGAAAGACATGAGGAAAGATCAAAGAGAGCAGAGCAAACAATTTGCATGGACAGGAAACAGTTTCTGGCGTTTATCGCTATGGTAGTGAATTGTGCAATGGAAATTAAAGGGAAAACAGAAAGAATCAAGATGATTCTAGACGCGGGCAAGAGATTTCTGAAAATAGAGGATATAAGTGGAGAGGACCTGGACAAGCTACTGAGGGAAGGATTTTCTCCAACTCAGGATGCTGGGTCTGGGGACAGAATGGACTGAATATGGAAGAAGACAATGGGGGGGGTTTATAAATGGATGGACTTGAAAAGTACTGCATAATGACTATTATGACTCCTTAAGTGCAAGGAGTGCACTACATACTCCGGTAAAGTAGGTGGCGGTATACACCTTCCGGTTGTCACCCGCCATTAAACTTAAAGAAGAAGAAGAAGCAGACACACAGGAGCAGCAGCGCGTTGAGTTGCGTGTAGTTTACTGTCCATTCAGTGAGTGAACAACATGCCTGTGGATGTGAGCCAGTGGAGCGGGCCTCTGGAGCTGACAGAGGTGGAGGAGAAGCCTGCAGGTGCTCTCACCGTCAAGTATGACTCGCTTGAAATCGACGACCTGGGTAAAGTTCTCACGCCGACTCAGGTTAGTAGTCGGCTGATGTTAGCAAGGCAAGCTAACCGGGCTAACGTTACAATGGATGGTAGCGAACGGGCCTTCTCTGCGTTTTTGCAAAACTGCATTTTAGAAATATGCAGTTTATGTGATGATAATTCTTCGTGCTCTATCAGACGGGACTCTTATAAGTATGGTTATGATTTGCTTTTTGTTAGAGAGCAACGTCAAATGTCATAATGAAACGCATGCATGATGACATGTCTGCTCTGCTTATTGCACGGAGATACTCTTCAACAGCGCCACCTATGCTCGAACTGTGTCCTGCTTCTCTCATACTGACAGAAGACTACTGTTGTCCTCTTTCCAGCTAACTGCATTACAGTAAATTAAACTTTGGCTGCTCGAACAGTAGTCGTCATCACACAGACAAACTTGTTTTTTTTTTGCAGGTGCAGAACCGGCCCACAGCTGTAGAGTGGGAAGGGTGTGACCCTAGTAAGCTGTATACTCTGGCCTTGACTGACCCCGATGCCCCCAGCAGGAAAGACCCCAAATTCAGGTGATACCAGCAGCCAGTCAGGCACTGTGACTTCATACAGCCAAAAGGCTGCATAGCTGCAAATTGCAACTCAGATGTTTTGTCTTGCTGAATCTAGAGTTGCAACATCAACCATTGGCAGCCCATGCATCCAAACAGAAAAATGCTATCGGATTGTTTTTTAACGACGATAAACTCACCAACATTGCAGTCAAAACACTTTGCAGATAGAGGATAATTCAAGCTTTCTGTATAGCTGCAATGTAGGTGAGTTTAATGTTGTTTAATACGATCAGATTTATTTTCTTGAGTTGCAATTTGCGTCTAGTGGCTGCATTGCATTTGTATGTTACAATGCTCACCATTCATGAAACCCAATCACAGACATCTTGGTGGCATATGCCATGTGATTCATCATTAAATGACAACAATGGTGCAAGTGAGCTGTTGCATGGTGTTGCCACAAGTAGTCTGGGATCACTTCACTTTTTGGGGTTGTAACCGGTCTGGAGCGGAAACCACAACACGTCATGTTGTAGTACTCAAAGGACTACAATTTGCCAGAAAGATCAAACCGTATTCAGTTTTAACCCAAAATATTCCCCTGCGCTCAAGGACATACTTTTAGGGCCTACCTAATAAACACCTTGATGCGGAGTAGTTTTGCTTTTGAAAAATTCGTTTGATATATGCATCTTTTAGTCCAACTGTTAGCGACTGGCAAGACGACACTAGGCTACTCGAGCATTTTAATAGGGATTGGGGAAACAAACGGGGGGAACCAAATCAAAGCGATGCCGCTTGATCTAGTGGTTTCCGAGCTTTAGGCGGAAACCAAACAGCCTGTTGTGAACGAACACCAGGCTTTCCCCCAGAAAGCCTGGTAGGCAAGGTTATGCCACAACTTGGAGGCTATCCAACCTCTAAATAAAAATTCATACGATTCTTTCCAAGTGTTGGTTTTGGGTAACGTCCTGTTCCACGGTATGGAGAGCGTGTGAGTTATCCCATGTGATCACTGATCAGTCTGGTAATGCCAGGGTAGGTGGTATGCAGGACGAGGAGTGCGTGGTGACAATGTCATATTATATTTTAAACAATGGCTTTACAGAAACAAAGTGGATTACTTAGGTTGTCTGTAGAGGTGCAATATTAGGGAGTTTATCGTCGTCACGTTTCATTAATAGGGCTGTCAAATGGAGGGAATTGCAACTTGGAGGTTGGATAATGGATAGCCTATTAGTTGTCTTGAGTACTACAGTATGTATACCACAGATTGTACATGAAGGTTGCAAAGATGCTCATTGGGATATTGAGGATTTGATGAAAATGTATTCACTGCATCTAAGATAAACAATAGTGCTTTCTCTTTATCAAAGGGAGTGGCATCACTTTCTGGTAGTCAACATGAAGGGGAACGACGTGTCCAGTGGCTCTGTCATGTCTGACTACGTTGGCTCTGGTCCCCCCAAAGGCACTGGTAAGAACATTGCATTGATATACCGGTACAATGAAACCTGTACTTGGTTGCGCACTGTTGTTGTCTTGTGGTGAGAATTGCCAATCTACGAGCTCAACGCGTTGCATTAGAATGTGATGTGAGCTTTTACAACAGCTTTTTAGCGCACAGCGAAGTATACGTTAAGCATAGAAGATGGTGGGACAGCCAATCATACTGCAGAACTTTGTATAGCCAAACTCCATTGTTCAGTATGAACCCTGAATCTTTCTCCCCTCCTTGAAACATTTTAGTTTTGGTTTATTTAGATACAGTAGAATAGTAAACTGAGGACAGGAAACGGAGGTTCATATACTGTAAAAGTTTGTTGTTGCTGCTTGCTTTAAATACCTCCAATCTATCCATCCCCTTCATGAATTAATCAACTTAATAGATGAAGAGACTTGTCTCTTCCATCTTTTATTGTGGAGAGAACAGTCAGTCTATGTATATGCACTGTAGGCCCTATTAGAATCCAAATCTGTTGTTGGTGCATTTTCATATGAAGGTTGTGCAACCATTCTATTTGTGTATTCACGGTGTCCATAACGATACCCAGTAAAATCCTCTGTTTCCATGTATCCATTTGTAACTCGAGAGAGCATACAAATGTAACCTGAGAGTAAAACCTGTAACAAAAAGGATTTTACTGCATGTTCCTCATTCTTTCTGACATCAATTTTCAACTGCGTTATAAAACCTGGATATGTGCCATTGTGCTGCTGAACAGTTGAAAACAAAGCCTCTTCTCTGCTGCCCCCCACAGGTCTGCACAGGTACGTGTGGCTGGTGTATGAACAGCCAGGCAGCCTGTCCTGCACGGAGCCCATCCTGACGAACCGCTCCGGAGACAACCGCGGCAAGTTCAAGATCCAGGCCTTCAGGAAGAAGTACGGGCTGGGAGCCCCTGTGGCCGGAACCTGCTACCAGGCCGAGTGGGACGACTATGTTCCCAAACTCTACGAACAACTTGCCGGAAAATAAAAAGTCAAAGCTACGTGAAAAGACTTTTTGCTTATAGAGCACTCAGCACTAGGAATTCCCAGGCAGGTCTTTGGGTCATTTGGAAATTCCCATTCTTGCTAGCAACAAAACCCCAGCAATATTAAAGCCTTAATGTTTGAGCGTGCTAAAGAATATTTCAGAGCACTGTTGTGCCATTCTAAACGAATAACAAACAATTGCTGTCAATTACCTGATCATTTCTAATAAATGTGTTTAGCACTGACATGGTGGTTGGCTGGTTGTAGAGGGCATGGAGCTGGCCCAAACTGGGGGTTGCCACAGTACAGTACAAAAAACATTTGATGTACTTTTGACTATTTTCCAAGCCCTTGTCCTTTAACATTTGGGAGATCCCTGAACTGATAATGAACATAATATCAGTGTACAAAGTGAAAGTGAGGATGAAATAAATAAAATCAGTAAGACGCCTAAGGGCGAAAAGCGCCATCTGTCTTGGCTATATATGGTTTCTGTTAGTGTGGTTCTCCTAACAGGGCATCATCACCTGGGATACAATCCCTTTTATGCCCATATATGGAGATCCCTAACAGAATCCCTTTTATGCCCCTGTTAGATATGGGCTTAATATTGATGAAATCAGGGATCTCCATACAAAAATTCCAGAGTAAAAAAAAGATATATATATCCATATTCCATAATGCAATAAAGACGGAGCAGCGGATAATAAAATATTCATAACATGTATGAGTCTATCTACATTCATCTATACATAAAGTCATAGAACTAAAGTAATTAGTTGGAGAATAATGCTTAATTTATGCTGAGTGGTATGATGGTGGTGTGTGCTGAAAATAGACGATTTACAAGCTCAACAAGTTGCATTTGCGATGTGTTCTGCTTTAGACTGAAATGGTGAGAGGGCTCAGTGCTGGTTAAGCAGCCTGATAGACTGGCTAGCCATGTTTGTGGTTCTCAGCCTGCCATGCTAAGTTGACAAGAGTCCCTCTACCCTGTGGTAGATTGAGTGACGCAAGTCCAGGGGTGATGCAGAATGCTGTATATTTCCATAATAGTAGGGGAAGTAACAATGTAATTCACGGGTGCCGTGGATGAAATTAATATTTTACAGGTGTCCCCTGAGCCAAAGGTTTGTTACTTTCTGGCATTACTACTGTACTTTAGGGCTGCAACTGTAGGTTACTTTCTTAGTGATTATTCTTTTTAAGATATGTTTTTTGGGGGGCTTTTATGCCTTTATTGACAAGACGGTAGACTGACAGGAAATGGGGAGTACACAGCAAATCTGGTCGGGCTCGGGAATCGAACCAGCGACCCGCTACAGGCTACACAAAGCCTATGTGGTATGCGCCTGGACCAGTAGGCCAGCGTGCGCCCCTTCTTAATTATTATTCTATCAATTCAAATGTATTTTAATAATCAACTATTAGTATTAGTCTGATAAACCCCTTGGCTTAAAGGGTATCCCATAGCTGAAATTCCTAAATCCAACACTAGATGTCAGGATTGCATTTTGAATTCTGTGTCGGGGGACATTACGTTGCAACAAGCGACAGACAAGTAGCCTACTAGACTAGTGTGTAGAAGACTACATACCACATAGTTATAAAAGAAAAAGAACAAGGTAGTTAAGGTACCTACTACACACGTTTAATTACAATTTGCGATAAACTAGAAAACAAAACGTTTAATAAAGGGCCTATTATTATTATTAATTATTATTATCCATTCCCTACCCAAATACATTTACCAAAAAATATAATAAAGTTAATTATCAATACCAAAAGAAAAGTAGAGTGTTAACTTCTTGTCAGAACAGAACTTATTTGCGCCTGTCAAAGTGAGCTGTCAAACACTGGAACTGGAACCTGTCGTGCGACGGTGTCGCGCCCCGCGAAACAGCCGATCTGCAACCACACGAGCCTTCCCCTTTGCTACCAGTTGTGAGCTTGAAGATCGGCTGTACGAGGGAAGTATATAACGACGACGACGACGCGGCGGCGGCTGCTCATCCAGGAAGTCCTCGAGTGACAGACAAGATAGACAGTCAGCTCCACACGCACAGTACACACGCACGCACACTTCACAAAGTCGGCACCAAACGTCTAGTTCTCCGCCAACTTGGGACTTTTAAATGAACGCGGGACCTTTAGTTCTTCTTGACGCGACGTTTCAGCGGTACAGGTAAAAAAGCATAATTCGCTTTCGTTTAATCTTTGCTTGTTTGTTTGTGTTATTTAACCGTTATATTATTATAATACAGTAGCTTTTTGCTGAGTGAGTGCGCGTGCCACTGACAGAATGACACTTCCTCCTCTCGCTGTCTCTCTTCATGGCTTCCATAGGTGTGTGTGTGTGTGTGTGTGTGTGTGTGTGTGGTGTTGTCTTTTCGACAAAAGTGTCATGAAATGTCACTTTCATGCCAAGAATTCGTAGTTTTTTGCTTTGAAAGTGTAAAATAACGTCTCCTTTTCATTTGGTGGTGTTATTGTTGGTCAGTCAGTGCGTAGAACAACTAACAACGTCTCTTCTAAAAAATACAATAAAATGTGTGGTGATTGTCTTGATAAGAACTCCTGTCGTGCGACGCGGCGTCGCTCGCCGACAACAACTGACCTGCTACAAGAGAACTACAGCTGTTATGTTAGTAGCCTACATCAGTTCTCGTCGGCGAAGCGACACCGTCGCGCGAAAGAGTATAAACGAAGCAAGCAGTTGTAGTAGAGAAGAAGCATCGGTATAGTCAGATATTATAGCTGCTAAGTGCGTAGGTTCTGTTCAATTGAGCAAAGTACTATAGCAGCAGGTTGTGTGTGTGCGTGCACCTGCACACGTTTATTGACGGATTATTATGCCTTTACAGTAGTGCGAACGGATTATATAAAAGACGCGATCAATATTCTCAACACGGGGTAAGTAGGTATACGGAACAAATGACAGGTGACAGCTTTGTAAATAAGTGTTGTTGTTGATGTTTTCATTTTGTGACCGAAAGAAAGAAACAAAGCAACAACACAATGTCAACTTGCCTATTAAAGCATTTTATTTTATTGCCATAATGTGTAAATGTAGCCTAGTGTATAGTCCTTACAGTAGGCTACACGATGTGTAGCAGCTGCTGCAATGTTTTCCATGGCAGCTAGATAGATCTCTACGGTGTGTTGTGTGTGAGTGAAGCTGCCATCAATGAGTCTCTCCACAACGGCTCGGTGTTAAAGGCGATACAACATTGTCCACCATACGGGACACGGAATGTCATTATGTCACCACCACGGTGCGTTTGCTTTTCACGTGTTGTTCACCAAGGAAGCCTAATATAATCTCGCGTATTTTTATCTTATATATTTTCTTGTGCTTCTGTGCCGACCGATTAAAAGAGGGGGGGGGTTTGTTTTCATTTGCAACATCATTGGCTATTCGCGCTTCACGTGTCTTATTGGTTCTGTCATTTTAGTAATTTCTATGAACGTGAATGAATGCTCATGTTATTATCATAATGGGCTGGTCTGTTCTTATGTTTTATTATCCGCACGAAAAGTAAAACATAGAGGTATGGTGGTAGATGTACCCAGCCAGCTGAACACTATAGTGCTCAAGCTGACCCAACATGATGTCATACCTCCTCTGTGGAGAGAGAGCCATCAAACGTTACTATTTTGTGTGTGTGTGTGTGTGTGTGTGTGTGTGTGTGTGTGTGTGTGTGTGTTTCCTGGACATTGCAAAATCATATATTTGTGACATAGGAAGCCATTCCTCAGGTGCTTTATTTTGTTTTATTGTTATTATTATTAGTCCAATTATTATTATTTTAATGTGGTTGAGAGTATGGTCTCCCTGTAGTTTTGAGCAAGCCATGTTCCTTTTCCCAGTGAGACTGGATTGCATGCATACAATAATAGGTCCTATCCTATCACTTGTTCACCTTCGGCATTGATACCTCATATAGTAGGCCATCACGAACAATGACCTGGGAGGAAGTAAAAGAAAAGGTCCAGTTCCTTATTGCTGGTGTATATCAACAGTGATAATTATACATAAATGATGGCACACGACTCTGCACTTGTGATTGAAGGGAGTCAGTCCACTCTCACTTATACTTATGTAAGATCAAGGACAAGGTATGGTATTACAAGCAAAAGTGATAGGCAACATAATTAGTGTTTTTGCACGACACAACAGAAATTAGTGTAGGCCCATACCTGGCCTCAGTAGAAGTAGTTATGCCTGCTATATATTGTGTTTATGTATTTAGGATAACGCTACGACCGATTTATTTTACAGCTTGAGGACCCTGAAATGATTTACCAATACACATTATGTGATGTAACTATGGCTTATAGCTTTCTAGACACACAGGGCTATAGGCGGTTATGTGCTCAAGGTTAGCAGGCACTTGATAAGACTGATAAGACTATCAGTCAACATACTGTGCAAAAGTGACACATGTTCTACTTCTGTCTGTAGGGGTACATTCAGAGTCATCATGACAGAGTCATGATCGCTTACGCTTCTTAAGAGGTACAGACAGAGTGGGCGTTCCCCTTTCTTTGACGACGGCTTGTCAGATTGGTAGGGGTATGACCACGACTTTATGGAATGATGGGCCTGTCAAATGATGTTGCTTGCCTTTTTTATTTAGCCAAGCTGAGGCCATGACGTCCAGCACATTGCTCAGTCTTTTTATAGAGACATGATGAGAGTGGTCTCACACACACAGACTCGGCTTGTCTCCTTGTTAAAAATGCACAAATCCCTTAAAGTGTGCGTAGTGCGTACATGTGCACCAATTGATGCCACAGTGGGGAGGGTGGAAGAGGCACAGGGGCCAAATCAGCTGCTCCTGACAAGTGGCTGATGTGATTGTCAGAGAAAGTAGTGAGGGGTGGCAGGCAGGCGGGCAGGGCTCGTGCCGAAGCAGCCGGCAGAGCTGACATCAGAGGGGGAGGAGGTTTAAACCCAGGCAACAGGCTTAATCGCTGCACACTGGCTGCTCTGTAAAGGGCTTTGGATAATCTGGGTGTGAATAAAAGTTTGAGATATGAAGGAGATGGGGGGGTGTAGCTCCCTCCCCACAGCTGTTTCACCTTTCCTCTATCTAAACTTCCCTCAAGGACTGTTTATATTTAGGACCTCATTTCTATGATTTAGAAGAAAAAAGGGGAAGGGAGACGTAGCTCCTAAACCACCATCACAACACAAGGCTCGTTCATCGTTTCTTTGTAGCCTCGCGTAGCCAAACTATATCACTGCTTGGATATGAGTCTGGTACTTCTATGTGGAAGTTTTTTTTCCAAGGGGCGGGTTAAAAAAATGGCTCTGGACACAATTGGTTAGACCAGACCAATACTGGGCCCTGATTGGTCACCCAACTCTTCGGGGTGAGGAAATGGATTCACAATTGAGCGGGTCCAGACCCAAATCTGCAAAGGGCGATATGTCTTTTTGCATCGGCGGATTTGTCTGATTCCAGGCTAGCTTCTTCGGACCATGTGTGTCATGTGCCTCTGGGATGTTGAGAGGTGCGTTCCAGGTCTCAACTGTGCAGTGGATTAGTGATAATTCCTCTATACTCTACTGGAGTAGTAAAGTCATTGTTTCAGTACTAGGGGTGACCTCCATATGGCCATCTTAGCTTCACAGCGCTTGTGGTGCAGCTCCTGATGCAATCATCTTCAGTCTCAGTTGAATCCTGAAATGTCTAATTTAAGAACGACCAGAAGAGGCGGAGGCCAGTGCGCGTGGCCTCGGAGAACCCAGGCCTATTCTAATTAGCACTGATATCTGTGCTCTGGGGACCGCTTTCCCTGTCCTAGTCATTATTCAGTGTTTGATTCTTTCACCAGAGTTTGACTTTCGTTTTGGCCCTTGCACCTTGCCTGGGGGCTGGATGGATATCAGTTGACAAGTTTACCTGCATTGCTGATGAAGGAATAGACCCATGACAGATGCAACCATATACTGTATGTCTTGGAGCCAGCTTCCTACTACCCCTGTAATGACTTTACTGTCTGTTTTCATGCTCTGCCTTTTATACTGTATTTGACTGGCACATCTTTCACTTTGCCCTGTAAACTGTCAGACACAATGCTTTTGCAGAATGTTGAGAATATTTTAGTGGAAATGTCGTTTACAGCCTTCACTGAGCGTCCCATCTAGGGTAACCCGTTGAAAGTGTCAGTGAGTGGAGTGCATTTGTATATGCCTCTCCCTCCACCCAATCCACTGTATCATCTCCCCTCAAGCCTCTCTGCAGAAAGCGTTCACCCTTCCGTCGTGCTACACGACGGAAGACAGACTTTTGAAAAATATATCAGAATTTTCAGTATAGCTGGTGCTGCGGTAGTTTGGTGGGTTTATGCCGCGGTGGCAGAGCCCATCAAATATTAAAGCACTCTTGTCAGGCTTAATGTTCTGCAGTGATCTGGTTTAGCATGTCTAATATGGGAATGCTGTCTTGGATGACGAGGAGAATTACGCTTAAGGGCCGTGCACCCCCCCCCCCCCCCCTCACCCCCTGTTCCGACAGATGTGCTCATGCGTACTGCTTTTAATGATGATTTCAAAAGACTGCTAAAGCCTTGTGCTGCTGCAAGATCCCGGTGGTGTGAAGCTTGGAAACTGCATGTAATAGTACAGATGTTTGGTAACGGGGTTAGTCGGCAGTCGACATTAACACTTAATTTAATTTCATGATATTGACCACGTTCCCACACTAAGCATTATTTTTTATCAAAGGTGTGTGTGTAGTACGAGTACTTAAAGCTGCATCGTGCAATATATTTTTTATAAGACAAGGTCTGAAACTAATATTTATGGAAGTTTCATTGCTCACCCCCTCTCAAACCCATGCTTCCCACTATGGCAGATTGTTCAGCACAAATGGCTTGTCATTGCGACCGTAGGTCGCAGTTTAGTATCAAAACCTCCACCGGCCGTCCGTCCGTCCGTCGGTCGGTCGGTCGGTCACACGTCACACGTCACACCTTTGCCCTGCTCATATCTCCGCATCAGTATGACATCACACCACATTTGTACACAAACATTTATACAATTCAGCTATACAATTCAGCTTTGTTTGCTCGTGTCATCATGATGAGGTCATAAATCAGCCATGCCCAAATATAGATTTTACAGGTTTACATGCTTACTCAGTTATTCGTTATGTGAAAGTCCTATGACGTCTATGATATCTGACATCATCATACATACATTCCCTTTTATGCCCATAAATGGAGATCCCCTCTGTAGAACCAGCCACTGACATCACTGTAATGTCAGGGGAACCAAATCCCTTTTATGCCCATATATGGAGATCCCTGTGATGCCAGGGGAACCAAATCCCTTTTATGCCCATATATGGAGATATTGAGATCCCCGTGTTGCCAGGGTAACCAAATCCATTTTATGCCCATATATGGAGATCCCTGTGATGCCAGGGGAACCAAATCCCTTTTACGCCCATATATGGAGATCCCTTATGTCATCAATATTAAGCCCATATCTGTGAATATCTATGGGTACCAGATGTCTCCATATATGGTTAAATGGTCCGATATACATCACTGGCCAGAAGACCAAGAAATGGTGCAACCTCGCCCTTTGCTTTTCTCCCTTAGGCATCTTACTGGTAGGTAGTTTAATGAGGACTGCAGTATGGTGGTAGGTAGGTAGTTATGGCCTTTGATGTAAGATTTTCACTTTCTAGGATAACTATATTTGCTATTCCCAGATGATGCCCTTTTAGGGTACCCCTCATGCCCATATATGGAGATCCCCAGGCTTTACTAATTAACATAAGTGTTATGCCCATATATGGAGATCCTTGTCCCAATGTCATCAGATATATGGGCATAAATGGACACAGGCAAACTAGATGGCTGTATGGATATCCAGATGTGTGATGTAAGTGTTTTATTCCAAATGTGGCACTCCACAGACATATTTCCAGAAACAAAATCCCTTTCATGCCCATATATGGAGATTTCTGATGTCATCAATCCCAGGCCCTGTAAAAAACATGGTTGCTATGGTAAACAGTTGGTTGCTAGGGTAAACAGTTGGTTGCTAGGGTAAGAAAACATGGTTGCTATGGTAAACAATTGGTTGCTAGGGTAAACAGTTGGTTGCTAGGGTAAATAAAACATGGTTGCTGTGATAAACAGTTGGTTGCTAGGGTAAACAGTTGGTTGCTAAGGTAAAAAACATGGTTGCTACGGTAAACAGTTGGTTAGTAGGGTAAACCTTCAATGATTTTGACATCTTGTTACTAATCTGTCGGTAGATAATGCCGGTCTTATATAAGGGTAATTTGTGTACGGTGTGATGTCATACTGATGTCAGCAGTGTGACAGGAGATAAGCGACCAACGGTCGCTTATCTCCCGATTAGGGAGTCTTACTGGTGTGTATAACTGAGGGTAATCTTTGCACGGGACAGTCAGTTAAAGCTGGATATGAAATGTTCGTCATAGTTGTCCCAGTGATACATGTTGTTACAGTGTGCTGAAGTGCACGTGGCACTGAGATTATTATTATTATTTCTAATATTATTACTGTCAATTCAATTCAAAGGAGCTTTATTGGCATGAGAAACCATACGTTTACATTGCCAAAGCAAGTTTCAAAACATAATAAAAACAGTTGAAAATGGGGAACATACTGTATATACAGTTGGAGGGGGTACAGCATTGTTGCGACCGTCAGGTCGCAGTTTAGTTGCGACCGTCAGGGAGCAGTTTACTACCAGTAAGACTCCCTAATCGGGAGATAAGCGACCGTTGGTCGCTTATCTCCACAAATATCACAACCTCCACCTCTCACATCATACGGGTAGCCATAGTTACACCTGGAATGTTGAATCTCCATATATGGAGATAACCTACGCATCACACAAAGTCTGACCTCACCAGCCCATACTTGGGCATGGACGACTTATATCTCCATATACGGAGATGGCCATATATGGAGATACAATGACATCACAGAGTCCACAGCTGATGATGTGGCGTGATGTCATACAATACACAAACAAGCCCTATATAAAGGGGCAATTCTCACCAGGGAAGAGAGCATTGCCTGGAATGTTGAATCTCCATATATGGAGATAACCTACGCATCACACAAAGTCTGACCTCACCAGCCCATACTTGGGCATGGACGACTTATATCTCCATATACGGAGATGGCCATATATGGAGATACGATGACATCACAGAGTCCACAGCTGATGATGTGGCGTGATGTCATACAATAAGATAGAGAGATATGAGCAGGGCAAAGGTGTGACGTGTGACGTGTGACCGACCGACCGACCGACCGACCGACCGACGGACGGCCGGTGGAGGTTTTTGCGACCGTCAGGGAGCAGCTTACTATGAAAACCTCCACCGGCTGTCCGTCCGTCCGTCGGTCGGTCGGTCGGTCGGTCACACGTCACACCTTTGCCCTGCTCATATCTCCGCATCAGTATATAGGGCTTGTTTGTTTATTGTATGACATCACGCCACATCATCAGCTGTGGACTCTGTGATGTCATCGTATCGCATCAGTATATAGGGCTTGTTTGTTTATTGTATGACATCACGCCACATCATCAGCTGTGGACTCTGTGATGTCATCGTATCTCCATATATGGCCATCTCCGTATATGGAGATATAAGTCGTCCATGCCCAAGTATGGGCTGGTGAGGTCAGACTTTGTGTGATGCGTAGGTTATCTCCATATATGGAGATTCAACATTCCAGGCAATGCTCTCTTCCCTGGTGAGAATTGCCCCTTTATATAGGGCTTGTTTGTGTATTGTATGACATCACGCCACATCATCAGCTGTGGACTCTGTGATGTCATCGTATCTCCATATATGGCCATCTCCGTATATGGAGATATAAGTCGTCCATGCCCAAGTATGGGCTGGTGAGGTCAGACTTTGTGTGATGCGTAGGTTATCTCCATATATGGAGATTCAACATTCCAGGTGTAACTATGGCTACCCGTATGACGTGAGAGGTGGAGGTTGTGATATTTGTGGAGATAAGCGACCAACGGTCGCTTATCTCCCGATTAGGGAGTCTTACTGGTCATAGTAAACTGCTCCCTGACGGTCGCAATGAAAACCTCCACCGGCCGTCGGTCGGTCGGTCGGTCGGTCGGTCGGTCACACGTCACACGTCACACCTTTGCCCTGCTCATATCTCCGCATCAGTATGACATCACACCACATGTGTACACAAACCTTTGTGTACGTTGCTGTGGCAACAGTCTGTTGTTGCTGGTTTGTTAGTGTACGTTAGCAACCACCTTAGCAACCATGGTTTTACCCTAGCAACCAACTGTTTACCCTAGCAACCAACTGTTTACCATAGCAACCATGTTTTTTTACCCTAGCAACCAACTGTTTACCATAGCAACCAGATACGCAGAGCAGGGATCTCCATATATGGGCATAAACAGGTGACATCACACTGATGTCAGATACTCAGAGCAGGGATTTCTCCATAATATATGGGCATAAAAGGGATTCTGTTAGGGATCTCCATATATAAGGGATTCTGTTAGGGATCTCCATATATGGGCATAAAAGGGATTCTGTTAGGGATCTCCATATATGGGCATAAAAGGGATTCTGTTAGGGATCTCCATATATGGGCATAAAAGGGATTCTGTTAGGGATCTCCATATATGGGCATAAAAGGGATTCTGTTAGGGATCTCCATATATGGGCATAAAAGGGATTCTGTTAGATGTTAGTGATCTCCATATATGGGCATAAAAGGGATGCTGTTAGGGATCTCCATATATGGGCATAAAGGGATTCTGTTAGGGATCTCCATATATGGGCATGAAAGGGATTATGTTAGGGATCTCCATATATGGGCATAAAAGGGATTGTATCCCAGATGATGCCCTGTTAGGAGATCCACACTAACAGAATCCATATATGGTCCTACCGACAGCTGCTATAAGCCAACCCTGGCGATAAGGTCTGAGTCGAAGAAATGCTTCTTTCCTGGCAAGAATTGCCCCTTTATACTGTAGGGCTCGTTTGTGTATTGTATGACATCACGCCACATCATCGGCTGAGGACTGTGTGATGTCATCATATCTCCATATATGGAGACATAAGTTGCTCATGCCCAAATATGGGCTGGTGAGGTCAGACTTAGTGTGATGAGTAGGTTATCTCCATATATGGAGATTCAACTTCAATGAGTAACCATGGCAAACTGTCAACTGCCCGTATGTCTTGATAATTGGTAAAACAAACTTTTGGCCTATTTGTAGGGATGGACATCGGTATCGGCCAATATCAGAAATCGGCAGGTATCATATCAAACCGGCCAAATCGGTGATCGGCAGGTCACTGACATAAATATGCCAAAATCGGCCAATTGTATCTCTTGCACTGCACAGCATGATGCTCGGTCCTGTGACGTAAACATTAGCAAGTAGCAGCCAGTCTACTTGGAGGCAGCCTACAGAATACAGATGGTGCTGATTACCTTTGCAATGTAAGGATATATTCCATAATCCTGTGTCAATGTCGTCTCCAAAAAGAAGGGGAAAAAAGCATGCGTCACCTGCTTTCCTCCTGCCTAGTCCAGACGGTCATATTAGACTGGATATTGTCTGTGATTTTGGATATTGTACTATTGTGATTGATTTGGCATTAGTGTTCTTCTAGCTTATTGGTACTCACATTGAAGTATGTCTTGTAGGCCTACTTGGCCTGAAACAAAAGGGTATTGGAGCAACCCTATTTCCTAGTTCTTAGCTAAAGAAATCGGTATCGGAAAAATCGGTTTTGGCAGGTCAGACCTTCATAAAACCGGTGGATCGGTATCGGCCAAGAATTTTGCAATCGGTCCATCTCTACCTATTTGTGGAGATAAGCGACCAACGGTCGCTTATCTCCCGATTAGGGAGTCTTACTGGTATATGACTGAGTAAACCACCAACGATCCCATGTGTGGTGCCACCCGGGCCTGCGACTGGACGTTGTTTACCCCTGACTCTGAGAGTTGGAAAAAGTAACCTATTGTACCCTTTATTAGGGATGCAACAAGGCCAGAATGTACTACCTACTACTGTGTCTCACAGCCTATTTGCATTACATGGCAAGTCTCGTGATTTTTTCACACCGTACAGGCTCTTAGATGGCATGGCATCTGGCTTAAAATGATTACATCATCCCATGTTTGTAATTTTGTATACTATGTACCTAAATGCAGAACAGATTGGTTGTGAATCACGTCATAGTTCTTCTGTGCAGTCAGTGCACAGACTGCTTCTTTCATTGTTTTCCCCATGCACACTAAACCTTCAGTCATGAGAGAGGCATTCTTCTTGGCAAGTTGACTTCGCTGGGTGTGGAACACAGCACAGGCAACTTAATTACAGCCCTTCACTGCAAACACAGCTCCGATCCAATGGCAAAGTTGCAGCTGGGACTATGTGTGCCCCCCCCTCCCACCCACCCACCACTGGTTATGTCCAGCTATTTGTCTCCACCTCTGTGTCTGAAAGCTGTATTATGCTGACTATGCTTCGATCCTGCCTTCCATGACTTGGCCATGACAAATCATCATCATCTTCATCACCAACCAGAGAGACATGATTGAGCATGGCTAACGGCTGACTTGCCATATCTCTACTACCCACCACCCACCCCTCCTGGGTCTGTGGCTTAATTTAGCTTGGGAGGAGGGGGGGGGGGCTTACGCGTGAGTATTTTTAGAACCACATGTTCTGCACTAAAAAGGTCTCTAAAAAGTGTCGTGACACAGATCTGTCCCTTTGTGTCCAAGCTGGCCATTGCCCACGACCTGCTGAGAAACTGCTACATGCCTTGTTGGCTTAGCAAAGTGGGGCAGGCCATGCCAGCACAGCTTCGGGTGTGTGATCCTGATGGACACGTTTGCTGATCTGAGTGGCGAGTGAGGTAATACACTGCACCACAGAGAGATATTTTTGGATGCTTCGCCTCCTGCGTGCCCAAAGCACTTTTTTTGTCTCCAAGCTCCATGTTGCAGTTTCGGGTCGGTGCCTTTTACAGCATAGTTTCAAACATGCATGTGACAAACCCTTCCTTGATATTGCATGCTGACAGTGATGGGAGGCGTTTACGGGTGATGTCACCTTTCTGTGAAAACGCTGCTTTGCTTTGGGTGCCTTGTGCGGGACCTCCTCATATACTGTATTTAATAGCTCCTCATCTGTTGGACTGTTGGGCCAAAATTCAACCCATTCCTTAGTCCCAAGAGAAATTAGGACTCTACCCTCTGCACAGCACTAATGCTGTAACTGGACAGCCTGCATTAGGTCAAGTGGAGATTTGCCTCAGATGAATCTGGGGAGATTAAGTTTTGTGGCTCTTGGTAGCCAGTGGTGGGCATTTGTTTCTTCTTTGTCAGTCAGTCTCTCATCTCTCTCGTCAGTACCGTGGCTGAGTGTGCAGAAAACAACCCAAAGTGTGTGCCTCTCATTTCACCTTGTTCATTCATAATGTAGTATGACAACATCAAGACCAAGAAATAAATGGAGGTTTAACCACCGCTGTTGTGAACCATTGGCTTCACGCTGCAATTGGAACGGCTGCGTCTGACTTCACTTCGGGTTCCTCCCATAATTGTTGTCATTATCTCTCCAGCTTAGCTTTGTGTTGACCCTGTGGTTCATGAATGGCTTACTGTATTATTGGAATTAACACAAGAGTTCCTCATGAGAAAAGGTGTGGAAATGAGAGCCTGCGCAGTTTTTCTGTTATTCCTCTCTGGTTAATAGTCATTCCATCAGGGTTTTGTATGCCTTTTTGAATCCAAAGAGCCTGCGGTTCAGTTGAACAATTGACCAATTAAACTGCGACCTGCAGAAACCACTTCTCCACACCTCCCCTTACGCTCCCATCCTTATGTGGGAAGTCACATCACAGACGCTCATACATACTCAAAGATGTGTACACAAATACCAGATGCACCACACTGTAAAGCCAAGGGGCAATGAACCGTGTCATAATAATTGCAGTTCTCTGATAGGGAATATAAAGAAATGGTGAAAGGATAATTCTACTGTCAATACAGTAGCTCAGGAGGTAGATCAGCCGCTTGTCTGGGAATCGAAAGGTTCCCAGTTCGCTCCCCCTAGGTTAGTGTGAATGTGTCCTTGAGCACCGTGCGAATGTGATGCACATTCTAAGTGCTTTGTTATAAATGTATGACATGTATTTACCAATACATGTCAGCTTCAGCCAATTTATTATACACATATAGACCATTGTTCTGTTAATGAGTTTATTATTATTATTTTCTCCCAATAAATATTCAACAGAAGCAGAACAGAACGTACCTGAATAATTAGTTCCGAATCAATGTTGGCTGAACTCATTGCGTGGTTAAGAAGTCAAGGATGTAAACAAAGCTTCACAAAAGTATGGCTCTACCCCACAGTTAAATGTAATATTCGATTTAAGTAAGTTTCAAAGCTCTGCTAGTTGATTTTCCTAGATATTCTGTACTGAAATAAATGGAAACCCATGGCTTCTATGAATATAAAAATGAATAAATGACTGTATGATTTGCAAATAGTCAATTGTAGACAATGGGATGAACATGCTGTATGATCCTTTTTAAAGGGATATTTCTTATGGTTAAAATTGAGTTTGAAGTGACAATGGGTTTGTGTAGGAAGGGGGCGTGTCTGATAAAATTAATATCAACTAGAAAAAGTATTCCTCGGAGCACAGGTCTCCACCAGGTCAGGTACTGTAGGTTATTCTGTCCTCCTGGTAGCACTATAATAGGCCAATGTGAAAAGGTTGCCATGTCTTGTTAGGCCTTGGCATGGCAATCAGACGCTGCATTCATGTGTTTAGTAAAAGTCGACCTGCTGGTGGCGCTATAACAGTGAAAATATGTGAAAAGATTGGGGCGGCAGTTCTGCTCTGGCATCCAGGGAGTCGCTGCCATCGAGCCAACAGTGCTTTTCTTTTGGTGATTTTAAAATGACACAGAATGTTTGAAAGTGAAATATCCCTTTAACCGCCTACTTCATCGTATGACCTTTTATGCCCATATTATGGGCATAAAAGGAATCTGCCAATGAGCAAATAGGAGTGGGTGGCGGTGCATAGACACTCCTTGGCCCTTGGCCTTGGCCAGTTATTGTTTCCTAGTGTGATACAGGTGTAATACTGTGGATGAAAGTACAACCCAGGGCCAAGTCAAAGGGAGGGAGCAGACATTATTACGCAGTAGACTGGGTTTACTTACTCGGTTACATTATTATTTTATTGCCAGTAAACTGACTTTGTTGCTACACTAAAAATCGTAATAATTATGTAATTAACTAATTATCTATGGTAATTGCACTTCTTTCGTCTCTTACGTTGGGGTCATCATTGTTTATGACAGCAGAAACTCAATAAAATCTGCTGTTGTGTAATACAAAGGGCTATCAGCAACAACCAGGAGGTAAAACAATATTATAGATTTCATACTACTTAGTATTAGATTAGTCTTGCGTTGCCAGACCAATCTCCACACTTAATTTTAGCACTATCCTAAAGCAGGAGAAAGAGAGGAGATGGACACTGAGATGGGTTAATTATTCCAAACTTTGATTTAGGCCCATAATGATAATAATAAACAATGATTGAGGGCCATAATGAACAGCAGGCAGAGCCAGTGCATCTATCTCCCTGGTATTCATCTAGTCTGAGAGCTCTTCTCTCTTCTATCGCTATCTCTTACTTGACACGCACGCACACACACACACACACACACACACACGCACACGCACGCACACACACATGCATACATCCATCAGGCCCTACGCTGAATGTTCTCCGTTATTAATTTATGTTGGTGTATTTATTTGTTTCCAGACAAACATTTGCAGTACAAAGATTTACCCAATGAATTATTGATTGACAACACAAGCAGGAATACAAGGATTTGAGTCACAGGGGCATGGAGTCTAATCTGGGTGCTTGCACCAGGGAGGTGCTTTAGGGGTGCAACACAGTCCATTGAATTAATTGCTGGAACTTGATACCCCTGATGATAAAGAGCATATTCTTTTCAAACAAAGGGTCAAAGCATGGCTTTTAGAAAATGCTGTAGTATATAGCTTGGACACTTTATTTATTATCAGATATTTTATTTATGCCGTATTCAGTGTTTAAGCATAGGCCTAGTTGTAGTGTTTTATTTATTGTTGCGTTGCCTGTTTTATGTCATCTCAGACCAACAGGGGTGAAAGTGGCTTGGAAAGTGTCTGTGTAGCCGAAAATCTGTTGTCGAATGGTCGGTGGGTACACTGTCGTGTTGGGTCGTAAATTGTAGGGAAGCATCGAAAGCCGACCAAACATGTTCGGTCTGCTACCAACAGCTATACTGCCTGTTGGTAGCAGCGGGTTGTGAGAGAGGGGGGTAAGGCTCCGTAGAGCTCCCTTCTGGTACAGGAGCAAGCCAGATTGCCTGTCGCACATTTTAACTAGATAGTCTGTTTGTTGGAGAGCCACCTTTTTATACGTAGTTGAGTACTGGGTACTTTATAATGTTACATGTGGGAGCTGCATCTACATTGTCAATGCATTTTGAGCTTGTAGAATTTTGGACCAAAACCGACTATAGGCCTCAGTGAGCTTTGGCACCCCCCAGACCCCATGTTCGGAAACACTACCCCATGGTATGCATTAGGGTTATGATGATCTCTGACGGGATTGTGCTTCGGCGACTGCTTGCACGAAGGGTAATGTTTCTCTCTTTTTTTAATCCACCCAAAATCACCCTGGCCCCGTCCAACTTCAGGTTATGCTTAAAGCTATACTGTGTAAGATGCCCAACTAGTGGTCATTAGCCCTATAGCAAACCGCGTCCGCGTCTTTCGGCCGTTTTTCGTACCTTCAGACCCCCGCGTCTGCCTCCACCTCGCTGAGATCTATCTTTTGAGGGGTCCCTTGTTCCTGTGCGTTCAGTAATTCCAGAGATACGGACTCCTTCACCCTGCCTGGTAGGCGAAATTACCTAGAGAAGGGATGGTACAAACGGGCGACAACAAATATGGCTGCCATAGCGACCCCACTTCAAGATGCGCTGTGATTGGCCGGCAGTTGTATAACCCTCGCTGTGATTGGCCGGTAGTGTGATGACGCAATTTTGGCGCGAGATCCGGTCCCCGGCAAGGATCGCAGTTTACATATATAGAGAAGGCTTTACAGGCTGAAATTCACGGAGTGGGTGTTCTAAAACTTTAGCGATTTAACAGTTAGGACAATTTTAAGATTTGTTTTATAAAAAAAGTTACATGGTACAACTTTAATATATACTCGTGTCACGCACTGAAAATAGCAGATGTACCAGCTCACAATGTGTTACGATATGACACGTAGGTTAGGTCCTGCCTGTGGCAGTGGCCATGCCTGTGTTTGTTCAGTCTAATGCCAGAAACAGTGATTTAACCTCGTCCATCAATATCTCAGTGCTTGGGGCTTTAAAGAACTAACACTTTAGATACAGTTGAGATGCATATTGATGCAGTTTGGATTAGTTTTGTGTACAGGAGCTGACTAAGGCATAGCAGTATGTATATCACACAGCCCTCTGGTATGACTTTACCAAACACCTTGTTTCCCACAGTGGCTCATATTCGGCTGACAAAGGCACATTAGCTGCAATGTAACACAGCACTCATGTCACCTAGAAATATTTTGTTTGAGCTAAATATTTGGAACGGCTTTCCTTACGCCTTTCCTTTCTTTTCACGCTTTTTTGGTGTGTCAAAGAGCCTTGGATGAAAGGTTTGAGCTATAAAAGATCTCTCACTCCCTGTAAGGGCTGGGGGAGGATGAGATCTGTGCCCTGAATTAATTCCAAATTTAATTTGCGGGCAGACTTTACAGGGGATAAAAAGCAGAAGAAATCCTGGGGCCTAAAACCCATGGGCCCTCTCTCACTCCCTGTAAACTCCAGTGATGATGTACATAATTTATACTGTCAGTGTGTATTTGAGAAAGAAGAAGAAGCAGCGAAGCACAGGGGAAATGACTCATGGCCTAGATGCATGTTTCCTTTTTGGGGTTTCCTCTGCTTGATGCCCCCCCCCCCCCCCCCCCCCCCTTTCATGCTGGTTGATCATTTTTTTTATTTCATTTGTATCCCCACTAGTGACGGGGCTCTAAGGATGGTAATGTCAGTACTTCCGTTCATCAATGCATCTGTCCAACATTTTGGTTTGGATACATCAAAAACTACTGACTAGATTGACATTGAATTCGATATGCATCTTCATGATCCCTAGGGGGTGAAGTGTCATTTGACTGATGGGAGTAATCGTCACGATTGCCTTTTGACAACATGAGAGAAAGTTGGTAGGCAGTGGCACAAGCTGTAGTATGACTCCAGTCTGCTTTCACTGCCAAATTCAAGTGACCTCCCTGTGATGGAGCAGTAGAATATTTCATGTAGCCTACTATGAAGCTGTATGTATGCTGCTATCCATTTATGCTGAACGATACTGTTATATGCTCCTTCATGTAGTTTATATTCTTTGTGTTGATGTTTTGTATTGTAGTTTAGTTTCAACACTGATCCCATTGAGGTTTTAATTGAGTTTTAATGTCTTCTTGAGCTGTAGCTGTTGTGAGGTTAGCAAACAATTGGCATTGTTGACAATAAAGTTGAACAGTATGAAGCTGACAGCTCTAGGCCTCCTTCTGGCCATATAAATGTGTAGCAATGAATCACAATGCACCCTGCCCCTGCAAGAGACCCCAGAGAAGGATGCATGACTTCATCAAATTCCCTCCCTCCCTCCATCCAAGATCGCTGCCTTGAAGAAAGTCAGCAAGGGCGTGTCTCCCGTCCCGGCCGGACATGTCGCCTTTCGCCGAGCCATTTGCATGTTGAAACAAGCCTGGCGAAATGTAAATGAGGCTCTTGATTAGGGTTGGACACGGTAACCGCCGTACCGCCGTACCGCGGTAAACCGAGGTCTACCGCGGTGTCAGTGTGCTTACCGCGGTAAAAAAAGACAAAAAAAAGTCTATTTTTTATTGGAAAACAAGCGAGTTTTAAAACAGGGGAGAAGCGAGGACCGCATGCGCTCCATGCCGCTCTGCTCTGGGCCGTGTACCACAGTTTGGAAGCCACATACGTCACTCTCACTCAGACTGTCAGACACAGACAGTCACTCCTGCAGCTGCCTGTGTAGAGGAGTACAGAGCAGCGTAAACTTTCTTTGTAATCCACTCGACACAAGGATGTTAATACATACCTTGTGTTGTGGCATATCTTTTTTTATTCATACGGATTACTGGCGGAGCGCGGGCCGCGTGGACTAAAGCCGAAAATGAAACTATTTTACTTTTTCCATCGCGTCGCACGTTGTGCCCGTTCGGCGGCGCGTCGGAGATTTTATAACCTTTTCTGTCAAGTCTTGTAACTAAAACCTGTATATAGCAGCACTCAATCACTGCGATTTGAGAGTTGAGACGTGACGTGAGTTTACAGAATCACTGTACACGATCTGACTACCCTTCCTCTTCTGGTTTGTTCACACAGCCGTTTGTGTCTGAAAAGCCTACTAGCTAGCCTACGTTACTATGGTAACCCGACAGTGCAGATCTAAAAGCTCAGAACGCGTCGCGGATGCAATGTGTTGTGAGCTTGTAGATCTGCTCCTTTCAAAGCCATACCCGCTGTGCTGTACGGAGAAGTATAACTCGGGCGGTCAGGCTGTGTCGCCTCTCCACTGTGGAGGCGACTTTAGGGAAGATGATTGCAATATTTTGGCTTATCGCCGAACCTTAATTAATAGATACGGGGGTGCGGTAATTACCGCAGTACCGTCGGTAAATGGGAAGACGGTAATCGCGGTAACAAAATGTCGATACCGCCCCAGGCCTACTCTTGATGATGAGTGAACGTTGATAGGTCTTTGTACAGAGGAGCACAGCCCATATTCAACCCGTGGACTGGCAGATTGAGGCGCTTCCTCGGGTCAGCGCCAGCGGTTGCTATTCCACCATCTCGTCTCCCCTGGCTGACCTGCGGTTGGATCACTGAATGGGGAGAAATTTGACTCCAGCCCCAACCTGCCCTAGTTTTGGGCCCGAGGACTAGAAAGGAGGAACAAGATGAGGACAGGTTCTCCCATGCCAGCCCCTATCTGTTAATTTGCCCCCCTTTAATATTTGATGGCATAATGCTCAAGCAAGTGTTCACGCTGTTGTCTTTTAATTTTTTTGTTCTTCTGTTGAGCAGCACATGACACTCACCACAACAGTAGGCATATATTAATTTCCCTGCTCACTCTTGATTGGAAAGTCCTGTCGGGATTTAAAGTAGCCCGCACACTAGCTTAAACTAGATCAGTCCTTCAGTCTCTGTGTGTGTGCGTGCCGTGAACACTATGAAGGTCCACCATGACTGTCTGCAACTCTTCGTACATTGGCGGCCGTCGTGTGTGTGTGTGAGTGACCTAGTGTCTTGCCACACTCAACTACACACGCACAAATGCGTGCTCACGCTCGCTGGCACGCTCATGAATTTTACATGGCCCTGTGGGAAAACGGGCTGCAGGATGACTCACCACCTGGGGTAGACATTTCACCATCGGCAACTTGTTACCACAGTGTCAGAGGGGCATGAACATCCCCCAACACACACACACACACACACACACACACACACACACACACACACACACACACACACACCCATGCCCTCATACTGACACTGACAGTATAGGATATATACATACTTACGCAAACTTGGCAGAGCAGTTGCAGTCGATCTGCTGAAACGATGACACGATGCATATAAATCACAGTTGATCCATCCTGGTGTGTCACATGGCACTCATCTTACTCTGACTGGACTCATTACTCTCAATGCCATGCCACACAACGTGCACGCCCATTTAGACATGGTACTTCTGAATACATTTTTATCATTGTAGTATGTGCGCACGCCCCTTTATAGAGAGCGGTTCTTTGTTTGCACACGACACACATTCCTTTATCATTGTGTGTGTGCAGGCAGTCATACCATCAGTGTGTGTGTGTGGGTTGGTGTAGAACCTGAGCATGTTTTCATGGAGCGTGTTGAAAATCAATGCTGCTGAGAATTGATGGTGTCATATAAACAGGCCCTGGGTTATTGCCTAGTCGATGGGGGCTCCATCCACTTGCCACGGTCCCAGCTGAGCCTGCCTCGCTCTGGCCAATGGGAGATTGCTTCCTTGGTGTGTTTACCATGCGCTGACGACGAGTACCTCAACACTTATTGAATGGTCCTGTCCCAGGCAGTTGTATTGGTGATTTAATGTTTGAGGGCACACTAATCTAATGATGTCTCACGCACATTGCTTAACACCTACTGGAGTTGGCAGACCACAGTGATCTTAACCCTGCAAGGCCCAGCGTTGCTTTTTGGCAACGTTTTTTAAATCATTTTAAAAAAAATGTTATAATTAGTTTTCCTGTTCTTATTTCACATTAACATCATCATTAAATCCTATTGTTTAGTATTACAATGCCATTGGCCACGATAATTGCATATAAATACGCCCCACAGAGGCTGACATTCACACTTCCCAGAGAAGTTGAAATTCCAGCGTCTGGACGAACAACATCTCACTTTTTAACTGAAGCTATTCCTCACAAAAAGTAAAGTAAAATGCCTGTAATATTGTTTTTCGTGATCATTAGAATGTCTAGAACATGTACATGTGTTATAATTGTGAAAAATATCCCCAAAATGCAAATTGGAGCATGATTTATGATTTATGATTTATGGCTATAAAACCTTACAAAAACATTATTTATTTTTTAACATTACATTTTCCTGTGATTAGGACTCCTACAACACCATCTGATTTTTTTCAATTTTTTTTGGCCAGTAGAAATTAATTCGGGCCTTGCAGGGTTAAACTAGATCGGAAGTCCTTCAGTCTGTGTGTGTGTGTGTGTGTGTGCATGAACACTATGAGCTCATCGTACATTGGCTGTGGTTATGTATGTGTGAGTGACCTAGTGTCTTGGCACATTCAAATACACACGCACAAATGCCACTATGTCGATGCCCGATGATGTGACACTACAGCTTTTGTAAACATTGAGGTGTGAACGTAAGGGTTGTTTTACATTGATGCATGTGCATGCTCCTGCTCAAAATGATTCAGGATGGCGTGTACGCGCGTCACACGACCAATAAAACACTGGTCCTAGGTATTCGTACCAGTTCAGCAGCAATGGTAGACTGCTCCCTTTCATCAATATGTCCTTTTAGCCCAAAGGCTCAGACACGTAGCCTAACTGTAATTAACCCTGTTTTGTTATCTGTCATTTAGCACCATGGGTGAGTCAACGACATCAGGAGTGTGGTTTTCCATGCCTTGTGTTTGGATGTGATGAGAAGAGGAAGCTTTTCTGAAGTATTAAAGAGCGAGACCTGGTCAGTCAGTGCTATGCATTGCAAAGCAGGGAAGTGTTCGGTTGTGGGATTTGTCAAAGTTCTGGGCTGCTTCCTAATTGAGAGCTTGTCATGTCCACTAGACTGGAAGTTGGATCGGTATTATGTAGTTTGAACAATGCTAAGGAATGCGATTCAAATCTGATTTGCAAAAAAAAAAAAAAATCTCACTTGATCAAAGGCTAAAAATATAGCCTAACATAGCCTATGGATTGGATTATAACATGAGGTTTGCTCCGTCTAGAATTAATGAACCCTAAATGAACCCTAGTGTCCTCCTTCTGGAGGCAAATGTTGGCGAGTATAGCAAGCTCACAATGTGCTGCTTTGCGATGTTTGTGAGCTTGTACTGTAGATCGGTTATTTTCAGTGAAGATATTTGGTAACTTTATATAGGGGTTAAGTCGTTAAATTGCATCAACTCATTCTATTTTCTAATAGATATTCTTACAATGGTGATTTGAATGGTTGTCATGAATAGATTTGGGGCCGTCCCCTCCCCCCCATTGGCCTAAAGCAGTAAATCATAATCGATCCTTTGAATTCCAACTGTATAGTATGCAAATCCAAAGCTCTGTGAATATTATGTAACAACTATTTATGAAGGAAGCACCAGTGCAAATGTCCAGGCCACAAGCGTATTCCTTTGACAATACAGCGAGAGCTAGGCTACTTGTTAAGCATTACAGTGTTATCTTTGACCTACTCTCACTTGTGAGGTTACAGGCTTAGTCATGAAATAGTCAGCAAAGGCTTTCTTTTTTTTCTTCTTTTAATCAGAGCTGTGCCTGGATGTGATGCCACATGGAAATGACATTTTCACCAACTGAGGAGCATTTTGTTCAATTTACATTTAAAACAAGACAAAATATTGACCCCCTACCTCTGATTGTTTTACCACTGTTTTGACCAATGTTTTAAGTTTCAAGAAGCTGACTAGCATCTTAAATGTTTGAAGGTTGTCAATTATCAATTTGTGTGAGTTTGGCTTACAGGCCTACTTATTTTTGTCAAAGAAATTACTGTCAGTAAGTAAGTCTAGCCTAGCCATGATGAGGCCCATCGGGCTGGATGGAGCCTATCTCCTGTTTCTGTAGCGTGATGTACAAGTACACCCCCTGGACATGGCCCCAGCATGTCGCAGGGACTCTGGGTATGCTTAATTGGCAGAGCTAGTGCTGTACAGTATAACTTATGGCTTTTTGTTTTGCAATTACCTCTGGATGTCCAGTTGTCCACTTTACCCATTAGTCTTTTTCTCTCAAAGTTCAGTGGTTGGCTATTTTCAGGGAGTGTGGCCTTTTGTTTTCCGTCTAAATTCATCCACCCTCACCTTGTATGCCTCTCTGTTGTAGCTCCATTTGCCCTTGTGTCCTCTCTGTGTGTGTGTGTGTGTGTGTGTGTGTGTGTGTGTGTGTGTGTGTGTGTGTGTGTGTGTGTGTGTGTGTGTGTGTGTGTGTGTGTGTGTGTGTGTGTGTGTGTGTGTGTGTGTGTGTGTGTGTGTGTGTGTGTGTGTGTGTGTGTGTGTGTGTGTGTGTGTGTGTGTGCGTGTGTGTGTGTGCGCCAACTATGCAAAACACTGAACTTTCATCCCCCTGCGCTGTTTAGTTTACTACGCTGACAGTCATGAAAGCCACAGAAAGAAGAGACACACAGAAATAGAACTCCCTCCAGCTTAACGCTGCCTTCAGTGCCTCCACTTGTTTATTTTTTGTGGAAACTGGGTTTAAAAATGGAATGCAGACATACTGTAAATGTGGTGGGTTTGAGGGTGGGTCCATTGAAATAGAAAAAGAATGAATTTGCACAGTTTATCTATTTTCCATCAACTAGAGTGTAGAAATGTAATCAAATTTAACCATATTATGCATCTGTTTGTAAATTCTTACATTTTGCACACTCTCGGTTAAATGACTTCTGTTAAAGCAATAACAAGTCTAAATGTTGAATTATATGTCCTGTCCTGTACTGTATGTCTACTAGATTATGGGTCAATGTCTGAACTGATCTGAACAAGCTGAACTCTTTATCTCTCTCTCTCTCTCTCTCTCTTTGGGTGCGGGTGTGCGTACACATGTGTGAGATCGATCCAACGGAATAGTTGAACGTTGGAACTTGCTGGTACATGTCTAACAGTATTGTTAATTTGAACCATTTGCCTGTTTTATTTCTTTCCTCGTTGCTGAACAGATGTACTATGTACTATTGTACTCAAACATAGGACTACAATAAAGCTCACTCACTCGTGTGTGCGTGTACACACACACACACACACACACACACACACACACACACACACACACACACACACACACACACACACACACACACACACACACACACACACACACACACACACACACACACACTCTCTATGTGTTAGAATGCAAAGGGCTCTGTATCTTTCTCCAGTCTTCTGTACAATTTAATAATTTTCAAGGTATGGGTGAGAGAGTGGTCAGATGCATAAAAACACAATTCTTCTTTGTGGCTGCCTCTCTGTTTGCCTTTATGTCCTGTTCACTCTCTCGCAATGTCGATTTTTTTTTATCCTACAATTGTGGGGACATGTGGCCCACAAAAGTATAGATGTTACAGCATGTTTGGGTAACTCAGGACGTTCATTGTAAGAGCGCTTGTTTCGTTCACCACACACTAATCACCACCAGATGGCGACGACAGCCCATAGACAGCCATTCACTAGTGCAGGCGCTGACGTCACTCGTTTGCGACTCCCTTTCTTTATTTACTAGCCTAGCTGGGCGGTGTTTAGCCATTAGCTTAGCCATTAGCTTAGCCATTAGCTTACTATGAGCGTTTATCTTGGGCTTGCCCAGGCCTTACGGCCTGGGCATAAATATAACGATTGCATTCACCACGGCTTCGTAACTCGCGCGGCGCTCCGCCGGCCGCGCGGCCCTGGCCCGCTCTTCGCGGCCACTCGCGCCTGCGGCGCTCGGGGGCGAAGAGCAGGACCAAGGTCCGCTGGCCTTCGCGCCGCTTGCAATGTCGTGGACAATCGATGGGCTCCGCCTGGAGGACGTTGTTGTGGGCGACCGCTTGTTCCGCCCCGTGCGGCACCGCGAGTGCTCCGTTTCTCGGCCGTCCTGTTTCTCTAACATCCGGTGACATAGACACACACACACACACACACACACACACACACACACACACACACACACACACACACACACACACACACACACACACACACACACACACACGGAGGTTAAGGGCCCTCAGCATTCTTTGGTGCACATATTTGAACATTTCTCATACATTACACATGCTTGGCTCCCCATTGCCAGAAACGGAGCTAATACCATTATGTCGTATTTTGTCCAAACTGGAAAGTGAAAATCTGGGTTAGCACAAGCCCTGGGGTGAAACATAGTGCTTTTTATTTATTTATTTATTTTCTAATTCTCCTTGGGAAATGACTCAGTTGTTGCTGGTGAAGCAAACACACGCAAACCCATATTTGTCCAAACTACGCAGATTGATAAAATATGTTTTGGTCCTAATATAGCCTAAACAGTGCAATCCTGTGTTAAATTATCCATTTGTAACTCGGAGAGTGTGCAGATGTAACAGTTTAGGTTATATTACAAGTTAGTTAAATTAGGCTAATACTCTTGTACATGAAAATCTTGTGTCCTATGAGTCATATCATCTTATAGGAGGTGGTGTGTTGGAGGTCACGGTGCTTTAAAAAGGAAAATATTTCTGTTACTGTGTGTGAACCCTCTAAGATTGCCCAGTGATTGTCAACCTTTTTAATGTCAAGGCCTTTTCTAGAGGAAAGTCCTTTTGCACAGGAGCAAGCAACCAGTTTAACAATAGAAAAAAATGGATGTCCCACACACTGTCTTCACTTATAGTAGTTTATTAGGCTACAACATTTCGGTCTAAACAACCTTCATCAGAGATACCTGATGAAGGTTGTTTAGACCACCACTGCTATTTGTTCTATTTTCTTAAAATGTTGTTTCTTTTAAGCCATGGCGTTTTGGAGTTTTTAGTTTTAGTTTTTTGGTTTGTGAGCCACTGGCTTGTTTGACACTATTTGCTTTTACATTTCAGGTACATTTGTTGGCTCTCCCAATTGGGACATAAATGTTTACAACAAAGTTATTACTGGGGTTCATTTGAAACCCCTGCAGTCAAAAGGAATAAAATGAGATGAGAATTGTATGATATGCATTGCGATACATCACAATTCATGGCCCCTCTCGTGGATTGAGTTGTGGATTGAGGCTGAAAGACGCTGACATCGCATTACAACATTTCCCCGATGACTGTCTGACAGCTGGCTGAATTAATTGACTTTACTATTTAATATTTAAAAATAATACTTTAAAAAGTGCCTCCTGTCACTTGGAGAGGTGCATTCATCTGCTACTGTTTTGTATAACAGCAATTTCGTTTTTAGACCTGCTAGTGGTGACAGGACTGGAATGAATGGCATTGTCAGTCCGTCCATCGTATGTCTGTACATATTTTGAAAACTACTAGCCTGATTGCCATGGAATTCATATTCGCCAGCAGTTGAACCCTTCTGATTTTGGTGACCCCATGGCCTTTCCTCTAGTCTAAAGGCTAGTGTGCCTCCTTAATTTCCATGTCTCCCATCCCTACCAATGAACCTAATTCTCTATCCTCTTCCATGTGTCAGTTGAAAGAATGAGGAGGATTAGCCTAGGCACTAAATAATGTGCAGCCCATCATCATTGTGCGCACATGCTCATGCACACGCGCGCACACAGGTTCTACCAGGATCACTGAAACTAACGTGGCACCTGGTAGCCCTGAATGTCTGTCTGTCTGGTCAGAGGCCTCACAACATCCCACTCTCTGTCACTGTGTTTCAGTGTCAGTGAAATAAAACCCTTATGGTACAGTATGTTTTGAGTATTCCGTTTTAACCCAACCCCCAGACCTAGCTTGTTTGTTTGTACTAAACAATATTCACAGATCATGTGTGCAGTGCAGTGTGCAGTGTGCACACATGTACGTTTGGCAAAAGAATAGGCAATCACACACACACACACACACACACACACACACACACACACACACACACACACACACACACACACACACACACACACACACACACACACACACACACACACACACACACCATCAGCAGGGCTACAGAGCCCTGTGTGAACTCAAAGCGAGGTGTACTGACAGGGGACTGTGTGGATGAATGGCTTTAATATAGAAACGTCCAGACTGTGCTCGTGGGGCTTGGTTGGGTTTGGGGGGGGGGGGGCATAGCGACATGGACCCCTCTGGATGTGGGAACTCACTCACTCACACAAAGTGCATTCTCAGTGAATCTGGGTAGGCTTTGTGTAGCAGAATGGTTGTCTGTGTGTTATGGTATGTGCATGCCTATAGCTGTGTGTGTGCGTGCGTGCGTGCGTGCGCGCGCGCGTCTGCGCGTCTCTGGAGGTGGTCAGGGTTACATTTGGGTTCCATTTGGCGATTCATAATAATTGATGCAGTGATGCGTACATCATGTACTGCATCTCCACACATGAATCCGACATGAAGTAATGCATGCTAAGCAGAAACTGGATGGGGAAAGCAGTTCTTTCAACCAAAGCTGCCTCGTCTATATACTTTTTGTATAATCAATGAATTTGATTAACTGTTACACCACTTTTCAAGATTCTCATATTTTTACATGCCATTATTTATATTGTGAGCTTGCAGATTTGTAGCTCTCTTTAGGGTTGATTTTATACATTTGAAAACTTGTGAAATGATTTTTACATGTAACAGTATGTCTACATTACGGTATTGACACTTTTACTTAAGTAAGAAAAATGTAAGTAAGTACTTTTTCCACCACTGCTATCAAGTGCTGCACTGAAATGGAAGAGTCGATGTCAGGGAAGCTGCCTGTAGAAGCACTTGAGAGAGACCAGTGTCGCTGTGCTGGCTGTTAGTATTGAGTTGGTTTATGTTTTGGAGGTGGATTGATGGTTGAAAGGCAGGCCTACTTTTCCTATTTAAAAACTTTTTTTGGGGTCCCACTAGCACCTTCTATCCTCACAAAGTCCCATTTCTGACCGTTGTGTCTTTCTCTGGTTTTGGGAAGTCGGAGGTTAAAAGCATCCCACGGATTCTCAAAACAGGCTGTCCAGATTTGCTGCCGTCGCTGACGTCAGCGACGGCCGTTTTTGAAGAAACATTTTTTTTTTCAAACAATTTTTTTTTCAAAAAGATTTTCAGGCCAAAGGTGGTACTGCAGCTGAAAATGCTCTGAGAGCCATTCAAAAATGAGAGAGGCTCTCTATTCAGGAGTGGTAATTTAGCCTTAAACCTTTTGAAAAACGTTTTTGGGACATAAACAATATGACATAAATACTTTTTAAATGCATGGTGTATCACCTTTAAGTAAAAGTATCAATGTAGAAGTACTCCGTTACAAGCAAGTCCAGAATTCAAAATGTACTTGAGTAAAAGTACAAAAGTATTGGCACCAAAATGTACTTACAGTACCAAAAGTAAAAGTACTCATTATGTAGACCGTCCCATTTCCACGTTTTCAAATGTATAAAAATCTTTTGAAAATAGCAGATATACACGCTCACAGCTTGTAGATCTGCTATTTTCAATTGGCTGAAAAGTATATAATAGGGTTGAAGTGTTTAATGTATGTTTTGTAATAATAATCAATCTACAAAGTAACTAAACTACATTTTTCAAATAAATGTAGTGGAGTAAAAGTACAATATTTGGATCTGAGATGTAGTGGAGTAGAAGGAAAAGTACTGGAAATTGGAAATACTCAAGTAAAGTATAAATACCTCACAATTGTACTTAATTGTACTTAACTAAATACTTGTGCTTAGTTACTTTACACCACTGCTTATTTATACTTGGATTTATACTCAAACAAGCAGCGGCAGGGGGGTCAACAAAAGGTCAATGTGTTCACACCCGTGGCACAAGTGGAGTGAGTGGCTGACGTGGTATTTTGGCTGGCGTTTCCTCGAAGGCAACATGAGAAACCATGACAGACAAACTCCACATTTAGAGCAGGCCTGTGGTTTTTCAACTTGGGCACCTGGCCAACGCATTTGTTTTACAATTGTCCCTCAATCGGTGATGTTGATTATTTGCCTAAACGCTTATCCTGATGTAGGTAACGCCTACTGGTGTGAGTGTGTGTTTGTGTGTACATCTCAAAAGTGTTGCTAATCGTGAGATGAGAGACGCAAGAGTCTCCATCCCTCTTCTAGTGTGTGTCTGTGCAAAGTGTGCATGCACAGATTTTGTTATGTTTATGAGTCACAGCTATAAAAACCCACACCATGCGGTCCTGGCAGGATGATGGGGACATAATGTTTAGCCTCTTTGCTATCTAACTGGATTATTTTTTGATTCATCCAGGGAGAGGGCGCATTGTTGAAATCGCCTCACAGTTGGGTGGCTGGCTCATCTCTATTATTATTTCACGTTGGAAAACTTTGCCAGTTTTTCTTTTCCACACACCGCCTACCTCCTTCCTCCACCGTGACTCATCATCCTCCCCGGGAATCGGTAGTCACTGACTGCCTTAGTTCAGGCATCTCTTCTCTGGCTCTCCCTGTCAATACTTGTGATCGGGCAGAATTAACTCACTACAGAGCAGAATACAGAAACAGTATTGTGACAACTGATGAGTGAAACCATATGTTAAGTGATCTGACCCTTTGGATCCAAAATGAAAGCAAATTATCTCCCCTATGTGCGTCCATTGCCCTGGCCTACACAGTAAAATCTTCAGTGTTAATTTATCATTGTTTGGCATGATGAGACATCACATAGAGCTTGTATGTAGAAGTCTATACATTTTCAAACAAACAAGCAAACATCTAATAGATTCCATAAATGAAATACAATAATATTAATTAAGAAGTGAAAATAGACGATCTACAAGCTCACAACGTGACGCTTGTAGATCGGCTATTTTCACTAGTTTGGGTCCCGGGCAAACATCTAATTTATTTCTCTTTTGGGTCTTGAGCTTTAAGTTTGGGAACACTGGATTAAAACATTCACACTGACTTTAACTGTTCTCATCGAGAGTTTGATCGGTTACCTGCCAAAATGGCTCATTGAGTAGACCGTATTCACCACAAAGCACTTAGGATTATGGATGAGCCAGGAACAGCAAGGTAATCCATTCCACTATTACATTTGGACCTATAGCAGCAGCCTGCATGACCAGATTCTATTCTACCTATAGGCCTTTGTTCACAGACGAGTGTTCCGTGACTCACGACTTCATGATTCATAAGAGGCGTGTGTCGTGCACAGCCTGGAACAGAAAGCTGGAGCTCTGCTGTGATTAGTCTGTAGCTGTAGGTCCACAACAATGTCACAAACCTGTCAGCACACCCATATCTCCCCCCCCCCACACACACACACACACAAACTCCATTGCCTTTTCTGTGTGACTCTCTCTTTGTTCCTGTGTCTGTATTTGTCCCTCTGATAAGAAGTGATGTCTGATGAAGACCAGTATGGGTTGAAAGTAATGAAATCTGGCTTTCACACATGGTGCTCTGAACCAAATTTTGGCCCTGCTCAGGAGATGGTAGGGGAGGCAGTGGCTCAGGGGTAATGTGGCCCCTTGTTTAGTGTTAGTGGAAGTGTCGAAGTGTCCTTGAGCAAGACCCTGAACCCCTAATTTGCTCCCAATGAGCAGGTTGGTACCTTGCATGGTTTCCTCCGCCATCGGTGTATGAATGTGTGCATGAATGGGTCAATGTTATGCACAACCTATGTAAAAGCACCTTGGATAAAAGGCACAATATAAAATGCACCATTTATATAAAATGTATCATTTATATAAGATGCACCATTTTTGAGTTCTGGGAACTCAGAATTTATACTTTCAAATTATGTTTCTAAAATAGCAAAACTGGCAAGCTCATGTGCTCATGTATTGCTCATGTGTCTTTATCTCTCGCTCTCCCTCTACCAGATTTCACTCTGCTTCCACTGCCTTCTTGAATTCGCCTTATGTCCTCTCTCTTGCTCTCTCCCCCTCGGCCCCTCTCCCACCTTTCTCTCTTACTGGCTTTGCATCGGACTCACTGACAACTCTTATTCTAGCCTCCTCTCTCTGTCATTTTGTCTGTTTCTCTCCGTCTCTCTCGGAGCAACACTCCGCTCTTGTCCCGCGAGCAGTGGTCACGCTCTCCTCTCCTCTTTCACTCCACGTCAAAATGCGAAAGGACGGAGTGAGCAGAGAGGGGAGGACAGGAGGAAAGGAGAGCCGCGACCACAACTTTCCCAGAGGCTCCTGCAAAAGCGTCAGATCGCATTATAAATCATTCAGGGACACTCGGAGGAAGCTACAATACATTTTTATCCCTCCGCTCCCATCCCTCCATCCTCTTCCCTCCTTTATTATTGAATGTGCAGACCAGCCCGATCAAAGAAAAGAAAGGAGAAAAAAAGGGATGAAGCCAACGAGAGAGTGGAAGACGGATAAAACGTGTCTGTCTGTGTGTGTGTGTGTGTGGGGCAGAGAGAGAGGCAAAGTGGCACGTGCATTCGTCTGATGCGAACCAGGAAGTAACAGGGTTTGCCTAATGCATCTCTGCTTCATGTTTTGGTTGCTGGTTGACAACAGCGTCTCTCCGGTCCTGTGCTTAAAGGGATAGTTTACCCCCAAAACAACCTTTTTTCTATCTATTACTCACCCTTGGGGACTTGAATTCATGGATGTTCTTTTAGTTTTTGTCACATTCTTAAGCCAATAATTTGAGGAGACTCCTTGTTGGGTCTCCATATGGAACAAAGCAGGCTCTTTGTGTCTCCAAAGGGAAACACTGATGGTCATCAAATTATTGGCTTAGGAACGCGACAAAACCAAAAAAGAAACATCCATGAATTGAAGTCTCCATGGGGTGAGTAATCATAGAACTGTCCCTTAAAGTTGGCGCCTCTGTTGTTTTGTGTTGCAGTCGGGGGTCAGACTCAAGTGTTGTGTTGTTAGTGTTGTGTTGCGTGGACGTTGTTAGTGTGTGTTGTTAGTGTTGTGTTGTGTGGATGTTGTTAGTGTTGTGTTGTGTGGACGCTGCCCCACTTGCTCGTCAACAACAAAGACAGCACATGGCTGGCAGCATCTTTCTGTCAGGATAACGTGCTCAGATTTGACTGTTTGGGCCTTACATGTATCTGAGTGTGCACTTGGTGGAGGGAAAACAATGTTGTTTGTGAATGCCTACAGGGAGTGTTGTTGGTGTGAAGGGTGCACGTGCAGAGCATTACCCTGTGTGTGTGTCTGTGTCTGTGCGTGCGTGCGTGCGATTACTCTACTTGTGAGGGGCAAATGTCCCCACAAGTGAGGAATAGATGTCCCCACAAGGATTAATACTTTGGGAACTAGGGGCGCTCACTGGCCTAGAGGTCCCATCCCGACGAACTTTGCTGCATGTCACTCCCCTTCTCTCTCTTCCTTGTTTCCTGTCTACCTACTGTACTATCAATAAAGCCCCCCCAAAATATGTACTGTATCTTAATAATTTGGGAACTACACATTGTGATTCTCACAAGACAAATTGCGGTTTTATGGTTAAAGGAGATGTTTAGAGTTATGCATGCAATAAAGGAGAATATTAGGCCTAGACATTTAGAGGTGAGGTTTAGGGGTTAGGGGTGGAGTTATGCTGACTCATAGTGTGTCCTTACAAGTATAGTGATACTAATGTGTGTACTGTACGTGTTTTGACAGACCACAGCTAATCCTGACCCTACCTAACCAGTCCTTCTACTCTCTCTCTCTCAGGTGTTTATTCCAACCATGAGGCAACGGAGTCAGCTCTAGACTCTCCCTGAGGTCAGAGAGAGAAACCCTTTACACATTCTCTACAGGTAGGCACTGCCCGCTATACACCTGCAGCTACAAACACTTCAGCATCTCTTGTAACTCTCCATTCCTGAGATTATCTGTTACCTGTCATTTTGGACTTGACTTTGACTCTTTTAACCAAATAAAACGTACCTACTAAAGCAGTGATGTGTTGTGAACTTGTGGATCACCAATGTTCGGCAAAAGAAATGGATGTAGTAGGGAAAAACATTTATGGACTTTTTTTTTAACTTGTATTTGCTTTGGACTTTTTTTTTTACTTGTATTTGCTTTGGATATGAGAGAGAACATTTAACCCTTTTTTGCGCAAAATATTATCATCTATTCAGATCATTCTCACCAAGCGAAATCCACCTCCATTGTTGACCATTTTGACCATGGCATTGATTGTGACCTACTGAACTACTCAACCCAAAAAAAAATTAATGATGGGAAGGCTGACAAATTCTGATCACGTCACGGTCATGACATTTTGTTACTAATTGTCATAGAAATGTAATTTTTATTCACGTGTTCATTGCCAAATGTCTGTTTGGCAGCAGTAATACTTTACAAAATAAAATGAAAAATAGTGTAAATAGCTGATCCACAAGCTCACAAGGTGCTGCATTGCTGTGCGTTGTGAGCCTGTAGATCTGGTATTTCCACTATTTTTTTTAAATGTTCACGGTTATCTCAAATAATTGCGATCAGGCGACTATGTAATAATTGTGACAGTCCTGCTTTGACATTCTTAGTCACCTGAGGAAGAGCTGCTCTTCTGTTTCTCCTATAGCACTAATGCACAAGTATAACAGTCATCAAATTGCCAACACCTTACAAAATACAGATGTCATCCATTTAGTCACTGTTTCTGTTGAGCAGTCTTTTGCCATCCATCCATACCCCAATAGTAATGAACCCTCTTTCTTGATCCAAATTCTAGGTCAACTGGGCCTATTTGGCATTTATATATATGCCACAGAGCATCATTGGATGCAAATGTACAGTTTGATACAGCAGTACACCTGTATGGAAGCAGATGTCATGTGTCCACTTTAATTTGTCACCCATCTGTAGCTCCATTTTAGGGTGCAACAGTTTATTGAACTAATCAATTTAGTAGATCTTTTTTTCATTGCGACTGTCAGGTCGCAGTTAGAATCAAAATGTCCAGCTAATGTCCGTGAGTGAGTGAGTCACGCTCATGTCTGTGAGTCAACGCTAATACACAACATTTTGTTACCTATGGACCTCAATTCCTCCCTCCCATTCCATCTATGAAGGCAGGTCACAAAAAGCTGTAAGTAACACATTTGGTGCAACACTCACATGGGTCTGTGGCACATCGGTGATTGGCTGTGGCTTTCACAGGCTTTTCACAGGCTTTAACACGCTGTTTAACCGATCACTGCTCAGTCAGCTGCTTCTCGGCCTTAAGGCGTCTTACTTGTAAGTATAAAAAAGTTTAATTTAACTTGATAGTTTGTCTAATCAAAAAGTAATTGATAGATTAATCGCTAAGATTAGGGCATCAGGGCTTAGAGTTGTGCATTGGCACAACCATCACGATTCAATTTGATTACGATTCACCAGGTAACAATTCGATTCTACGATGCATTGCGATGCATCACACTTTTCTATATTACTGCACATTGTGCACAACATGGCAAATATTTCATCAGTCAATGCAAACAGTCAGATATACTACTACTTCATTTAGAATTATAATATACATATTATTATATACAGTATTCTAATTATATATAATTATATTTAGGCTTCGATTATCGATTATGTCACGTTGCTGCATTGAATTGAATTGAATTTTAATTTGATGCAATGCATTGCTGATTTGATTATTTTTGACACCACAAGCTGCAGTCGCAGCCCTAATGCAATTACGGTCAAGTCAAGCCATTGACAGCAGCAGGCTAGACAATTGCACAAACCGGAGTTCAAGACGAACTACACGGGTGATTTATTATTTGTGTATGCTGTTATGCATTCCTTCATCGATTTCCCTTACCATGCAGTTTGTTTAGTGATGCTGTTGACACCGTTAGTATAATTTATTCCCTAGTCCCTAAATCCCCCTCCGTGTGTCAGTCGGAGAGGCAGCAGGAGTGTCATTGGAGTGGAAACTGGGTCTTGTTTTGCCCCGTAACGAAAGCTAGACAGACGCCTGGCCGTCTCAATGCGCTACGTATTAACAGCTAACTGACTCTCTGCGTCTGCCACCGCCGGAGCTCCCTCACGCGGAAACTAAAGCCGGAACTGGGAGGAAGCAGGCCTGTGCTCTTCACTTACGCTACGAACTAACTGTCCTCGGCTTATCAGAGTTGAAGCTGTTTGACATTGACATGTGGGAGAAAAATGCAGGATCGCAAGAACCATCTTATCCATTTCCAGATTGGTGTAGGGGTCATCACAAAGTGCTTGCTTATCAGAAGGAACGGCACTTGACTCTTTGCCAACTGCAGTCACCTGAGCCGTCATGCGACACCTGGCAGACGATGCGCTGCCAGAGTTGGCAGGGCAGAGTAGTTTCAGAAGGATGCTCCTCTAGGGCTGGGCAATTAACCGAAAATATATCATCAATACCCATATTTAGAGGTAGAACCAATAATCCACTTATAACCGAATAATCAAATCGTTTTTTGTTGTTGTTGATCATGAACATGAAATATATTCATGTGTATATATTTTCATAATCAAATAAAGCTGTAATCTTACTTAACCCATTTAGACCTGAGGCCGATTCTAAAAACACCTTCTGAATCCAGACCTAAGTTTTCAGATTTCTTTTTTTATTTACAGATTTATTCCAAAATTACAAATAAATGCATGTTACTGTACATAGCAACATGCGTCTTTAGACCCCGTGCCTTGTTGTACGGCAATCGGCGAAAACATTCTTAATTTGTTCCGCATTATCGTTCATCTTCATTCATGTCACCAAATTACAAAATCATCAATGTAAATCTGTGTACCTACTGTACCTACTGCAGAGCGCACGCCTTCTCATGTCAAGTTTACATTTTCATGAATTGTGTAGAAATGTGCTTAATTTGTATGCGTACATGCCATACACACTTCATACACGTGGTCCCACGTGTGAATGCATGCCTCACATCGAGTTACTTGAAAAGACTGCCCTACCAGCACCAGTCGGGGCATGTCATCAATCCGACCCAGAATCCTCTGCTTGATAGGATGATCAGCCAGTTCTCCATGGCTGCCTGTCGAAATGATGACAATTTACGTAAACTACCCTTTTGCACTGAAAACTAACAAATGACTAAACCTATGATTAATACACTGACAATTTTGCCAACAAATAAAAACTAGATAAAAATGTTAGTGATGGAGAAGAGATTCCAACCAAGCAGAGTGCTGTGTTGTGCTCCGAAAATAGCCGTATCTACAAGCTTGTAGATCGATTATCAAGGCCTGCCAACATACATTTTAGTTGACTGAATCAACTGTAAATTTAGACAAACACCAGCCTGAGTCTGGGGGAGAGTAATGGCTGCCTCTGGGTGTGCATGCACACCTCTACTAGTCAGCTCGGCCTTAAGCCCAAGTTACACTTGCGAGAGGGTTTCGCGCACCAAAGATAGCTACGCGCTCACTCACAGTGTGTGACAGCACAACGTGTTTTTGAGATTCTAGATCTGCAATTTCCGGTGTGCGGGGCCAACGCGCAACAAAGTATAAATTGGACTTTATGATCAGTCCAATCAGGAAACGGGACACCCGCCACTGCTGCCCACTCCCATCGCTTCCACTTGCACACTGCTGAAGTACTTCGATTTGTTTTATTGGTCACAAGGCCCGGGGAGTAACTTTAGAAGTCCCCACCTACAATAAAAGCAATGCTTCCCTAAAGTGAACTGCTCTTAAGTCACCGTTGGAATGAAAAGTGAATGGAGTGAATGTACAACCATAAGGATGTCTGTGTGTGCATATTGCATAATGTGCCACACACACACTGTTCGGCAGCCAGGCAAATCTGTCTCCTGAGTCAAACACATTGGGTCAGTAATACTGGGAGGAGAGCTTTGGGGTCCTTTGAAAGCCCAACCCCCCCTCCCCACCATCCCTCCACCTTGGAAAAAAAACCTGTTCTTTGTGTGTTTCCGTCAATGAGGAAACACATCAATCATGTTGCCGTAATTCACCTGGCAGTCACCGTGTTGCCCGGCAAGCAAGCAGCAGCACGCGTTAGCATCGCTCCCAGCGGTATTAATGCAGAGCTTGACCCATTTACTCTCACGCTGTAGGCTCGCGCACGTCCTCTTCACGCTCTCCAGGGGTCCTTGCGTCGGGTTTCCGCATGAGATCATATCTATTCTCATTCCCTGGGCTTTGATGAGGGAGGATTTGTTGAAGAGGGGTGGGGTGGGTGTTGGGGGGGGTCCTGATGGGGTCCCGGATCTGTTGTCAGAAATATACTCTACGCGAGCATGATGCAACGCGCACACGAACACAAAACACAAACCAGCGCAAAAGCTCTAATCCCACGCTGTAATTTCATGTTGGGAGAAAGGCGAACTGGATTCGTTACGTAATACTTTTTCGCTCTTTTCACTTTTCCTACATGTCATGCATACACGTGCTTATCCCTCCCCCCCCCCCCCCCCCAGACGCAAGCACGCGCGCGCACACACACACACACACACACACACACACACACACACACACACACACACACACACACACACACACACACACACACACACACACACACACACACTCTCTCTCTTTCCCGTTTGTGATTAGAGCAGTTTGAATCCCAGTAAGAATTCCCACAGTCTGCCTAATTCCTGTCTAAAGCTGAGAGGAGGGCCAGTAAGCTGCTAAAGCCGTAGGCTACACACACACACACACACACACACACACACACACACACACACACACACACACACACACTCTACACACACACTACACACACACACACACACACACACTTATCTCTATCGCGCACAACAAATGCATGAACATGTGCGCACGCACACATTTATGTATGGATGTTCTGTGGTCCTCGAGTAAAGAGTTCAAATAGAATACAGACAAACCCTGAGAGAGAGTGGGCGGGAGTGTTAACGGAGCGATCCCCCCCCCCCCCCCCCCTCCTCATCAAAGATGTTTTCTTTTATTATTTTTTACCAGAGATGGGAGAAAAGAAGATAGAATGACAGAGAGAGGTGAAAAGGACAGGGAAGATAGTAAGAGAGGGAGGCTAGGCTAAGCTAGAGGGAGGGGAGAGAGAGAGAGAGAGCGAAAGCTTCATGTTTCTACCCTTCTTCTTAGTGTGTGTGTGTGTGTGTGTGTGTGTGTGTGTGTGTGTGTGTGTGTGTGTGTGTGTGTGTGTGTGTGTGTGTGTGTGTGTGTGTGTGTGTGTGTGTGTGTGTGTGTGTGTGTGTGTGTGTGACAGACCTTGTACATCTAATGTCCTCACAAAGATTAGGAACATCCTGCATAGAGGCATTTTCCTCTATAACCCACGTTTCAAGGGGCAGTGGTCCTTGAGGGGGTTCCAGGTGGCCCCCAGCTAAATGATGGAGAGTTGGTAACTAAATGGGCCCTTATATAAGGGCCCATTTATCTTCCATGATTTTGTTACTCCTACAGATCCTTCTCATAAAATTAGAATATTGTGCAAAAGTTCATTTTCCTCTGTCGTGTGGAATATTCTAATATTTTGAGATATGGATTTTTTGAGTTGTATGCCATAAAAATCTAAATTTTAACAAAAAAAGTTTTTGAATATTTCACTACATGCACAATTAACCTAAAATATATGAAAGTTTAAAAATAATAATTATATTACAGAAGAAATTAAACTTTTAGACAATATTCTAATTTTATGAGAAGGATCTGTATTCACCCAGTGCCAATTGCCTAAGCTGTAATCCTGGGTGCTGCTCTCCCTCTGCCAACCTGGGAAGGGCCCCGAAGTGAGCTCATGCTTCCTTCAGTGCATGACGAGTGAGCAGGCCGCTTCTTATCAACTGACAGGGGGGAGCTTTCCCGGTTGGACGTAGCACGTGGAAAGAACACGTTATTCCAACCAGTTCCTTTCCCCTCCATCAGGCGCCCCGGTCGACAAAGGGGGAGGAATTATAGAGACGTCGGAAGATTACTGCATGTTTTTGTGAGGGTATCTACCCTAGGGAACACGGGGATAACATGCAAACTTCACACTGAAAGGCCCTTTTGCCAACCCCACCTAGGGTGTGGGCACCGATGACGCGGAGGAGAGAACACGCCCTCAGCGCCCACAGCGTCCCCGTGCCCCCTTAGATTTTTAACTCTTAGGTGTAAAATTAAACCAAATGAAACCCCACACTGTGTTAGGGAATGAATGTAGCTGCTGGTGGTCAGTAGTGTGTGTGTGGAGGTTATTATTGACCCTGTGTGTGTCAGAAACATAGAATATTCAGCATCCTGATGGGCTGCTCTCTCACAGCAACACGTTGGCACATCAATTAGTAATGGCAGCGCCGCCGAGGGCTCCCAGGAGCCCCCCCCCCCCCCCCCCCCTCTCGGCACGAGTCCAGCACTGTGCACGCACGTGCATTCTTCACTGTGTGTTCATGGCTTCTTCCTGTGTGTGTGTGCATGTGAGTGTGCATGCATCGGATGCACACTTTCGATCAGCAGTACCCACTACCCAGTAAGATCGCTCCTCCTAACGAATGAGTGCGGTTACTCAATCTACAGTACTGTACCCTCCACACACACACACACACACACACACACACACTCACACTCACACTCTCTTATTCATTCACACCTATGCCAAATGCATGCGTACTGCGGCTCACTGCCTCTCAACAATCCCACACACTAGCATATTGTGCGTGCATACTGTGTACTGTAGGTACGGTGTCACACAGTCTTATTTTGTAGTACATACTGCAGATGACACGGAATGATTACTCGTTGCACGCACAGGTCCATAATCCAGTAGGCTATAAACTGTGTCCCTAGTACAACGAACACTGCCATTCATAGATCCATGGTGACCACAAATACACACGCACACACACACACACACACGCACAACACACACACGAGCGCACACCCTGAACTGTCTAAAAAGTAGATACATATGCTGTGCACACATTAAAATCCTTAGTATTCATTTAACTGCCATACTTAAATGAGCTCTTTAAGATTTTATTATGCGGTACAATACTCGCCTTAAAAGTGTTAATTCCTCCATTTGTACAAATGGATTCATACACTGTTCAGAGTTAAATTAACAATGACCTTGGGTGGCGCAGGCAGGGGTAAGGTTTCCTGCCCACCACCGCAATGCAATCCAGCTCGGTTGGTCCAATATGAGTAGGGATGGGACGATATGAACATTTCAGGGCACGATTATTGTGACCAAAGAAATTGCATTTTACGATATTATCTCGATAATCAAAATATCCCCAACATCCATTATCTTTTTCCAAAAAATAGCAGATCTACTAGCTCATCCGGCTATTTCTTTTTTTCAAAGAGATTTGGTAGAGAGTGAAAAAAAGACTATATCAAGTATGTACATAAAAGGTGAATTGATCCCAGTGCATGACAGAGGATAATTTCACTACTAGTAAGACACCTGAGGGTGGAATGCGACCTCAGGGTGACATGCAACCTCGCCCTAAAGGGCGAGGTCGCGCCAATTCTTGACCATCTGGCCAACCACAGCGTTTCTCTGACGATTCTAGTTGTTGTCATTCTGGGGGGAGTTTGTTCATGTTTTTGTGAGGGTATCAACCCTAGGAGACACGGGGAGAACATGCAAACTCCACACAGAAAGGCCCTATCGCTCACACCCTAGGTTGGGTTGGCGATAGGTAGGCTAGGCGATAGGGCCTTTCTGTGTGGAGTTTGCCTAAACATGGAGATGTGGTACAGAAGGACTCATATATGGGCATAAAAAGTATGTCATGTGACATCACTTCCTGTACAGACAGTCAGACAGACAGCCATTGACTCCGACCTAACAATGGCTACTGTCTATGACGGTAGTTATTATGACATATTGGACTAGACTATCTCCATATATAGTGTTATCCACATCTCCATGTTAGGACTCATATATGGGCATAAAAAGTATGTCATGTGACATCACTTCCTGTACAGACAGTCAGCCATTGACTCCGGATTAACAATGGCTACTGTCTATGACGGTAGTCCCATATGACATATTAGACTAGACTATCTCCATATATAGTGTTATCCACATCTCCATGTTTAGACAGCCATTGACTCCGGCCTAACAATGGCTACTTTCTATGACGGTAGTCCCATATGACATGATGGACTGGACTATCTCCATATATAGTGTTATCCACATTTCGTGTAGCCGCCCTGTACAGGAAGTGATGTCACAACTCGCTGACATCACACTGACATCACAGAGGATACGGAAGGACGGTCACGAGGATACGGAAGGAAGGTCACTCAAGCGACACGGTTCTTCAGAGTATATGCGACCTTCGGTCGCAACAATAAATCTAAATCTCCACGATATGATTATTGTGAGTGTTTTTTATAACGATAGAGGATAATAACGATTATCGTCCCGTCCCTAAATACAAGCACGATAAGGCCATGTCTGTGGATGGGAAGCAGAGCGGGGAGGGTGACCTTTTTCGCTGCACTGGTTAATCGTAAGGTAGCCTGGTGCCCTGGTCATGGGCACTTGTCATCTGGGGTGTTGAACTGCAAGGTATGCAGTAGGGCATTCACGAATAGTGATTTTTAGTATTCGAATTATTCGACCTCAAAGTATTCGAATAGTCAAATATTCGACAGTACTGGCCAAACTGTCAAATATTAAGTAATAGTCGGGGACCCACAAGCCCAAAAGCTCAAGGAATAGGGTTGAACCTGTGATTTTCTGCCATACTTTTTATTTCTGTTTTATCTATTAGTTTGGTCATTAAGGTCCACAGAATGAGAGGCCTGCTCTGCCGGGAACATCGCGAAAAACTATTATGGCCATTTGTATATTCACTGTCCCAATGACTCCACTAGAAATATTTAAAAAAGAAAAACAATCTGCTTTAAGTAACATGTGAGGGGTCAAACTAGGGGTTCTTCATGATTCTGACTCCATTGCAAGAATTTGTTTTGCATGAAAAACATTCCTTGGGCAAAATGTAGGACACCCAAAACTGTGAAAAGTGGAAAAAAAGTGATGACTCATCACTTTTCACAGTTTTTGGGGGCTGAAATTTTGCCCAAGGAATGTTTTTCAAGCAAAACAAATAGTTGCAATGGATTCAGAATGATGAAGAATCCCTAGTTTGACCCCTCACATGCTACTTAAAGAAGATCTTTTTATTTTTGTTAATATTTCTAGTGGAGTCAATGGGACAGTGAATATACAAATAGCCATAACCTTTTTTTCCACGATGTTTCCGGCAGAGTAGGCCTCTCATTCTGTGGACCTATTTGACCAAACGAATAGATAAAACAAAAATAAAAAGTACGGCAGAACATCACAGGTCCTCTCCCATTTTGGTGACTGGGTCCCCGGCTAGTAAGCAAGAGGCAAACATTGTGAAAATAGCCGATCTACATGCTCACAACGCCTCGCAACAATCTGCTATTTTCACAATATTTATCTGTGGAACCGAGTCACTTTAATACAATTCCAAGTGCTTGTCAGGGTGGGGGTCCCCAGTTCAAATATGTTTATTTTGGGGGTCACGGCCTAAAAAGGTTTGAGAAGCCCTGGTATAGAGCATTAACAAATTCATCCACCAGGGGCATTGACGACTCATTCTTATGACTTCCTATCTAGCCAAGCTTTATAAACTATATATTTTTTAAAGAGAAAACAATAAAAAAATAAAAATAAGCGAATATTCGACTTAGGTGAACAACGTCGAATAGTGACTTTGATATTCGAATATTGGAATATTTGGTGAATGCCCTAGTATGCAGTGACAAGATTACACACGTGTGAGGGGAAATTTTGGAATTGGCATAGCGGCTAAATTGGAATGTTCCTAGCAGCTTGGCCGAGCACGTTACAACCTGTTGTCTACGCGTTGCATCACTTCACTCAAGAGGAGGCGAGGGATGAGCGGGAGATGTGCACACAGAGCCATGCACGTGACTCACTCATTTTGTTCAGTTTCCTCGCCGTCTGCCGCTCACTCGTCCTCACAGAGATTGTCTTCGAAAGCAACTGACTCCGTCTGTCCGTCCGTCCGTCTGTCTGACTGTCTGTTAGGGCATTCACCAAATATTCGAATATTCGAATAGCAAAGTCACTATTATTTTTTTTTATTGTTTTCTCTTTAAAAAATATATAGTTTATAAAACTTGGCTATAGGAAGTCATAAGAATGAGTTGTCAATGGCCCTGGTGGATGGTACCAGGGATTCTCAAACCTTTTTAGGCCGTGACCCCCAAAATAAACATATTTGAACTGGGGACCCCCACCCTGACAAGCACTTGGAATTGTAGGTATTACATTTAATGTGACTCGGTTCCACAGGCGTTGTGAGCATGTAGATCGGCTATTTTCACAATGTTTGCCTCTTGCTTACTTAATATTTGACAGTTTGGCCAGTCCTGTCGAATATTCGACTATTCGAATACTTTGAGGTCGAATAATTCGAATACTAAAAATCACTATTCGTGAATGTCCTACTGTCTGTCAACACACAAAGTCAAATAGGACGGACGTATGTCCTTCTATGGGTTCATATTCACAGCGTCAGAATTACGGTAAATGAACGGTGAGGATTTTGCCGTGCATGTGTTGAAGCAGTGTGAGGGGGGCAGGGGTTGCATCAGAGAGTTCACACAGGAGAGTGTGGAGACAGGGTGGGCTGATGCAAGCAGCAGACACACACACACACACACACACACACACACACACACGTGCACACGCACGCACGCACGCGCGCACACGCACACGCACACACACACACACACACACACACACACACACACGTGCACACACACACACACTCACACACACACACACACACACGCCTGCAGGCAAAGCGTTGATGGTCTGTTAGTACATTGGTCTCCAAACATTGGGACTGTGAGATATTCTTTGAAGGAGAAAAGATGATGGGGAGGTACTCATTTGATATGAGCAAAATACTTACATTTTACACTTACACACAGAAAATATCTATTACTGTCCCCTTCATCATTACCATGCATGTATTGTTTATTCCCATTCATAATATTCTATTATTATTGATAGACCTCCCAGTCTACTACATGCCTCATTTGGCCAAATAAAAATGATCTTTATGAATATTGAATACTAACCTAAAGTAAACATATAAGAACCAAAAAGCGCTTCACAAGAACAATGCTTGTGTAACACTGACATTCACTGAAGAGATACAGTATATGTTTTATATGTTACATGCATATATTTTCTGCTACAGCGCTGACCAACTTCCATGCTATTAAACATGAACACAAATCTGGGGGAGAGAACATGCAGTGAAATGAGCAGATCCACAAGCCCACACCGCATCACAATGTGACACGTTGTGAAGCTTGTAGATTGGCTATTTTCGACTAATACATTTGGTGTTGATGTGAAAACGATGTGGCCTAGTGTACAACCCTTGGGGACTCATCATCCATATATCATATACAGGGGCGTCACAAGGGGTAGGAAAGTGGGACTGAGTTACTAGGGCCCAAGGTGGAGGGGCCCTAGTAACTTTAGCTATTGAAAAATAGCAGATATACAAGCTCACAGCACGGCACCGAGTGCCGCGCTGCGAGCTTGTAGATCTGCTATTTTTGAAAAGTCATGAAAATGTGGGCAAATCTTTGAATATGTGTTTTTTAAGCGGACATTTGTAATTCAAATTTTGCTTCCGGGGGGGTCCCTGGAACTAAATATTTTGAGATGGGGGTCCGTGGCCAAATTCATATCATTTTGGGGGTCCTTCACATGAAAAAGTTTGAGCATCACTGACATGGAAACATGGGTTTCTTGCACACTTTTTCACAATTTTTCAAAAATAGCAGATCTACAAGCTTGCAGCGCGCCTGAGTGCCGCGCTGTGAGCTTGTATATCTGCTATTTTTCAATAGTTAACATTCATGGGGGGCCCGCAGTGAATCCTTGTACCCAGGGCCCAGAATTTGGTGTGACGCCCCTGATCATATGTACTCAAAGATATAGGCTACACACAGAGGGATATTCTGTCTATGTGGGCTGACAGCAGCAGTGCATCTGTCATCAGGGACTGCTTCCTTTAAGTTGACCACAGCAGAATGCAGAGCACATGAAGGCCCTGTGACAAAAACCAAAACATGGCGTGATTGCATGGTGCCAAATTATGTTACGGCACGGCAGTATAGACAAGGATTTCCCTGTAAATAACCATGGAATGTATGTACGGTATACAAGACCCTACAGCCTCGAGGGTTTATGTATAGTGTGTTTGCTCTCCATGTTGTGTAGTCAATCATTAGTCACACTTTTTCAGAGGTATGCCAGTTTCTCCCCAACACCCAATGCGAAGCATGAGAGTTTTCACACTTCTGAAAAATGCCATGTCCATGGACAGATCGCCTGCTATGCCTGCTGCTATATGTCAGGGATGTTATGCTGTCTATGTGTGACCGTTCACATTATACTATATTATGCTGTGACCTCACGCGTATTTACACAACAACCCACCATTATTTCCTGTCATAATCTAGCCCTGGTCTGTGAAATTGCAATATAAAGTCACTTGTGGATTAGTTCGACTCATTTGCATTCCGTCTTCTGTGGATGTTAGGCAGCAAAAACTGCCTAGCTACAAGCTCTCAATTTGTCGCTTCCAAATGGGCTGTTTTCGGTTATTATTTTAAAGCAGTTGTAGTGCTCAATGTTCAGAAGCAATTCCAATCAAATCTTAATACTGTAGTCTTGGATATTTCATACTTTTTGTATAAGCAAATTAAAGCCTCATCCTGTGACTTCTTCACCAGGTTCAGAGAGATTTTCAGTTGTGTAATTTTATTTTGCTAATTTAGCCCATTAGACTGAGAAAGTATTGGTGTCATTTTAGATTTTAACGACTTTAACCATTATTTATTTTATACATTGGCTATTCAAAAATAGCAGACATTTGAGCCGTGCTGTGAGCTCGTAGATCTGCCATATTTTTAAGTTGTGATTTCTTAAAATTAAATTTAAATTATTATTAAATAATAATTACAAATTATATAAAGCAAACATTTTTAACTAAAATCTTTGTTACCGGGGTTTCCTTGAACAAATTATTTGGAGATAGGGGTCCTTGACATGAAAAGGGTTGAGAACCCCTGACATAGAAGCATTTTTTCAGAAAACTGTTTCAGATTAACTGGGTTAATCCATGAGTCAGTGCACCTGGGACACAGCTAATGCCATCACACTGCAGAGGCCAGCATCTCTGTGGGGACAGATGACTCAGGGCTCCATGGACTATGAGAGCACTGCATTTGGAATCGGCACGGCGCCTCGGATCACTTTAACAGGGCAGCAGATTATTTTTAACACTGGAAATTCAAATAATGTGGGAGAAAAAAAAGTAAACAATATCATTGCTGTTGGCCAGATTATTAACAATTTTGCTGCCATTTTAAACATAGCTGTAGTAAGCAGCTGCCAAATTGTCCTTAGCTTTTAACGTGGGCACGCGCACGCATCGTGCACAATCTGTGCGCGACTCATCTAGTAGACGTGTAGACTTGGTGACAGCTTTCGAATAAAAAAAACCCCATTGAAATAAACATATCCGTTGCCATGCTGTATCCCTGCTTATCCGCCAGTGTTTACATGAAAAAAACATTGAAAAAAAGCCAGCTGTGCGCTATGGTAACACGTGGACACGTTCGCGCACAAAACGCACGATATGTGCGGGGATCATAATCCAGGCGTGTAGAGACTGAATCAAAGTTTCCAAACGCAAAAATCGGATTGTAAAACAAGCTTTCCATCGCCGAGTAGCTTCCTCTTCTGTTACAATGTAAACCAATGGAGGCGGGACTATGGCCCAGGCTCTGACTGGATACGGAAAGCTAGATCCGGTCCAGACCGGAAATACGGCAGGATACAGTTAGGGGGCGGGCCTAAGACTCTGAAGCTGCCATATACATGCCCCACTTGATCATACTACAGCGTCACACAAAAGTAGCAGATTCACAAGCTTTGAACTTGCAGCTCTGCTACTTTAGCTACTTTTGATAGTTTTGGGCATATGGTTCCATTCTACTTGTAGCAGCGCTGCAGTCACCTTTCCAGGACTTAGGTTTTGAAGTACGGTAATTTCCATATAATTATAGGAAGAAAAGCAACTGATATTGTTGTCTAGATAAGTGGTTCTCAAACTTTTCATGTCAAGCACCCCCAAATTAATATCTATTTGGCCGTGGACCCCCATCTGAAATGGTGTTGTGTCAGGGACCCCTATAAGAGAAGATTTAAGTAGCCTAAAGGAAAAAAATCGAAACTATATTTTTCAATAGATGTACAAGCTTGCGTTAAGTGCTGTGAGCTTGTAGAGCTGCTATTTTTGAATAGCCAATGCTAAAAATCTACAATGACTTTAATGGCTTAAGTCAATGTGTGTGACATCACCGTACACAAAAGTTATGCAGGAGCGCCTACTGAGTGGCAAAAAACAGAGTCAGTAGGAGTCAGTAGGAGTCAGTAGGAGTCAGTAGGAGTCATGAGGAGTCATGAGGAGTCAGCAGGAGTCAGCAGGAGTCAGCAGGAGTCATGAGGAGTCAGTAGGAGTGAGCTTCCAAACTCCAATGCTTCATGCTTCTTTTATGTTTTGCCACACAGTCTGTCAATGGTGGCATATAATGCATACCCTCTATTATGGGGGGAATAGCAACTGATGTTGACTATAGATTATAGCCAAAGTATTGAAATATCTGAAGCTGTCCCTTGTCTGTTACAACCTTCAAGAGCAGGGGTTTAGGATGCTGGGACGCGTTGGGCGCTATGAGAAGTTTAAGGTAGCTAAACTATTTTTGTAGCTTTTGTAGCTGGTCAGTGGTCACGCAAGTCTCGCACAACAAGTGTCGGGTGTCAGTTTGTATCTTCACGTTTGTCACAGTTTGTGCATGCAGCAGCAGCATCATCTGTGTGCCCACTGTCCGTGTGCCATAGTGTGTCTCTGTGTGGGTGCCCACTGACCGTGTGCCATAGTGTGTCTCTGCCATGCTCATGTGGACAGAGAGAGACAGGATAGAGGATGAGGAGGAGTGTGTGTGTGTGTGTGTGTGTGTGTTTGGTTAATTGGAGCAGGATATCCAGGCTGTGTACACGCTTGACGGCCTGGCTGCAGCACTTGCAGCGCACTACAGGCCTGCCTTCTGCTACAGCTGTGTGAGAGAGAGAGAGAGAGAGAGAGAGAGAGAGACCATGCATGCCATTATGAGTATATGTAGATATATGTGGAAATGATGAACCAATGACTCAGCTTCAGCTGTTACGCGCGCGTGTGAGTGTGTGTGTGTGCGTGCGTGCGTGCGTGCGTGACATTGTGTGTACGTGTATTATGTAGATATATATATGGAAATGATGAACCCAATGACTCAGCTTCAGCTGTTATGTGCGTGCGTGTGATTGTACTGTAAATGTGACTGCATGCTTGGATGAGCAACCAGACAGTGATCTGCCTGCATATGGCAGTTCTTTCCCTCATCCGTTGAGCACATGCACGCACGCACGCACGCGCGCGCGCGCGCACACGCACACACACACACACACACACACACACACACACACACACACACACACACACACACACACACACACACACACACACACACACACACACACACACACACACATGCATGGATCTGGATATTCCTGGAAGCAGCTCATGTTGACAGTGATAAAGGTTAGATCATATCAGTGTGTCTGGACAACACTCAACATTGACCCATTTAAGCTTTGTGCGTGCGTGCGTGCGTGCGTGCGTGCGTGCGTCAATAATTATGTGCTTCAGCATCCATGCAACTTCATCTTACAGTGGTTACATTCACTCTTTCTGTCCGTGATCTTTCACTCTCTACTTTCTATTTCTTTATGAATTTTATCATGTTTCTAGGGTCAACAGAGCATCATGTACACACATGGCACTCATTTATTAATGAAGTGTTAAACACTGCTTATTCTTTTCCCCAAATATTGGCGTATCATTTTATTGATACGCCCTTAAATATTCTCGAAATGCCCCGACAGTCAGACACACATGCACTTTCTTGCAAGCCCAGGCAGCATTTTGGTACACTGTGGAAACGTCAGTCTTTGACAGTGTGAATACAATTTATTCTGTAACATTCTTTGACAAGGCAGCCTACATGAATGACACCAGTCACATCGGATTAAGGGTCCTTGGCCTGAAAACGTTGAAGACCCCTGCATTAATGCATTAAATGTGTGTGTCCACCCAGGTCCAGGGGGGCCAATGCGGGGTCCATCGCCGCAGGCGTCCGGTGGCGGTAACAGCAGCAGCAGTGTGCAGTGTGTGAGCGTGGCGCGCCGGGCCCGGCCCGCCACCGCCAGCACCCCATGATGCCGTCGTCCACGCGGAAGGGAGGAGGGCAGCGGGACGCCGAGGCGGCCGACCTCTTCTTCAAGGATGACCCCGAGGACGTCTTCTGCGACCTGCACGAGATCGGGCATGGCAGCTTCGGGGCTGTCTACTTTGTGAGTTCTAATAGCTTCCCCCTCTATCTCTCTCTCTCTCTCTGTCCCTCTCCGTCCAGGAAGAACAACGCGGTTTGGTTTAAGGTTGCAAACGGTTAATCGATTTAGGCACCAATTTACCAATTTATTGTGGGCTCGCTGAAAGGCGAGACCAGTATGTTATACCAAATCTTTATAGCAGTGATGTTACTAGGTTTTCAATGTAATGGGTCCCGGGACCCACAGGTGATCATTCAAATGGGTCCCAGAAAGGTTTTATGAGTCCTCAATACAATGTTTTCGAGCGCTGTGAGCTTGTAGATCGGCTATTTTAAAAATGTTTGCCTATTTCTTATATTTATTTTACAATTTGGCTAATGTTTGAACTTAGAACTACTAAAACTACTAATACATGTGCCCCTAATGAATTCGGGCACGCAAAATGGCGTCGGACGTCGGTGGAATCAAAGCATTGACGTTTCTACCGCCTGTTTAAGACTTTCTACGTGGATTTTATTTGTGTTAACGTAGGGTAAAGTAGGATGCTTTCACCCATGAACAATGGTGGTGTCTGTGGAATTTTAAAATGTTTTTCTTTTACCGCGACCCGGTAAATTATTTTAACATGGACTCCAATGGAGGCGCATCCCCGGGACCCCAGGACCATGACATGAATGAGTCCCTGGGCGACTTGAATGAGTTTTTGATGCGGGATGCGCACGTAATGACATCACTGTTATAGTTCAAGTTTATTCTCCTAAAAGAAATTACCGACAGTACAAAGGCAGGGCCCTTAGCCAATGAGGAGCAGCGTTTTTGGTGACATCACCACCAACAAGTGCGCCCTGATATACTGTAGATAACAACATCACGTGGGCTCGAGACCAGTATGTTATATCCGTATGTTTTACCAAAAATCACACCCAATGTGAAGTGAGCGGTGGTCGTGCGTGCATAACGTCTTCAGACCAGGATTTGAGTCTAGGATGTACAGGGTATGCTACACACACACGTTTCGCTATGGCAAATCGCTGAGGAAAAATCAAACCTCGGTTCGAAGTGAAGCGGTGAACTTTTATTCTATGTGTTCTAGAGTTATGAACTCTGTGATCTATACATTCTGAATGAATGAATGTTTTTATCTGGAGGGCCGAATTGTCATGACGGACACTACACACATATTCTGGACGTACGGGACAGATAAAACCTGTTCATTCTGGACTGAAATGACCATATATGGACATGAGGTGACAGACATTTTGTTTTTGATAAAACCTGTTCATTCTGGACTGAAATGACCATATATGGACAGACATGGGACACACATTTTGTTTTTGATAAAACCTGTTCATTCTGGACTGAAATGACCATATATGGACATGGGACACACATAGCCACTCCTTGGAAGCGGCTTTCACCGCTTCAAAAAGGCTACAGACACATGCACGGCCACTCTATGGAACGTCTTCAGACTAGGATTTAAGTCTAGGATGTACAGGCTATGCTACACACACACGTTTTTCTATGGCAAAACGCTGAGGAAAAAGGTTACAGACATACAACATACTGATATCACTAGACAAACATGATGCTACGTACACACATTTCACTATGGCAAAACGCTGAGGAAAAAGGCTACAGTCACACGCACAGCCACTTATAGGAGCGGTTTGCACCGCTCAAAAATGTATAGACCAAGGTTATTCTCTTCAAAAAATTGACCGACAGCACAAAGGCCCTTAGCCAATGAGGAGCAGCCAATCTTTGTGCCCACACTGTTTCATAGGAACAGTATTTCTAGTTTATTTTTAATATTGCAAAACAACGCGCTTCTTGATTATTCAAAAAAGTAATCAATGGAATAATGGCTGAGAAAATAATGCATTAATTTCAGTGCATGCTAGTTGCATTTTCCCTAGACCTGGTCTTTGGGAAATCCTGTTTCAGATTTGGCTGTGTTGTTGTCCTACAGCACAGTTCTTAGACCTGGTCCTTGGGGAACCCGTCGTACCACTGGGTTTCTATGCCACCAGGTGCTGTAGTTCATGGGATTCAGCCCGGACAGTAGGCTAGAACATCAGCTGTACCAGGGGTCCTGAACTAATGCAATGTAAAGGAGTATTGAAACATACAGTACAGAGACAGATTAGGCAAAATAAGCAGAGGTGTTAAGGGGAAGTTCTGTCGCTCAAAGATTCTCCACAGTCCTTATGTGATAGTAGTACTGTATAATGAACTAGTGATTGGAGCATATGGTTCACTCATACATTATTGCTGATTCATAGATTTGTACATACGTACATGTATGGCGTGAATGTAGCTGTAGTGAATCATAGCTCTTTGAATGCAGTCGAGCAACATGAGCTTCCCCTCTGAGCGCTTTCTCTCAATCCTTCGTCATTAATCTCATCATCACTAATTACTTATAGCGCCTTTGATTCCAAGGCTGCATAGAGGAAGGGATGAAAGCATCCTTTTCTTCTTTCCTCTACTCTCTACTTTTTCTATGTTTTCTCTCTCATCTTCTCTGTTCATCTCTTCTCCTCTTTTTGCTCACCTTTCCTCACTTCTCCATAACCTCCCCATGGTTTCCTCTCCTTGACTCTTTGCCCCGCCTTGCCCTCGTCCTCCCCAGATGCAGGGCTGGGGGCATGCACCTTCGCTCCTCCTAAGACAGCTGTTCTTCTGAGAGAAAGAGAGGGAGAGAGAGAGAGAAAGAGAGGAGGGGGGGGGGGGGGGGGGGGGTTGTAGAGTCAGACACAGGAAGTAGAACTGGCAATATCGAAACCGTATCCTTTTGGGTGAAAGCACGTTACAATTTTTTGTCTGTTGTCATTTCCACACGCACACTTACATAGAGAGCAGTGGCCATGGCGACCAAACCCATGTGACTAACCCGTTCCAGTGTCAAGGCTACATCCTGCCTTGGTATCATTACTGCGCTGACAGCCAAGATGCTTTGCTACATGTAAAACCTTGAGCAGTCTCAATTCAAATCAACACAGGTAGAAAGAAACACATGTCAGCGTTAGAACCTGAATTTGAACCTTGTATTTGATCGTCACGAAAGTGAACTGAATTATCTTGCCGTAAGCGTGTCCAGTGTCAATGTTGGCTCGCTTCTATACACGTGCGTACTAGTGTGTTGTTAATATAAGTAAGTAGGTTATCATATATGCATGCATAGTCAAGGCAATTGAGGCAGCTTGCAGCCATGGTTTATGCATGCATGGTTTATGCATGTGAAGGGCTTTTTCTTGTAAGGCGGAAGTCTGTTTAAGTGCATAACAAGGGCAACTACCCCTGGTATCAAAACGTGCCAAAGGCAAAACACAGCGGGCCCTCACTGTGCACTGACATGGTGTGTGTCGTGTGAATTAGCCTATTGTAATTATTGATACACTTTCTTCTACAACGATTATTAGACGCACTAAATGCAGTTAAATATTTCACTGATACATGATTTTTCTTGCAGCCAGCCATAGATTACAGCAGCAGAAACGGCTAATATATGCATAAAACCATTGGCAAGCAGCGATAGGGATCAAATGATACGTGGACATACATGCGCTTGCAGGGTCGAGCACCTTCCATACAGTACCAGCCAGCTACTGTATGTGCTCTACAACCGTGCTTCTCAATGTGGGCCCCCCCGGGGGGTCCTCGCTGGGGTCCCACATCCTCTATAGTAGTTTTATAGTAAGATATTATGATGTAACATGAAACTTGACCAGTCATGGAGATTGACCCATTTATAGTGTTGGCTGAAATGTCATGTGAAGCTCACCAATCCACCAATCAGACATCGGATCTTCGGACATATGCCCATTTATGCCCATCTGATTGGCTACGGGCATAGACGGCCCCTCTCGTAGCCCTTAGACATGCCTCGATATTATGACGTCACCCTTTTCCCTTCTCTGATTGGCTACATGGTCCGTAGCCCTGTGATTGGCTCTGGGCATAAACCTTTTGGATTTTTTTTATGATTTTTATAACTCATTTTTCTTTTCACCCAGTGTCAATATATTGTCTAATGTAATCATGGGCGCTACACTCCCTCTGCCAACCTGGGGAGTGCAATGGAGTATAAGGGCGAGTGTCCGAGACGCTTCTTTTCACCTGACAGGGGGAAGTTTCCCCTGTTGGACGTAGGGGTTGAGATTGAGAATCACTGTTACAGCAAGTGATAGTTGCTTGAATAATTGAATACTTTATTTGCAGTTCGCATAGGAAAAGCACAAGCGTTCACATGACATTTCTGACATTTCTGTCAACAACAACAGCAACAACACCACTCACATATTAATGATCCTTACTTGTTGTTGGTGATCTTGGAACATCGACTGCACTGATTTCATGTTCTCGAAATGAGATTCAAGCATTTAAGGTTTAAGGCTTGTGGTTGATGCAACACAAATATTGTATTTTAGCTGTATTTTCACACAGACAGAATATTATGAGATCAGATAATGTTTTGCATTATCTGATCTCATAAAATGTCAGATAAAATAAGATTCTATTGTCGAGTGATACAAATAGCATTAAATCCCACCGTTTGCGTCGTAGCTGCGGAGGACATGCAATGAAAAAAAAAAAGCAGTACTGTATGGTGGCGGTTTGAACTCAACTCTCTCTCCCTGATCCACCTCTAGGCCCGAAACTCCTATTCCAATGAAGTGGTGGCCATTAAGAAGATGTCCTACAATGGCAAGCAGACCACGGAGGTAACACACACACACACACACACACACACACACACACACACACACACACACACACACACACACACACACACACACACACACACACACACACACACACACACACACACACACACACTGTAACGTTAAGTGCATGAACGTATTGATTGATTAGTTGTGCTTTAAGTATTGCTATTTGTGTTGTGATGTGGCACTTATGAGAATTGACTGCTTTTTCGACACTTTATGTATATATTCATTCTTTTGTGTTTTTTGTATCTTTGTGTATATATTCTTCTTTTTTTGTGCCTTGCTTTTTTCACTGTAAGTGTACACAAGTAAATTTTTCTTTTCTTTTCGTACTTTCTCCGTAACCTTTGTAACACTGACACAAGCATCACTGACCCGCATCAAGAATTAAAAAGAGGTTAACTCTCTGCGTTGCTCCAACACATTTCGGATGGTCCTGTGCCACGCGCCGAAGCTCCAAAATACAACCGAGCTCTGAGAGACTTGTCAAAACAGGTTTTGACTTGTCTAATTGGCGCCTCCGGTGTTGGCTGCAGCCTTCGTAAACAATGCGTTTGACACGCGTGTCTTGCGCTTTGCATTGTGTCGGGGCCTTATCACTCACACACTTGCTCAGTGTTAACCCTGTGTGTTTATTTTGTTCTGTGCGTCTTTGACAGAAGTGGCAGGACATCATCAAAGAGGTCAAGTTCCTGGGACAGCTGCGTCACCCAAACACCATTGAATACAAAGGCTGCTACTTGAAGGACAACACTGCCTGGGTGGGTTACAGTGGTGTAAAGTAACTAAGTATATTAACTCAAGTACTGTAGTTGAGTACAATTTTGAGGTATTTGTACTTTACTGGAATATTTCCACTCCACTACATCTTTGATGCAAATATTGTACTTTTACCACACAGTCTCCGTTACATTTTTTTTGAAAACCTTAGCTACTAGTTACTTGTAGATTTAGATTTTGTATTACTAAACATACATTAGCCACTTCAGCCCTATACTGTATATGTTTTGGCCATTTGAAAATAGACAATCTACATTACAAGCTCACAATGCATCACGACGCGATGCACTCTGAGCTTGTCGATCTGCTATTTTCAAAGGATTTTTATAAATTTTATACATTGGAAAACTTGTGAAAAGATAGATTCTGCATAATGAGTACTTTCTATTTTTTTGTACTTTTACCTATAAGTACATTTTGAATTCCGGACTAGTACTTGTAACAGAGTGTTTCTACATTGGAGTAATGATACTTTTACTTAAGTAAAGAATTGAGTACTTTTTCCACCCTCCTTGTGCATCCATTCCCTTCCTCCTGTGTCCTGTCTGGTTTTTATCTCCACCTGCCGCGGGTCACCCTGTCCTCGTCTGCTCTCCAACCCACCGCCACTGGCCTCGTCCCCCGTTGGGGCACGTACCTTTTAGGCGAAGCCCGAACTGGCGAAGTGGGGAAATGTCCGATACCGTAGCGATCTGGCGAACGTCTTCTGGACAGGGCGTTTATCGTGCGCTTGCCCAGGCCTTACGGCCTGGGCATAAATATAACGATTGCATTCACCACGGCTTCGTAACTCGCGCGGCGCTCCGCCGGCCGCGCGGCCCTGGCCCGCTCTTCGCGGCCACTCACGCCTGCGGCGCTCGGGGGCGAAGAGCAGGACCAAGGTCCGCTGGCCTTCGCGCCGCTTGCAGTGTCGTGGACAATCGATTCGCCAGATCGCTACGGTAGGAGACAAATCCCCACTTCGCCAGTTCGGGCTTCGCCAGAACAGGACTTTCCCCCCCGTTGTCCCCCTCTCTCATTTCTCTGTCCGCCTGCTGCTCTTTTCTTCTTTAGGACTGCAACTGCCCAATATTTTCTTTGCGTTTATTCTATTTATTACTTTTTCCATTAATGGAACAATCAAGAAGCGTGTTTTTAATTTAATCTAATCTGATTAGATTAGATCAGCTATTTTCACAAAAATAGCCGATCTACAAGCTCACAACACATTGTGTCGCTTCTAGATCGTCTATTTTCTCAATGGAAACCAATTGAAAGAATTGATTAATTATTTTATAGTTTTTTTGTTTTATAACTGTTTGCAGTGAAGAAAAATAAAATGTTTTCACAGTTACCCAACCTGACAAACAGAGTGTAGTAAGCCAATAAAATCTTCTTTGGATCAGTTGGAGTGTCTGCTAAATTGATGCATACTGTGGAATGAAACTAATGTTATTTTGTTTGTTTTTTTGTCATAATGTGCGTGTATCTGTCCTGTATCTCACAGCTGGTGATGGAGTACTGCCTGGGGTCCGCATCAGACCTTCTAGAGGGTAGGTTTACTCACATGCATGTATAATAGTACATACAACACACACTCACGCCTGCTTTATACTCGGTTGTGTGCCATGTTGTGCAGAGCTACAAGTTCACAATACAGATCTTTGTTAAATAGCATAGCTGTTAAATAAGTGTTAAATAGCTCTCTAGTTTGTGTTCAATGACAGGGATATCCCCAGCTCTTTAGTAAACAGGAAATACATTTCCAGGTCAGGATACCAATTTCACCCAATCAGGAGAGAGAACTCGTGCAAGACACAGGATAAACCATAGTTATATCCAGAGGACGGACTGCCCTACCCCCCGCTATTTGATTCAATGAAAGTTGCTCACCAGCGTTTGAAGCACCCGAAAGAACACTCTACTTACACACTTTTCTTGATCCGGCGAGAAGGTGCACTAAGGGTTTCAAACGGTAGAAGTATACGCAGTGGTGTTTTAAATGAGAAAGTATTGCAAAACTGTGGTTCTGGGCGCTTGGGAAGTTGGGATAAACTAGAAAAGTGCTCCTCAGAGCACAGGTCTCCGCCAGGTCCCCCCCCAGGCCCGGGCTGCCTACCAATGGCCCACAAACTTTTGGATGGCAGTCATAGTCACTTGGAATAGGACCTGAAAAATCGACCGTATACTGCACATCTTGATCACATAACCCCAGAGATAATGTGTACCGGTTTGTGGGGGTTTTGGACAAAATCTGTAGGGAGTAGTAGCTGAAAGTGTGTTTTGAAGAAAACGTAAAAGGGTGTAAAATGGAATCTGGCACAAGTGCAGCTGGAGCCTACTGTATATGCAGAGTGAGAACGTACAGAGACACAGAGACAAAAAGTGAAATTGGAAGTGATTTAAACGAATAAATGAGCAGACAAAATTGGAACTGGAACCCAAGCTGATAAATGATCTTTGTGGGATTCTCTCTACAACAATTCAACTTTTTTTTGCTGAAGAGCTGGAGAGACGAGGCGACCCATGTTACTGAACAATCACTAATGGCAATGATTACTTTTTTAATATAGAGATTAATTATTTTAACATAAACATAAATTAAGCTTTTATTCATAAACTAGGTTGTCACTTAGTTACTATGGTCCCATATCTGTTTGTAGACTTTAGACATTCTAACATTCTTTGAAGACCAGGTGCTTGCCTGTCTCCCAGAGACCTCCCCATAGCACAGTTAACCCTTCTACGTATTCCTCACCTGAATGCACTGTGTAATTATCTGTTGTCCATCTCTGACATGGAGTCATATACAGTACAGTATATCACCACTGGGCCATAATTTTGTCTTTGAGCTTCCGACTCACTGACATTCCTTTCCCATATTTCCACCCGTGACCTGTTGGCCTTGCTTCAAGGCCTCCTTCCCTACAGTGGTCCATGGGGGAATGGCTTTTCAGAGCCCTTATATCCCAGCCGTTTATTTACACGTTTGTCCAGCTGGCAAGTGCTCGGGGAATATTATTTTGTTATTTTGTTGTTATAATATGAGCGGAACCGATTGGTGTTTACATACTGTACACATACTCTGACTTTATGAAATACACACACATATTCTGGCAATTAAAGATCTGCTCACAGAGGGTACGGAATGATTTAGTATGACTGTATCTATGTACGATTAGGACTGTCACGATTCTGACATTTTACGATTAATTGTCACTCACTGCAAATAGCGATTTAATTGTGTTTTTGTCGCTGACAATTACATTTCTATTTGGCTTTGATTATGAATAAATATACAAAGAAATTACAGACATATCTAACAAGCTTATACTTAAAAAATAACATTTATAGTGGAAATAGCTGATTTGCAAGCTCACAACGTGTTGCATCGCGATGCATTGTGCTCTTGTAGATCTGCTATTTCCACTATTTTTGAAAATGTTTGAAAATATATGAACATTTTTCGACATGGAAACGATTATGACAAAATAATTGCGATTATGTCAAATAATTATCATTAGACGACAGGCCTATGTATGATAGAAACTCCTTTTGTTTACGTCATGTCAATGTCAGTGAGTCGATGGAAACCAAGCCTTTTTAGATGGGGTTCTGACTTCTTCCTTCATGTGCTCTCCTTCCCCAAGTTCATAAGAAACCGCTCCAAGAGGTGGAAATTGCTGCCATTACACACGGTGCCTTGCTAGGACTGGCTTACTTACATTCCCATAATATGATTCACAGGTGAGTCAACTCATCTCCTCACATTTGCCAACAAGAAGATACTTGATAAGATATTTGTGCACAAACCATATGATTGAGACAGCCGTATAAACCTTTCACTGCACTGTTTGGGAAAGGTTTGTGTTTGTGTATTGCGTCATGAGCCAAAGGAATCCAGGGATTTATTTTTTTATTGTACACCCTACAGTTCTAGATTTATAGGGCCACCATGAAGCCAATCAGGCGACATGGACCAAAGAATCCAAGGGGGGAAAAAAGGACTGTACGATATACGGTTCAAGAGTTCTAATAGGTTACCTGTTGAGCATCACTTTCAGGAAGTCATAGTGCCCATATCTCACAGAGGGTCATAATCTTATCTTTTATGACCCGCAGAAAAGACTGACATCCAGTAATGTGACGATGTTTATCGTTTGAAAACTTGTGAAACTGCTAATAATCAGTTATTATTAGTCATAATGTCATGATCATCCAAGTTAGATGTACCACGACTCGAGCTATGGGATTACGAAACGATAAGGGATAGTTGTACAACTATTGTTTCGGTTTTTGTTTGTTTTTTAATGAGAAGCCCAAAGGGGTGGAAATCACTACAAGTCGACTACAATCCTTCACTCTTGAAATAATTATGTACATAGCCTTGTATCCTGTTTTTGTTTTACCAAATCAAATGTACTATGCCTGGTCATGGTTCATCTCGTAGTTGGATTGCTTGGTTCCAGCCCTAAATCTCTCTGTCTGTCTCTCTCTCTCTCTGTCTGCCTCTCTCCCCTCCCTCTTCTTCCAGAGATGTGAAAGCTGGTAACATCCTGCTAACCGAGCTTGGCCAGGTCAAACTGGCCGACTTTGGCTCTGCCTCTATCGCCTCGCCTGCCAACTCCTTCGTAGGAACACCTTACTGGTCAGTGTGAACTACATCACGTCACAGTGTCATTTACTCAAGTACTGTACTTATCGTTTATCCTTTATCAACCTTCAATGTGTTCACTCACGTCCGCAACTCACTTGACTCATAAACCAAGTGAGGTTCGGGGACCCCGAGGTGTCCTTGAGGGGGTTCCAATACATGGGTCCTTGACATGAAAATGTTTAAGAACTGCCATGAACACATGGGTTTTTCTCTGCCACGCGACACGTTAAACTGACAATCTCTCTCTCTCACGAACGTATGCACGCACGTCTAACCTGAGCTGCTATCACTGCAGGTCCTCAAAGCTCAGGGAAGCTTAACAGATTATCACATTTGCATGTTCTTTATCAAGCATTTGTAGTATATGACATTTTGTGAACTTGGGGCATGTTTGATGTGTGTACTGTATGCCTTTGTGTACTAATGTATGTGCGTGTGTGGGTGTGTTTGTGTGTGTGTGTGTGTGTGTGTGTGTGTGTGTGTGTGTGTGTGTGTGTGTGTGTGTGTGTGTGTGTGTGTGTGTGTGTGTGTGCGTGTGCGCGTGTGTTTTCTAGGATGGCCCCTGAAGTGATCCTAGCCATGGACGAGGGCCAGTATGAAGGGAAGGTGGACATCTGGTCCTTAGGGATCACCTGCATTGAACTGGGTGAGCATCGTGCACCGCACACACCCCACCAGCAAGGCTCGGCCTGCACCAGTCTGTCTGTAGAGCAGTGGTTCTCAAAGGGGCCTTTTCCACCAAAAGAACCTTGGTTCAAGAACCAGTGCCGTTCAACTTTCTTGGAACATTGGTTCATCCTTGCGAACCGGCTGCGCACCGGCTTGCGTTTCCACCCGATTGAACCAGAGGAACCAAGGATTTTGAGTTTCCGTTCCGAACCAACTTTTACGGTTCGGAACCAACTCGGTTTTCGGTGGAAAAGCTCACCTCTGGTTTATCCCATAGGCCGGGAGAAAGAACCCAAACCGGTTCTTTGCCGGTTGAAAAGCACCCAAAGTGGGGTCCTTGGTGCGGTTCCAGGGGGTCCCCAGCAAAAGTAGTTAACACAGCATCACAATAATTTTAACCACGCATTGCAAGCTTGTACGCATCTGCTATTTAAAAAAATATATATACAGTATATATTTTTGAACATTTTGTAACACAAATCCTTCCTTCTGGGGTCCCTGGCACAAAACATTTTCAAATGGTGGTCTGCTGCAAAAATTCATATAATTTTGTCCTTGATATGAAAAAGGTTTGTCTACTGGAATAGACTAGTCACTAGATGTACAAATACAGTACATCTAGTTGAGCCTATAGCGATCATGCAGTCTTGTGAAGTGTGTAGGAAAGCATTCACGTGTGCAGGGTTTGATTTGTGAAGGGAGAGGAGGGAAAGGGAGGTGGGGCTTAAGTGTTTATGGTCGTAGATGTTAATGATGAAAAGTATTCATCATTATCTGTATTCACACAATCAAAACAAAAACACAGAGGGCACGTTGTATATCATTTCATTAAAACGATGCTATTCTCTTGCCTCCCTCCAGCGGAGCGCAAGCCGCCGTTGTTCAACATGAACGCCATGAGTGCCTTATATCACATCGCCCAGAACGACTCCCCCACGCTGCAGTCCATCGAGTGGTGAGTTAAAAGAAGCGCTCCTCCCAAACGGGACCTGATGTTTTTTTTCCTCTAAACCAGAATAATGTCAACTAGAAAGATGCAATTGGAAATTGCAAATGTGGTTGCCGTGGTCCCCTTTCAAGTCAATGGGGAAAATGAATTCACTAATATTTTAATGGCCATATATGGAGATCTCTGTGTCAGTCCATGTCCCTTTCATGCCCATATATGGAGATGTCAATATTAAGCCCATATCTTGGAATGGCCATATATGGAAATATACGGTGTCATTCTCATGTGGTCTATATGGACATACTCTGCCAGTCTATGATGTCAGACATGATGATGTGAGACATCAAATCCATATCTGGTAAAAGTTTATTTTTAATTAAAGTAAATGGTGGAAATTAATTCACAAATACATTTATATAAATTAAACTATAAAATAGCATGCATGTGTGTCCCGATGAAGCCGGTCAATTTGAAATATGGCAAAAGTACCACCAAAATTGTGGGAGGAATTCCACTGCAAAAAAAAAGTTTACTTGGGAGGTGGAAGATGGAATAAAGTCAGACAAGTACAAGTCGGACAAGTTTTTATTAGTGTGTCACTGGCTAATTTTGGAGAGTTGCGTGTCAAAAGGACAGTACAGGCCTCTCCATACTTCGACCGAAATGTTCGGTGAGTTGTGTTTTCCGATGTGCAAATTTCCGAACTCTCGTTCGGTCCAATGCTTTTCAGAAGTCCCGAGGGATATAATTTTATGGTAGAAAAGGACCTTTTAACTGAAAACGGCCTTTGGAGAATGAGCCTAAAGGCTAATTCAGACAGCTGTAGTTTTTCAAAGCAACATTCTCAATGCTTACATTATGCTCCGTTGTACAACGGTATTACACAGTGAAAATAGTCAACCTACAAACTACCGGTATGCTATCATCTCCTCACAAATCTTTGGTTTGAACTAGGCTTAATGACTTGAGTAAAAAGTCCAAAAGATAAGGATTATTCGTTATTTCACAAAATGAAAGCGTCTCAATTCACTGATGCAATACATGAGGTTGTCTGTGAACGCACACCAATCTAAGCCGAGCAGAGTTAAGCCATCCCTAATCTGTGTGACCTTTGAACTCGGGCAATAGGCCTTGTGTGAAATCACTCAAGTCTCTTACGTAAGGGGTCGCATGCTCAAACGGGTACTGTTGAGAAAGAGTCACATCCCTCGATCTGCAGTTACGTCTCCTCTCCAGACCCTGCTGCCAGCAGTGCAAGTAAACATTCCACTCCTATCACGAAACTATACGCCGCAAGTTAGCACCCTCCATACAAGCAAGAACATGCTGTACCTCACTATCTCACTCCATGCTACAGTAGCTATAATCTAGGCTACTACCCCGTTTATCCACATACAATTTCTATTTTAATTCATAACCACTATTATACTGCACTTGACAAATGGTGGAAATAGCCAGTCAACGAGCTCAGAATGGTTCCCAAACATTGCAATTTGTAGATTAGAAATTCTTTGCAAATGTTGCATTTTTTTTAAGGTTTTTGACATTATTTTGCCTTTGCCCAAAATAGGTATAAAATGCTCGATTGTTACCAATACAAATAACACTTTTAGATTTATTTTGTGAATATGAAAGAAAATGTGTATTTGAAATTTTTTACTTGAACATTTTACATACTTCAGTACTATATCCAGTTCTATAGGTTACCATATAGAAACTGACCCCATGATAACTAGCACATAATTTCTTGTACACACACACACACACACACACACACACACACACACACACACACACACACACACACACACACACACACACACACACACACACACACACATACACACACACACACACACACCTTTACTTCAAACTAGCTAGCACATAACATTTCCTTATGCACATATACAGGTCCACAGTATATTCCACAAAGACGTGAGATTTTGGCTGTGGTGGCACACAAAGGATAGCCTAGAGGAACTACAGTATATGGAGGATTACAGATGCAGAGAGATGCTGATTAGTCAAATTGGCGAATATATTTTTACGCACTGGGAGAGAAGCACATAATGAACCAGTGTGTCTATCATTCCTCCCTTCCTCTCACACTGCTGCTCACTTTTTGGCGCCTGAGATGTTGATGTCAATCATCAATTAACCACACAAACCCCTATTCTGGGCACGGCATTGAAGTCCAGCATTCTCTGAAAATAGTAGATCTACAAGCTCACATTGCTTGTAGATTTGGTGTAGGGAACAAAGGAGGGGACCACGTATAGTCCCCTGGAGGACCCTGGTCAACAAGTACATAGAGTTAAGTGATTTACCCATCCTCCACCGTTCCACTCATTCTATGCTCCTGTGTATCAAAGTTATTATTGTCCACTAAAACTAAATGCCAAAATAAAACAAACCTTTTAGTTACCTAAAAACAATAACTAACTGATACTATAGTATTGTTTGTTTACAAAACGAAGACAAACTGGAGCCATAGCAAAGATTTCCTCAGTTTGCATCATTTTCAATATGTTTCATTGTAGTATTTTACATTTTGTTTTTAATGTTGTGATGACGTTTTGTTGACTTTTTATTACACAATACTTTTTGCGTACCCCATATTACAATAAAAAATCACACCCGTGTGAACTGAGCGGTGGTTTACTGTACTCTACTGTACCTAACTGTACTGTACTGTACATATTCTGTGTTCTATATCTATGAATTCTATGTGTTCTAGATCTATGAATTCTGTCGCCCCCCCCCCCAGGCTAGTCTCAACAGCACCCTCTTACCCCCCCCCCCCCCCACCCCCCTCCCCCACCCCCCTCCCCCCTGTGTGTGTGTGTGTGTGTGTGTGTGTGTGTGTGTGTGTGTGTGTGTGTGTGTGTGTGTGTGTGTGTGTGTGTGTGTGTGTGTGTGTGTGTGTGTGTGTGTGTGTGTGTGTGTGTGTGTGTGTGTGTGTGTGTGTGTGTGTGTGTGTGTGTGTGTGTGTGTGCCTGGCCTGGCCTGAAAACAGCGCCCCTCCCTTAACATGTGTGGTTATAAAAGGTACTGTAGGTTACATACAGACAGACAGACAGACAGACAGACACGGACGGAGACAGACATACCCACACACACGGCCACGTATAGGAGCGTTGTGACCACCGCTCAAAAACCTAAACTAACCATGAAACTAATACAAAACCAAACTAAAACTAAGCCTTTTCAAAAGAAATAACGAAAAATGCTAAACTGTAATAACCTTGATGTGTACTTGATGGCAAGTCTATACTGTGGCCATGTGAAGGTTAATGAGTAGTGAATTGTTGTCCACCTAGAAATTGCCACATACGAGCCCATTTCTATGCTCTCAAACAGTTAAATGAACACTAAGTAGGTGTGTATTATGGAAGGAGTTGCATCCAACCTAGGTTTCCTGTACAGGCATGTGGTTGCATGTTAGCCTTACTGCAAGCGTCAGACTCTATCACACACTTCGTTTTGCCCACCAACAGGGGGTGGTGATGTGCGGACTGAATTATCATCAGGCTAGTTGCATGTGGCACTCTTAGTGATTTCATTATACCCTGAAGGTGAACCCTAACTTAACGTTTACTGTATACAATGTCAACTTAAATGTGGTTTAAGTTGTTAAAATAAGTGTTAAATACTGTAGCTCTGTAAGTAACTGTTGCTATAGACTAGAGTGTTTGTTCAGTAACTGAGGTCTCCATGTCTCTCTCACTAGTAAACAAAATAAGTTTTCAGGCTGGGATGCACATTTTATCCAATCAGGAGAGAGAACTCACACAGGATAGACGATACACAAGTGAAATTGGAAGTGAGTGGGGGAAGAAAGTGTTTATTAATCTTCTCAGAGCATTCTCATTTGGGCAAGTGTTTGATAGCAGCGATTGTATCCTAGCCCTCGCTACTACGCGTGTTGTGAAATTGGGTTTGTCAGATTGTTGCCCAGCCCTGATGCTCAAGTGAGCGTGTGCGTGTGCGTGTGCGTGTGCGTGTGCGTGTGCGTGTGCGTGTGCGCGTGTGCGTGTGCGTGTGCGTGTGCGTGTGCGTGTGTGTGTGTGTGTGTGTGTGTGTGTGTGTGTGTGTGTGTGTGTGTGTGTGTGTGTGTGCGTGCACGCGTGCGTGTGCAGTCGTGCACGTGTGTGTGGGGTGGTGCAGGGTCGTGGTATTTTTGGAGGAACTCCAGGGGCCCGCGGCATCGGCAGCATCCTACCAGATGAGACTAGTAGAGACATTAGCCCCATGGAGCTGCTGGAGTGCCATGTCGCACGCGTGCACACACACACACACACACACACACACACACACACACACACACACACACACACACACACACACACACACACACACACAGTGCCTCAGTGTAGTCAGGCTTACTATACTGTGACCTGGCTGGAAGCACACCCGCTGCCCTTGCATAGTCTACTGGAGGATTATTTTAAAAAGAACGTCCACTGTATATTGTCTTTAGACATGGATACTGTATCATCTATACTCTGTCTATTTCTTTTGGAGGATCTGGTCTCAATGCAAACACTCTTATGTTGTCTGTTATCAGCGCGTCTCCGGAGCAGAGTCACTGGCGCTGTGTGTCACGGCTCCACTGGCCTATATTTACATTGCTCCACATATTTACATAATCTATATATGGTTCATAGTCGAGTGTGCGGAGAGATTACCTTGGTTTGCTCTGGTTTAATTCATTGATACTATAAACATATCCCGACAACAGCACCACTTAAATAGATTACTCATCGCGTAAAGCGGCTGCTTTACCATAAGTGGGGTTGGCTGTTGCTGCTGTATAGCTGGATTGTTAGTCTAGTGTCTGATAAACAGAAACGGAAACAAATGCGTCTGTGTTTCATAGAACGGACTTGCCTTGTTGGTTAGCTGTGGTTGAAGCATATGTGAAAGGTACGCTAGACTTAAAGATGGGGTGCCGTGATCCCCCCCCCAAAAAAATAAAATAAATAAATAATCATCAGGTATTATTATGATTATACTTTGAGGAAGACTTTTCTAAAAAAGTGTACAGAAAGTGTTCAAATTATGTTTTTATGTGGCCACAACCACCTGCTCATTAACTATGCCTGGTTTTCAGGTGAGTGGTGACCCAGCTGTTGTTAGCCACACCCACAGCTGCAGTTGAATGGTAAAGGGGAGGGGATGATATTATGATGTCATTATATCAGTGTATTTCAACTGGACCTTTTGACTCTGAGGCTTTCATCTTTCAGAAAATAACCAAAAATACACAGGGAAGGCATATTATATCCACATCTGGGGGTCTATTGGAGTAATGTTAACTCCATAGACACATACAAAACAGAAAAAGTACAACAAATATGGCACCACCTCTTTTAAGAGTCTAAAAAACTAGCAGCCCCTAGAGGTTGTGTTGATCCTTGCCAAACGAGTGTTGCCGGACTTCAATCCATCCTTCAATAAAAGTGGACATTTTGGCCTTAGGGTGTCACTAGAGGAAGAGTCCTTTTGTCCAGCTTAAACGACCAAACAGGTCTGTGCATTTTTTTGGTCAACGTTTTGGTTGGCGTTTGCCCAGCGCTCACCCAGCCCAAGTGGGTGAGTCACTTTCGGGCAATCTGTCCAATATATTTTGAGATGTCTGTCCGTTTATCTGGAAACATTTACACTATAGAGAAAAGACCATGGTGTCATCCTCCAGGGACCATGAAGGTGCACAGCAAATTAAAATGTCAATCCAGGCAGTAGTTATCGGAGGCGGACATACGGACATTCTTAGAACCCCGTCACTAGCAGGGTTTAAGAACTGTCGGTTTAATTACTGTGATGTCACACACTCTTTTCTCCTTTCTCCATCCTTCTGCCCCTTCCACCAAATGTCTCCCGTTGCAGGTCTGACCCCTTCCGGAGCTTTGTCGACTACTGCCTACTGAAAATTCCTCAGGACAGACCCTCGTCGGGGGAGCTGCTGCGAGTGAGTACACTTCCTCTTTAATCCCTTTGAGCTGTGACCTCACTTCCTGTTCTCGGTCAGTCCTCGGAGCTACATGTGGATGAGTCACTCTCTCTCTCCCACCCCACCCACCCACGGCTCGCTGACGTGTGAACACACACACAGATCCCTCCACAAACAGGAACCAAACACCCCACAGGGAATAGGTTGTTCTGTCTATCTCGTTCTCGCTGTCTTTATCTCTGCCAGGAGATTATGTTTTTGCTTCCGTCCGTCCGTCAGTCCCTCCATCCATCCATCTGTCCGTCCCTCCGTCTGTCCGCCAGTGAGCAGCCGATCGCCAGCATCGCTGGCTGATCTACGTGAAACTCTGCACTCACACTTTCAGTAGGCCAAGGAAGAACCTCTTTCAAATTGGCCTCATGGTAGAGCTATAACAGGCTGATCTACTCTTTGGCCTATACTGTAACTTGTGAACTGTAGGTCGTACAGTAAAAAAAATCACACCCGTGTGAACTGAGCGGTGGAGTCTGTGCGCGCGCGTGTGTGTGTGTGTGTGTGTGCGTGCGTGCGTGCGTGTGTGTGAGTGTGCCTTGCCTGTTCTGGCCTGGCCTGAACAACAGCGCCCCTCCCTTAACATGTGTGGTCAAAAAAGGTACTACACCACAGGCTTGAGGCTACATACAGACCCACCCACCCACATACATACATACATACATACATACATACATACATACATACAAACAAACATACATACCTACACACACGGCCAAGCTATGGAGACGGTGTGACCACCGCTCAAAAAACATACTCCTTTCTTTCCACTTGCATGGATAACAAACCTGGCCTGTTAAGAGATCTGCGCTCCGAGGAGGAACATGACACAAATGGAGATGGTTCCTCTTTGACAGTGGTGGAAGAAGTACTCTGCTTTCTTACTCGAGTAAAAGTAGCAATACTACAATATAGAAGTACTCTGTTACAAGTAAACGCTGTTTAAGTAAACGGACAAAATTCAAATTTGACTCGAGTAAAAGTACAAAAGTATTGGCATCAAAATATGCTTACAGTACCAAAGTAGCATATAACTAAAGCTTTCAAATAATTGTAGTGGAGTACAATATGAGATGTAGTGGAGTAGAATTATAAAGTATTGGAGGAAAATAACACAGTGTGAAGTGAGCGGTGCTTTTTATTAATTCATTTCATTAAGCGTCCCGCAAAGCTTGGCCAATGAGCCAAGTGTGGGACATAAATACGTACACACAAACAGACAAAACCAGATATCGGAGCGGTTAGCACCGCTCAAAACTTAAATACTCAAGTAAAGTAAAAGTACCTCAGAATGGTACTTCACAATACTTGAGTAAATGTACTTTCCCACCGCTGGTCTTTGAAAACAAACAAATCACTGTGGCCAATTATCAGCCTTATCTCACATAGCATCCTGTCCTGCCGACAAACGATGGTAATCTGTGCGTGGTCGTTGTATTTCTGCGTAACTGAGGGGTTGATCTTTTTGTTTGCGTGACCCTCAGGTAATCCTTTTGGCCTCTTAAGAGTTTTACATTCTAGGGAATCACGCTCTGGCTAGCCCACCAGAAACCTTCCTTTGGATAGAGGCAGTGGTGGCATCCACACTTGCCCGGCAGAGGGAGAAGGGGCTCAGACAGAGATATCCAGTTAAGGGGGCCGAGTTAGGGCCACGGGGGTAGCTTTTTCCCTGCTAGGATCTGCGGCAGGGGATATGAATCCACTCCCTCTAACATCCGTTCGACCCAAATCCTGTCTGGAAACCCATTAAAGGGAGTTAAATACCAAACAGACCTTGGGATCAGTGTCAAGGGGGTCTTCGCTGTGGGGGGGTGGGGGTGGCACACTCATTAATACCCCACTTTCACTTGTCAGACACACACACACACACACACACACACACACAGACACACACACCCCTCCAAGCTCTTTAAGGGGAAATCGGGTCACTAATCTGTCCGTGATCTATCACTGTTCTCGCTTTGCGTTGCGTTTCATTCTCTCTCTCTCTCTCTCTCTCTCTCTCTCTCTCTCTCTCTCTCTCTCTCTCTCTCTCTCCACCTTATCCAAAAAGAAAACACGTTTATAAAGTCCTACACTCCCACAGAATGGCAAGACCCAAGCTGAATCAACCCGCCCCCCCACTGGCAAGAGCTACTAATGATGCTGTAGACATGAAGTCAGGGTTTAGGATTGCATGGGAATAACCCTCCTCCTTGTATTGGGGGGGGGGGGGGGTTGTTTGATTTCCTCCTTTTTTTAGTTTTTTTTTAATCCCAGAGATAACTTGTCTCTCTCCCAGCTCAGAGGTTGATGGGACGGAAGCGTCCAGCAGTAGCAGCAGCAGCTGCCCGCTCCACCCACTCGTCCCCCGTCAGAAAACGGGACAAAGCGCAACGACAGCTCGTCTCTATTTTCAGAATGTGATGTCATCCCTCGGGCCCCCTTCTTCTTTTAAGTCACAATTTTACACTCCCGTCGTTACAGACTCTTGCGCCGGGCATATAGGCGATTTACGAGCTCAAAGCGTGTCGCACCGCGGCTGCGTTGTGAGCTTGTAGATTGTCTGTTTCCGGGCACGGGACACCGACATGCGATGGAAGTATAAATCAGGCCCATTACGGCAGCATCTGTCAGACTCTGTGTGGGGAGAATGGATTTAAATAGACTTAAAAGAGATGGATATTCTTTCTTATATTCTACAATTTTAGTTTGTCCATCCCATCCATGCCTTTCTGTCTCGGGCATGCATGCATTTCAACCACAGGGCCATTTTAGCCGATAGATATTTCATGAATGAGTGTGCAGGTGTGCATGCGCCTGCGCTTATGGCATGTGTGTGGAGAGAGGGGGGAGGGGGTGGGGGGCATGGATTACATGTGTCTAGTGTTACTACAGGATGTGAGAAACGGCAGGGCTTCCACTAGGCTGAGCAACCTGCTCATGGCGCCCTCTAGTGACCACTGGAATTGTGGCACTCAAGTGCAAACTGAGTTTCTTATTATGCTATGAATGAACTTTATGGGTGATACTGTACGTCGTCGGTTATCAAAGTTGGGGTCCGGGGATCTGCTAGGGGTCCTTGTGGAGGTTCCAGGCGGTTCCCCTGCAAAATAAGTTAATATAGCATAAAGATCAGTGTAACCAGTTCAACCCTACACCATTGACTGATTGATTGAATACTTTATTAGCAGTTTGCAAAAAAAAAAGAAGAAATACAAGGTCAATACAAGGTCTGCCAAGAGGATTTAAACCCAAGAAAGCCTATGGCATGTTTCCATTGGGGTCCTTTGTACTCAATTCATATAATTCATTCGAATATCGAAACCATGATGCTAATGTCACCAACAACAAAACATTGTGTATCGATCGATGCCATTTGAACAAAGTCTTGTTTAACTCTCCGACCTCTCTCTCTCTCTCTCTCTCTCTCTCTCGCTGTACCCAGCATGACTTTGTGCGTCGGGAGCGTCCGCCGCGGGTCCTCATCGACCTCATCCAGAGGACCAAGGATGCGGTGCGAGAGCTGGACAACCTGCAGTACCGCAAGATGAAGAAGATCCTCTACCAGGAGAAGCACAACGGCCCCATGGGGGAGAGCCAGGAGGAGGAGGAGGTGAGGATCAGTCAGGAGGAGGAGGAGGTGGAGGTGAGGATCAGGGATGATTTCGTTGACCGCAACTATGACGTAAAGTATTCGTCGACTACCTTTTATCACCGACGAAAACTGAATAAAAACGAAATAAAAACTAAGCTATGATGACTAAAACTAAGACTACTGTATGTATATTGACAATTTCATCAATAAATGAAAACAAGACTAAAATGTTACGGAGGGATTACTGAAGAAGAGATCCGCTAGAACTAAAAGTGTGTCACGGCCTGCCGAAATACATTTTAGGCGACTAAATTAACTGTAGATTTAGTCGACTAAAATTGTTTGGTATTTAGTCAACTAAAACTAGAGTTTATTCGAAAGACTATGACTAAAGCTAAATCCAAATATAATTATTTTGAGAGGTTGTGGCCTGAAAAGGTTGAGAACCTGTGCGATATTCAGAAAAAAAAAAAAAAAAAAAATATTGATGCAACTCTATTTTGCATTGGTTCTCAAAGTTAGGTCCATGGACTCTCTGTGTTAGGTCTGTAACTCTTAAGTCTTACACTCTCAGAGTTATGGTGGTCCTTGAAATGGAACAAAGAACCACCAGTATTGTAATTGCTTAGCACATGTAAAGTCCATATACCAACTGCGGTTCCCGGAAACGGTTCTGGAGACAATTCCAGGTTCCCCGGATCCCAAACCTCTTCACCCCTGTGGTCTTCAAATGTCCCTGACACAAACCCTTTTTTCCGTGTCCCTCCCAGGACAGCGAGGCGGCCAGCTGTAAGATGAACAGCCTGGGCAGCAACCACTCCATCCCCAGCACGTCAGTCAGCACGGGCAGCCAGAGCAGCAGCGTCAACAGCATGCAAGAGGTGCTGGACGACAGCTGCTCCGACATATGTGCGCACCACCAGGACTACGACATCACCCTGGACTCCTCCTCCCCGCACCCCAAAAAGGTAGAGAGAGAGACCAGGGTGTGTGTGTGTGTGTGTACTTGTGTTACTGTGAGGTCCAAATGTCCAGTTACACACTGGTGTAAAGTAAGTGCATTTACTTAAGTACTGTACTTACAGTAAGTGCAATTTTGAGGTATTTGTACTTTCGTCGAGTATTTCCAATTTGCAATACTTTAACTTCTACTCCCCTACTTGTCGGATCCAAATATTGTACTTTTACTCCACTACAATTATTTGAAACTTTTAGTTACTAGTTACTTTGCAGATATAAATTATAATATTATACTTTTACTTAAGTAACAAATGTGAGTAGCCTACTTTTTCCAACACTGCAGGTACGTACATAGAGGTTATGTTTATGGGTTACGGTAGGACTTATGCCATATTATAACTTAGTTGTATGCCAGTGTCACTTGGCAGATCTACAAACTCTCATCGCAGTGTGAGCTCTAGAGCTTGTAGAGCACCTATTTTTGGCTTTAATTTAAGGGTTAAAATGTTATGAATTGGCATTAATGAAAATAACGTCCTAAAACGTTGGAAGTCCTCACTGTGTAGTAGTACAATACAAGTGTATGTGACTGTGTGTGCGTGTACAGTGTGGACGAGGACGGACGAAAGACAAAAGAGAGCCAGCTCTTCTCACTGCTAATGGACACATGGACAGGTTTCTGGTAGACATACAGTACAGATCGGCAGATTCCAATTGTAGATTTCTGGTCTAGATTTAAAAGTGCTTTTAAATCTAGACCAGAAATCTGCCAGACACACTGGTAAGGATGCCAGTAAGAGCGGCCTTTCAAACGGACAGTTTCAGTGAGACAATGCCCACCCATCCCAACACTCCCCTCCTAAGAAAAAAAAAACTTGATGTGTGTCAACATCAGCTGACGGGCTGTCGCTCGTCTCCGATTGTCTCCTACCCACCCTGTTTCCTCACCCCGCAGTAGGCAAATACCTAAATCCATGTGCAATTACTGCCGTTGCCCTCAGCATTCATGCAGGACAATTATATCCTATCTTAGGCTTAGGCTATAACAGAATCAGACTCTGTAGACACTAGACTGCTTTCAGTCTAGTGATGAAAGAGCATTCTGTGACTATAAAGCCACTGGTTCAATGCTCAATGTAAAGCACAATTCACGCTTGGAGCGACAAGAAAGTTCTGGTGTTTAAGCCAAAAAATAAATAAAAGAAATCCCAAGACAAAAATGTATTTTCAGACCATGTCTGGGGTGTTTCACTGAAGTTCTGAACTGCCTTCACTGAAGTGTGTAACTAACTAATAGGCCTGTATGAGCTATGGGATATCTGAATTTCCCCTTGGGGATCAATAAAGTATCTACAGTATCTATCTATCTACGGTATGTTCATTCCTACCTACATTCCTACCGTAGGTGGTATAACATGCAATTCAAATCCGATCTGTCCGGGTCTGGCCATTCTGACACTGAAGCCTGACACTTATACTTTGTCGAGCGACAGTGTCAATCACCAGAAATTATAAAACAAACTATAAGCTCACAACGCGACGCAATGTGTGAGTTTGTAGTTCGGCTACATTCCTCACATTATGTTGTTGTCCTTACATTATCACAGCAAACGAATGCAGATTGGGCGACAATGTCTGACACTCAATACACAAATCCAATCCGATGACCATTTGTAAATAACAGTGTGGACAGTCTGTCCTAAAGAGTGTGTTTGAGGGACACATGACAATTGCCTGCAGTCTGCACAAAGCATTAGAGTGAGAACGGTGTGTGTTGGACTAATGTGAGTTCACCCACTGGCATCTACAAAAGATACAAAGCTACAAAGTGAAGCAGCATATCTGTAGCCGGGTTGCTGTTGAAGTGTTGATCAACACACTTGTTGGTGTCAAGCAGAGGTCTGCTGAGCAAGAAAAATACAAAAGAAAATATTGTTTTTGTAAATTAATGCCCTACCTGATCATACTACAGTGTCACACAAAAGTTGCCTTTTGCTATTTTTGAATTTGAACCCTGAAAAGCAACAGTTTTGGACATAATGAGGTTTCCACCCGACAAGAGACGATATAAAGGAAAATATAAAGCTATGGGGTTAAAAAAAGATAAACAAAACATGGAACTGGCTGACAGAAATAATTTGTTTCACTCCCCGTGACAAGCTGGAATCGTGTGAAGAGAGAAGGCGAGTGGAAATGGTTAAACATCACTTGGTCGTTTTGTAGCTTTGTAGCTGCAGTTGGAGTGAGCACAACTTGGACAGTACAGTATAGCTTTACAGATTATCTAGCAGCTATAAATGTTGGGCGTCGCTTCGTATCTTCATGTCGCCGCTGGCTTCCATTTGTAACTGCCAGCATGAACGAACGCAGCACACTGGAAGCAGTGCACACACTGTTTCTACAAACATCCGGCGCGTTACTGTGTTTTCAAGAACACGTGTAAACGCCTGTGCCTCAAGTTGAAACACATACACACACACACGCACTCTCTCTCTCCTGCTCACCACATCAAGTCACTTCACTGACACACAATCACACCAGAATAACAAAGGCGCTTATCAGATGTCTTGTGTTTGCAAACGCACACACACACACACACACACACACACACACACACACACACACACACACACACACACACACACACACACACACACACACACACACACACACACACTCTCTCTCTCTCTATCTCTATCGGGAATATCCGGCGTGTGTTAAAAAGCAGCAGGTTATGGCTGTCATTTTCTTTTTGTCTTGTGACATGAGTCTGAATAACTACGTCGCGCACACTGTGTCAGCTGCCGTCTGCGTTTGTATACGGAACAAGAGGAAATGACATGCACGTAGTTTTAAGACGGCAGTGAAGCCACTCACATTGGTCTCCCGGGCTCATGAGCTCATCAGCCGTTTCAAGAATGCCGGGTAGAGTCCGGCTTGGCCAGGTGGTCAGGCCAACAAGAACAATCAGTGTTCTTGGGTAAGAAGAACATGCAGGCATTGGATTGTGTCCATGTCTCTGCACTAGTGACCCCCTTCCAAAGAGCTTGCTTTGTTCCCTATGGAGACATAAAGAGTCTACTCAAATCATTGGCTTAGGAATTTGTCAAAAACTAAAACATTTCCATGAATTCAAGTCTACATGGGGTGAGTAATTGACTATGACTAAAGTAAAAAGTCTCCATTCACTCTATCGTGTCCATGGATTAAAATGGCGGATCAGTTTGTTTACTTTCGGTCGCAAATCTAAAATCCTAACCGCGGCTGATCGTCACGGCCCAGCGTTTTTTCTGCGTTCTTGGAAGTAGATTCCGAAATAAAGCAGCTTCTTTGCATCAGCAATGAATGGAAGCCTAGGGAGATGATGCTGGCAGCCGAGTTGCATCATGCGATATGTAGTGCTTTCGCTCACCAGCGGGCACAGCGTCATCTGTTTACCTGGTAACCATGGTAACCAGGTAACACGTCCCTGGACGAGATAACGGGGCCGTGGTGCCGCACCGCCATGAATCTTATCACGTTCCTGGACGAGAAGTGTTAAAGGCTAGGCTATTCAAAAATCTACAAACAAAATCTACAAGGTCACACAATGTGTCGCGATGTGATGCATGGCGAGCTTGTAGACCTGCCATATTCGGGGGGGGGGGGGGGGGAATGAAAAACTGTGGACATTTTTTGAATAATCTTGAAAAACTTTGTGTTTCAGGAACACCACTATAACTGGGACGATGGGGTTCACAGGGACCACCGGCCAGAACTGAGACCAGTCTCCTCGGACAAGAGCAGCCAGGCTCACAACTACAAGAACCAAAGTCGCTTCGCCACCATCAAGTCTGCCTCACTGGTCAGTTTGAAAGATCACCTCTCAGGAATACAAATGTAGGGCAGCAATTACTGTCTAGCGTATTTTAAATCTAAATTATATATTTTTATATCAAACAAATCAATTCAAAAGAAAATACAAATGAGATTGTTCATAATCATCTAAATTGAGACTGATTAACCACTTAGCTATATACAGTACGTATACAGTACTTTAGCATCGCTTTGTGAGAGTTGTCCCACGATAGATTTTATTCAAATCTTTTATTTTTTTTATCAATTAAATCCATTAGTTTGTCTAACTGGTGCACTGCAAAGATGACATAAACATTGTAATTTCTAAGGCAGCCAAACACTTTTACGACAAATTATACTTTGGTTGCGTTTTATTTTGCCACACAGGACTTTTTTGACAGAGCACTTTAATAAATCTCTGTTTGGCGCAGTGAATTTAAAAGGGTAAATACGATAGAGAGAGAGAGTGAGAGTCGAAAGTGGTTCTTCCAGCGAGTGGCGAGATTGTTCACAGGCTGTCGATACTTTTTTCCGCCACACTCTTCAGACTTGCTCTCTGTGTGAGCGCTGCCTGTGGCTGTGACAGCAGCGGCAGTGAAGGCTAGTGGTGATGTAATGTCTCGCCGCGCCAAAGAGCCGACAAAGGATCCACAACGGATGAAAACATCGGCGGTGGAGGGTGTATGATTACATTTTCAAGTGTGTGTCTGCGCTTCCGTTCCCTGTTCCTCTGAACAGTCAAATCCCTGATGCTGATTTATCCGTTCGTAACTCTGAGAATGTACAAATGCTGTGACAGCTTGTGCTCTTTTACTCTTCCATCACCTGTTCATTAAAGTCTCTCCCTTTGTATTTATTTCTCATCTTTAATCTTCCCACATCTCTTCTCTTCTCTTCTCTTCCCACATCTCTTCCCACATCTCTTCTCTTCTCTTCTCTTCTCTTCTCTTCTCTTCTCTTCTCTTCTCATTTTCTCTTCTCATTTTCTCTTCTCTTCTCTTCTCTCTCATCTCTTACCTCATCCTCTCCTTCATTCACCCATCGTCTTTATCCCCCCCCCACACACACACACACACACACACACACATACTTCCTCTCCAGCAGTTGCTAATACATCATTCTCAGGTCCTACTCCATGTTCTATGTTGTGAGTTGAAGGGGAAGGGATCTCTCTCTTGTCTGTTGTCATGGTTACGGGCTCCTGTAAGCAGCCTAGTAGTTGTAATGCGCGCGCGTGTGTGTGCACGTGTGTTTGTGCGCTCACATGTGTGTTTCCACACATGTGTGTGCGTGCGTACAATACATGTGTGTCCTCCCACGACCCAACGTCTTATGAGTCAATTCTTTGTTGTCTTAAACCAGGTATTAGACAAACTGAGAGGGGACGTACGCGCGCGTGTGTGTGTGTGTGTGTGTGTGTGTGCGTGCATGCACCTATCCTCCTGGGTTCACTATTGATGACTGCCAATTGCCTTTATCAGTACGCACACAATTGATATACTGTAGGATGTTAGCGATCTTAGCATTAGCGTACCATCACTTGTAATAATCAGCAAAACCAGTGTCCTACCCTGGAAAACTACTATATTTTCATAGCAGCAGTTCTCAACAGCTATATCAGATGTCCTTTTGAGAACATCAGGAAGTGTTCTTTGCGTATGGACAATGGTGAGGGCTTTGCAGAGGACTTTCTGTCATTCACCAAGGCTGTTTATACGACGCCGTCACAAGATAGATCGTTTGTAGATCGTCACAAATAGACGATCTACAAGCTCACAATGGGTTGCGTCGCAAAACACATTGCGAGCCTGTAGATTGTCCGTTTTCGGCAGGCGACAGAAAGTATCAATCAGGTCTGTTTATATGTGGAGGAGGCGGCTGTATACTGGCTCTCCAACCATGTGACACCTTCTCTCCTCTCCCGCCCGCCCGCTCGCCCAGCGCCAAACGCATGACATCATCGCCTTCCCGCTGAACACAGAGAGCCGTCCCCAGATTGGCCTCGGCTCACTGAGACTGGAATGAGCAGGTAGATGGAGGGAGAGAGAGAGTAGAGAGTGAGTGAGAGAGAGAGACGAACAAGGAGATGGAGAGAGAACGTAGTGAGTGAGAGACGAAAAAAGGAGGGAGAGAGAGACCAACATGAAGGGAGGGGGAGAGGAGACGGATGCAGGGAGAGAGATGTGTGTGTGTTTGGGTGGTGGGGAACAAAGGTGCCAGGACGATAGAGAGGTAGAAGAAGAAAGGCTGAGGAGATTGAGACGGCAGAGTGGCATCCTCCTTTCGATTACACCATAATTATCCAGAGAGACTTAACAAGTATCTAGTCAGTAAACGGATTAAAATAAATAACATTAACAGAGTGCACAGCGCAGCTAAACAATGCAGCATCTGTCTATTGAACATGCTATCTCAATAACATTCTGTACATTTGAAACCATAAGGTAATCAGTGCACCTTGCATCTGTCTAAATCACATTGGTCAATGAAAGAATCAGATGGTGGTCAGCAAAGATTGAAGGGAAAGAGAGAGGAGGACCTGGAGGCGGAGAGCGCCATCTGGAGGAGAGAGAGAGAGGTGGGTGAGGGAGAGAGAGAGAAGGAGTGATGTCCTCGAAACATTTCAGCCTCAGTGTAATATTCAAGTTATTACACTTGGTTTTTCAACCAAGTGATCTTATTTTGGTTCCATTTGTACACTCTCAGAGTTAACACAGAGGATTTCATAGTGTAGATTAGAGTCCCAGAGTAAAAAAAACAAAACAGCATCACAACCAGGGGTCATCAATATGTCTGTATACTGACAAATGTGGCAAGACTTGTCCTTGTCTGTGGCACATTCTAGATTTTCTTTTTCTTTTTCCATAAACAAGGATCCATGTGGTTCCATTTGCACACTCTGAGTTGCAGACCTGTAATGGTCATTCAGGGCTAGCTCTATATGTATTTCTGGTAATGTTATTGTCCGCTCATGTCCATGTCCGTGCCAAAAATAGGATTTTTACAAGAACGTCCACCACAAATTAGCATGGCGATGACCCCTGAACACAACAATCATAAATGGTGGTGTAATGCCAATAAAACCGGTTGTCCTTGACATAAAAAAGCAGTCGTTCCCTGGGTTTTGTAACTACCCCACTACACCTACCTACCTCCACCCCCCCAAAAAAAATCGAAATAAAAGCTGGAATTCATGGAGTCCTTCTGGGACAGTTGAGATGTCAAATCTCAGAGAGGCTGTCATTTTAACAGATCCCCTCCGGAGTCCCTAACGGACAGAGGAGGATGCAGCGTGCGTGCGCGTGTGTGTGTGTGCGTGTGTGTGTGTGTGCGCGCGCGTGCGTGCGTGCGTGTGCGTGCGTGTGTGTGCGCATCCACAGGAAACACAGAGTAGAAGTAACGGGCACAAAATAGGTTTCTGCTTCCTGTGTTTAGACTGATGATTTTACCAGGACGTTGCTGTCGCCTGTCGGGCAGAAACCTCCCATCTCCATATTTAATCTCTTTATGTTTAGTTTTGATTTTGTAAGTGTATGCCCAACTTTGTCATGCAACAATGTCGCTACAAAAGTGGCAAAAATAAACAATCTACAAGCTCACGTTGCGCGTTGTGAGCTTGTAGATTTGCTATTTTTGCTATTTCTGTTTTTTTTTTTTTTTTTTTAAGTGAAAGTGGTTAAGTCTCACCGTTGGTTTTATACATTTTAATAAATAGTTGGCCCGTGGAGATTGAGATATTTGTATTGTTCAAAAATATTTCAGTATACCGGTATTCAAAATATTTCTAAAATGTTCTTGTAGATGAAAGTGAAAGAGATTTTGTTGCTATATATACACATTTTAAGGGAACTCCCCCTCAAGGGCCTCTTGGAGTCCCCGGACCCCACTTTGACTATTGCAAAGTGACTAAATGCTTAAAAAATGCTTTCTGTGGACACAGCCCCTAACATTAGTTTTTTTTAGAGCTGTTTCCCTGTGAAGTGAAAGTTTTAATAAGGTTAATTTAAGTTAAGTGAAGTTATGTAAAGCATGCAGCATCAACACAAGGATTCCAGATGCGGCAAACATCTCTTTAGAGAGTTAATTAATTGTCTCCCCCCCCAAGAAAAAACAAAAAAACAAAAAACACATCAGGTGTTCCTCGCAGCTGCGCGTTTCTTTCAGTTAAAAGCACCTCGACCAGGCCAAAGGGAGAGCGACCGCTCTCTAATTAATCAGTTTCAGCCGCTCGCTTGCTCGCCCACTAATCTCCCTATAGGGCGCTCGCCGTTGGCTCGTGCCAAAATATCATGATCCTCTGCCTTTGCACTCTCTGATCCCTGTGTGAAAGGGTCCGTCACATCACATGACGTGACTTGGCCCTTTGTGGCAGCGGGTGCCGTGGCAGCGAAGCAAGTGACTGGGATTGGGAGCGGCGCTCTTACAGTAGGGGTATTGATTCAGCACCAGCCAGATTAAAGTGGGGGAGGCCCGCCTCTCCACTCTCCATCTCTCCTCTCCTCCCCGGCCCAGACCCCCCCTTACCTATCAATTTTTCTCTCTTCCCCCCCACAATAATTGTCAAGTTTTGATTTACCCATTTGGTTACATTTGTGCCCTCTTGGAGTTACAAATGGATAAATTGCTTAGATCTTACACTTATCAGAGTTGAATCAACACTTTTCTTTTGCTGCGTACCCCATACCTCTCTCTCCCATTTTCTCTCTCTCTCTCTCTCTCTCTCTCTCTCTCCCCCTCTATTCCTTTCTTCCACCGCAACCCCACCCCCTCCCATTCCCAACATCTCTCACTTCTTTCTCAATGAGGTATTCATGTGACCCACCTGCTGTCCGCCGCTTAGCTGTTAGCCGCACTAAAAGGCCGTCTCTGTGTTGGTGTTGGCCCGTGGAGCCGGCCTGCCTCATTCGCAGTTCACACGGGCTGCCTCTGCCACCGCCTGCCCAGGGCGTGCAACCAGGGGGGGGAGTGCGGTGGGGGTCGTCCTATAGGGTTGGACTCGGGGCAGCATCGGCGCTCAGAGGGGTGGGGGTCCGGGGGGGCATTGGCGGCTGTGGGGGTCTGTCAGGCATAGGATGCGCCGCACAAGGGTTCTGGATGCTGGCGAGCTTGGTTAACGTCGCCACCATGTTTGGCCTACGGAGCTCGGGCGGGAGTTATGAGAAGATGCGGAGCGAGTATTACCTGGACGTGGAGAACCCTTTCTGTCCTCAGGTTGGTGCACGGGGGGGGAGATTTCGTTGGGAAAGTTGGGGAGTAGCTCGAGTTGGTGCCGGTGGTTTTGCTTCATGTATGGGGAGGGTGTTGTGAAAGTCATTTAGAAGTTAGCCGTATAAATGATATTTGGTTCCCCTCACTTCATTTGTCTTTGAATTTCCTTGATTGCTTTGTGGACGCCTGAGCTCTGTCATCTGTGGTTTGTGCGTGCGTGTGTGTGTGTGTGTGTGTGTGTGTGTGTGTGTGTGCATGCGTGCGTGCACTCGCTATTCAGATGAAAGGGCTTTTGTTGGGGCTGCGGTGGTAACCTCATCCAAACAGGGAGCTGAGGGACTTCAGTATTGCTTTTCAAGGTCTCTTTCTTTATCTCCCCAGGCCAGCTGAAACGTGCTTCTTGCTTGTCGTGCTGATTTCGAGCGATTTCTATTTATCAAGATCAAGGAGGAGACGTTATAGCTTTAAATACATTTCCCGCTTTTCACTCCCTGTCAGAAATAGCTGGCCTGGATTCAACGATTGATAATGAACTTGTGGAAAAAAGGACAGCTGACAAACCGAAGGGAACTGCGTGCATGTTCTCAGTAGCTATTTTGCTGTGCCATCTCAATGCGTACCATATTCATGTTAAACACAAGTGACGCCGCTGAGCCTTCTGAAAAGGCCAAGCAAATATCCCATGTGTCCCATTTTTTCCTAACCTCGGTCACCTCTCTTGTCCCCCACTGACCACAACACCCCCAATGGGAGTGGTGGTAAAGTAACAAAGTATATTGTGGTATTGCTGCTTTTACTTAAAGGAGTTGTTCACCACTTTTCAACCTGTCTTCATATAATAGGTCCTCACTAATGTTCATGATAAAATATCAAAAAAATGTTCTACTCAGTCCAAGTCTCCTAGGAGAGCTGTGGGAAGTTCAGAATCCATCGTCTTGTGACATCATCATTTTCATTTTTGAAAAAAATATTTAGATTTTTATTATTGCGAGAACAATGGCTTCCACTCTAAAATTGCAACTTTTCAGGAATAGAAAGCCTGCAGTTTCTATAAGCTGGATTGGCAATCGATGATGTCACAAGACGATGGGTTTCTGACCTGCCCAAAACCCTCCTCTGAGGAAAAAAACTAAAAACTAAAAAAATAATATTTATTTACTATTTTTGAGTGAGGACCAATTATATGAACATAGGTTGAAAAGTGGTGGAGTGCCCCTTTAAGTAAAAACCACTGCCAACAGGTGACCGAGCAGGTCCACAAGCATTCTTTTCTCAACGGGCCAGAAAATTAAGGCCCGGCCCTAACTGGGCCCTACGAACAATTACAGAAAACCAGAAAAGGTGTCATTATGCTTAATCTTCAAAGTCACGCATCCAGCAAGCTTTGAATTGAGCCGATTGGACTTTCCATTCCAGAGATTATGGCCAAAACATATTGAAAACTGCCATTTTCGCTTCAGTTTTGGCCATTTTCACTAACAGGCCTCCTACTTGTAACTGAATATATTTGATATTGTCGTATTGTTACTTTGACTTTAACCCATTTAGACCTGGAAAGCCTATACGTTGCCATACCTTTTTAAATCCGGGAAAGCATTTTGGTTGTTGTCAGGCAGAAACCTCCTACAGTAGCTCCCTATTGTTGTGTTACTTCGTAATCATCTTCTTACTTGATCATACTAAACACACAAAAGTAGATGATCCACTAGCTCAAAACATGGCTATCTTTCTTTATTTGAATCCTGAAGAGTAACAGTTTTGGACAATATATAGCAGCATGATAATGTATTTCTTTTTATTTGCTTTTGAATATAAAAAAAAAGAAAGCCTTTTATTGAAAGGACAGGAAATGGGGAGAGAGATGGGGAGTGACACGCTACAAACGAGGTCGGCTGGCATTGCAGCCTAGGGTGCCCGGACCACCACGCCGCTGGCCCGGGGCCCTAAATGTGTTTTTCAAGTAAAACATCTGACTAACTTCTTTCCATGGTTCCGACAGGTGACCAAACAGATCCACGAGCATGAGCAGGAGAACGAGCTGCGTGAGCAGATGTCGGGCTATAAGCGCATGCGGCGGCAGCACCAGAAGCAGCTGATCGCCCTGGAGAACAAGCTGAAGGCGGAGATGGACGAGCACCGCCTCAAGCTGCAGAAGGAGGTGGAGACGCAGGCCAACAACGCCTACATCGAGCTGGAGAAGCTGGCCAAGAGGCACGCAGCGCACGCCGACAAGGAGGTGAGAGGAGATGGCCGACCACCCCAAATCCATATGACCCCGCATCTGAAAATGTTTTGTAGCAGGGATACCCAGAAGAGAATCTGTGTGTGTTATATGTAACCTTAACTGCTGTGTGACTCTGGGTGACTGAATTTCCCCCTTGGAATAATAAAGGTATCTATCTATATTATATATAAAAAGAGAACGGTGTGAAGTTCGCTTGAGCCGAATCAGCGCAGTTCGAGTTGCGTTCCTTTCCGATAGGGACAGAATAGTAATGTTTTGGCGAGAGCGTTTGCCCCAACTGCCACTCAATGTGGCTACTGGCCAATCACAGCGTGTCCTTGCACAAGCATACTGGCCAATCACAGCGCGCGCCCATGCACAAGCGGTATAGGTTTAGGGATGACGCGGCTCAGTTGGTTGGGGATTGTATAGTCGGGACTCGGGAGTGTTAATATTTTACACGTCATAGAATGAAGTATAAAATAGCTGCGATTCTTTTTCCATGTCAACTCTTTGAAAAGGTTTGCCTGTAATGGCATGCCCAAAATAGGGATGTCAGGTTATAAATGGACTGTTCGGAGGTGAGGAGAAGAGAATTCAGAGGGACATGATGTTCATTAAAACGCTCTTACTGTATAGCAGGCAAATGGAATGTATGCTCATTATACTGTGCTTGGAAAGTGGTGTTTTCAAATCTCAGCCACTGGCGATTGCCAAGACCGGGCCTTCATTCCACACCCCAGAGAGAGAGAGAGAGAGAATAAAAGTTGAAGCTAATGATCATGACGCTTTGCATTTTCTCACTGTCGGGTGGAAACCTTGTATGTCATAAAAAAAATTACCTTTCCGGAAATGGAGAAAAAAGAGCCTTTGATCCAGTGTAGTTATTATTTAATCACAAGCTCTTGTTAATACTGTTCATTGTTTCAGTATTTACAAAACCATACGGACATAATTTTCACAGAAATAGTGAAAATAGCTTGTCTGAGATGAGATTGTAGTAGGGCATACATTTAGGGGGGGGGGGGGGGAACATAAAAAGTTGAAATTATGTAAATGCAAGGTTTCAGCCCGACAGCAAATATTTGGAGTTTCTCCAGTCGTCATGAAGCACAACGCTGTAAGGAACGTTTGGATTGGGACCATCCTGCTGCCACCCAGTGCTGCCAAGATAAAATACAAGGGCTTAAAAAAAAAGTGTCACACGCAGGGTCGCTCAGATTAGTACGTACAGTGGCACGCCATGGAGGAGCATGCATGCATGCCACCCAGGGATATAGTGTCATGTCTTCATGTACACCAGTGGTTCTCACCCTGTGGGCCGTGGCCCTCTGGAGGGCTGTGGGGTAGGTGTTTTGCAGGTGGGCCCCAAAATAATTGCCAAAACACAAGATCTTAACGATTTTAATGATATATATTGTCGCTGTTGGTCAGAAACCGCTTACAGTATCTCCATATTCGAATGTTTTGTGTTTTTCCCAAATTAACGGCCCTATAGTACTTAAAGGAGCTATAGTCAACTTTTTCTTGAAAAACGGATGCTAAAATAAAAATAATGTTTCGAAAATATTTTATAAAAAAATAAGCTTCATATATGTGTTTCTATTGAAAAATGACCACGAAAAGCGTAACATAATGATAAAATAATCATTTTGGCCATTGTCAGAACGACACTTTGTTTACATCCTAGTCTATAGACTAGGATGTAAACAAAGTGTCGGCCCTACAATGAAAAAGTTGACTATAGCTCCTTTAATATGTACTGTAGGCCCTATCATACTACAGCATTTCACAAAAGCATCTAAAGTAGCAGATCCACAAGCATTTTGAGCTTGTAGATCTGCTACTTTTGTACTTACTGAATACTGAAAAGTATTGTACTGTTTTGGACAAATGAGGTTTCCAACCAACAGAGACGATATAATATATAGTAATATTAAAAAGTGATGCCAGTATAACGTAAAATATGATATGTTAATTCCATTTATGCAAGGTGGAACATAATCGATTGATTGATCATTAAAACAAACATGCTCTGAAAATGCATGCGGCCCACCCGTGGGTCCTGATCCAGAAACTGTTTTGAGAACCACTGCTCTACACAAACGCAACACATGTCTCACAGGCAGCGATGTCTAGTTACTAGTCGTTAACGCACTCGTGAAATAATGACATCACAGGGCTGTACATCCTGTTTTTCTTATGCTTGAGTTGCTTTAGCATCATTATAGCATTCCAGTGTAGATGTTGTGTTCCAGTGGCAGACCCCCAGGACTTGATTCAAAGTATAGATACTCCTGGTCAAATATTACTGTTATTCTGTTATTCTGCAGACGGCAGAGAAATCCACGGATGGCCGAGAAATCCGCGATAATTTCCCCAATCGCAGGATTCATGGGGGGACTATGACATTTTGCCCAAAAAATAGAAGGTTTTCCAGAAATAAATAAATCCCCAAAAATACTGTACTATAGTACTCAAATAAATGTTGTTACATTCCACCACTGCCTATTAGGGGTGCAGGAAAAAATCGATTCGAACTTGAATCGCGTTTCTAACATGGTACGATTCAGAATCGATTCTCATTTTCCATTTCTTTTTTTTTAATTATTATTATTAGATAGATATTATGTTGTGTTTGTACAAGTTAAAAGAAGGTGTGCAAGCATGAATAAATCAGACCTGTTGTCTTGGATTCACCTTTGTGTGGTTACATTATTGCAATAAGTTGATAAAACCTTAACAATTATTAAAGCTACGTAAACGTACTCTGCTTTCATGCCAGCAGACTGGAGTAGATCCTATGAATTGAATAGAGAATCGTTTTGAATCGAGAATCATTTTCAAATCGGGAAATAATCGTTTCTGAATCGAATCGTTTGGATTTGAAAGAATCGAAGACAAAAAAAATCAAATCGTGACCACAAGAATCGATTCTGAATCGAATCGTGGGATACCCAAAGATTCGCAGCCCTGCTACCTACAGTATGTTCTACTGAGACCTCCAGGCTAGAAAGCTAACCCCTGCATTGTAAGCCTGTCTAAATCTGCTATAAAAGACTTTTTATACATTTTATACATTTGAAAACTTGTGAAAGGGACATTCTGCATGATGATTCTACTTGTAACAGAGTACTTCTACAGTACATTGCACTATTGATACTTTTACTTGAGTAAAGCATGCGAGTACTTTTCCCACCACTGTTCCTCATGCATGTGTCCCGTGTCCCTCACAGATGAAGACTGCTCTGGCAGACGAGAAGAAGTTCCAGCAGCAGATCGTGGCCCAGCAGAAGAAGGAGCTGACCACCTTCTTGGACAACCAAAAGAAGCAGTACAAACTCTGCAAGGAGAAGATTAAGGAGGTCTGTTGTTGTTGTTTGTTACATTTACTCCTCAGTGGCCAAAATAGCAGATGAACAAGCTCACAGGTAGAGCCCTGCATCGGGAGCGGGTTCCCGGACCCAGCGCAAGATCGGGAACAAGCGGTCAAAATAAAAACAGCTGGGCCCGCAAAATCCCACATCCTCCCGCAAAAACAGATATAGAGCTTACCGTATATATACTTTAGGAAGATATACATATGCCTACATGCAGAGGAGAACGTATTTCTGTGCTGCAGACATCATTCGTTTGTCGCAGTTTCACAATATAATATATTATAGCCTACCTACAGTATATAATATTATGTCCCGTCGCAATATTAACACTTTCCCTCTATCTGTGAGCAGCTCCTCCTCAAAAATAAACAACCCCTCTCTCACGTACGCCCACTCACTATCTCATTCGGTTTGGTAATGTTCATTTGGATCTCAATGGAAATATATTTAGCTGCAGGACCCCGGGACCCGCGGTACTATGCGGGAGCGAGCGGCCGGTCAGAAATGAAATAATTTGTGGGGACGGGCGGGAATGGTCCGGAATCTAATGGGAGGGGGCGGGAGTGGGATTAAGAGATCACTTCCGCACAGGGCTCTACTCACAAGGTGTTCAGACTTTTCGTCAGAGTTTCGTCACGCGTCACCTTACCAGCCCACAACTTAGTATAAATGAACACTGACTGTGTACACAAACATGTACGTTCAAGTGCCTCCGACGCACCCAGTTGGAAGTTGCGTTGAGTCACTCTGCCTACTCACTGTGCACCCACATGTGTACAGTACATACCATTGGCACACGGAACAGAAACATGCACGGCACACGCGCATGTGTGTGTGTTTGTGTGTGTCGTGTGAATTTGAGTGCCTCCGCAACCTTGAAACCGAACGCTTAACACCACGCCAAGAGAACGCCGTTGTGGGCTGAGCGTTTCACGCTGTCAGTTACAAGATAAGTGACCAAAATTAGGTCAGCACAGTTAAAAGAAAGCATCTCTGCAGGAAGAGATATTTCCAACACAAACTGTGAGCTACTGTGGAATTTAAAAAAAGAAAAAAAGCCACAGAGACCGTGGCTGACGCTCATGTGCTAAGTGCATTAACCAGAGAGCTGTAGATTATGTTGTCGCTGTCTGCTGTAAACCTTGTATGTCCAAAGTTCAGCACTTTTTCAGGAAATGGGAAATGTTCCAATGGATCCAATGTAGTTAGTTATTGTGTGACAAGCTCTTGTTAATACATTGGTCCAATATTTATAAAAAACGCTGCAGACTTAAATGCTTTAGATATAGTTGCAGACCTGCAAGGTCCCCAAAGCTGTCGCCATGTGGCGCTCGTAGATCGGTTACATTCACTACTTTTGCACGACGCACTTGTACGACAGAAGTAGGCCTTTAATTTCCAAAAGAGATGCACTACATGAAAAATTGAAATACGGAGATACGAGGTTTCTGCCTGACGGCAACGATATTCAAGTCCATGAAAGAGAGAGAGACCTCACTGCTGGAGGCGGAAAGATTAGTCGAAATCATCTCTATTACACCATCCTCCCTCTCTCTCTCCCTCCCTCTCTCTCTCTCTCTCCCTCTGTGGAGGTCATCTGTGGTTCAGGGCAGAGGGTCAGTTCATGACGACATGGTCTGCTTTGAAGAGGGAATTAAACTTGAAGCCACTGCAAAATGTATATTTTATGAGCAGGCTCCAAAATATAAAATGGACCCATATCTTTTAACTATTGAGAGTATAAAATCTCTCTCTCTCTCTCTCTCGCCCTCGCTCTCTCTCTGTGGAGGTCATCTGTGGTTCAGGCCAGAAGATCTTGACGGTTCATGACGGCAATGGTCTGCTTTGAAGAAGGAATAAATTAACATTGAATTATTGTTAAACATTTGCATTACTTAATTTACAAGATGCCTATGCAATTGGAGAATTGTTATTTTGATCAACAAAATCTTATCCAACGACAACAAAATATTCTACGTTTTGGGTCTGAGAGAGGCTAACCCATATCAAATGGTGGTCCTTAGCTCAAAAAATGAGAAACTCTTAAACTACAGCAGTGGTTCTCAAACTTGTTCAGGTCAAGGTCAGGTCAACCCCCAAATTAATTAATTAAGTCATTAAACACTAATATAATGCTATATTAACAGACCCCACTTTGATAACCACTGCCTTGCGGAATTCAGAGAGCCAGCTTAATTAATTCCCTTATGGATGAGATTACAGTATAGTGTGGTGAGAAAAGAAATGCACTATATATTCAGTGTATTGTCTCTTCAGATCATAAGATGGCATGATGAAACAACGCAGACAATGACGTGTTAGGCCATCACAGGCGTACACTAACACATTTTGTATTGTATCTCACACTATATTTATATACTATCGTATATGTTCTCCTGACCTGAGAATAATGTACCGTAATTTAGGTCCAAATTCTGTGAAATATCCCATTGTAATATTTTATTTTGCTGCGTAAGCGCTGAGACAAAGCCTTACTTTGAGATGACCTATCTGTGGCAAACCATCTCGTTAGTCCAGATGAGCTGCCACGCCCTGCTTCGCCTCTAACCGTAGGCTCGTATCTCCTAACTGTGTCTCCGACTGTTTCTTAACGTCGGCTCTGCAGTTAAATAAGAATTAAATAGACACCTTTTAAGGAATTTTACAGTGTAAATTGGGGTCCTAGAGATGAAGAATACCATCAAATGGAAGTCCGTGGCCTAATGCATGTTAACTCATTGACTGCTCTATCACGAGTTTCACAAGTTATACCATTTTCGTCCACGCCGCCACGCCCGAGTTACCCGAGTTTTTAAATTTCTTTTTTTGAAAAATTATTTTTGGACCTCCTTCTATCTACTAGGCATGATCGCGATCCCCATACCAACCCCATCTTTCAAACATGGCAGCCATGTTTGTTTACATTTGATGAATGGTTGCTATCTCATGAATGCCTGAACGCATTTTCAAGCAGATTTTTTGTTTGAAAGCTGTGAACAGCGTGCACACACGTGGTGCATGATCTATGCATGGGCGTGCATGGTCCGTGCACTATGAATTACAGGGAAGTCTATGGAGACTTGTGACATCCTGGCACTTTGGCAGCCATTTTTAAAATGCAGCGAATGAGTAAAGCCCATATCTAACAGGACTTCATATGGGAATGCCCATATATGGAGGAGGCCACATCAGCCACATACCACACTAACAGAATCCATATATGGCCAAGACAGCCCATATCTGTGTGGCTGGTTCTACAGACAGTGATCTCCATGTATGGGTATATTTCACATAACGAATAACTGAGTAAGCATGTTTGGGCTCTCACAGCAATATCTCCATATACAGTACATATATGGGTACCAGGGGTCTCCATATATGGGTAACTGGTCCGATATACATCACTGGCCAGATGGCCAATGTCGCCCTGAGGCGTCTTACTATAGTGACTAAAACTAAGACTAAATATACTGAGAATTTCGTCAACAAATAAAAACTAGTGGACAAGAGATCCAGTAGAACTAAAAGTAATTTCATGTTTGGTTGCGCTCAGGTGTCTGTATAGCAGATCTACAAGCTCACAACGCGTCGACACGTTGTAAACTTGTAGATCGGCTATTTTCAGCATGCAACGAAGTGTAAAATCAGGCATTACGGCACCATCAAGGCCCGCAAAAATACATTTTTGTCGACACAATCAACTCCAGAAAACAAAACATTTCAGATGACTAAAACTAAATACACGTTTATTCAAAGGACTATGACAAAAGCTGAATCAAGAATTCCCCTAAACCAGATGTGAGAGAGATTCAGCGTGAAGCTAGTAAGGATGGGACGATAATCGCTATTATCGTTTATCGTGATAAAAAACAATCACAATAATCGTATTGTGGAGATTTCATTCATCGTGAAATCGTCCTCCTTTTATTTGCAGAGCTGCATATCCGGCACCACTTAAACCCTGGATAATTGGTAAAACGGATCTGTAAATAACGTACTTGATACAGTCTTTTTTTTTTCACTCTCTACCAAATCTCTTTGCCAAAAAATAGACTATCTACAAGCTCACAGCGTGTCGCGTTGTAAGCTCGTAGATCTGCAATTTTTTGGCCACATGTCACGCCCCAGGATAAAGGAATGTCGGGGATATTTTGATATATTGCGTAAATCGCAATTTCTTTGGTCACAATAATCATGATATGAAATGTTCATATCGTCCCGTCTCTATAGAAGCTAACTCCTCTGCACCCCCTCTCTCCTCTCCTCTCCTCTCCTCAGGAGATGAACGAGGACCACAGCACACCCAAGAAGGAGAAGCAGGAGCGCCTGTCCAAGCACAAGGAGAACATGCAGCACTCCCAGGCCGAGGAGGAGGCCCAGCTACTGGGCCAGCAGCGCACCTTCTACGACAGGAACTGCCGGGGCTTCAAGCGCAAGGTCACGGTCAAGAGGCACGAGTTCGAGCAGGAGCAGATTCGAGAGGTGTGTGTTTGTGTGTGTTATGTGTGTGTGCGTGTGTGAGCACTATGCATGATTACGGACATGATGTGTGTTCCCAAACACAATTTGTGTGTTGGCGGACACATGTTCATGGGTCTCTTTATTTATTTATTTATTGTTTCCTACATTTAGTTTTTAATTATCATTTCAAAACATTTTCAAAAAATATTCACAAAAAAGCAAAAGCTTTCATGAATTGAAAACAAAATTCAGATTCTTTTTTTGTCAATAATTTCATGGAAAGATCGTTGAGAAATTCCATAAATTAGAAAGCAAATGTTTTAAGAAGTTGTGGCTGATCTACAAGCTCACAACATGGCACGAAGCTCTAGATCTGCTATTGGGTCCCGGGTAAACGGGGTCGTGAGCCAAAACGTTTGGGAACCACTAGTTTACTACCACGGTAAAAAGTTCAGTGTCGCTAGGATTGGGCTAATGTGATCTCTTCCTCTGGTATTTGTTCAAATGCTTGCTGACACATTCTTGATTATCATTATGGTAAAGATCTACAACTCACAATGTGTCGCAAGGCAAAGCCTTATGAGCTTGTAGGTCTTCTATCTTCGGCAAATATATTTGCTGTTGAGGTAAAAAGGATGGGGCCAAGGCAAGAGCCCTGGGGTACCACGGTTAACGAAGTATATACATATACTGTACATTTTCTGGTCCCCCCGGGAACTATAAAATGCTTCCTTTGCTTATGGCTAGTTTGTTGTTTCTGACCTTCATGTGAACCTGTAGAACGTGGACTCCGAACGGCTTCATGGCGACATGCAACCAACATAATTTTTTCTGTTCCTTTCCTAATGATGTTTAGTAGGAGGAGGAAGGTGTTTCCTTAAGCATATTAAAAAACTAAAGCAAGGCAGCAATGCTGTAATCTGCAGATCTGTAGAGTAAATCTGGTGGAATTAATAGAGGGGGGCCCTGAGAAAAAGGGTCACGTTTTAGACCACAGCTTAACTAAAAGTCTCTGGGTTGATCTACGAGCACCTAAACCAGTGGTTCTCTAACTTTTTTGTGTCACTTGAGACCTCCACATTGATTCGCTGTGAGCTTGTATATCTGCTATTTTTAAATGGCCATGGTCAAAGAAGTTGCAGGACCCGCTGGAACTCCGGACCTGACCTAAATGATCCACACATCAATACCTTAATAAACCTTTGGAGATAGTGTAACTTGTTGCACGATTCACATTTGAACTATTGCCATCTTTTTCTAAAAAACAATCAAATCAGTCAGATGTTATTTAATGTACATTATTATTGAATACAAATGGAGAGAACAGTGGGAACGTCCTGCTCAACTTATTGACAGAAATGACACGGAAGCCATGAACGTCACTGATGGCACAGAGGATTCAAAAAGAAGCATCACTAGTGGCTTCCAAAAAAAGCACCAGCTGTTCAGGAACCTCATTGTCATTGATCCTTCACAGCAAAAGATACTCAAGAGAGGGACTTTATACACTAGGATACACAAGCAAAATGGGAAGTGATGGAACAAATAAAGGAGCAGATGTAGCACAGTGAGTCGGTGACTCACTGCCTCCGCTTGATGGCCTGATAGACTCTAGTATCTCCCCCGGGGTCTATAGGGATATATCCCTTTGGTCTGATGGTTTAGATGTTGGACTTTCACGCAGGAGACCCGGGTTCGAACCCCGGGCGTTACACAGACAAAATGACAAAACTGGAAATACAAGCTGCTAAAGAATATTTATGGTGTTCTCTCCTGATTTGAATGCCTTTTTTTTACCGAGCTGAAAATTAATTACGTGTTTACTAAAATGCTGGAGAGACAGAGAGCACCCTCAGTTCCTCAAGTTACACATGGATGATACATTTACAGTACTAGAAGCTCGGCCGCCCGGAGATTCCGAACGTTTCGCGCCCGTTCCGGAAAACCGCGAATCGGGTCGGATCGAGGCCGGGCACTGCAGATTCGTGTGCCGAATCTGAAGCCGGTGGGACGAACGGTTCTCGAGATACGCGGATTACATACACGCATACATACACACAGAGACTTCTCGCATTTATTGTAAGATATTGACACCGTTATTTGTCGTTTGTTGTGCTCACTCAGGAACTGAACAAGAAGAAGACGCAGAAGGAGATGGAGCACGCTATGCTGATCCGCCACGACGAGTCCACCCAGGAGCTAGAGCAGCGGCAGCTGAAGACCCTGCAGAAGCTGCGCATGGACCTGATCCGCCTGCAGCACCAGACCGAGCTGGAGAACCAGATCGAGTACAACAACCGCCGCGAGCGAGAGCTCCACCGCAAGCACGTGCTGGAGCTGCGGCAGCAGCCCAAGAACCTCAAGGTGTGTTGGAGCGTAGAGCAGGGCTCTTCAAAGTTTTCAGGCCAAGGACCGCTTAGTCGAGAGAGAGATGAAGCAGGGACCTGCACAACCATAGATACCATATATTTTCATCGTTTGACGGCACAATCATCAGTGTATTTTGGATTTTTTAACCACTTGAACCGTCAATACTTAATAAACTTGACCTTTCACTCTGTACTCTTTTTCTCCTCTACACCAAACCTCTTTGCCGAAAATAGCCGATCTACAAGCTCACAACGCCTCGCACTGCGAGGCGTTTTGAGCGTGTAGATCTGCTATTTTTGGCTAAAGTTCTCAGAATATGGACGCTAGGGTTCAAGTGGTTAATATAAAAAAAGAGAAAAAAATGCTTTTATTACACAAAGAATTGGAGGACCCCCTGTAGTAACTCTGAGGACCCCCTGTTGAAGACCCCTGGCTTAGAGGGATGTACATGTTAATTTAACTCTTAGGGCCGATGCATACTCCACTTTTAGAGACAAATTTATTTCGGCTGGGTTTGGGGAGTCACAAAATCTAGGCAGCACCGAACAGCCAAACTAATGTTGTTTCCCGCCCCGCCGAACCTCTGAATGATGTCATATTGTAGTTTAGACAGAGCTGAACCGAAATAAATGTATCTGTCTCATGCATCGGCCCTTAGTTGCTATGCTGTCTGTGCATAGTTAAATTAATTAATTTACTATGTGCGTATGTGGCCAGTGGCCACTCCACAGAAACCGAGGCAAACCTAGGCATATAGGCTACACACGGTGTATGGCAAGGCGCCGATTATCAAAACATTACTGTGGCTATTTACAATCACAACAGCTGAAGTCCTTGTGTATGACTGTCTATCAGTCATTGTTTGAGCGACGCAACACCACTGATCGCATTCTTCTTCTCCCAAATGAAGCCAGCGAAAGAGTGGGTTGATAGCGGTTTCTAAACTTTCTGCAGCTAGCGTGGTTAACCACTATTGTTACTATAAGGGGAGCCGTTTAACAGGAGACCAATAGACCTGGGAGAGCACAAGAACCCAATTCATACTATTATGCAATATACATTTCCTAAGAATCAAGACCGCTGTGGTGGTCAAAGCGATCTGAATGTCCCTTTTTGCATGCATCTCATCTTCAACCTTCAATCCTCCTGTTATTTCCCTATCCTCCTCCTTGCTTCAGGCCTTGGAGCTGCAGATCAAGAAGCAGTTCCAGGACACGTGCAAGGTGCAGACCAAGCAGTACAAGGCCCTGCGCCACCACCAGATGGAGGTGACGCCCAAGTCGGAGCACAAGTCGGTGCTCAAGGCTCTCAAGGAGGAGCAGACGCGCAAGCTGGCCATCCTGGCCGAGCAGTACGAGCAGAGCATCAACGAGATGATGGCCTCGCAGGCGGTGAGTTGATGAACAAGGGTTCAGCTGTTCAGTGTTTTAGTTGTGGCCACCATAATGTCAACGACATCTGGAGGACGCTGTTGTCCAAAGATATTGTAGAGCAGTCGTTCTCAAACATTTCCATGTCAAGGACCCCCAATTTGACACTTATTAGCCCGCAGAACCCCATTTGAAAATATATGCCAAGGACCCCCTTATAAGAGAAGATTTGTACGGCTCTAGCAGTGATTCTCAACCATTTTAATTTCAAGGACCCCCACTTTGACATGCATTAGGCTATGGACACCTAATTTAATGGCATCTCTGGGACCCCAATTATATTGTAAAATCATACCCGTTTGACATACCCATAAGGGTCCATTCCTAACTATCATTTAGCTGGGGCCCCCCCGGAACTCCCTCAAAGACCCCTGGGGGTCCTCAGGCCCCACTTAGAGAACCAATGTCGTAGACAGCGTTCCTCAAATCGTGTTCTTGAGATGGTTCCAGGGGATCCGCAGCTACATTATTGATTGTTAGGAGAACCGAATGGACCCTTAAAGATCTGTAATTACTCTTGGAGTTATGGGGGTCCATGGCTTAATGCAGGGGTCTGCAACAGGGGGTTCCGGGACCCCTAGGGGGTCCTCAGAGTTACTACAGGGGGTCCTCCAAATCTTTGTGTGATAGAATTTTTTCTCCTTTTTTATATTAACCACTTGAACCCTAGTGTCCATTTGGGAGAACCTTAGCCAAAAATAGCATATCTACAAGCTCACAACGCCTCACGCTGTGAGGCGTTGTGAGCTTGTAGATCGGCTATTTTTGGGCAAAGAGCTTTGGTGTAGAGGGTCAGCGCCATCATTATGCCTTTGTTTTTTGTCTGAGGTGGTTTGTTGTCCGAGGTCAAATCGGTAACCGAGTGCAGGAATACACATAATGATTAGTCTCTCTCTCTCTCTCTCTCTCTCTGTATGGTGGTCCGTGGTGGTGGTCTGCTCCTGGCTGTCAGCTGCGTCTGGACGAGGCCCAGGAAGCAGAGTGCCAGGCCCTGAGGCAGCAGCTGCAGCAGGAGATGGAGCTGCTCAACGCCTACCAGAGCAAGATCAAGATGCAGACGGAGGCGCAGCACGAGAGGGAGCAGCACAAGCTGGAGCAGAAGGTGTCGCTCCGCCGACACCACCTGGAGCAAAAGGTACAGTGGCATGGGCAGATGATGATGACCATGCACCCTGAAGCATAAAGGCCTCTGGGCCAGGGGTTTTCACACTTTTTTGACTCGGGTCACCCCTGTAAATAACTTTTTCATCCATGGCACCCCTGAGTTATTTTTCTTCTTCTATCATATTGCACTACGTAAATATGCAAATCTTTCTCCCTAAGATGCGGTATGTCACGTTGAAATATCCGTTTCCATCAGAACTGACTGAATATAATTTTATATTTGAACCCCAGTATCCATATTCTGGGGGGACCAGAAATGGCCGATCTACGCGCTGTGAAGCGTTGTGAGCTTTTTTTGCTTACTGTATCAGAGTTAGTTTGGGCTCCAAAAATTGCATCTGTGCAACTTCGCATGTTATCAAACACGACACACGTGCATATCTTCTTGTATGGGCCGTTCTGTCCGTGACATCAGTTGTGGTGATGTTGGTCTCTGCGTACTTTCTATGACGTTAGTCTCGTGCTCATACGGACACAGGGACATACAGTACTTACTGTAGGGATCTACACACAAAGCCAGACACAATAACCTCACAATCACATTGGTCAGGTTCAAGTTGTAACAACGTCCAATGTGGACAGGCTAACTCTGATTCTTTTTATGATTGCTTTGTTATCCATGCACTCAGATTCACCTTTGCATGTCAGACAGACACACACACACAAAGACAGGCAGGCCCGCAGACAGACAGACAGTGCTGCGGTCACACAGGCTCACAACAGGTGGTGATGAGAGCAGGCAGCCATTCCTCTCACACACGCCCCCGCATTGTGGCCAAAAATCGTTTTTAGATGTCAACTTTAGTCCGATGCTGCGTGACACCAGCCTATTCTTCATTGTAACGAGACAATTATCGACCAGTGAAACATCAATTATTTAAAAATGAATGGATACAAGGCACTAATGCAATCAGATGAAAAACAATTTCTCCAAATCTTAAAGGGATCCTGTAAAAAGACACAATGGACTCTCGTCGTGTTGATTGATGGGGGGGGGGGGGGGGGGCGCTAAATAACCCCTGATTGTCCCTGCAGACCCTTTCCTTTTCATATGACCACTTAGACCATCTGCCGCGCATACCAATTACAGAGACGGTGACAAGATCAGAACGGCCAAGTGACAATGGTCGTCGGCGCCTTCTAAAGCGCTCGACGTCATTTGCCCTCGGTTTGCTAGGTAGCGCTCTACAACAAAGGAAAGGGTTTATTTAAAAAAAATTAAAATAAAATGCTGCCCTGATCCGGTTCTGGTCGGCTTGGTTAGTGCTGTATGATGACCTGTGGCGTCCTGGCGCCATCTCCTGACCGTTCTCTGTACTGCATGCTCTGACTGGGATGATGTCATGGTTTTTAGAGGCGCTATTGTCCTCCTGGAAGAGTCTGGAGGTTTCTGCAGTGGTGTAAAGTAACTAAGTACATTTATTTAAGTACAATTTGGGTATTTGTACTTTACTTGAGTATTTCAAATTTCCAATACTTTTACTACAAATATTGTACTTTTACTCCACTACAATTATAGTACTATAGTTCCTAGTTTCTTTGTAGATTTTGATTATTATTACAAAACATACATTAACCACTTCAGCTCAATATCCTATACATTTCGGGCCATTTGAAAATAGCCGATCTACAAGCTCACAATGCATCGCATCGCATGCATGCTTACAAATAGCCGACACATTGTGAGCTTGTAGATCTGCTATTTTCAGAGGATTTGTGTGCATTTGAAAACTTTAAATGGGACATTCTGTGTAATGATTACTTTTACGTTTTGGTACTTTAAGTACATTTTGATGCCAATACTTGTACTCTTACGCAAGTACATTTTGAATTCTGGACTTTTACTTGTAAGGGTGCCCTCACACCAAAATACCTATGAGAGTGGAATCCGCGTTCTGCCAATGCATTTCAATGAGAGTGAAGCGTTTCATGCCAGCAGAGGATTTCTGCAAAAAACGCTCCCTTATCATTGAAATGCATTGGCGGAACGTGGATTCCACTCTCATAGGTATTTTGGTGTGTGGGCACCCTAACAGAGTATTTTTATATTGCAGTATTGATACTTTTACTTAAGTGAAACACTTGAGTACTCTTTTCCACCCCTGGGTTTCTGTGCATGGCATGCTCAGTATACTGCTGTACTGCACCTTGTGGATCTCTCTTTGTCCTCCATTGAGCTCTATTGAGGGTTGTCACCGTCGTGGATTTTTACTCGACAGAATTGTCTTTATCTTAGTCACATTGCAGGTTTACAGATGCAAAGCAGTCAGGTGAAATAATTATTCCCGCGTGCCGTGTTGTGTTATCCCGTGAGAAGAGAGAGGCTATTATAGCGTCTTTGTCGGGTCGAAACCTCGTATCTCCAAGTTCCAAATGTGTACGTTCTTTCGTAAAGTAAAGCCCTGCTTCATCATACAAGGCCGTCGCACAAAAGTAGTGAAAACAGCAGATCTACAAGCACACAACGCCTCGCGGTGCGAGGCGTTGTGTGCTTGTAGATCGGCTGTTTTCACTAGTTTAAATCATTTTTAGAATGATAAATGCAAAACGAACGGTTTTGGACGTACCGTACAAGGTTTTCAATCGACAACGACGATAGGCATGAGTGAGAGCGGAAGGGCAATGGGATAGAAACAAGCTAAACAAAAAAACAAAGCTAGATATACCGTATACGTACCGTGCCGGTATATCGTCTTTGTCGGGTGGAAACCTCATACACTATGTCCACAAATGGTACTTTTCAGGATTCAAATTCAAACATGGAGATCTATACATGGAGATCTGTGCTCATTTCTTTGGCAATCTTTTTTTTTGGCAGACACACACAGAGTGAAACGTAGGACGGTTTGCACCGCTCAAAAATAGCAAAAGTCGCAGATCTACAAGCTCACAACGGCAACGCAAGCTTGTATATCGATCGGCAATGTTTTTCTCTTCGTCATACTTGAAGTATATCCACCCCCTTCCGCCAGACTTTACTGTAGAATTATCTGCAGGACACTTCCGGTTAACAGCAGACATACAAGCTCACGTCGCGTCGCAGATGCAACCGTTGTGAGCTTGTAGATCACACTCGGCTGCGGAAATGCTGCTCGCCTTCTGCGCAATGCACGATGGGATGTTGGAAAGTTGTGGATAGGGCTTAAGTGGTTGACGTATCTGAAAAACAAACACAATGTCAACATTTGCGGGGGTCTCAGCATTTGTCAGATGTAAGGCAGAGGGGCGCTTCAAGGGGCCAATAAGGTTTGGAACCACTGATTTGTGATACAAGTAGGAGATGTCTGCGCGCTTCAGCCAGCAGTCAGGCAGAAGGACTCGTTGGTGCTCAACAAGGACGAAATGTATCAAAAAGACATATTACCTGGGCACTTCAAAAATGACTACCCAGATAAAAAGGATGGAGCACTCAACTGGTCTGCACGTTAATTTATTAGAGCGACAGGGTGACTGACGTTTCGACGTTTAGTCTTCCTCAGAGTCACTGATTTGTGATATTGGTTTATTTTATTTCATCTAATTTTGTTTCTCATTCCATGTCTCTCTTTCCTCCCAGATTGAAGAGGAGCTGGTTTCCCTTCAGAAGGAGCGGACGGACCGCATCAAGCACCTGCTGGAGCGCCAGGAGCGGGAGATGGACACCTTCGACATGGAGAGCATGCGTCTGGGCTTCTGCAACCTCGGGGCTATGGACTTTTCCAAGGACGACTACAGATGAGGGGGGTACGCGCCGCCCGGTGCCGCCATCTTGTCTGCCTCATTCACCCCCCTCCCCCTCCCCCACCGCTGCCTCTCCTCTCCCTTTACCTTATGTTGAGCCGACCCGACCCGTGTCGGTCGGGTGTTCAGCTACTGATGTCCCGAAGCTTGATTTAAAACTTGGTCGCGCACTGGTGTCGCGTACCGAAACTAGCAGACCGACGAGCTCACACCGCGATGCGATGTGAGCTTGTAGGCCTGCAATTTTTTATCAGCGTGTGCGACACCGCCACATGATGGAGTATAAGTTAAGCCTCACTCAGAAAGACACAGACGCAAAAAATAAACACATACACACACAAAAAAAGGACTCTGAATCGCTTCCAGTTGTCCTGTGTTGCCAGAGCATTTTGAGCCAGCAACAGGTTGTAGAGACCACCGACACCATCACCCCTACTATCACCATCCCTGCCCCTCCTCTCGTTGGTGTCACACGAGAAAAAAAGAACCCAATGCTGGATAACTTGTAGTTGTCATGTTTTTGTAAGAATTATGATAACCTTGTCACAGTGTTTGCTGTTTCTTGTGCAATGATCACACTTTTGGCGTGACAAAGTGGAAAACGAGAGAAAGAAAAGTGGCGGTTCCACGAGTGAAATCGACCAGAGAGGTAATTTTTGTCTCTCGAGCCATGCAAAAATAATAATAATAAAAATAAATAAATAAAGAGTTCCAAGCGCAAAACTATTAATCCTTCCGCAGCCATTCATCGGCGCTGCTTCTTTCACCACTTTTCTGGTACTTTTATTCATCAGGAACTTTTTACAGCAAATTTCAATAATTTGATACTCTGAAAGATGAAAAAAAAAAATTGTTGTGATGTACATAATGGTACGCTTCTAATAAATGTGACTCTTTTAAGTGAATTTGATTACTGACTCGGGCACTGAGGGGGGTGGTGCTTCATGATACATTAGTGTATCGCAACCGGTTCTCAGCGTAGGGTTTGGGGACCAGCTTTGGGGGTCATTCCAAAAGGACCGTTTGCGGGTCTGTCAAATTAACACACTGAAGATTAGGGGTTCCAGTATAGTTTAGTTCTGTGATTCTCAACCCTTTTTCCATTTCAAGTCCTCCCCAGTTTGATATGAATCAAGCCAAGGACCTCCTACCCCTTTTTGTATTATTCTCTGGGACCCCAATCTATGCGGGAGATAAAATATTTTGTTAATTTGAGTTACAGACCCGTAAGTGGTCCATAATATGGACCACTGGTTGTCCGCGGATCCGACATTGAGAAGCAGTGCTATATCTCGTACCGATTTCTCTGCACACTGGCAGCCAATGTGAATACTACCACGTGTACTCCAACTCCCAGCTAGCACAAAGGGCTTTTGTCAGGGGGGAGGGTTGGGGGGAGTGGGCTTGTATTTTGTGTATAGAAGGATTTATGGAGAGCTTTTACTTATTTTCGTATTGTATTTTAACTGTTACTCAAATCAAGATTTTTTAAAAAGCAATTCTTTTTCTGCCCCCCTCCTCTTAGAGCATTTCAAATTCAGTAATCTTGTCATTGGAATCTATTTGAATTCGTCAATTTTCTTTTTCTGATTTCTTTTTTCTTTTTCTATTTTGGCTTTAACCACAACTCTCAAGCTGTGTATTTTCTTATCAACCAGATCAGTATGATGCTTTATTATTGCATGCACTTTAATTTCCTTTTCCAGGTTAAAAGAAAGCATGGAATCTGTCAGAGCTTTTAATTATATTTGTAAATAAAGTGCTCATCACACAAACTATGCAGTGCATCCTTGTTATTAAAGCCCATGTATTCCACAATATCGTGCCTTTGTTTTACAGTGGAAGTAATCATTTACTCAGATTAGAAATCTGAAATTATAAATAATCATGATCACATATTGCAATAACAAGAGTATTGTCCAGAAAAATCCAATACATTTTGGCTTTCGTCTAGATGACCGGAACAAACCTGGAATGGTACAATGGCTAATTAGTTTGTGGGTTGTTTGAAAACCAGTGTGGCTCCCCTGACTAATACTTTACTTTCTCAGACTATACATAATTGATTCATATTTGGACAGGCTATGAGAATATATCAACAGCATTACATAGCTTTTTTCCTTTTTCTTTTTCCTTTTTTATAGTAAGACAACATGGTCATAAAAGATCAGAATAGACTGACAGCTGATTGGTACAGGACTGATAGAAATGATACTTTACGTGGCCTCAGTTCATCTCAAATTGCAACCATCAACAAACTACATGGGAGGCAGTGGTGGAAAGTAAATACAGTTTATATTTTGAGTACTTCTGTACCTTTACTCAAGTAGGATTTTGCATACAGGAATCTTACTTGTAACAGAGTATTTCTACATTGTGGTATTGCTTCTTTTACTTAAGTAAAAAGGAAGGAAACTATCTGTCTCCCAAAAAAAGAATATAAAAGCATGACTGAATTATCCATGAATCTACCAGAGAATATTCAAGGAAAATGTTGTATCTGTCAACAAGCTGAAGCTGAATCATAAGTGGAACTTTCAGCATGACTGAACCAAAACATGCAGGCAAATCCACAAGAATGAATGTCTGTGAAAGCAGAAATGGGGGCTTTTATGCAAAGGCCAAGTCGGTAGGAATGTTGTGGCAGGACGTGAAGCAGTCAGTGGTGGGAACTGGAAAGTAACTTAAGTACATTTACTTCAAGTACTACTTGTAGGTAAGGTGTAACTTCTACTTTGCAGATTTGGATTATTAATAGGCTATATAATACATTAACCACTTAAGTCCTATGTTATATTAGGATATTGTAACACAAGCTGAAACCTTAGCCTGTGTAGAGTGTTTTATGTTAAGCATAGTGTATTGTAAACAGTGTTGTGTAAAAGGTGTGCAGCCATTTCTTTTAATCCCCTTTTTGAGCGTTGCTAACCGCTCCTACGTTTGACCTAGTGTGTATGTCCCAATGTCCTTATGTGTGTAGTACCAACAGTTGCGGTTACACGAGACTAACATCATAGAACTTACGCAGAGACTGACGTCACCACAGCTGTCACGGACAGAACGGCCCATACAAGGAGATATATGCATGTGTGTTGTGCATATCGCGGTGCTCACCACAAAGTGAATTAGTTGGTTCATGGGCTTGAATGCTGGGAAGTAGTCGTATCAGTTTGTTTTGGGAGGTCACTGAAGCTTAATTGTTAGTGACATTGAGAATTGGAGAACCAAGAAGTGCAGGCATATATAATAATAATCTAATAAAAGGGTTGAATGAGGGCTCCAGCTAGAGCCTTGAGACAGCATGAGGGGGACGCCTGGGGCCCATCCCCCTCACTCGGACCGCCTGTCCCCATCAGTGAAGCCGGCAAATACTCAAAAACAAAGGCGAAACACGAATTTGCATAGTGATCGCAACCTTAAGCTCATGGACGGATGGCCCCCTTAGCCATTGAGTCCTGCCGCCGGGCCTGTCTTGAGAGCACCTTTTTTTATTGACTTTCTCGAGCTTTGATGCATTTTATTTGTGTCAAGAATACAGCCCAAATAGGTAAACTCTTCTGCTATATTATAGCTGATATTTCAAGCACACAGCTAAATAATATTTCTAAGTGAAGGAAAAAAAACTTTACCAATGGAATATGTGAACGTATGTTTTGTTGTCAAAGCGACACAGAGCAACTCTAACTTTTGACCAATCAAGACCTTGACAAGAGATTTGAAGAGACCCAGGCTCATGGAAGTAATAATAGTTTAATGGAAGACCTTCCAGCACTAGTCATGTCCTTCCAGTTTCAACAATATAAACCATAGACAAGAGATTAAAATCTCTCCACCTGGTTGTGTGTTAGGCTACTCCTCGTGGCTGGTGCCATCCGGGCTGTGGATCTGACTTTCTCAGCCGTTCAGTCAACTGTGTGGCCCATAGACAGTAAAAAGAATGGACAACGTGACACCATTGGTTTCTACAGACCGTAAATTAAGCCTATTTTCTCGATTTAAAATCAACCATTTTTCTATATCCTGTCCAAAAATACTAACGGAAATCAATCAAATGCTTGCTATTGGCTGGAGGGCGGGTCTTCACTCGGTAAAACCAGTAGAAAGGCTAGAAACACACCCTAATTTAATCATCATTCATTTAAAGATGAATGAATGGGACCATCATTTACTAAACGCATATCATGATTTAAAAACTTTAAACTAGCGATTCAAAAGGTTTACTATAAGGTAATAAAATCAAGTGTAAAGTTCACCAAAACCTCATTGAATTCCATAATAATGTCTTGACACCAGAAGGTTAAATAGTGACATCTGCTGCGCCAATTAATACTTCAAGGAGAACCCGGAAGTAGATTTCCAGCGAGGTGTGGCCCTCCTGGTGAGTTGTCCTTAGGAGGCCTGGCCACTCCCCCCACCTGTAGCCGGGGCCCCGCCTTCAGCTGCCCCGGCCCCTCCCATTGAACCGAACGCTCCGGATATCCCGGACACCAGCTGTTGCACCTGTGGGCTGTTCAACAGAGAGGTCACCTGTGGGTTGCTCATCAAAGAGGACGCCATGTTCCTAAACTCAGGGTTGTTGAATATACCAGAAATGTCCATCCCACCCGTTCCTGCCGCGGGGCTCGGGGTCTGCACTTTCTGCTCGGCAATCGCAAGATTGGACTTGTACGTCTCGTTCCCGGGGTCCAGCTCCAAAGATTTCTTATAGAACTGCAGTGCCTCCACGTGCCTGTTCAGGCTGGTCAGCGCAGTGCCCATCCTGCCATAGGCCTTGCTGTACTTGGGGTTGATCCTGATGGCCGCCTCGCAGTCCTGCACGGCTCCGGCGTGGTTTCCCAGTTTGCTGTGGGCCGCGGCCCTGTTACCATAGTATACAGCGTTCTGAGGGCTGAGGGCAATGGCTCTGGAGTAGAACTCTACGGCTGCCGAGAAGTTCTCCACTTGCATCTGAACATTTCCGTCGGTCTTGAGCTGCTCCGCTTCCGCTGTCTGTTGCGGGGTGAGGGGCTCCGGTGTTGGCATGTTTGCCCTGACCCGGGGAGGGGCCAGGAACTTGGACGTGGCAGAGGCAAAGATCTCTGGCAACGTCTGCGAGACGGCGAAGCTCTGGTCATCAGCAGAAACCTCATAGGCTGTTTCAAGACATTGCTTAGCCACTTCTAAACCCTCCTGGGACTCTGCAGACAGCATCCCAGAACTGAGCTGGTCATTGAAAAACTGTATGATGGAGAAGACGAGTCGCTTTGTGTCGTCTGTCATTATGAAGGAGGACTGTTTCCTCTCTATAAGGTCTTTATATCTGGCGCAGGGAATAAGGGGCTGCTGTTACGACTGGCTTCTGATTTACCAGTGAGCTTGCATGTTGTTTAAATACACAGTCTGAGCACAGAGGCATGACGTCATTACACCTCTCAGCCAATCACATGATCACACGTCAGAATACCATATAATAACCATATTGGCTTTGTAATATGTATGGGCAAAAAAAGGTTGCTCTTCCAACACAAGATGACTGGTGAAGTAGGCCTACCCTGTCATTCAGGCGATGGCTGCCAATTTCAGACAGTATGTCACCCATCATCAGAGTATTTGGAGGCCAGTCTATGATGTCAGTCATCTGTGATGTCAGTACCTATGACATCAGTACTATGACGTCAGTCATCTCCATATTTGGGCGTATCGAGACGCACACACACACACACACACACACACACACACACACACATACAAATGGAACCAAATGAACCCGTTACAGGGGTCACGTACAGAGTACAGACCCATTAGGGGCCATTTGGAACCCCCTCAAGGACACTTTGAGACCCACTGGTGTTGCAGTTTGCAATGAGCCAACGTGTACAATATCAAGACCCCAACACAGCTTGTTTGACCATAATGGACCAGAGCCTTAATCAGTATCATTGGTAACACATGTGAAGGAAGTATAGGAAGGGTCCCAATTTCTTTCCAACATTCTGCCAGGTCTACTGTCTGTGTACATAGCATCGTTCTGTGTTTCTGGAACTACAGTATGGAACTGTCCATGGTACCGTCCACAGAGGTCGCTGGCAGTGCTCAGGTCTATGAATCTTTTCAGAACAACGTTGCTAACTTGCTACAGTATGTATTTTAGTGATTTGCTGCCTGTGATTTATTGAGGGTATACTCTGACACAGACACACGGCTAGCGTGACAGAAATGGGCAGCATAGTTTTGTAAGAACATAGAAGACTTCAGTCTTATTATGTTCCTTCAGTCACTGAAATAAGGTTTTCAATGTGACAATGCAGTGGCTGATTATGAGTGGATATTGGCTTTCAGTTTCACTGTACTGGTATGGGTCCAAGGTAGACTATGAGGAAACATTAATACACTAAATACACTAAAAACTCACACACATTGAGTTGAGTTGGGTTGCAGCACCCTCTAGTGGAAAGATGTGTGTACAGCGTCAGTGGTGGACAAGACAAATCCACTGTGGAGAATTGTAGATCTTCCTGGACCGGTCAAATATTTCTCCACTACAAGTGACCGTTTCTCAGTCAAATGTGTACATAAGTTAAAGTACTGGAGTACTTCTTACTTTTAAAAATACTTTTAGTTTAGTTTAGTTCTTTTAAATAACGCATTATTGCTGTGCAATTGCAGACAAACTCAGGAGATTATACAACCAAACAGCCTTCGAACAAGGTACAATAGTATTTATTATGTTTCATTTTTAGATTACACCCACTCAGTAAAAAAAAAAGAAAAAGAAAATAGTTTGTTGAATGGTTAAAATAAAATTGTTACATAATAACTATTTAATGGTTCACCGTCCTTGACACCCTGTTTGATTTAATACACCAATATTGATCACTCAAGAATATGCATTATGTGTTATGTGATGTCTTCAGCTGCCAAAATGTTGTCATCACCACAATTGGACACCTGAAGGCATAAGGACAGCAACATCACTTCTTACAGCCACTACCCTGTCCAGGGGGTCCCCAGATAATGACGAATAGTTAGAAACCAGATGGACCCTCAATGTGGCTGTAACTAGAGTGTACAAATGGTGTACAAATGGAACCAAATGGACCCCCACATGATTTATTTCTTCCCTTTTCTCCTTTCTTTGGTGGTGGTGGTGGTGGTGGGGGTCCCAGATGACAGTGAAGTGACAATTTCAAACTATCAACAAACTATGCTATAGAAACATTGGCCAGTGGTGTGAGCTTGCAGATTATCATTTCCACAATATTTATCTATGGAACCGAATCAAACAAAATGTAATGCCTCAACTCCATACGGAAAACACTTGGGATAAAAGGATAACACGAAAAGAAAGTCCTTGTTGTTTCCATTAGTTTCCCAGTGGGACGTGCATATGACTGGGGAGACGTTCAGGACTCTGGAGGCATCCGTACTAGATGCGCGAACCACCTAAACGGTCTCCTTTCCAAGCGAAGGAGCAGAGATTCTACTCAAAGTCTCTCTCGGGTGACTGAACCTCTCACCTTATCTGTAAGGGAGATGCCAGCTATCCGTCTGAGAACCGGCCATCCGCTTGTACCCTCGACCTTATGCTTTCAGTCATGACCCACACTTCATACTGTAGGTGAGAGGAACGAAGATTACTTGGTAGACAGAGAGCTTTGCCTTCTGGCTCAACTCTCTGTTCTGACATCACATTGTTGACTGTTAAGACTGCTGACTATCATCACCTGCATCCATGCTCATATATGGAGATCCCTGATGTCATCAATAATAAGCCCATACCTGGGAATGCCCATATATGGACGCTCCATATGGCCAAGACAGAATTCATTTGCAAATCAAGACAGCTGACTATCATCACCAGGATCTCCATATATGAAGATCACGACAATGACCTCATCAAACCCTTTATATCCATACATGGAGACGACTGGATCATCACCTAGATCTCCATATATGTAGCTGGTCAATACCTCTACATCTGACCTCCATATATGGATATAGCTGACCTGTTCTGACATCACAGTGATGACTTGACCAGTTCAGCAGAAGGGTATATGCCAAAGCGCCCATGTGTACACGCCCCTGTGCGCAACCTCGCAGCTTCTCGCCCTTAGGGCGTCTTACTCTTAGTTATATTTTGATGTAGACCAGCGGTTCTCATACCTTTTCAGGTTAAGGACCCCCAAAATATGTATCGGCAGCAAACCCCCATCGGAATATATTGTGAGCTTGTTGCTCACAAAACAACTTGTTGATCGGCTATATTCAAATGGTTAAAAGTAAACACATTTGATGCTAATAGGCCTATTAAATAATATTGTTGGATCACCTGGTAGCCTACCCCGCTCAAGGACCTCTGGGGGTCCCCAGACCCCTCTTTGAGAACCATGAAAAAGCAGAGGCCACCGAGGCGACATTTGAAAGTGTTTTACACATCCCATTGCTTAGAAAGTGTGGTGGTGGTTTATGGAATTTTAGTGCTATTTAGTGTGATATGCCTGTTATTTTTCTTGTATTCTAATCAATCTAGGTGTGGTCACTGTACTGTAATTGAAGGTAGACTTAAAAGTCCAGAAACATAGTTTTTGTTAATTGTTTTCCCTACAAGTAAAGCAGGGTTTTCTGTCAGTAGCAATAGGCTATATGCACTAGGATAGATATAGCTCACATTAAATTCAGTAATAAAAATACAAATAAAAAGGTGGAGGGGAGGGAGGGGTTTGGATAACGCAGGTGCATTTAAAAGTGATTTTCACGTTTGGCCATCATCAAACTAATGTGCAAGCATGATTAGGTTGTAGCGATTGTAGTCCACAGCTAGTCTTTATTATTACCAACAAGGCAGGTGCCTACGGCACGCCTGCTTCGATCTCTACATTCAATGTTAGCCTAAAACATGTAAATGAGAATTAATCACATACATCAAAAGCGACAATAATTCAGCGATTAAACTTCCACGGCCATTTCGAAGAACCAAGTGATAGACTTCACTTCACTCAGTAATGTGTATAATGTGTTCAGGCGTATCGTCGGACAGCTCGGTTCGCGGGGGGGGGGTCCTGGCAGTTGTAGGCGCTGTTCCAAGCAAGCCTCCAAAAACACAAATAAAGATTGTTTATTTTTTGCCCTTTGTTTACATTTTTTTGCAACGACGCTATTATGGCATCGACGTTACTATCGCCCATGGTGGATTATTACAACGACGAGGAAGAGCTGGACAGCGTGGATGAGGAGGACGATCGCAGTTTCAGAGCAAGAGACTCTGAAGAAGGTAAAAAACAAAACTGTGCTGACCATCTGGGCTCAGTCTACTTGCTGGACACGGAATGGAAATCAGAATCAGAGACTTATGAAAGCAATAAACGAGTGGTTTTCAACCCTTTTCATGTCAAGGCTCATTATTTATTTGGAATGTGAGCCACGGACCACCGTTTGATGAGATTTAGCCTCTCAGACCCAAAACGTACGAATATTTTGTTGTGGTTGGATCAGATTTTGTCCTCAATTCCATGCTTGCTTGGTGATGTTGGTACCATATAATAGAGATAACAGGCCAACGTTGATTAAAATAACAATTACGAGTGTAACACATTACATTGAATTTCGTAGACTAATTCAATGTAAATTAATGAATGCGCATATTTAACAACAATTTAACTCTTGAGCGCGAGTTAAAGATCTAAGGGTCCATTTGGTTACCAACTCTCCATACCTGTGGAACTCCTGGGACCCCCTCAAGGACCAGTGGTTGAAAACCAATGCAATTAAAAGGTCTACTCGACTCAAAGAGTCTCTGGGAGTTTTTAATAAGAGTTATACATTCAAACACGTCCATCCTCCGGCTCTCTCCCGTACACTATCCTAATTCAATATTGTAATGTTTAACCCGCTGAACGGTGTTGCCAAACACCGCAGACTGCTGGCAAAAAATATATTCCCCAATCCCCTCCCATTTTCTCAATTGGAAATGTAATTTTTGTTTTATCTCGCGACTTAAATGACCAACGAAAGCCTCTCGATCTCGCGTGGCTATTATGTAGATAGTCGCAATGCTCCATTCGGTAATTAATAAAAATGCCATATAAAAAACAATAAGATCAGATCTACAAGTTGCGACGTGTTGTTAGCTTATATAGATCGAGCTGTTCTTTTGTTTTCATCCACATAGTTTGCGTGTCGTTCGTTCCCAGCAATGCAAGAGAGGACTATACACACACACACACACACACACACACACACACACACACACACAGTCACAGGAGGACAGGACAGAGTACACACACACACACACACACACACACACACACACACACACACACAGGACCGCAACCGAAACCTTCTCGCCTCTCTCTGCCCAATGTCAGTAGACCTGTCTGTCTTCTGTTGTCCGTCCTTTAACGTCCACTATGACTGAATGAGAGACACAGACTGACACACGCACAGGAGAGAGAGAGAGGGGGGATGACATGACAGCACAGCGAGGAGGTTGGTTTAGTTAGTATTACAGTTTAGGACAAACTACTATATCCAAACCATGTATTTTCTTGTGAGCTTTTCTTTCCACGGTGTCTTTTTTGGCTAATCGGCCTAGCTAGATTATTTTAGCTCACTGATCGGTGGCCGTCGTGTTTAACACGACCAGCGAAGCTAAAAAGAAAAACGTTTAAATGCTGGGTGCTAACTTGGAGCTAACGCTTATCAATGCCGGGCACGGCACGGACGGAGGCTCAGCTCAGCTGTGCTGCCTGCTGGTCACCGAAAAGCTGCTGTGTCAGCTTTGTCTGCCGGGGCCTTGAATTGATAAAATAAAAAAAAAGACATGGTACAACGTTATCTTCCATTTCCCATATTGGGCTGGTTCTCTAAAACTTGTGCCGGTGAGTTGCGTTGTCTCGTCGGCCCGACTTCGACTCGCAGTCTCTCTCTCTCACATCGCTTCTACTCTCTCGCCCCTCGCTGATGATGTTAACATGCTAACGTTAGCACCGGACAGACAGGAGTTGCTGTAGTCAGGGGGACTCAGGCAGTGGGACACGAAAGTGTCTGCGTGACGTGTGCGTGAGAGAGACACTTTAATCCCACCGACCGACCGGCCCGGCGTCCATGCGGCAAACGGCGTTGACATGATCCACGGGGGGGACCCGTGGAAGTGGCACTGGGATTACATACAGTATGATAATGTGCTTCGAAGGTTCGGTGTTGTTCAGTTCAGACTTCAGAATGATTGAATCAGATGGTCTGAGCGATGATGATCTGGGGATGTGTCTGTCTGTCTGTCTGTCTGTCTGTCAGTGGTGGGAAAAGTACTCAATTTTTACTCAGAAGTTCTGTACTGCAGTATAGAAATACTCTGTTTAAACTTACAAGTAAAAGTCTGGAATTCAAAATGTACTTGAGTAAAAGTACAAACGTTTTGGCATCAAAAAATACCTTTTAGGGTCCCAGTTTTAGGCAACAGTGGTTCGCGTCCCTAACCAAAAGTAAAAGTGCAAAATGTTTGAAAATGGCAGATCTACAAGCTCACAACATGACGCGTTGTGAGCTTGAAGACTGGCAATTTCCTGCAGACCTACAAGATCTACCTACTAGGTATAAAATAGGGTTAAAGTGGATTAATGTGTGTTTTATAATATAATCATTTATATCTGCAAAGTAACTAGTAACTAAAAGTTTTCAAATAATTGTAGTGTAGTAAAACTGCAATATTTGGATCCGAGATGTAGTGGAGTAGAAGTGAAAGTATAGGAAATTGGAAATACTCAAAGTACAAATGCCTCAAAATTGTACTTAAGTACAGTACTTAAGTAAATCTACTTAGTTACTTTACAGTTACACCACTGCTGTCTGTCATCTATACGTGGAACATCTGAACTGTCAGATGTATAATAGCGGTGCCATTCGCTCGCCGCCTGGTGCCACGCACGTTGTGTGGATCCACGCAGCTCTGTCGTCTCGCCTTCAACTTCATCTCATAGCATGTTGGCAAGGCTGGTTTAAGCCTCATTTATACTTGGTTCCCTGCCGCTGTCAGGCTCGGCAAATAGCAGATCTACAAGCTCACAACTGAATGTGACGTGTTGTGAGCCTGTAGATCTGCTACTTAATGCATGCAACTAAGTATAAACCAGGCTTTAGCTGCATTCGGCCCGCCTCTTCGACGACTTCCGTGCATGGAGTGCGTACGTAGTTGGCACCCTATGAGCTGACTGCAAAGATCTGCTGGACAGAAATGCACAAGAAGCTGATTGGAATTGTGTGCGTGTGTGCGTGTGCGTGTGCATGCGAGATATATCTGTCTCTGTTTGACTGACATCTCACAGACTGTCTCGCATCTTTCCAGACACCGAGGATGCCAGTGAAACTGACCTGGCCAAGCACGATGAGGATGATTATGTGGAAATCAAAGAACAGTAAGTGTCTTATTATTAATCACATTCATAAAGCTGCCAAAAATAAAGGCACGACTCAGGAAATTAGACATCCATACTATATTGAAAAGCTGGCTTCTTGGCACCGTTTGACCATGAATTGCATTTTCCTGGTACCACTTTGAGTCCAAAGAAAATGCCATTAAATACAAAACCATTCTGAGGCTTCATTCATCATGGTTCATGACCTCTGAGGATGACAGTGCCTCCATCTGCAGATATCCACTGAATGATTTTAACGAGCATGATGAAATGAAAACCCAACCCATATCATGCCAACCAATAGAAGATTTCATGGAATATTCTGAAACTGCACCCTGGCGGATGTGTTCTATTTTGGGCAGTGTAAAATGTTTTAAGTGAATAGAAAATGATTAAGTATGTGCGAGGTCTGACTGTTTTGTTACCGTTGTAGACAGTGAATGAGTTCAGTGTGTTCAGCTCTTTGATCGATGTTTGTTGCAGGATGTACCAAGACAAACTGGCCTCCTTGAAAAGACAGCTTCAGCAATTACAGGAAGGTAAAGGCAAGAAGAATTTCTATTAATTTTGCACTCATTGATCTCTTTCAGTAAGAGATTATAGATTTTCAAGAATAGAACCAGTGGATAGTGGGTTGGTGCTGTGTTAATAAAAATAATTTTGTTGCAGGCACACTACAAGAGTATCAGAAGAGAATGAAGAAGTTAGACCAGCAGTACAAAGAGAGGCTCCGCAATGCGGGTAGGTTTCAGTAACACTGGGAGAGTAGAGCACAACCTTGCATTTGCTTGGTTTTACACACTTGTACAACGTTGATATCCTTTTTTCTTTCTCCTCAAAACGTGAACTGCAGCAAGATGTTTTGTTAACAGCATTTTCCTTTCTGTCTCCGCAGATTTGTTTCTCCAGCTTGAGGTAAGCACGTTGGATGTCACCGACTGCTGCAGTTTATGGCACTTGACATTTCACAATTGGGATTGCAACTTCTAAGGCGAACACACCTCACCTCAGTCTCTTCGGTTCTGATCCCCTCTTTCCACTGTGTCTCGTTGCGCTCCCCCACTCCATCCTCCTCCCCCCATTTCTCTTCTGCAGACAGAGCAGGTGGAGAGGAACTACATCAAAGAGAAGAAGGCGGCTGTGAAGGAGTTTGATGACAAGAAGGTTGAGCTGAAGGAGAACTTAATCGCAGAGCTGGAGGAGAAGAAGAAGATGATCGAGAATGAGAAATTAACGATGGAGCTGACAGGCGGTATGGGGCAACCTGAGGGGAAAAGTCAGGGGGCTAGTTGTGGGTGGATGTCGAGATGGGGACACGTTTATATTTCCACCATTAGTATGAGAAGTTTCACTTCACTTTCAGCTTGTTTTTCTTACGAAGGCTACTGATGAAATTGTGTTCGTGGCTTTTGCTCTGAAGGCCTTGTTGAAATTAGTTAAATACTTCTGTTTTTACAATGGCTAGGTTATGGATAAGTAAGCCTTGCCGAGCCTTGAGGCCCATAGGGCAGGAGGCTATCTCCTGTTTCCTTAGCGTGAGGCAGCTTGATGTACAAGCACACCCCCTGAACATGACGCTAGTATGTCACAGTCGCAGGGACTACTACAAGGCCACTGAACTTATGAATGTACAGGTACCATCCATTCAGGCCATCTAACTGTCAACTTACAGAGAAGCCAGCCATCGTCCAGTCTGAAGTCTGTTCCCTGTGCTGCTTTGTCTCAGATTAAATGAGTCATCATGGGTTGAGCCAGAGCATCGAGTGGCTAAATTTGCCCGAATCATATTCCCATGGTCAAAGATTATTCAGACGTTTTATAGAAAGAACATTTATACTTTAGTTAACCAAAACACTTTCATAGTTAGTGCCATTAGTGCCATGTGAGTGCAGCAGCACTTGGTTGCAGCCGTTATATTCGGGAAACCAGATATTGCTGCAAATTGCGATTTGATGTTGGCCAGTTCCCCATAAGATAACATAATGGTCCATTAAATTAGCATACAATGTAAATGTGCCTTTGCCACTCTGACAACACAGCTAAAATACATACATAACAGCAGTATTCATGGTCTGGCTGGAAGAGTATTTTATTAAGTCCCTGTTTAGAATGGCCATAACAGAGTGACCATTTATCACTTTGGTGCTGAATGTTGGTTATGCAGTGATGCACCGTGATTGTGTTGTGTATTCACTATACAGTGATTTAGCTCTGGTTGGATCTTATACTCGACTACTAGGAGATTATCCCATCACCTACTGGTAACATAGAACTTTGGTTTGACTACTCTTACTTAGGCCTTTCCTCCCTTAGTAACATAAATAGGCGATGATAGGCCATTGATGAAACTCCTCCACCCCCTTTGGTCTTGTGCCCTCCGCTCCAGTCTGGCTACTCGTCTAGGCCTATATTTACGATCCTTCTGGTGATGTCATCGTGTCAGTGTCGGGTGACCTTTCGTTTACCCCGGAAGTAATGGTGACCCATAAGCTAGCGGACAGTGTCATCCAGAGTAAAAAAATAAGCAACTTGTCGAACTCGGGCGTGGCAGCCTGGACCTTTGGATATGACTCGGGGAAATTCGGTTTTCCTTCATGTTCTTCATATATACACCAAAAATGTACATGGTAATCTCTAGTGGTAATTTAACTCTCAGTTTGTACATTAATGTTTAGTTCGTTTCCCCATCTAAGTTGATCTAACCCAATCACATGTCTTCTTGCTGTGATGTATGTGAACGTGCAGATTCCATGGAGGTCAAACCCATCATGACCAGGAAGTTGAGGAGGAGACCTAACGACCCTGTCCCCATTCCAGACAAACGAAGAAAACCCGCACCTGATATCCTTCACATTCACATGAACAAAAAACACTTCTGCTTATCAGCGCTGTTGTTTGGCAGAAACCCGCTTTCTCCATATTTGAACTGTTTGTTTTGACATCTGTCAGTGGTGAGCGCACCTCATGGCGCGCTCTGCTGGCGCACAAGTAGGCCACACATGGCCTACTTGTGCACAAGATGCAGGTTGGCACCTCGACAGAGTGCAGTTCTAGTTGGCTATAGCGCCAGCCAGTGCTGATGACGATACGTTGTTGTCTGCAGATGATCCGTGCACCGTTTTGTTTCTGCCCCATGTTGCTTTCCCTAACTGACCGTACCTCAGTTAAATTACTTGCTAACAGATGATCAGATCACAGAAGATCTAAGAACACTGAATAAGGTAACGTCATTGTTTTTTAAATACTGACACATTGGCCTTGGCCAGAGTCTTTATTTATTTTCTTATCACATACAGTTTGATTTAAATGTTTCTACACATTCTCTTCACAGCTGAAGTCACCAAAGCGACCAGGTATGTCAGAATTAAAGTTCACTATGAGCTATTGGTGGGCAATCTTGTTCACCATAAGGTATATTCACATAATGTACATCATTTTAAGAGTTTGAGAATTTTGTCTGTTTCTCAGCCGATTTAAAATATGGGCTTTTTTTCTAAAATGCTAACGGATATGACCAAAATATAAACTAATACAAACTTTACACCATAAGAAAACATTAAAAGCCATTAGAAACACTCGGAGTGATTGCAGGTTCCAATCCTGTGTTTCTTGTTCGTATCGGGGCTACCCTTTTTGTTCATTTGGATCACAGATTCATCCATCCATCCATCCTTCCATCTGCAACCGCTTATCCGGAATCGGGTCGCGGGGGTAACAGTTGCAACAGAGATTTCCAGTGTGCCCTCTCCTAAGAGAGATGCCAGCCACCCGTCTGAGAAAACTCTTTTCGGCCGCTTGTACCCGCGACCTTATACTTTCGGTCATGACCCACACTCCATGACCATAGGTGAGAGTAGGAACGAAGATTGCTCGGTAGACCTTTAACTAATTGACTGCCAACATTGTTTTTCGACTTACCGTAAATCCTCTGATAGTGACCTCTATTCAATAAAAAAAACTGCCTTCTATTAATGACCGGGGGCGTTGTTGAAACAAGCAGTTAAAGGTGTCATGTCATGCCTCCGAAAATTATCATTATAATACAATTCATCAGGTGGTTTTAGTAAAAAACTGTCTGAAAGCAGGTCGAGGCGTATATCACAGATGGATTGGTGAATTCCCCCCTCGCACTTCCATAACAGCCCATGAAAATGAGGAAGTGACCTCAACATAAATTGTCAGCAAACACCGCCACCCTATGTGGCCGACTTAAGCTCCCTGCTGCCCGGGGTAAAATCCAGCATCCAACCGCCCAACAGCGGGGGTGGTAATTCACCATAGTGATTTTCATCATTTCAACAAATAAGCATAAACAAACTACTGGGGGAAGAAGGAAGGGACAGAGGAAACGTATCTCTGTGCAGTGGGAGCGTAGGGAAGGAGAAGCCGTACAACAGTACAGTAGATATTATATATTACATTATCATCATCATCATGCATACATAAATCAGTCCCATGCTTGCTTGGCCTTAAACCCAAACTGATTGTCAGTGGAACCAAAATAGAAACACAGTCGATCTAGTAAGACTCTTTCAAGGACCTTGGACATAACACTGGCTAGAGCTATTGGTCTATATTTATCCAAGCTCCCCACCTTGCCTGCTTTGTCCTTAATTACCGGCACCAGAGTGACAGACAACATAGATTGAGGCAACAGGCCATGCGTCATGAGCCCAGTAAAACATATGGCATGCAGAACAGCAACCTTAGGACTGGCATGTTTAAGGTGCTCATCAGTGATCTTATCAGAGCCACTAGCTTTGTTAACAGCTAGCTGTTCAATTGCTTTGTGGACCTCATTAACTGTGACCCCAACAGCATCACATCTAAGAATGTTGCCCATATTATATGGGTATAAATGCGGGGGCATACTTACAAAATAAGATATACCCTGGGCACGTTGTGACGTCATCAATCATATTAGTTAATTTGATAGTCTGATTTCCCTTTGAATTATTCTTTATTTCATGTCATGACAATGGAAAAAGCCTGTCTCCAAATACATGCCTCTTTTTCCCCCTTATTTAAAAGTCACTAGATGTTTACTTTGATACCGCGTGACTCGCCCCTGTCCTCATACTTCCTGGTGCAGCACAACACAAAAACACAGAGCTGCTTGACAGAGACGCAAGTTTGATGTAACGTTCAAAGGGGGACATTTTGCGGTATGCGGCGGAGCATACTGGAGGAGGGAGAAAGACAGTTAGCAAGGAATTTTAGACACAACTTTAAGAGGAAATCTACCCAACAGTGAGTGATGGAGGCAAGAAGTTTGTCTATTGTATATTTTTACTTCCTCCTCTTCCTCTCTCCTGTCTCTTATTGTGAGCGTACCCCTCAGTTGAAGTTATAATTTGCACTAAATTGATTAATTGTGTTCATGTACAGTAAGCTCAAGCTGCATTAATGTTATTGTGGGAAATGCCATCTTTTGTAAGCTTTGCAGCTGAACTTGACTGTTAAGTTAAAATGACCAGTGGCCACCTGTAACTGCACTGTTACTTTTATATAGTACTTGGTTTCAATAAATGAACCCAGTACATTTTACTGGGTTCAAACTGACACAAAATGGTCATTAATTCATTCTGATCCGTTTGAAAAATAGAAATATAAACCTCTCTCTTAGTATATAGTATATGCCTCCTTCCAATAAAAACCTGGTACCCGCTACAGTTGAAACAAATAAAAGCCTGGGACACTATTTGAGGATTTATGGTATGTCGTTCCCTGCCACGCTTTCAGAGATTTTCACTAACCTTTAAAAAATCATAGAATATTCCACGTTGCTCCGATTTGCTCACGGGTGTCTTGGAGTTGGAAAATAATCCCTGTCCACTCGCGACGATCCACTCAAAACATAGCCGTTTCCGCGTCCACCTCATTTCCTCACTCGTCCCATAGACTAACAATATGTGGCATTTTCCTTTTTTGATCAACGTGTCAGGTGACCTTCCGGCTTCCCCCGGAAATAATTGGTGACCAATAAGCTAGCCAACAGCGCCATCCAGAGTAAAAGAAAATAAGCAACTCGTGCAACTCGTCGGTGGCAGCGTGGAGCATTGCAACTCGTGCAACTCGTTTGACAGCATTAAATGAGTTAACACCATGCAAGTTTCCAGTCAGTCACGCATCTCGCAGCATAACGAATTGAGCATTATTCAGCATGCTTTGAGCAATTGATTTACTACTTTTGTTTCACATACCCATTGGGAACTAGATTTAACACCTGCTATTTCCTCTGCCAGTCTCCCCCTCATCCCCAGATCACCTCCCCACCACTCCCATGGAGAGCCCCTCCCAGCGCTACGAGGCTCGCATCGAGGAGGGGAAACTCTACTACGACAAAAGATGGTACTTTGTTCTTTTTCACCCTATGAGTCAAGCACATAGTATCGCAGAGTCTATCTCCTACATATAACCTAGGCCAGTCAGAAGAGTAGATTTGTGTAAAAGAAGAAGAAATTATTATGAAATTGATGATTTTTCAAAACGTTTACAAAAATAGCAGTTGTGAGCTATTGGTGGGCAAAACCGTTCATTTAAGTGAAAGAATAATTTTGTTCGCGTTCACGGCAATGATCAGTTCAAATGATTTGTTCACTCGTGCAAAGAAGCGCATGTCTCACTCGTCGCAACAACCTGACAATCATAAGCTGTCCATTGTCATAATTATTCCTTTCATAGTTAAATAATGGGGCAACCATTACTGTCCGTTCACTCCATTGGCCATTGTGAAGGAGGCTGGACCCACGCGCATATACTTTATTTCTTTCATACTTAAATGGGGCATACTAACTGGTCACTACAAGTCTTTTGTTCAGGAACGACAAACACAATCACATTAACACAACAAAACAATAGTTCTTATTTCAATTCAGATTGCAAATGAATCACTCTGTCCGCTGTCAGAGTGTGCCGTCCTGTGTGCAGGGCTCGGGGAGGGGAGAACAAAAGCATGAATGTAACCTTTTAAAGAAATGAACACATCGTTCTTGATTCTTTCTTTTGACAACCACAGACCTAGGCCTCACAGGTGATCTGGGACTGTAATACTGTACAAAACCACTAGATGGCCACATGGCCATACTCATATCACTTCAAGTACTTATGGTTGATGGTTGGTGTTATTTGTGTACTTAAGAGCTACTGGATAGAAAAGGGAAAATGTAATGGTCTAAGACAGTGGCTGAATTGTGTACAATGCCACAGTCTGCTACAATAGAGACCTCATGGAAATAATAGGTATATCTTTTTATTTTATTTGTTTGAGCGGTGCTAGCCGCTCCAATACATGATTTTGTGTGTATGACCATGTGAATATATTCAGTGTTTTTCCTTTGTATCAAATACTGATGATGTGCGTCCCTATCCACGTCCCTTTTCTGATTGGACAAAATGACGATGAGCACATATCTTTACATAATCGTTTCAAGTGCGAAGTGAGCACTTTGCACCCAAATATATATCATTTTGGGTGGTCTCTTGACATGAAAGAGTTTTGAGAACCACTGTCATAGCAGCGTACGGCGTACGCTTATTAGAAAACCTTTAGGATTTAGAAGCCAATTTGTAGAATCGTCCTGCAGTGCTTAATGGGTTAATATCACTTTAACCAGTGCACAGTCACCTGCAATCGGAGGCAAGCGACCGTGAGGAACTGCCGGGAGAAATGTGTGTGCCTCATTATCCCACCCTGGTTCATTAATGATCAAATGTTATGGGTGTCAGTGTCAACCCTGGAGGCTTGGCTACTCCTCCCTGTGACGGTTAGGTGCTGTTTAAAAAAGAATAAGAATAAGAAGACAGTGTTTGTTTTGACACCGCTGTCAGATTATCTATGTAGAGCAGTCTCAGGAGGATGGAGAGCTATTCATCTGGGTACAATTATGTAGTATGTGTGCAGTGAAAACCATTCAGCGACTGCACAAGTTCCCTTTTCCTGCTCGCTGCCTTACTCTTAACCATAATCAATTTTGTGTGTGTGTGTGTGTGTGTGTGTGTGTGTGTGCGTGTGCGCGTGTGTGTGTGTGTGCGCACGCAGGTACCACAAGAGCCAGGCCATCTACCTGGAGTCCAAGGACAACACCAAGATCAGCTGTGTCATCAGTTCGGTGGGGACCAATGAGGTGAGAGACAGAATATCATATTATGTACAAGGGCACAGTGGCGCAGTCGGTAGCGCTGTCGCACTCACAGCTAGAAGGTCCTGCGTTCGATTCTCTCCTCCAAGTCATCAGTGCCCACACCCTTGGTGGGGTTGGCGAAAGGGCTTTTCTGTGTGGAGTTTGCATGTTCTCACCGTGTCTCCTAGGGTAGGCACCCTCACAAAAGAAAACATGCAGTAATCCTGGTCTCTATACTGCCTCCTCCTGGCCAGCCAGAAAAGCGGCTTGGACTCCTCATGCATAGAAGGAAGCATGAGGTCAGTCTGTTGCTCTCCCCAGGTTGGCAGAGGAAGTGTAGCGCCCAGGATTACAATAGATAATTGACACTGGGTGAAAAAAATGGGTTAGAAAAATTGTGGGATAAAGATAAAAGATGTACAGCTGCTTGGCTCCGGATTAGCGACACAGAGGAGAGACATGTCAGAGTGTAACAGAGTGATGCCCTTTTGGAAAGCGCTGAACCAATTCAGTGCACCAAAAATGGAAAGTTTTCACTTTGACGCAGTGCCCAACAATCCACCACCCGCCCAGGTATGGTAGAGGAACAGAACAACACAACGTTCCAATGCCCTAACCATGATCTGGCATGCAGTAGAAAAAATGCTAATGCCTGGTCTACAGCGAGACGTTTTGGCTGTAGAACCGAGAACACTTGCTACTTGTTACCATATTGAGGGATTTTCTCCATTTAGATTTCTGCTCATTTCTGCCCTCCTCAGATTTGGGTGAGGAAGACGAGCGACAGCACAAAGATGAGGATCTACCTGGGACAGCTACAGAGGGGGGCGTTTGTCATCCGCCGGCGGTCGGCCGCATGAAACGCAACCTCTCCCACTTCCATCTGTTCGCCCATCCATCCATCCTAAGAAGGGAATATCTTCAGAAATAGTGTCATATCCTGGAATAAATTCCTTACAAAAAAAAATCTTCACCAATGTTGTTGTAAACACATCTCACAAAGACTGAAATTCAGTTTCCCTAGGAGAATCTGTGACAGCTGCTGAAAGTTGCGGTCCCATTTAATATACAGGAAAAAACACACCAAAATAAATATGCTTTAAGTAGCATGTGAGGGGTCAAACTGTTTTTTTTTTCATGATTCTGAATCCATTGCAAGCATTCGTTTTGCACGAAAAAAATTCCCTGGCCAAAAGAATCGCCTGACAAAACTATGGTTTAGTGATGAGTCATCACTTTTCACAGTTTTGTGGGAGCCACCTTCACCCCAAGGAATGTTTTTTGTACAAAACGCGTGATTCCTAAACCCACCAGGATTGTTAGCGCTGCTCGCTCAAGTGCAAAATACCTACTACCTACTGATCCATTACAATAATACACGCAGCATAATAGGCCCAACGCCATATCCAAACCATAACAATTTAACTGATAATCAGTAAGAGTTTTTATTTTGAGCACAGTAGTGACAAATTAATAGCTTTCTCAGTACGTTTTTCTCTTTAGCAAAGTTACAAAGTTTTCCCTTTATTAAGCACAGTACAATTAAGTCAGTTTCAAGTTTTTTTTTGCACAGTTTATTTTGAGCACTGTAGTGAGAAATTAATATTTGTGCATTGTGCAAATGCAGGCTTTTCTCAAGTAGGCCTACAAGTCTTCATGCCTCTGACTTTATCCACCCTCCATGTGTCAGGCAGGGATTTCAGCCACTCCTGGAAGTCCTCGCGTTTCCGCGAGGCGGGTCTTAACTCAAGCCTGGTGGGTTTAGGAATCACGCGTGCAAAACGGATGCTTGCAATGGATTCAGAATGGTGTGTTTTATCCTGTATAGTTAAGTTAATGGGACCCCAACTTTCAGAAACTGTCACAGATTCTCCTAGGGAAACTGAATTTCAGTCTTTGTGGGATGTGTTACTGGACACCTTTACAAACACATTGGTGAAGAAAATCTTTGGTAAGGAATTTATTCCAGGACTTTTTAAGATATTCCCTTCTTATCTTCCATCCACCTACGTATCTGCTTGGCAACCGTCACTTTCCGGTATTGGCGCGTAGTCTCCTCTACGTCATTCAGCCCCGACACCCAGACTCTTTCATGCCCAAGGATGTCTCTTCAGCTCGCTCTTACCTGTTGTCTCAGCCAATTAGGATCAACAATGGGTTTATCCTGTTCACAATCCTGGTATCAACAGCCTCAGTCTATTCTCCCTGGGCTGACATTTCTTCTTGCTTGTCATGGCGGTTGCTTCTTGTCTTATTTCTCATGGACGCATAATGTTATTTTCTGAAGCACAACTCTGCAGTTGTCCAGGGAAGCCATCTTCAAGCCATGTCTCGAGCTGTTTTTTTTTATTTTATTCTCAAAAATAAAATGTAAATATTATGAAGCAATAATGGTATTGCTGCTGTTGTTGCCTTTGTTTTTTTCTAATCTAGCATCTGATGCTGTGGGTATGTGTGGTTGATTGTATAGAGCCTGGCTGGGAACTTGTTCGTCTGTTCACTGAAAGGTATTATTTCTACTGTCTACTTTGTTGTAGAAAATGTTGCAAAGTAGAATACTTTGTGCTGTCAATTATTGGAGGCTACATTTCATTGTTTTCTTTCTTTTTGTACAATATTGTGTTTTGAAAATGAAAATCCAGTGCATCACACATGGTTTCTTTTTGGAAAAAATAAATGTATATGGATTTCTTTAATGTTTCTAATATTTAATCTTTATTGTCGTGTGTGTGTGGGGGGGAGAGTAGCCTGGAAACCAGACGAATCTGCCATTGCAAAAAATAACCCCTGCAGATTTGGTCTGGTCAGTTGTGATTCGATTTCACTCCCTCTGAAGTATTGAGGGACCAATCAGGGTCAGTATGCAAATGTGGGGTGGGTTTTATCACCACTTCACCTAGCTCTGGTCCAGAGCGTTAGCCAGGTCTCTCTAAAGGCTTCATCAGAGTCTGAGGTGAAGAGCTATCACCTAAAAATGTGATGGACATCATAGTCACAGACTCATGGTGAAGTCCTATCACCGCGCTTCTGTGCCTCTAAAACCAGGGGTCTAGATTGACCAATAAGTGAACGCGGTGATGGGGAGATCTCTGAAATTAAAAACAGAGGAGAGATTTCTAGGTCTGCGGTGATGGCTCTTCACCGCGGCTAATGACATAATGTTGTAGTTTTCTGACTTTAAAAGACTACACACGGTGATAACCCATCACCGCAGACTACACTATGATAAGGCCATAACGTTCTGCCAGGAAGCAGGCTCAGCCTCAGATACAGGACCTGGAATTCTACTCCGCTCGACTTCAATAAAAATAAACTGAACTACTTCGCTACTCACCTAAACAAAGGTAGTTTTGCGTTGTTGAAAGTATTCTCCATGGGAAACCTCTCAGCATCCCACCCACTCTGTAAAATACACTATTTTTTGTCATGAAATAAAATGCATCCAACTCGACCGCCGCGGACACCACCCGAATACTTATAACTGCGTCGGTCGAGTTGGATGCATTTTATTTCATGACAAAAATAGTGTGTTTTACAGACTGGGTGGGGTGCTGAGTGGTTTCCCACCACAGAATAGACTTTCAACAATGCAAAACTACCTTTGATTAGGTGAGTAATTTGGACATGGAAATGCAGCTTTAACACAGAGATTCCAGAATAATATCTACACAGTATTATTAGTCTGGCCATGCCAGGCTAGGGGAAGAGTAGATCTTCAAATGTTTGTTTGTGCTTCACCCAGCTGTAAGCTTACGTCTCCCAAAAGATACATTTGAAATGCATATCTAATAGTGAAAAGAGCTCATGATGTACAAGCTCACGTGTCACGATGCGTTGTAATTCCATTGGAGCATATTTTCTAGGGTATATGCCTCCCTCTTGTAGATCAGCTAGTTTCCTAATATTTGCCTCTTATTTAATATTTGACATGGTATTAAAAAGTCTTAAAAGTTGTAACATTTTTGCTTTAGAAATGTGCAGATACCCTTTATACAATACTGTATAGTGAGAAAACAATGTTGCACATTAAGGTACCGGTAATGATATAAAATAGATGAAACTAGAAAGCAAGTGTGGTTGCACTGATGCGAGTTGCAAGGAATCTGCTGGGAAATGAATTCCCATCTTACAATTTATATTAGATATTGTGATGTCAGTGAAGCAAGGCCAATCCTGTCTCCTTGGAAGTGATATTGTCCAATGAGAAAAGGCACAGAAGTTGTATGAACAGTTTTCAAATGGGCTCAGTCCAAGATGATTTTTTTATCAAAGGTTTCTGAAAAACATTTTTTTCTGTCAGTGGTTCTCAAACTTTTTCATGTCAAGGACCCCTAGAATTATATTTATTTGGCCGCCGACCCCCATCTCAAAATATTATGTATCAGGGACGCCTGATTATGGATCCCACTGGGAAAGATGGATGGAAACGGCATAGAGCGCTTGTTTTCAGTTATTGTCCACGACATTGCAAGCGGCGCGAAGGCCAGCGGACCTTGTTATTTATCCATCTTTCCCAGTGGGATCCATAATCACGCATCAGGGACCCCTCTGAAGCAAATATTTGATAAATGTTCACTTTAAAAATAGATATATCCAAAGATTTGCAAAAAAGAAAATAGCAGATCTACAAGCTTGCAGAGCGGCACTCTGTGCTGCACTGTGAGCTTGTAGATCTGTTATTTTTTAATAGCTAAAGCATAAAATAATGGTCAAAGTGGTTACAATTCCAGTTCTTAAAGGGTTAACTGTCCCCACGTCACCTATTGACTTGTCCACTGATCGTCAGCCTGATTATAGAAGCACCAGGTCACCTCCTCAGAGATGGCTCCCATCTCCCTGCATGGCTGCTCTCCGCCATTCTTCCACTGTCCAAACAACCAGATCAATTGGCATTCTACAAGTCTCCTTCGGCAAAGAACACACATCAGCTCCTTTGCCTTCTCCCCCTGTGTGCCCTACTATCCTATTGGTTTAACCCAGATGACAGGTTTCACTTTGCCTGACTTAATGACACGGTCTGTCAGGGAGGGCAATTACTGCCCCACCACACTGCACACACTGCAAGGCTCCGCTGTTGTCCTGATGTGGTCTTGTGGTCAATCGTTTGGCTGTGGCTTGAAAATAAGGAGATAATGAATGGTTTGCTTTCTGTTCCTCCTGTTGCACTCTTTGGATGGCCTGTGGTCAAGGCCTGCAAAATGGACGGCCTAATAATGTTGTATTAGCCATATGGGCTGTGGGTGGGGGCTCCACTAAACTCACCCAATCTCTGTCCACCCAATGCAAGAGCGGTCAGCGGTGTACGTGTCCTTGGTACAGGGTTCACGTTTGTCAAAATGTAATGTTTGCCATGGACATACAAACATTACCAGAAATAAAGCTAGCCCTAAATACAGAACTAGTGCTGTGGTCCTTGAAGTGGGTTGAGTTCTGGGTTCCTTGGAGCTGGTCCAAATGGACCACTACCAGTCTGCAACTTTGAGAGTACAAACTAGAACCATTTGGTTCCAATTGTACATTCTTGTTGGACTCATCCTCTGTGAGTATTGGCCTCAACCTATAGTTTAATTTTTGTGATATACTGTTATATTCATGAACAGGATCACTGCTTTTTGGAAGATTATGTGCTCCCGAGGGCATCATCGGTCTGTGACCTCTTGAATTCGATTGCTCACTCCTGGTAGAGAACGATCGAGTCCTTTACCCGAGCAAAGGAGCTCAAGTGTCTCGGGGTCTTGTTCACGATTGAGGGGATGACAGAGCAGGAGATCAGCCAGAGAATGTGAGGTATTGCATGTGCTGCCTGTATACTGCACCGATCAAAAAGAGAGCTGAGCCCAGAAGGTCTTGTACCGGTCAATCCTCGTTCCTAACCTATGGTTATGAACTGTGGTTCATGACCAAAAGAACAAGATTGTCGATAAAAGTGGGCAAAATGGGTTTTCTCAGGAGAGTGGCTGGCATTAGATCATGATCTTCCTTAGTGATAGGGCGAGAGACATACTGATCTGTGAGAGATTTGGACTAGAGTCACTGATCCATTGCATTAAAGGAGACAGTTGAGGCATTTCGGGCATTTACTGTAGTAAGGATCAGTGGTGTAAAGTTTTTTTTCCCTTCAATTTCCAATACTTTTACTTCTACTCCAAAACATCTCAGGTCCAAATATTGTTCTTTTACTCCACTTCATTTATTTCAAAACTTTAGTTAATAGTTACTTTGTAGATTTTGATTATTATCATAAAACATTCATTAACCACTTCAGCCCTATATTTCGGCCATTTGAAAAAAGCCGATCTACAAGCTCACACACAATGTGTCACGATGCGACACGTTGTGGGCTTGAAATATATATTTTATATACAAGAGTAATTTTCGTCTAGAGTCACTTCCTCGTTTTGGTGCGAGGAAGTTGCTGAGGGCTTTGGGTGCGGTGAGAAATTGAGAGAATGTACAGTAAGTACAGTAAATTAATTTGATTGGCTCATTGCGCATTCCCATAATGACATCATCAAAATATTAGCAAATAAAAGAGCCGTTCCCCCTCCCCCCCTTTTTTTTAGATGTCAGCGGCCGTTTAAGTATGTACATTTAAGTAAAAAGCGTCAGTACTTTTTCCACCACTGGTAAGGTTGCCTCCTGCTCGCCTTCCCGGGGAGGTTTTCCAGGCCAGCTGAGAAAAGGCCACGGTGCAGAGACAGACAGAGGAACAGGTGCAGGGATCTTATCTCTGTGTTAGCCTGCATATCAACACCTCAGCATCCTCCAGTAAGGGCTGGCTGATGTGGCCAGGGAGTGGAACTGCTGGCTCTGCGACCAGACACAAGATAAAGCACATGAAGATGGATGGATGGATGGATGGCCATGCCAGTCCCTCCCTGGAAAATAACTGCTTTTAAAGTGAAGGATGCGACGCATTAGCCGTGCAGCCTGGTCATAGCTTTTTGGCACCAGTCACATCTCTAAACACACAGAGGCACATTTTAATTGATCTATAGGATCGATAGCTCATCTCCAGGGCCTTGCTAATATATCACTGTGAGTGTGAACCTATAGTATATGAGGCTTTTAGTATTATGGAGAGTGTGAGTGCGGCCTGCTGGTTATAGTCTTGTTTGTGTGTGTGTGCGTGTGCCGTGTGTGTGTGCGCGCACACGTGCTTTGGGATCTCGCAAATGCAAAGCACACACTTGGGAAACACATGCTCATCTCTAAAGTAATGCGTCAATGGCCTGCATCTCCTCCCTGCCTCATAATCTATGCCCTTACCTTAAACAAGCAGCGCTTCACTCCCCCAGAGCATCAGCCCTCTTCAAGTAAGATAAGAGAATGTGTACAGTACAGTTATATTCAGTGGTGCATATATAGTACTGACCACTGTAATTCACTTGAGAATTTCAAATCAAATCAAACTTTATTTGTATAGCACATTTACAACAGCCCAGAGCTGACCAGAGTGCTGAACATGGTAGAAAAAAAAACTATTCAGAGCATCTATACAGAAAACATCAACAAATAATATCGTCACTATCGGGCAGAAACCTGGTATCTCCAAGTTTCAAATGCCTAACCCTAACCTCAGTAACCCTAAGTAAATTCGGACTAATAAGATGTAGGACTAATGAACCTTCGGAATTATGGGCAGTCCCCCTATTTTCACTATTTTAAATAGTTTTTTAAATGATAAATACAAAACTAACGGTTTTGACATACTGTACAAGGTTTCCACCCGACAACAACGATATGCTTTGACACAGAATAAAATATGCAAAGTTATACAGGAGAGCTATATGCAACTAAAGGCAATAGAGAAATGGGAACATCTAATGTTCCAGAGCCAGAGAGTCACGTTCTTGTTGGTTGCAAGAGCGTCCAGTAGCATCTTGTCTGCAGACCTTAAGGCCCTGGGCTGGGACATAGAGTATCTGTATTTTTGGATACATTTCAAAGACATACACATTGTGCTTTTGATTTGACTGGAATAGAATAGTAGGTTAACTCTACTTTTGATGAGATTTAGCCTCTCAGACACAAAACCTATGACATTTTGTTGTCGTTGGATGTGATTTTGTCCATGCAGTATTGATGTTGGTACCATAGGTGAGATACTGTAGCAGGCAAACGTTGACCAAAATAACACATTTTCTAAATCTTCTGCTCTAATTGTGTAGACTTATTGTAAATTAAGTAATGCATTGTTAATTAATTACTTTACAACAATAATTTAACTCTTGAGCGTGTAAAATGAAACCAAATGGACCTATAAGGGTTCATCTGGTTTAATACCAACTCTCCATCATTTAGCTGGGGACCACCTCAAGAGGGATCGAAACCCCTTCAAGGACCACCACCTTCTGACAGTGTCACGCAACAGTTTCAGGCAATACCACATGTCAACCATGTAGGTGACGTTACCCGACACCAGGGTCTAAATTCAAGACCACCACAAACCACTGCAGATGTGCCGTATATTGTATAAAGTATGTGTTTATACTATAAACACAACCGTACAGAATGGTTGAAATAAAGTTTGTATTAATTAAATTGAGTTCTGCACCGCAGCTTTAAATCACTAGAATTTTGCAGTGTATAGGAAAGAACACTGTCCTCACACTGGTCCATTAGATTACCGTAGATAGAATGTGGATTTGGCTGGGCCCACTGGCTGGACTGACACAAAATAGATAGTGCTTCTCAAATGAGAGTAGACATAAAGTATGTCTTGGCCAGAAGCAGTTCATTTGGTTCTCTGGGCCAAAATCCCTACCCTCCCACCCCCCCCCTGCTTTCCACTGCACACTGGAAGTTAATGTAAGAACTTTACTCTGCTGTAATCACAGCTTGATGTATTCATTAGGCCAGGGGTTTTCAAAGTGGCACCCTGGGGTGCCACGACGGCAGTCCAGGGGTGCCACGACGGCAGTCCAGGGGTGCCGCGACGCGAGATCATTTGATAGTATTTGGAATTTATTTTGGACACTTGAACAAATATTTAGTATCATTTTAAACTTGAAGTACACAGTTATTTTCAGTCAGTTCTAACCAAAATGGCTATTATCTCAACGTTTTCCTCACAACGTAATCACTAAAATATCATTACTATCAGGCAGAAACCTCTGTCGCACAAAACTAGTGAAAACAGCCCATCTACAAGCACACAACGAGTGCGAGGCGTTGTGTGCTTGTAGATCTGCTGTTTTCACTAGTTTAGTACATTTTATAGATGATAAACACAAAACAAACGGTTTTGGACATACAAGGTTTCCACCCGACAACGACGATATGCTATAAATATAAGGTGCTGGGACTGAAAATTATAATGTAAGGGTGCCTTGGATTAAAAAAAACATATCTATGAGGTGCCCTGAGACAAAAAAGTTTGGGAACCCCTGCATTAGGCCATCGTGCCATGGACCCCCATTTGATCCCATTTGGATCTCTGAGACCCCAATCCTTGATAATTGAGCTGAGAGAGTACCCACTGCACACAAAATGAAGTGGAAACTGAGCTACACTTTCTAACCACCTGTCCGCTGTACCAAGACATCAGAGACACATACTTCCCACAGATCATAACCACCCAAGGAGAGTTTCAAAATATGACCAATGATGAAAAACTCCCATACCTGCTGGGGGAAGTAAAACAATGTGCAAACACAGCAGCAAGATTCGTGAGCTGCTGTGATAAGAGAAGGATATCAAATGGAACCCAACCACCTTAAAAACCACTGTATATATCACTGCTCTGCCTGCACGTTACCGTGATGCATGAAAACTGTTTTCACCTGTATATATTCTGTTCTGATTGTATTGTATTGTATTGTGTACACTTCTGCTTTGGCAATGTAAACGTATGTTTTCTCATGCCAATAAAGCCCCTTGAATTGAATTGAATTGAGTACCAGTGGTGTCAATATTGTACAAGTTTGAGGTATTTGTAGTTGTACTTTACTTGACTATTTCCAATACTCCACTACTTCTCGGAGGGAAATATTGTACTTTTCCTCCACTACAATTATTTGAGAGCATTAGTTCTAGTTACTTTGTAGATTTAGATTATTAAGCCCTATATGCATTTCGGCCATTTGAAAATAGCCTGTGCAATCTCACAATGCGTCGCGATTCGATACATTGTGAGCTTGTAGATCTGCTATTTGTAATAGAATTTTATTAGTTTGAAAATGTGAAATGGGACATTTTGCATAATGAGTACTTTTGGTATTTACTGTAAGTACATTGTGATGTCAATTGTAAAATCTTTAATCCCGGACTTGTATTTCTCAAGTAAAAGAAAATGTAGTACTTTTTCCACCACTGGGGACTGGTGTTCTCTTTGAGAATATGTTTGTATAGTAACACCACTGGAGAGTACAAATCAAACTAAATGTTCTAGTAAAGCCCCCCCCCCCCCCAACACACACACACACACACACACACACACACACACACACACACACACACACAGTACTGTAGGTATGGGGGTGGGGGTGGGGGGCCTGGGGGGAGAACCACTGCTCTTTATGGAAGCAACGACTGAAGCTCTTCTACCCGCAGAAGCCGTCGTAAGTTGTAGGACATGCTCTCTTTACTGTAAGCACTATGACATTGAGATATGACATACATATTTATGGCTATACCTTTGATCTGTTTTTCTTTTTCTTTTTTAGGGGGGGGGGGGGGGCATTCTGAAATTCAGTGGAATATAACTATTGAAGGATGACTGTGACTCTGAGAATGAATTGCTTTCTCACACCGATATGAAATAACACGGTTTGATGTGGCACTCACACTGGCCAGCTTGTGCGTCTGTGTGTGTGCGTGACTGCGTGTGCATGTCCGTGCGTGTGTGTCTGTGTGTGTGTGTGTGTGTGTGTGTGTGTGTGTCCCCGTGTATGTGTGTCTGTGTGTCTGTGTCTGTCTGTCTGTGTGTGTGTGTGTGTGTGTGTGTGTGTGTGTGCGTGTGTGCGTGCGTGCGTGCGTGCGTGCGTGCGTGCGTGCGTGCGTGCGTGCGTGCGTGTGTGTGTGTGTCCGTGCATGTGTGTCCATGCGTGTGTGTGTGTGTGTGTGTGTGTGTGTGTGTCGCCTATGTCCCTTTAAGGTACAGGCTGAATGCGACAGCCAGCTCACCTCGCCACTAAGCCCTTTCTAATCCCCTCACGAGAAGGAAATACATTCATTTCGTCTGAAGGGAAAACTGTCAATCACACAAGAGGTCAAGGGCAAGTGGTTTCCTTGACTCCTTTCCTCCCCTCCCTCCCACTGTGTTTTAGAGAGCACTTGAAGCAGCCACCACCCCCCCCCCCCCCCCCTGGATGTGCACCAGGGCTGAAACTGAAGTGTTGGATTAACACTCAGGACTTTTAATGTGGATTCAGGGGTCCCAGAGATAAAATATTGTATCATATCGTCGTTTGTCGGGTGGAATCCTTGTATGTCCAAAACAGTTTGTTTTGTATTCATCATTTTAAAAATGCGTTAAACTAGTGAAAACAGCCGATCTAGGGGCACCCGCTGGCCTGGTGGTCAAGGCGCATACCACATACTAGGCTATGATGCCTGCTGGCGTCGCCGGTTCGATTCCCGATCCGGACGACCTTTGCCGTGTGTTGTTCCCCGTCTCTCTCCCCATTTCCTGTCTGTCTACTGTCCTGTCAAATAAAGGCATAAAAAAGCCCAAAAACAAATCTTAAAAAAAAAAAAAAAAAAAAAACTGCCGATCTACAAGCACACAATGCCTCGCACCGCGAGGTGTTGTGTGCTAGTAGATCTGCTGTTTTCACTACTTTTGTGCGACGGCCTTGTATGATGAAGCAGGGCTTTGCTTTGCGAAAAAATGTAGAAATTTGAAACATGGAGATACAAGGTTTCTGCCCGACAGTGACGATATACAATGGGTCCTTGAAAATTAACATGTCTGAGAACCTTATAGCCATGGCAACGAAGCAGCTGTTCATACAGAAGAACATGATATCATTCATTGGTTGTGTGCTACTGGAAAAAATATAATGCAGATCTAGCCAATAGTTTGGCTATTTTTGGCAATGAGATTTGGTGTAGTGTAGAGTGAAAAAAATCAAACCCAGTTTCAAGTGAGCGGTGGATCTGAGCAGTTAATTTCATTAAGCTATACCTTACCGTGTGTGTGTGTGTGTGTGTGTGTGTGTGTGTGTGTGTGTGTGTGTGTGTGTAGCAGTTCATTTCATTAAGCTGTCAAACTGCCTTACACCACGACCCCATATTATTATATTTTGCAGCGATTATTGTGAGTGTGATTGATTATTAATGTGTTCTTTAATCATAATAAAAAATGATAACGGTTATCGTCCCATCTGGCCACGCGAGGCTAATACACAATATGTTATGTTGTGTATTAGCCTCGCGTGGCCAGACAACATCGCTGCGTGTACAATGGCAGATTGGTCTGGAACCGTGTATCATCCTCACTTAAGCTGTGGGGTGTCAGTATGATGTTGTGATAATGCATAAACAGCTCAGTGGCATACGGTATGCAAGAGCTGACCAGCGGGTGAGAACCTTGAGTGTCAGGTACTGAGGCACAAGACATGCCACAGGATGGGGAAAAAATCTTGGTTGTTTGGCGAGCTTGGTGCCCTGGGCTGCAGCCTGCGCTAATCCGGGCTGGGCCTGCTCTTGTGGCGTCCTTGGGTTTAATCTGGCCAACAGATGTGTTGCGCAGTGCACACCACCTTTCTCCTCCAACTTCTGTTTCAGTGACAGTGCTATTGACTAGTGTCAAATCAATGCTTGCTCACTGGCACACCTTCACATTATAACACGCCTTATTGTATTAGCTGTTGCTTACATCAGTGCACCAAGGTCAGCCAAGTCTATTTTTACCATTCTATAGTTTTTAACTTCTAGAGGGCAGTAAACTCTCTCTCTCTGTCGCTGTCTTTCTCTCTCTCTCACACACACAGCTTTTTAAAGAATGATATATTATCCTCATGAATTACCTTATGTAACTCTACATGCAAGTAAGTAAGTAAGAAGAGCACCTTTCACAGACAATAACCACCGGCTTCGTGCAATAGCAGTCTTAAAGCGCTTTTAGGTTTGAAAATAATATCAATAACATTTAAAACAAATATGTGAATGCGTGGAACAAATCAATGGAGAGCGTGTTAATGATACACCATGCCAGCAGTGAACAGCGACTTGTGATGACCGACGACGATGATGATGATGATGATGATGACAGGACTGTGAGGGTTTGCGTACTTAGTGGCGAATCTCCTCAAGCAGAGCGAAATATCGCTTTACCGTGTACCTTGATGTCTCAGCCAATCTACCCCCCCCCCCCCACCCATTCCTAGCTCGGACACACAACGCCTGAAGCTGGAGTAAGCCATCGGAATTAACTGTATCACAGATTCCCAGCTGTCACCATGTGCTCTCCGTTCCAGCGTTGACTCCCTGCGAGGTGGGGGCCTGGAGGGGGGTGTCTGTCACAGCGCTGTTAAAGAATCCTCCTTCACAGCAAAGTTCTCGTGATGATTTAACCCCATTTAGACCTGAAAACAGCATCTTCTAAATCCTAAAGGCGTTTTTGGGTGAAAATGATGGATACATGAAATAAAATAAAAGCTTAAATCTTCGGCTTTTTACCGAAAATTACTTTAATTTGCCCATTAAAAAGAGATTTGTGGAAATGGTAGGCCTATTAGATAATTGTTTTATTTCCAATAAGGTCCAACATCCAAGGACACATAAGTACTCCTGGCCTTAAAGGGCATAGTTCACAAAAAAAAAGAAAAGAAAAAAAAAAGGAAAATTGAATTCATGGATATTTCTTTGTTTTCGTCTCATATAAGCCAATAATGATTTGATCACCAGCAATGGTTCCCTATGGAGACACAAAGAGCCTCCTTAAATGATTGGCTTAGGAATGTGACAAAAAGGAAAATAAAAACATGCCCGTGACACACGTGTGAAGTGAGCAGTGCCTTTGAGAATAAATACTAATGTATGATGTATTGTAATTGTTGTGGTGTCATAGTTGGCTTTGCGGGACATACGGACATACACACAAAGCCAGATGGCCAGATGTAGGAGCGGTTTGCACGGCTCAAAAAAATCTCTGTGAATTCAAGTCTCCATGGGGTGAGTTATTGATAGAACAAAAGTCTTTTTGGGGGTGAACTATCCCTTTAAAGGTATAACAACTCACAGCAGCTCTATTAAACACTAAAGACCCTTTCACCCCAAGAGTTAAATCAACACTCAGGATTTGTTTGTACTGCACTTACAAAGTTCATTTTCTTTTCTCTTGATGGTATGATGATGGATGATTCTGTCTGTTTTTTAGTTTTTAGTTTCTAGCCTTATAAATCTGCGGGACAGCACTCATCCATTTCAATTTCCAACCCGCCACCACATTGTCAATTTCATATTATAGATTTGATTGGGTGGCCGCACCTTTTTTCCTGCACTATGACTTTATGGAAGTGAAACGGCTCAAAACACGTAATGTGACCTGATTGCATTCTGCAGACATCCAAAAGCAGCAATTTCATGGTGTGTGTGCGTGTGCATGCGTGCGTGTTTGTGTTTTTTGTTGTACCTTTTCCGAGTTTCTCATACAGAGCATGCTGTCTCTCGCTTCAGCAGGGTAGTTAGGATTACAACAAATCAGCTTGTATAGAAAGTGAGTGTCTCATTGAAATTTGTGAGTATTAGTAGCATCTATTTCTATTTGCTTTCTCAAGCAGGAATGTACATTATATAGACCAGTGGTTTTCATCCTTTTTCGGACCACCATTTGATGAGATTTAGTCTCTCAGACAAAAAATATTTTGTTGTCGTTGGATAAGATTTTGTCCACAATTCCATGCTGTATTGATGTTGGTACCATAGGAGAGATAACTGGCAAATGTAAAGATTACAAAAATGATTTTATTCTACTACATTATCATTGGACACCTCTTTACTCAAATCAAATCAGAATATAATTGCAAGTCACTCATCGCAATATTGGATTATCCACACTGTTGACAGTATATCCACAACAGGCACTTTAATCAAGATGCCTGCTGCTGTCCATCGTTGTATAGGCCTACTGATGTATGGAATAGGTTTAAAGTGATTTTAGGTTTAAACAGATTTTGATGCTATTAAGCAATTTTGCTTAATACCCCCTCAAGGACCCGTGGGGGTCCCCAGAACCCACTTTGAGAACCACTGGCCAAGGGTGCCATTAATAGCTATCTCTATATACAATTTGAAACTGACAGAACGGTGCATTCGGCAAACGGTGCATTCGGCAGACGACCCAAAGCAGTCCAATTGGCTAGGACTGATCACGTGGCACACGGAGTTCCTAACCGGAAGTGCGTCCGGCGGTCAAATATGTCCGACCGGAAACGTGCGCTGCGGCACAATAGTTCCGCCACAATAGTTCCCCCCCCAATTTTTTTTTTTTTTTTTTTAACTTTTATTTTTTATTTTTTTTAACTTTTTATTTTTTATTTTTTTTAACTTTTTATTTTTATTTTTATTATTATTTTTTTTAACTAGATGTGAGCGGGCCGAAGGCCCGCGAACCTCTAGTCACTTACATTTAGAAAGTGAAGTAGGTGATGAAGAAAGTAGACAAAAGTACAGAGATAGCCATGGAAATAATAACAATAATTTACTTTTTCAACAATTCAACTTTTTAAGAATCTTTTGAAAATGGGTTACAAATTGTTCCATTTACGCCTTCCCTCTCAGCTTTCTACTGACTATCTAAATAAAATGAAATGAAGTTCAAAGGGATGAGGACTAACTTCTATGCCTTTTAAAAACACAGCATGTGTTCTCCATCGTGTCTACTGGACTATTTTATTCATGGTAATATTATTGACCACTCATGTTGTATGTCCGTGGAGGAAAATGTCCATCACAAGCCCAGGGGCTGATGACCCTTGTACATAATGTACTATTATGACATAATGTGACATAATGTATCATAATAGTTCAAGGTTCTGTATTGTTACATCTTGTATCGGTGTATAGGAGCAAAAGTATTTAGTTCTGTTTTATAGGTGTTTCTGCAGGCTTTGTATAACGTAGCCCATTGGTTCAACAAGCAAAAAACATCATGCAGGTTTCAGAGTTACTTCTCTGAACCAATAATAAATTCACTTTTAAAATGTTACTTTTACTTGTAGCCTACTTTAAATAAATCGAATCAAACGGCAGCTCAAATGCTGAATAAATAATAGGCCATGACATGCAAAAGGTTGAAAACCACTGCTCTAGGTGATCTGCGATATAGATAGATACCTTTATTATCCCAAGGGGGAAATTCAGTTGTCCAGTTGTAGCACAGCAGTATACAGTTATTTACAAAGTTACAGAGAAGTAGGAAAAGATAGATAAGAGTAAAAAACAAGAGCAGTACAGATATGATAGCGATTTTAGAGGTATGAGTAACGAGGTATATGGAATACGAAGGTTATGAGCTGTACACAATCTCTTCTCTCTTTCTCACTGACTTGGTCTCTGTAGTGTTAAACTTAAACACCAGGAGGTCAATACAACAGAGAAAAAGAGGAAGATTGCCAGTAACTTAATTTTGTATTGTGATAAATGTTTCCTGTTTTCTGTGCTGTTCTTAGGTTTTACCACATCTTTGGTTTTACTTCACTCCAGTGTTTAAAAGTAGTGTTTTTCCTATTGTCTTTGTACTGTTCTGTTCTGTCTTGTCTCACCTACCTTGTGATTATTGTTTATTTTAGCCACCTGTGTGTCCTGTTTGTGACCGGCCAATCCCTGTGCTTATTGTCTTGTAGTTTCACCTGTGTCTTGTTTAGTTCCCTAACTGCCTGTGTTGAGTGTTTGCAAAGATGGTTAATTTAGGAACATCCGCCATCACAAATGGAGCCACTAGACTGACTAGAGAATAAATGGTACACAAAAAAGTGGGTGCCGCTGTCTGACAGCAAATGGAATCTCGCAAATGTCCAGTTTTTACTGGTTCTAGATCCAGTGTGTTGCTACAGTAGGACAGAGAAGGGTTGATAATAAAGTAATTTCGAAATTTCTCTGAAAAACTAAAACATTTTAGTTTGAAAATCTTGGGAATATAATATCGTGTTGCTTCTGTGACGATCAGGTCCAATATTTAGTTCAGACTGAGACCATGCGGCTAAAGAAGCTGAAGCTGTGTTCACATTCACTCTTCCATTGGAATTAATACACCCTAACCTGCTTCTAGTCCTGAAAAGACGTCCGCCCACTTCACGTGATGGTGAGTCTTGCCATTTTTGTCTTGGGTGTTTGTCTGATCCTCTGTTTAGGGTGCGTCCACCTATCACGAGTTGTAAATAGTGGAACTCCGCTGTGTACAGGTACAATTCCTGCCGTACCTTTGAACTTTGACACTTGTGCGGCTGATGGGAGTGTCAACAAAGTGCCGTTCTTCCATAGCCTGATTTCAGTCTCAGCGCTAGGGCTTGAGTCTGACATTGTCCCCATTGTAAGAGATTTCAAAGGGGATGGGATTTGAAATTTGAAATTCCAAATCTCAAGACATCTGGTGGGAGGGGTTGTGTTTGACGTGTGTACACAAAAACATTCCCCCCTCCCCCTTCCCTCTACGACAGGCATCAAACAGGTTGTTGTCTTTGATGTTTCATTGATTAGAGAGATCACTAACGAGCTATTGACTTGTATGGCTCAATCAATTACCGCAGTTCACAACCCCTTTGAAGTTCAAAGGGAGCAATTAAGAGCTCTGGCTGAGTTCCCCCTCCCTCCACTGTTTCTGTTGATTTTCTGTTTCTGCTGATTTGCTCTCTCGTTAGACCCACCCCCTCCTCCGAATTGCATTGATTTCATTGGTTTGGGACTGAAGAAACCAAAGAAACTTCAGCGTCATATGACAACACCAGACCAAGAGAACCAGTCCACTCAGAGAGTGGGCGGCTCTATGGGCTGGAGCAAGGACGTGTTGGGCCCCTGATTCAGCCCGGGAAAAGGACTTGGAGAGGCCCTCATTGCGTGCGGCCATCAGCCACACGCCAGATTTTTTTCGCCTTACGAACACGCCGCAAGGCCCCGAATACTAACCGATGAACGGTTATGTGATTTTAGGTCTCTCATCGTTCTGATAAAGAGAGTCTAATGATGTACTGTAGACCATCCAGGAGTAGTCAAGGAAGCTAGGGAGTAGTGGGCCGGAATTCAGATGATAGACAAGCCAGTGGGACCAATGTGATGGCTCTGTGGGCTGCTGCTACTCAGCACTATAGAGAGAGATCTCTCTCCATAGCGCTGCTGCTGTCAAATATTGGCCATTTCAGATCATGAGAGACAAGCCAGTGGGCCAGTTGCATGAGTTATATTTACTTTGTGGGCCAGCCATTTTTCTTAATGGCCGGCTGGGAATGGACCGGCCGTTCGGGAGTTTTCCCGCTTTTCCCAATGGCCAGCACGTCCCTGGGCTGGAGCCAGGCAAGTTCTTCCAGTGTTTAGGTCTGTCCCATTGGTTAGTGCCTATCACTGCCGGGTGACAGTTCAGCAGTGCTGAACCACGAAACTGTATTCAACCTTTGTGCACGCGACACCACAATGGCACAATGGCGTTTCGGTCGTCGTCCTAACCCTTCCGGGTTATGGGTTATTCCCTTAACACGGGAGTAGATTGGGGTTATGCTGCTTAGCTCGTACTTTGTGGTTCTCAGTTAAACCCATCATGTTTGTGAGAGAAGAGAAGAGGGCTGATAACCGATGACTGCAACAAACTACAACATGACGCAGTGTTATTTTCGTAATCATGCGAATCAATTAGTTTATTCTCGCTAGTCGGGCTATGAGTTAGAATAAAAGATGAACATACCAAACGGTTATTATACCAAACAAAACGATTATAGGCCTACCATTCTTTTTCTTAGGTAGTTCCGGCCAACATGAGTGGGTTCATGGGGTTAAATTATAGGATGTATGTCATCTTACAGAGTGAGAATATGACAGTAAACACTGGCTAAGGGAAGTGTTAGGGAACGCACACATGCATTGTACTGTGAAATTGTTTTTTATCTATGATTGTGCTTGACAGGGTGGAAAGTGTAAGACTAAAGGCACAAACAAATATTAGTTATTGCAAATTAAATTAGATAAACCTCTGCGCTTTGCTTAGCTTCTATGTCTGCCACAGAGTAATAGAATTGATTTGGCACGGCAGGGCATGGCTATTTCCTTCTAACAAACAACAAGATGGGGGGGGGGGGGGGGGGATAAAAACCAGATACAAAAGAGTTCAACGATGTACTTTAAATAATTTACGTCTAATTAATTATCACTATAAAATGTGTTATAATAATCATTGCAATGATTACATTTATAATGTAATCATTGCAGTAGGACTGGTGAATAATTAAAAATAAATATTTAATCGTTGTATACCGGTATGCCTTGTTTCTTGTAGTAGTTGATAAAATGCTTGTTTTGTCTGGTTGATGCTGTGTATTATGGTCTATTTCTGAATTTTTTTATTGAATTTGATTTGATTTAAAGGTAAAAACTGAAATGTAACCGTCTTTATGCACCAAAATATCACTGAAGTGATTGGCTGGAACATCAGAGGGGATAAATGCAGCAAGCTGGAGAGACCACGGTTAATCGGCTTCTGTGGCAGATCCTCAAGCCCCTCACATGTCAGCAGTGCTGGAAAAAAGTACTCACGTTTTATACTCTAGTAGAAGTATCAATACTGCAATGTAGACATACTGTAAAGTAAAAGTCCGGAATCCAAAATGTACTTGAGTAAAAGTACGAAAGTGTTGGCATCAAAATGTACATAAAGTACCAAAAGTAAAAGTATAAAATGTTTGAACATGGCAGATCTACAAGCTCACAACGTGTTGCATCGTGTGAGAGCTTGTAGTTTGTATTTTAAAATAGCCTATGTATAGAGGCTAAAGTGGAATCTTGATGTATGTTTTATAATATAATCATTTATATCTAGAAAGTAACTAGTAACTACATTTTCCAAATAATTGTATTGGAGTAAAGGTAAAGTTTTTGGAACCGAGATTAGTGGAGTAGAAGTAAAAGTATTGGAAATAATTGGAAATACTCAAGTAAAGGACCCGTTTCGAAACGGGTCACTATCCGGAATCAATGGGGGGTAAATTTATTGTTATCACATTTTTGTCTTAGGAATGCGACAAAAAACTATATTATTGAACTCTAGTCTCCATGGCATGAGTAATCAATAGAAAAAAAGTCATTTTGGGGGTGAACTACTCCTTTAAGTACAGTATTTAAGTACTAGCCTGGGATCCCTTAACCTTTTGGGGTTTGATCCGGTCGGGAGCGGAAATCACTCTACGTCATGTTGTAGTCCTCAAAGGACTAATATTAGGCCGGAAAGATCAAACCGGATTCAGTTTTAACCCAAAATAATTCTCCTGCGTTCAAGGACATACTTTTAGGGCCTACCTAATAAACCCCTTGATGCGGTTAGTTTTGCTTTTGGAAAATGTCTTTGGTAAATGCATTTTTTAGTCCAACTCGTAGCGACTGTTTTCTAGTGCCGATCCCGAACAAGTTCAGGCTTTTTTTCAATACAATACAATTTTTTTTTTGCTATTTTACTTACCCTGAGCTGCTTGTAGAGACGTGGGTGGTTCTGGCTCGTCCTACGCTTTCCAACGAGCCATTCTACGTGGTCCGACGATTTATTCCATTGAAAATGGCCAGATGCCAAGTTTAGAGCCCCCCAATTTTTACTCAATCTATGCTGTCGGCGGCGCGACGTATTCCGGGGTGCCGATCCCGAACAATATCGGCTTTTTTAATAAAATGAATTAAATAATCGGAGGCCTCACTGAAGCCTCCGTCTAAATTTTCATCCAGGCCGCCGACCGCGATCTGTTTACACCGGCCCGCGAGAGGGTAACGCCGCCGAATCGCACCACCGAATCGCACCACCGAATCCAATACATTCTCACATCTTTGAAGCCCATTTTCTCTGAACTGTGTTCTTATGGAAGCGGAAAAGTTTTATTTACGGCTAAATCGCAGAGTGACCTGATCAAGCGGCCCGTTGTAAACGAATACCAGGCTTTCCTCCGAGAACATTTATAAAGTGACAATTTAAGTACTTTTTAATACCTCTAAAATGACAGGTTAAAACATTGGCAGAATTGTCAAATATTAGAGGCAGGAATTGTGAAATTAGCCGATCTACATGCTCACAACCGCAACGCCTTGTGTTGCGAGGCATTGTGAGCATGTAGATCTGCTATTTTCACAACAGAACCATGTTATACAAAATGTAATGCCTCAACTCTTAGTGCTCGTCAAGGTGGGGGGTCCCCAGTTAAAATATGATTATTTTGGGGCCTAAAAGGGTTGAGAACCACTGCATGTCAACCATCCACTGTCAGGAGGCTGCCTTGCTGCATAGCTTCAGCCTACATGTTTTGTTGTCACGTGCATTTCTCTCTGTGCTTCTAGCGTGTTTTAATTCACAAGGAAAGAGACAAAGAGTTTCGTCTCATCTCGCTAAAAAATAAAGCAGCCAAATTTAATTATAGTGAGCTGGTGCTGTCAGGCAGCCTTTTTTTAACACTGATTGATTAGAACTTGCATCAGGAGGCTCACAACAGCAGTCGGCTGTGATTGCTGATAAAGTTCAGTGTTAAGTCTGTGAGGGGAAAACTTCAAAATGGCAATCTTGGGATGAATGTGTTTGTACCCGAAGGGGAAAGGGAAGCATGATTTGCCGCTTCCCATTTGAGCAAGAGAGAGAAGAAAAATCACCTTTATCCCCACTCAATCATTATAGCTAGTTTTAAAGTGGAATGACTCTGAAATGAAATGGGTCTGGTACACTCAGTGGCTGTGACAGAATCTGCCCTGTGTAGCTTCATTAAGTCTGCGGTGGACTACCGTATTTACTCTGTAAGCCCTCGGCACAGTTGTAGGTCAGATTTACCGGCCAGGCAAGAGCGCCAATTTAACACATCACTGCTAGTCGCTACAGTAGTAAACAGCTACCCATGGCCTCTAGTTTATACTAGTGTAAGCAGATGAAGCAGAACGAAGGAAAAGAAAACGCAAAATAAAGTCATAAAACATCGCCTACAGCAAAAGGGAGCGGAAAATAAACAAGAATAGATATACAGTACTTTAAGTTGTGCAAATGTATGTTTCAGTGCAAAATAAATATTCATAATTATCTCTTTGGAACTGCTTGGAGGGGTAGAGCGGATATGTGTGTGCATGCATATTTGAGTGTGTCTGCGTGTGAATATAGTCGCGTGTGTATGAGACAATGGTGGACCATGCTGTAAACATTCTGGGAGAATGTGCTTCATTATGTGGGAAGTGAATGATCCTGTTCAAAGTCTGTGAGGCCCGAGGAGAGGAAATACAGTCGCTCTTATGGAGTGTGGGTCCTAATAGGGCTGGGCGATATGACTTCTAATCAATATCACGATTATTTCAAACTTAAACTCCATTACCATTAATGAACGATAATATCCAGGGGTGGAAAGTACTCATACTGTAGCCTACAGTACTTAAATGGATATTCCACTTTCAACAGGGAGCAGTGGAAGGGCCTCTCTCCACATACACACCCATTGTAACTTCAAACTCCATTTTAACCATGATAGATTCATTAAAAACACCCATTATTTTTTCTGGTGACTCATACTACCCTCCTAATACGTGAGCAGGCCGTGTATTTTCGATTTATTTTTAATAATTATTTGGGAAAATGGAAAAAATGAAATAAAAACATTTATTAAAAATAAATGAAAAAAGTTATCGCACACAGCCTGCTCACATATTAGGAGGGTAGTATGAGTCACCAGAAAAAATAATGGGTGTTTTTAATGAATCTATCATGGTTAAAATGGAGTTTGAAGTTACAATGGGTGTGTGTGGGGAGAGGTCCTGGGCCTGGAGCGCCTGGTAACATTTACATCAAATATCTAAATATTCAATCAAGCTAATTAAAAACTGTTCAGGGTATTCATAAAAGCCTGATTAGATGATACAATTACCAAAAGTTTTTTTGAAAGTGAAATATCCCTTTAAATACTTTTTTCCCCTTTTCTATTCTTTTTACTTTATTAGTATTTAGAGTTTTCAATACTTTTATTTCTACTCCACTACATCTCAGAGGAAAATATCGTACTTTTACTCCACTACAGTTATTTGTCTATTTTCAAAGGCTTGCATATTTGGAAACTTGTGAAAGGGGCTATTGTGCCACTTTTACTTTTACTATAATATATAATATATAGCACTGCCGCGTAACTAATTATAAACCACGCTATAATGCACTCTGACCTTAGTGCCTCTCCATGAGGTTAGGGAACATTTGCATGGTTAACAATCAAGTGTACAGGTGAAAATGAACATGATAGACATAGGCTACTGCACTGTATCTATTCTAATTCACTTTCAGTGGGTCTACCACTCAATCATTACCACATGTTTTAATTCACTCAGAGACAAACTCACTATGAATATGAATGAGCCCGTGTATAACCTGAGGATAATGATAATAGTGTCTGAGGAATTAGTTGAAGGCAATGGCAGCTGAAGGAATCATTATGGTTGGAATGTTGCAACGTACTGCGGACCACTATATCATCATTACCGCAATGGTTTTGGCAGGCGTACATAGCACAGCTGGGTTAAACGCGTGTGTGCGTGTGTGCGCGTGTATCAAATGTGCAGATTTTTTGTTAATTCAAGACGGGGGATAAATGCACCATGAAAGCATTGCCCGCACCAACATCTCTAGTTCTATATGTCTCTCTGTTCCTTAGATGATTATGGAATTCCGACCATCGACTCGATGGTAACCTTGACTTTTTGACCTTTTTTGACCCCCAAAAATGAAGCATCTCTTCTGGGCACTTCCCATCAAATGTCATGAAATTCCCCCATCTGTCCTCTATATCGACCTTGACCTTGATTATGACCTTGATTATGACCAACTGATGTAAATCAGTTGACCCGGAGCCATTATGGATCATCAGACTCAAGTTCTATTGTTCACAGACAAGACCGATAACAATACTAGGGTTGCAGCAATTAATCTAATGAATCGATTTAAATGATAATATTAAATTGATTTTGGGAGTAAAATTGAGCATATTTTGTGGTTCAAATGTACCGATTTAGTTGATTATGGCAAATCAACACGACTGGTTTGTGTCCATTGTTGATATATAACGTATAAAACTAAATATTAGAAAACATGAAAAGTGAAAAAGTTATCGATAGAATAATCGCTAAGACAATAACCCTAAGCCTATTCAATATACCCTACCACTAATGCCTAGTAAGAAAATCATCAATAATTCTGAACACAAACAACTTCAGTCCAGAAGTACTTCATCTAACTTAAGGTGGCGTTAAATCATCTTTAAACTAAATCAAATAAAAGACTGACAGCATAAGGAATAGCACCAACACCAACACCCGGCAACAAGAAAACAGAATTTGTTCCACGGCTATCTTTAAATGAAAGATTGATGCCTTGGTGGTAATTTATTAAGCACTGATTTGCAACGCAGACACGTTTCAGCCATATGTCAGCGCTGTGGCAGAACATCTGGCGCTGTAAAAGTTGATCCACTGTTTTGTCGAGGAGTTCAAGAAATGGAAGCAGCCAGCCGCTGATGAAAGCAGAGTGAAGAACAAACCAAATTACTCTGCACAACAACCTCCGGAGTGCAAACCCTTGTCACCCTTTCAGAGTGTTGCAATTACTTTGAAACGCAGCGAGAGGAGAAATGTCTCGTGCTCTCCGGTGAGTGGACAGCAGCGCACACGGTTTCTAAATACTTTTGTCTGCAGGACGACAAATTAAGAGTCGGCACCATGGAGACTAGAGGGGTTTGAGCCTGAGGCTAATATAGGCCTCTGGCTTGGCCTAGCCTAGCTCGTTCCCAGCACCTTTCTCATCTCTGAGTAGAACATCCTGGTAACAACCTAATGCAAAGAGGATTGATCGATTGAGCAATTTATTGAAAATGAATTCAAAAGGATAAATAACACCCAATCTGCCCAATCACAACATGGGTTTCATGCTGACAGGAAGTGTAAAACAGCTCTGTAATGCCTCAACGTAAATTCCTTGGGCTGTACGTCAGACAAATTCCAGTACTCTTTAGACACTGACCAAGCCTTGCCCAGCATAGGCTTGGCCGGGTGCTCCAACGGGGGGAAATCTCGCTCTTTCGAACGACCATCATTTCGGGAGGGTTAGCGACTCACCCCACGGAGGTTAGGGTTAGGGTAAGGGTTTGGGTTGGGTGTCGAAAAAGATGACACGTTGTAACAGCGAAGCGCTCCCCTCCAACGGAGACTATCGGCTATGTTGTAGGGTGGGAAGCTGGGTGGAGAGAGGGTGATCTCTGTCACTACGCGGGTGACTCCTACATGTTGGTCAATGGCTGGTGACTACATCTGTATTGGAGGAGACGCATGCTTGTCTGCAACCTCCCTCTACTGTTGGTCTACATCAGTGGTTCTCAACCTGTGGCTCCCCCAGGGGAGTCTGCAAATTATTCTGGGGGGTCCCCAGATGATTAACTTAATGTGAAACATTGTTTTCTCACTCAACAGTAAACAAACCTCAAGTTCAAGTGTAAAGAGGCAGTGATAATAAGTGACTATTTAAGGACCATTTAATACATCTAAAATGACATTAAACATTGTCAAATATTAGAGGCAGAAATTAGTTTTATTTTCACAATAGAACTGTGTTATACAAAATGTTTATGCCTCAACTCTTAGTGCTCGACAGGGTGGGGGGTCCCCAGTTAAAATATAATTATTCTGGGGGTTGTGGCCTGAAAAGGTTGAGAACCACTGGTTTACATGACCAACATTATAGACTAATTCATTAGGAGAAAATGTGTAAATCATAGGGACACAAACACACCACGATCCATGTCTCAGGTCAAATGCCGTCACGCAAATGTCCTCAGACAAAGAGCTGCTCCAAGATGCCGTGCTGTTTCAATTAGGCAGCTAGACCATAGCTACACATTTATTCATCCAATTATACAATCCATATAGCGTACGACTGGTCCAGTGGAAAATTGCTAATTCAATGAAACATTCCACTGAAATGACGCCAGGGCCTGCCTCGCACAACGTCCAAATTGCTTGAGAAGAGATCAGGTCAGTCTCGTATCATGAAAATGTCAAGCCGCTAATGCTCAGTGAATATGAGTTACTTGGCTCCCAGTGACAAAAAGGGGGCTAATGTTAATCTGATTTATTCCATAATGTATGCGCTCCCTCAGGGGTTGCATAGTAGGTGGCCTTGAGAACGATAATTGCCCTTATCAGACATGGGGAAAGTTATTTGCTCTGATCATGTAATTCATAATGGCATAATTTAAATAAAATTAACATACACAATGAGGGTCATGTTGATTGCACAGCGAACGCTTGCATACAGATCTGTGTAGAAGATACCGTCGTCGTTGTCGGGCAGAAAACTCTTATCTCCATATTCTAACCTTTTGTGTTTATTCGTAAATTAACGGCCACCTCACTTGATCATACTACAGCGTCACACAGAAGTATCAAAAGTAGCAGATCTGCAAGCTCAAAGTACGTCCCTGTGGACGAAATCAATTAAAAGAGGCAAAAGTGTGTTGCTTCTCATCCAATGTGGTTCTTTCTTATCATCATACATGGTGTTAATATGCGTTAATATCCATCTAAATCAACAAAACATCAACATTTTAATGTCAAGGACCCACTACTAGCTGCGAGAGAGATGAAGCAGGGACCCCCACTACATATTGTATAAAATTGTATTGCAGATTAAACTTTTTCTTAGATTTTCATATAGCTTGACTTCTTTAACACACATTATCTTTTCTATTAAATGTTGAATTCATGCTAATGCATTTTCAGACCTTTTAAAAATATATTTAGTCAACTTGACTATTGGCTTTGTACTTGCTCTTTTTCTCTCTACACCAACTCTCCGTAAATAGCCGATCTACAAGTGTACAACGCCTCGAGGCGTTGTGAGCTTGTAAATCTGATATTTTCTGCCACCCATGGTGAAATGGGTGGGCCTCGAAATGCTTTCAAGTGGGCACTGACCCAGTAAAGATCGAGAACCACTGATTCTAACAGACCCATAGCTGAAAAATGCCAAGGCTTCCCTCAGTATAGGCTAATTCTGCAGTGTCGCACGAAAACTTCAGTCAGGAAGTGATCTTCATGGTAAGTCTGGGTGTTAGGGATGGACGCTAATGGCGCTGACGACAGCTTTTCCTTCCCCAGACAGGTGAGAAATGGTCCAATAATGCAGAGGCTGTGATTAGAGGGACCTTCTGTGAGCGTCTGCAACGCCATCAGTCCCACTAATGTCCAGACAAAGATCTAGTGTTCTATCCACAATATCCTGCAGACTGCAAATGCCATTTTATACAATTTACATGGGTGGAAAGTAACTAAGGACATTTACTCAAGCACTTGAGTACAATTTTTAGGCATGCGTTGTCTACTTTAATTTAGTGAGTCCATTTTTCAATGCTTTATTTTATACTTGTACTGCACGTAACATCCCAGAGGCAAACATTATATACTTTTTGTTCCACTACAAGTATTTGAAAACTTAAAGTAGCCAATCTAGGTAACAACCAACACTCTGATTTTCAGTGGCCTCTTTAAAGGTCTCTCCGAGGGACCATCACCTTCTTTTCATGGTTTTTGCTTTTTAAAAGCCGTCTGAGTCGACCTTCAAAATGTATCACTAGACGATTCTTGAGTTTCACTAGGCAGAGGCGTAATTTCAGGGTGGCAATAATGTCTAAAATAGCTAAAAGAGTGGATCTACAAGCTCTTAACGCGCCAAGAGACACGTTGAGAGAAGCTTGTAGATCAACTATTTTCACTATTTGTTTCACTATTGGGCGATCATTGGGTCACCTGATGACCCAATGACGCCCCTGTTCTCTAGTCCTACACTATTAGTCAAAAGAAAGAAAGTGTCCTAGCCATTAAACATTTGTACCGTCTTAAACCCCGGCGTCCGCATTCTGGGGGAAACTCTCGCTGAATGTAGCTGACAATTATGCTCACAACGGGTCGCATTGTGACACATTAGGAGCTTGTGGATCTGCTATTTTCAAGTAGACAAAGTATGAAATGGGGTTTTGCAATAGCCTACCGGTAATCTAAATTTACAAAGTAACTTGTAACATAGTCAAGTAAAATAAAAGCACCAACAATGTTTACTTATAGGAACAATACTTGAGTAAATGTACTTAGTTAGTCTAATTTCCAACTCCTTTCATTGGTTGATTGATTGAATACTTTATTAGTCAGGAATGTAAACAGCACGTGGTACAGTAAAACATTAAAGCTAAAAGGATAACACAAAAAAGTCCTGGGGACTTGTTTCCATTGTGATTCAACTCATCTACTTCATCAGGGTTTGGCTCTGTCCAGATCATAGCAGCCAGCTAGTACTGTCTGATTGCCAATCAGGCCCCAATATTGGGACTGGAATCTTTGTGACAACTTGCTCTTCAAATCTCTTGAAGAAATAGCGTACGATAGCAGAATCAATATCACTTGCAGTATGGTTACCCAGAGACAGTGCATTTTAAAACAGACTCATGAAAATCTAATGAAGTCATGCTGATGAGGACATAAACATCAGTGATATTTCACCACCTTAACACAAGGCGGATGCTTCCTGCTGCATATAAACAGCATCATTTCACACCCACATGCCAACCGCCAAATACCAGTGTCATTAAACCTGGCTCCAGTCAATTTGACAGAAGTGCCTGTGGACAGGTTTTTCCTTCACAGGGGTTTTGTTGCCTACCTATACCGTGGATAACTTATCCACATCTATTGTGCTTTTATAAAGCAGTGTTTCTCAACTTTTTCTCGATCAGGGCCCACTTGAAAATCATGAAAGCAGTCGCGGCCCACCCACCTGCCTATAACCACTTAATGCTCTATTTATACTATTGTTCATCAAAATGAGTTATTCTACAAGCTCAAGTTTACAGATCGTTTTTGAGCAGAGCTAACTGCTCCTACATCTGGCTTTGTCCGTTTGTGCAGCGTCTGCCCGGGCACCCAGGTTCACAATGGTCATGCTTCGTGGGACACATAATGAAATAAACTTGTAAATAGCACCGCTCACTTCACACTGGGTGTGGTTTTTGCTAAACAAATTGGAAATCTTGAAAATCTTTGTACATTTTGGAAAATATGTTTTATGTTTTGAATATTCTTACCTTTCCTTGACTGTGGTTAATCATGTGGGTTGTCTGAAAGAGATAGTTTTGGAAGAGAACAGTATTTCTCAAAAGAGGAATTGAATGAGTGAAGAATCAGTGTTGCATAGTTTGATCACAAGTTGTTGTCTGTGTGCATGAGCTGCTTCATCTGCTAGAATGTTGCTCCCATATGCACAGGTTCATATTTCACTAGCTACAGCAGATTGAAGAATTGTCATGTGCCAAGGAAAATCACTCCCCATGGAGGCAGTGTTGATTTAGTCTATGACGAAAAAACAAAAAACAAAGCTATATGATGACTAAATCTAAGACAAAATGTATTGACAATTTCGTCAACAAATAAAAACAAGACTAAATGTTAGGGAGGGACTAGTTGAGAAGAGTTCCAGTGTAACCAAAAGAAAGGTAATTTTATTTTTGGTTATTGTACGCTCGGATGTTACGCTCTGAAAATGGCAAATCTACAAGCTCACAAGGTGTCACGCTTTGACGCCTAAAATCTTAGCTGATTATAGAAAATCTATTAAAAAAGATTATATCGATTCATTATAATTAAAACAATTGGCTGTTCAAAAATTACACATAGAATAATCACTGAGACATGTTTTATATTTGCAGCCCTGTTGTTCAAACACAACATCTTCTCAATGGCTTAGCAGGGTAACGGTGAATCTGTCAACCTGGGGAAATTGAGGCTGTTTCACAAGCGCAAGGGAAAAAAACTGTTGGAACTGCAGTGTGAGCTAGGGCCTGTATGATTGCATTTCACTCTCCGATGAATTTGGACATTCTCTTTTGCCATTAGTCAAACGGCGGCAGATGGGAAGTGAAGTCATCAGCATGCGACTCCTGTCCCCCTCCATATAGGTTGATGTATACTGAGGCGCAATGCTGCTATAATGGGACACATAATGCAAACAGATGCTTGTGGGCCATGGGACATGCTGCCTATAGCAGTGCAGGCTCCAGCATGGTGGAAAGTAACTACTGTATGTACATTAACTCAAGTACAGTAGCCTACTGCAGTGCTTTCGTGCCAAGAACCCCCCAAATTAGATTTTAGACATTTTGTTTTGTGCCAGGGACCCCCCAGAAACTTTCATTGTGTTAGACTCTTTTTTAAATGTTATCAAACGATTTTGTAGCACTTTTATTTTTCACCGGGTGTCAATTGTCTAATGTAATCCTGGGCGCTACACTCCCTCTGCCAACCTGGGGAGAGCAACGGACCTCATGCTTCCTATGCATGAGGAGTCCAAGCTGCTTCTTTTCATCTGAAAGGGGGGAGTTTCCCCGGTAGGACATAGCACGCGGAAGAAACACGTTATTCCAACCTGCAGTTCCTTTCTCCGCCATAAGGCACCCCGACTGGCCGGGACCGTATATGTTCCCCACTTACCCCCACAAAAAAGGTTCTATGTTCCCCGCTTATACCCAAAAAAGCTCCTATGTTCCCCAGGTTCTGTGTTCCCCAATTACTGTACCCCCACAAAAAAGGTTCTATGTTCCCCACTCATCCAAAAATGCAGGAAACATTCATTTCAAATTATTAATAACAACTCACACACAACAGAACATAATGAGGAGAAATTACGAATACTAGTGGGACAGGGAGGCACCTGGAAGAGTAGGCACTTAGGCGTGGAGACATCTGGGCACTAGGGACATGTGGGCATTTGGACGAGTGGGCACAGACGAGTAGGGGTGGAGACATCTGGGCACTATAGGGACATGTGGGCACCTGGACAACTGGACGAGTGGGCACCTAGATTAAGATTGCCCACGTGTTCTAAGTGCCCAGCTGTCCCACCATTTCCTGCATTAAAGTTGGGAACATACAGTATACCTTTTTTTTTGGGTGGGCAGGGAACACAGAACCTTTTTTGGGAGAGGGTGGGTGGGGAACATAGAACCTGGGGAACATAGAACCTTTTTGAGGGGGAAGTGGGGAACATAGAACCTGGGGAACATATAGAGACCAGGATGCTGCAACTAACTGTAACTAAAAAAGAGTGCTTCTTCCAACATTGATGGGTCGTAATGGAAACAGATGTCATGAGTCTGTGGGACATGCATGCTTGCGGCACGGTGTGCAGGCTGCCTGCCAGGGGAGGAAGACATCTTATTTGTGTTCAATAGAAGCCTCTCCACTCTCACGCTGCATCCAATCTATTCTTTCAGGAACAATGTAGTAAATAATACCCCTACTGAATAACTGAGGCAGTGTGCAAATAAGCCAGGGAGAGGAACCTTGACCACCGCCGCCGCCGCCACACATGAACACACATGCACACAGACACACACAGACCTTGACTACACGCACGCACACACACACATATACCTGCTAGTGCACTCAGACACTCCCCCCCCCCCCCCCCCAAAAAAAAACAAAACAAAACACAACAAACAAATTGCCTTACTCGGTATCCCAGACACAGACAGCGCCGCACACAAAATTACCTGTGAAAGGCCATGGGAAAGGCAAAATAATTTCCTTACAAGCAAAAGAGGGGAGGGGAGAGGGGGACCACGGGTTCATGAGAGAAAATATATCATTATACAGTGTTGGCACGTTGCCTAGGATACTCTAATTGGGGGTATTTTTTTAATGAAACAACTAGAAAGTGAGAGTGTTGTATCATGAACTAGCACGTTTCCATTCTCATTAGCTTGTGTCTGTGGTAGTGGGAGAAAATGTGTCTATATTCTATATACGTCACGCCCTCGCAAAGTCATTTGTCACGTTGGTAGTGTGCAAAATCTGGGTGACAGTTATGGCTAAATATCCAAGCTAGCCCAGTCACTGAGGAGGAGGACAGAGACTACAGAACACGTTTTCATGTCAAGCACTCTCACATTAGCAAGCATTTGGCCATGAATATATTCAGGGACTCCATACAAGATTTGTGTGAAAATATTTTTCCCTTTTCTTCCTAATTTTGTCATTATGCTAATTGCATCCTCCCCCACACACACTTTTGTGAGTTTTCACTGCTGCTGCTGTTGTATCTTTACTGGCTCATCTGTCACTAAGGAGCCCCCACCGGGAGGACATATAGTGCCTCCATCCTACTGCTAAATCTTGTATTTTCTATAGCTGATGTACAGTATTTAGAGTTAAAGTGGTTAAACCGATATCGATGCTATATTAACAAATGTTGCTGCACCACCTGGAACCCTAACCGCCCCTCGACCTCTGGGACCCCACTGATTTAATACACGCAAGGTCTCCCTAATAGCCTAGTTACAAGCTCACAACCTTTTGCCCTGTCACGTTGTGAGCTTGTAGATCTGCAATTTTCGGCGCGAGACACAATACAAACCAGCCAGGTGTAAGTCAGGCCAATGAGATGCTCTGCTCAAATGAGAGGCTCCTTGCCCGATTTTGCTAGAGAAATAAGCAACCCGGATATGCAAACAAGCCCAAGAGAAACGACAAGGCCACACGAGAGCTTTGCAGATGAATTAGGAATCGAGCCCAAATAAACAAAGTTACACTTTAGAGACAAGTCCCTTTAGAACCCGTAACTACCAATATTCACAAGCGACTTTAAAGGAAAAACAAGCCCAAAGTCGCTTATACTGTAATAGGCAGACCTGGCAACACTGCACAATACGGGGAGGAGAGAGTCACAACTCAGCTATGTCAGCCGCGCCAAACTGATGACATTCAGAGTCTGTCACGAGCCATAAAGAACGCAGGGACAGAAAGATGGAATCCATTACATTACTCCCCCGCCCTCCCTTCTCTCCACTCAACATCGCGTCGGCAGGCACTCAGAGCTCTCCTCTCAACGCCAATGCCAAAACATCTTACAATCAATGGGCTTTAATCACGTCCATTTGCTTTTCTTTCTTCCCGCCCAATAAAGAGGAGGAATCGTCACAGGTCAATAAGTGCTAATAACGGCGGGGGACAGGGAAAAATACATTTGCGTCAGTGGTGGGTGAATGCACTGCATGGTTGGACAGCATGGAACACTGGAAGAGAGTGAGGGTTCATTAGTTCATCATATCACTCCTCGCGGTAATGTGGAGGTCAGGGTCCTTTCTGCCTTAATTCATTAAGCCCTGCTGTTGGAGATTAAAGCAAGACCACAAGTAAAGCAAAAAAGACGAGCATGGTAGGGTCCCTTGCGTCATTTTACATGTGTTGAGGACAAAGGCCAGTTCTATAGGAGCCCTGAGTTCATTTTCTTACCACATTTTTCTAACTGTCCATGACATTTATTGACTAGGTATCATGAATGCATAATGCACTTCAACGCTCACTCTGTGCGGGGATCCATGGGCCTCACTGGTAAACACCAAGAATGTATGAGAGCATTGATCTGTCACAATGCCATCATTCCTCACTATGACAGAATGAGAGAGAGAGACAGAGAGACAGAGAGAGAGAGAGAGAGAGAGAGAGAGAGAGAGAGAGAAAGAGAGAGAGAGAGAGAACCAGAACAAGAACAAGAATGAGAGAGAGAGGATAACATAATGCTGCAAAAGGAAGGCAAAAAAAACTAAACACTGACATGATCGCGCTCATTTATTTTATAAATGACACACTGAGGGAAAGCGAAATTATTTCATTCATTAAATCTCATTTGTCTTAGTCATTTTAATCCGGCTCTCCTCATCGTTGGGGCTGCAGCTGATTATTATTAATTTGTGAATTTTCGCAAATGAAGTTGTGACTGCAATCGATGTCCCTGCTTGCTTCCACTGGATAAATCTGACTATTAACTATATAAATGCACCATTTGCCATTTACACGCCATGCAACCTTCTGCAAAAGCTCAAACGAAGGCTGTGAGCACCTTCACACCCTGCACCCTGGGTATCTTTTTTTGTTGTTACCATGGACATGCAAATGAGCAGACAATAATATTACCTGAAGAACATAAAGAGCTAGCCCTAAATGACCAGTACTAGTTTGTAACTCTCAGAGTTATAGGGGTCTTTGAAAATAAAAGGTTTGAGAACCACTAGTACTAGTGGACTCATAATATGCCATAATAAATCACTTCAATGTCATACATATTCTGAAGAAAACCTGGAGACTTTCAGTAATTGGGTATTATGGTAAAAATAATAACATTATGCTGTTTATGTGTAAAAACTAAATCTAAAATTCCACGGACACATTTGTCTGTGTACGGGGTGGACATATTGATGACCCCTGCCACCCAGGCTGCCTCACCGAGAGGCGATGGCAGCGCTTTGAGGGAGATATGTGGTACGTAGGCAGCGTGTTCCATTGGCCTGCCTGCCTCCCACAAGGCCAAACCTAATCCGTCTTGCTGTGCCGGGGACCCGAAGACCCCTAGCATGACATGCTCCTTCCCTCTGAACAACTGCACAGAGATGACTCTGAGGCCAGTCATACAGTCCATCTTTCTCACCGTGCATGACAGATCGTCCTCCCCTCTCCTCTCCCCTTGACCCCTCGCTGAAAAGAATATTCAGGAAATTGAGACGCCCCTGGATAGGTTGCAGAAGAAGCACAAATCCATTGCGGTTAAGGGGAGGGAGAGGGGCGTGGGATGGCTCAGTAGTCAGCAGACATCCTCGTCTTATCGGGAAGAAAAATCTTATCAGTGGAGAACGGCGATCTCAGGGTTTTGGGTTATTTTTCCCCCAAGCAAGCTGGGCTCCAAAGTCAACATGAAGGTTGTTGCTTCCAGCCACCCCTGCAGGAGAGAGAGGGTGTGAATGGGGAGATGAAGATGTGCAGTGTCTTTTGAGAACAAGAAAAAAAAACTGAACAAAAGATATTCAGCCACAGCTTCCGTGACATGCTGCTGTGCTATACGACAAGAACAGAAAAATAGCGCAGAGTGAAAAAAGAAAGTAGAATGTATAGTACATAATAGTTCTCCGGAGGGATTGAAACCTCTGCAGATATGCTGACCTTGAGACAACAAAGACCCCACATTGGTTTTATGTGTTCTGGCCAGAGCCGTCTCAAGTGTTGTCTCAAGTGGCTATACAGCGCCACTCTGAATGGAACTTAAAATGCGTCAGTGCTGAAACGTCATGTTTCATAGCTGATATTGATGAAAGGGGATGTATACAGCAACAGGCAAGCAACATAATATAAACTAAACTGGTCCAACTGTAAAGTAACTAAGTAAATGTACTCAAGTGCTGTACTTAATTCCACTTTTGGGGATGTTCTAGTTGTGGTTGCCTATTAGACAACACACTATAGTTCTCTCCCAACTTTATTGCACCTTTCTAGTTCCTATGTAGGCCTAAAAATAATATATTATACAACAGGTAGTCGGGCTCTCAATGGAAAACAGGCTCTCCAACCGTGCATATAACGAGCACAGATGCACTGTCTCTCATCAAGTAAAGAAATCAGTTTTCATGTGACGTTCAGGGACATGGTAGCTAAATGTGGCATTAAAAAAATTAGAAATTCCTATCGAATATCTTAATTACAATGAAATTAAGTTGACGTGTTTTTTTTTGAAGGGCAACAGTTGTATAATTGCAATATTACACTCGAGGGTCTGCATATAACACGGTTATCCTGCTGTTCTTAGTGTATAGTGAAACGGTATGAGAACAATAGGACATATCGCCTACAGTGCAAAGAAACCATGCAAGACATTTTATGTTTTTCTTCCGATACTATATCAATTCACCTTAATTCAGCATTCAACAGCTTAAAAAGAATATTGCAGTATGCCCTGTAGTTTCCGTTGGTGGAAACTAAAGCACACGAGGACAGGAAACTTCAGCCACAGAGACACAGCATCCTACTGCATAGTAGCAGAGACAATAGATATTCATACATTCGTTCATGTTCACCAGAAGAAGCATCCTACTGCATAGCAGAGACATATTCATTCATTAGTGTGGTTGCTATTTTATGCCAGCTAAAGTGAACCTGTTTTTTGTTAACCTTTTTCTAACTTTAACATTTTTATCCCACAATTCTGTAACCTATTTTTCACTCAGTGCCAATTGCCTAAGCTGTAATCCTGGGTGCTACTCTCCCTCTGCCAACCTGGAGAGCCCTGAACTGAGCTCATGCTTCCCTCAGTGCATGAGGAGTGAGAAGGCCACTTCTTATCACCTGATAGGGGGAGCTTTCCCTGTTGGACGTAGCGCGTGGAATGAACACGTTAATCCAGCCAGTTCCTTTCCCCTCCATCAGGCTGGCCAGGGGGAGGCATTATAGAGACCAGGATTACTGCATGTTTTTTGTGAGGGTACCTACCCTAGAGGACATGGGGAGAACATGCAAACTCCACATAGAAAGGGCCTTTTGCCAACCCCACCTAGGGTGTGGGCGTTGATGACACGGAGGAGAGAGCTCAACCCCAGCTCCCACAGCATATAGCTGTGAAGCGACAGCGCTACCGACTGCGCCACCGTGCCCCCTTTTTTGTTAACCTTTTAACTGAAGTTATCTGGGTTGTAAGGCCAGATATCTTGGACAATTTAATGTCCAATCAGACAGGATTGGTCATGCTTCACTTGACATCACAATATATAATATAAACGGTAAGATGGAATTCATTTCCCAGTAGATTCCTCGCGACTCGCGTCTTGCCACACTTGCAATTTGTCTCAATTTCCTTTCTAGTTTTATTTTACTGAAGTATTTCCAATTTTCCGTAGTTTTACTTCTACTCCACTACATCTCAGAGGCAAATATTGTACTTTTACTCATTACAATTATTTGGAAACTTTTAATTGCTAGTTTGTAGATTTTGATTATAACAAAACATGCATTAACCTCTTCAACCCAATATACATTTGGCCATTTGAAAATAGCCAATTTGCAAGCTCACAATGCGTGATGCGTTACATTGTGAGCTTGTAGATCTGTAATTTCAAAAGGTTTTTAAACATTTTAATTAGAAAACTTGTGAAATGGGACATTCTGCATAATACTTTCTACTTTTGGTAGAGGCTGTTTAAATTGATACCAATACTTTTGTACCTTTACTCAAGTACATTTTGAATATTGGACGTAACAGAGTATTTCTTCATGGTAGTATTGATAATTTTACTTTTACTAAAGAATTTGAGTATACTTTTCCACCACTGCTTGGATCCTCATCCCCCCCCCTCTCTTTCTCTCTCTCTCTCTCTCTCTCTCTCTCTCTCTCTCTCTCTCTCTCCTCTGAATAATTCACATCATGATCATTGTGTGACTCTTCCTGTCATGGATGAAACCAGATGTGACGCAAATTATCTCTTCATATACATCGCCTGCCTTTCTCCACCTCCTCCAACAGATTGCTGCGCACGGATCTAATGATGTACTTGAGTGGCTCAACCATGCTCACTCTTTCCATAAGGGGAGAATGATATATAAGCATGTTGTATACGTGCATCTCTTATGGCCGTGTTTCCCAAACATGGCGATGCAACCCATTTGTGGTTGTTTGATCCGTCGTTTGAACTTTCTCAAAAGATTTTAAGAAAAAGAAAAGGAAAAGAAACGTCAAAAATCGTAAATCGTGAGCTTGTAGATTTTCCAGTTAGTTATTTTTTACACAGGGCTTGTAGGGCTTAATTGGTCCTCTATTGCTCATAAGACAGCACCATTTCTGTCTACTCACTGCCGACCAATGACATCATCGGTATGCGGGTTTGGTCATTACAAACAATATTACGTTTTATAAAATGTCTTATTTATGCAAGAACAATGGCTTCTATTTCAGCGTGCCAGCAGCGTTCCATTGAGAGAAAGGCTGCAGTTTCTAATAGCTTGGAATCGATGATGTCATTGGTAGACACGTTTCTGAACTGACCATAGTTTGAGACGCAGAGTAAGTAGATGGAAATTGACTTATGAGTATTAAGTGCCTTACAGACGGACGGCGGTTGACACAGGCGTTCTCGCTTGAATCAGCGGAGATAGCGCCACGGTGGAGACGCAAACACAATCCATCTGCAAGTAAACGCCGGGCGATATTTTCAAAGATGGCCACAATCCAGCTCTTGCCGCCCGTGAGCGTGTGCGCCTCAACTTCGCCACGCGTCCCAAATAATTGCCCGCCTCTCGTTGAACATAAATTACTAGGGCGCGTCAGCCGACTCCTTAGTAAGGACCAATTATATGAAGGTATAAAAAAGCAACATGCTTTTTTGGGGGGGTTGGGGTGGGGAGTGACATGCAGAAAAGGCCGTCAGGATTGGGACTCAACCCATGAAGCGCTGTCAGGCTACTTTACAATTTACAATTTAGGCATTTAGCAGATGCTACGCCAGTGGTCCAGCCAACGTGCTTCTTGTGATAATTCATATGTGTTTTTGGAAGTATGTGGCCCAGAAAGACACCACATTTCTTCCTGATGAGGTTTTTGGTGATAGTGGTGAACCCTGTCCGCTGCATTGCTGCATGATTTTGGAAGAGATGGATTTCTTCAATTGTTGATTTCAGTGGCTTAACGAAACTGCCATCAGCAACACTTTCCAACTTTTAGTAATAGCTAAGATAGCTGACATACAAGACCAAACTACTTTTATGTGTCACTGTTAAAGTAGGGCAAAGATTTACAACGAAAAAAAGAAATCAGTAAAACCATAAAAATACCATTGAAATATGGATATTAGATAAGATAAAAAGGTTTCTGCCCGACAGCAATGAGGGTAGTTGCACTGAGCATGTAAGATGGTGTGAAGCTGTATCAGCTCATCTCTTGTGAAATTTGTATTGCGTTTTATATTGTTTTTCTTGACAATCTCTTCTCAATATGGGTTCTTGACTGAGTTTTGCTGTTTCATATCTGTGCTCGTTCGGTAAAATCTCGATATTTCAATGTCCCGCTGTTTCGAATCCCCAGTACTCTGGGTAGGGTAGGTTTAGGGTTAGGGTTAAGGTTTAGGCTTATTCACCAGGTTAGCGTTCACCCGCGACGGCAGGTTAGCGTTCACCCGCGGCGGCAGGTTAGCATTCACCGCCGATTCTGACTACATGGCCGCTCAAAACAACGGCACATCAAAACATCACTACGCACCTTGCTAGTTCAGCTTGTGCAACCGGCCTGGACTCAAACCCTGGTCTCCAAACAACCTACCTTCTACTCTTCATCCAAAGGCCTTGGTCATCAGGAAGTGTTACGCTTCTATACCAGTCAGGAACGTTGACACTGACTGTATGAAAGGTGCTATGCAAATACAATTTCCTACTAATACTACTACTACTACGTAATTTCAGAAAGAAATGTGGGGGGGGCAAAAAATAAGATAATACACAATGTCCAAGGAAGCCACGATGGTTTCTCAATGACAAATTCCTAATCTAAAACCAGACATGAAAGGTGAAATGAGCAACTTTCAAACCTATTCCTCTTCCAAAATGGAATGGAGGAATAGACCTGCTAGAGTTATAAACTGGAAGTGCAGATGCGTGCACACGCACGCACCACACACGCGTGTGTGCGCGCGCGCACACACACACACACACACACACACACACACACACACACACACACACACACACACACACACACACACACACACACACACACACACACACACACACAGGACAGGGAACGCCATCCTCCTCTCTCTAATTCCACCAAAGGCAAGTCTAGGTCTGGGTGGAACCCCCGGTCGCCTCTCACCAAAGAGCAGCGCGCGGGGAGCAGTCCTCTGCCCTGAGCCATGTGTGGAAGCGCTGCCATGCGGCTGCAGCGAATGTGCGATTTAGGACCGGAGGATAAAAGAGCTAGGCGAGCCGGTGCTTAGATTGTGTTTGGTGAAGGGGATTGCGTGGGGGGCAGTGGTGGGAAAAGTACTCACATTTTATAATTAAGTAAAAGTATCAATAGGCTACGGCAATGTACAAATACTGTGTTAGGGTGCCCTCAGACCAAAATACCTATGAGAGTGGAATCTGCGGGGATTTTATTGACGACTTTTCATGCACACAAGCAATATCCACCCACCGAGCAGAATAGTACAGTGAGACCTCGCTCCGTGGCTGCATGGCGACAACCCTGAGCACGGCTTGTGCAGTATAATGAGTCCTCCTAGTCATGAGAGGCTAGTGGAATGTTCCCTGTTTGTTTTTTGTCCCATTTACATGGCGAGCTAGAAGGGAGATATTGATTCTTGGCCCTGGGGCCGGCCGCCCGCCGTCAGTCGCCATCACCACAGAAGTGTCTGCGATCATAAATGCTTGTATGGTTTTACGTGTTTGCTCTGCAGATCGCTTTCTCCAAGAAGCTGATCCAATATAACAGGCTTTTATAACGTATTTAGGCTACGTCGTCTAATCAGAGAGCTCTGCATTTGCAGGGTCAAAAACAGCGCTGGTCACCTGGTTCATCGTCACTTTACCCCTCATAGACTTCAATGCATTCTGTAAACTTCCGGTTCGCGGTTTGTCACTATACACCAATAGATGTGTGTGTAGAAGTCCTGGCCCCATGAAGTGAACGGAAGTGACGCGACTCACTGAATACATGGCTCTGGGCTACATATATTACCTATTCATACAAGGTAAATCAATAAAATCATGCAATGTTCTCATTTTTAATTAATTTGATAAGCAAGAGTTTACCAACGTGTACAAGCGCCAACAGACCGCATAGGCCTAGCTATGTTATGTATTCATAATGTTATGAATACTGGTGATATATATATATATATATATATATATTTTAATACTTTATTAAGTCAGTTTAACATGTAACATATTCTTTAAATGACAATCCCATTGTCACCGTACTATATTGGTGATATTTGATCCCCAGATTGTATCCTATATCAAAATAAAAAATAAGGATACACTATAACCTTTGATTAAACATTATTGTACTCAAGTAAATAAAGGACTTCAGTTGTAACAGAAAATTTACATTGTGGTATTGCTACTTTTACTTGTAAGTCAAATATTTGAGTTCTTCATCCACCACTAATTGTTTGACAGTCGATCTATTTGTGTGTGTGTGTGTGTGTGTGTGTGTGTGTGTGTGTGTGTGTGTGTGTGTGTGTGTGTGTGTGTGTGTGTGTGTGTGTGTGTGTGTGTGTGTGTGTGTGTGTGTGTGTGTGTGTGTGTGTGTGTGTGTGCGCGCGCGCGCACGTGGGTGAGTGAGTGAGTGTTTATGTGTGCGCGTGGGGTGTACTTTGCCTGTCACATCTCTGCATAAACGCTGCTGGAAATAATGACAGACAAGTTTGAAAAGTTGATAAGTTGATAATGGCCATCTGAAAGGGTGTGAAATCATTAAAGGGGCTGTGGAGTGCTCAGAGACTTGATGGGCTAAGTGGCACCCAGCTTTTAAAGTCCATATTTTAAACTAGAAGCAGTGCTCTTCCGAGCACAGATCTCCGTCAGGTCAGGTAGGTTATTGTGGCCTCCTGGTGGCGCTATAATAGGCAAATGTGAAAAGGGTGCCCTGTCATCTGCACAAACACAAAAATGTGTTTTGCAAAAATTAAGCTGCTGATGGCGCTGTAACCAAACAATGTGAAAAGGGTAGCATTTGTTCCTTGACATATTGGAAAATTGCGTGCAAAAGTGCACGGAAATCCCAAGCTGCGTTTATGATTTGAGGCACAGTGCGCATACAAATTTAGTTTTACACTGATCGGTGAAGTTATAGGTAAAAACACGAATCGGCCTGTTATAGCGCCACCATGAGGCAGATTTGAAACATTTGAAGTGACATTTCTTCCTCTGCCTAGTGGGAATATGCATGCAAAATTTCACAGAAATCACACTGTGTTCATGATTTGAGGCATTTTGTTCAAAAGGGAGCACTCTTGCAAATTGGAAGCCAATCTTAGCCAATCAGAAAAATCTGAAAGAACCGTTTCATTTAATGACTATAGAGATACTGTGTATCGATTTGCGTGATTTTTGGGCAAAATCTGTAGGAGTACTGTCCAAAAATGTGTCTATAACAGGTCCATGCAAAAGATTGGGGGCAGAGGTTCTGCTCTGGCACCCAGGGAGTGTGCGTGCACGGTGCACAGTTTCACTGCCATCACGCCAACAGTGCCGGAGATTAGTTGTCCACAGACAGAAGGACGCGGAAGGACATGTGGACGGACGGATGGACAGGGGCGAAAACATAGTCTCGGCCATGCCTTTCGGCCTGGTGGAGAGCCGGAGACAAAGATATATTTTAAAAAAAATACCCCGTAATTTATCCGTCATTGAGAAATTCTGGATTTATGAATATTTGTTTATACAAATTGTCACAGGTAGGTAGTCCACCGCTGCTGCTCAAAGCAAAGTGGTTTCAGGTTTCAGCAAAGTGGCCAATTTGCATAATGGACGGTGGTCGGTGGACCTGATAGGTTTGGGGGATTGGTGACATCAAACAGCCGGCTCTGCTTTTGAGGAAGTAAAGAGAAGCTCCCCACTTCCAGACTAAAGGGTCATTCCCACCGGGCAAGATAAAGGTAAAGATAAAGATAAAACATAAAAATATCAGCCATATACCATGATCTGATCTGAAGTTGCCTCTTTACTGCCATTGACATATGAGCAAGTTGACATTCACTGATGGCAGTAGCATATTTATCTGCTGTGACACTGGCAATTTTATTGTGTTGGTTTATTTGTTTCCCTGGATCAAAATTGGTAGAATGAATAACAAAAACAAAATAATCAAATGTTGGCATTAGTCCAGAATTTCCATGTATCGGTGCATACCTAATGCACTTATAACAGTACTGTACAGAACTCATTATTGTCAAAGTAATCTCCAAAAGAATTCAACCTAGAAACAACATGTTTTAAGTAGAGGGGGACTTATAAGTGATGCCGGTCTTTTTAAGACTGCCATCATTTTGCTAATATGTAGATTAGCTGCCAAGGCTTTTTCCTGTTGTATTTACCGGTACCTGATTTTCGAGGGCTCCATATGTACACACAGCATGTGTCCTTTATGTAAACGGGAGGTTCGGGTAATATGGGAAAAGAAGCCACGATAAATTCATTTTTCTGCAGCAAGGATGAATACAATTCAATGGACGTCCGGATGTTGCCGGATGTAGTATTTCGCCTGCAGTAGCGTGCCGGCTAGTAGTTACATGTCCCTGGACGTGTTAACAGGGGCGTGGCACTTCGCGGGGGGGAATCATTAAAATGTCAGGTAACATGTTAGGCACTCCAGGTGTTTAAACATACTGTATCCCTGCCACACATACTGTATCCCTGCCAGCAACCTGGGCCTCGATCAAGAGCAATGCACATGAACTGACATAAAACGTGTCTTGCATGCTTTGATTAGCCTCCTTGTCGGGCCATGACCGGTCAATAGCGTAGCCTACAGCTTTTCAAGGCAACTTCCCAAAAATGTGTTCCATTCGATTTTAAGAGATAAAATGTCACCCGAGTGCCGCTCTCCAGCCAAAGGCCACTGTTCGAGACTATCCAGATGGAAAATACAATTCTACAGTTTTGTTTTGTTCATCACCGCATTATTAATGGCTCTACTTAACGTTCATTCAACATTTTGAAGGTTAATTGCCTTTTCAAGCTTCCTTGCTTCTTGTGAGTCTTTTGAGTCTTAATAAATAAATTCATCTGAAGCATTCTTTTGGCTGCAACCTTTTTTATTTTCTTATTGATAAATGGAAAATTCTTCAAGCACGTTTTTTTGTCAACAAATTGACATACCATTAATCGCTGTCTTATATTTCATTGTTCAACAGCGTCACGCAAAATAGTGAAAATAGCCTATCCACAAGCTAGCTATTTGTAAACATTTTTGTCGCCTATAATGACAAAATAGAAATCACCCAAAATCTAGTATTTTATCACCCAAAATCTAGTATTTTGTTCAAATTGATATTTTCTTTCATAATCAATTCCATTAGTTGGTTTGATAAACCATTGCATCATATTGCCTGTTCCTTTTCAATACAGGCATTGTTAGCTAAAACGTTTTGGTCAAGCTAAAAGTTTGGGAACCACTGCATTAGGCCACGGACTGCCCTTCTGATACAGTTGTTGTTCTGTTCTGTTTTGTTTTATCTCTGGGGTACCAGTCTACCCTGTCTCAGAAGTCAGAACTCAGAATTGGTCCATTTTCGTTCCATCTGTTACAGGCCCATAAGGGTAGTTTTGGACAGCTGGTGGTCCCCGGACCACACGTTGAGACACATTGTGTGCTATGGGACTATGCTTGACCCTTTAAGCCAGGGGATATAGTTCACCACCAAAATGACTTACTGTGGAGACACAAATAAATAGCCTGCTTTGTTCCCTATGGAGACACAAAGAGTTTCCTCAAATGATTGGCTTAGGAATGCGACAAAAACTACAAAAGATATCCATGAATTCAAGTCTCCATGGGGTGAGTAATCAATAGAAAAAAAGGGGTGAACTATATGGAAACCAGTAAAATGAAAAGAGCATGCTTGTTTGTCCCATCCACAAATCAATGTGGAAGGAATACAAAAAAAAAGTTGATTGCGCGCCAGTTGGTTTTGTTTGCCTTGGTAATTGGGTTGAAAGAAATCAATGGCAGCTGGACCTTTTGCTTACGGGGCAGCTACCCATGCCACGTGAATCTGAGAAGAGCTGACAACCTTAACGCATTTAATTGTCTTTTTCTTTCTTTTTGTTTGTCTGTCTGTCTACGCAGCTCTACCACGTGCCATCCATATATTAAACTAAAAGAAGGGCTTCCCAAACCCTCGAGAGGAAAGAAAAAGCAAGGAGAAAAGAACAGGTAAGAAACGGGTCAAAAGAAAGAAGAAAAATATATTACATACTGTACACGGATGTGCCATTCCAATACTTCAGTTTTTACTGAATACTTTTCCTGCATTTTTTCTGGAAATACTTTGTTTTCCCAAGGTTCCCTTTCACTGTTTACTTAGCCTTGCTAATTTGTTACTGAAAACAAGTATCAAGTGTTGGAAAAAATAATCTGAATAGCTTTTTACAAAACAACACCTTTAGAAATGCCCTCCTTTCTAACTGTCATGTCAATTTACAATAAACTGTCTTGCTGATGGCATGACATATAAAGTTCTCCAATGGACATCTGTCTATCATAAAAGTAGCAGGTACACTATGTAGGCTACATGAGGTTAGGCATAAGGCATAACAAATAGTAGCAGAAGAATGTGCAGCACTAGAATGGTAACAGTTAATGGGGCACAGGCCTTCATGCAAGAACAAAAAAACAAAAACATGGTGACAATGTTGTCCACACATGTTAACGGTATGATGCTTTCCGCCTCTAAGGGTGCCCACACACCAAAATACCTAGAGTGGAATCCGCCAATGCCTTTCAATGAGAATGGAGCGTTTTTGCAGAAATCCTCTACTGGCAAAAAAACGCCCCATTCTCATTGAAATGCATTGGCGGATTCCACTCTAGGTATTTTGGTGTGAGGGCACCCTAACACAGTTGGTGGTGTTAAGTAACTAAGTTCACTAACTCAAGTAATTTACTGTACTTTAGTAAAGTTTTTAGGTATTTTTACTTCACTGGAGTATTTCCAATTTTCTACTTCACTACATCTCAGATGCAAATATTGTAGGCTACTTTTACTCCACTGCAATTATTTGAAAGGTTTAGTTTACTAGTTACTTTTTAGATTTGGATTATTATTACAAAACATACATTAACCACTTAAGCCCTATATACAGTACACCATTTGAAAATTGCCGATCTACAAGCTCAAGTGTTGAAAACTTGAAATGGGACATTCTGCATATGAGTACTTTCTACTTTGTATTTTAAGTACATTTTGATACCAATACTTTTGTACTTTTATTCAAGTAAATTTTGAATTCCTGACTTTTACTACGGTCGCACCAAACTACCTATGAGAATGGATTCCCGATTCCGCCAATGCATTTCAATGAGAATGGAGCGTTTTTTGCAGAAATCCTCTACAACCGCTCCATTCCCATTGAAATACACTGGCGGAAACGGGAATCCACTCTCATAGGTTGTTTGGTGTGACCGACGCTGACCGTACCCTAACAGAGTATTTCTACATTGCAGTATTGATACTTTTACTTATGTGAAACGTGAACACTTTTTCCCCCACTGGTTGGTTCTGACAAACATGCTCTTTTGTTTTGAAAGCGTATTTGTGCTGTGAGCTATGTTTCCCCCACTGCCAGAGCGTGTTATTCACATCCGTGTCATACATGTAGATGGCTCTGTTTCCTCCTGTTTCTTATTCACCTCGGTGTCATACATGTAGATGGCTCTGTTTCCTCCTGTTTCTTATTCACATCCGTGTCATACATGTAGATGGCAAAACACGAGCGGCAGATGAAAGGCTTATGTGAAGATGTCAACGTTAAGTCAGGGTGATGAAAAAGCATCTGCAGAGAATATGTTAACCTAATCAAGCGTTAATGTGTCAAATCAAACCCCACACAGAGACATGACACGTGTGTGCATGCGCGCACGTGCGCACGCGCGCACACGCACGCACACACACACACACACACACACACACACACACACACACACACACACACACACACACACACACACACACACACACACACACACACACACACACACACACATTTGTGTCATATACCTTAACTAAGGGATGTGCTAAAGCCACAGATAGCACATCTACAAGCACACAACAAGCTTGTAGATCGGCTATTTTTGTTGCACAGCACCGGAGCGCAACTAAGCGCAAATCAGGCATACTGTCTTAGCTTTTATCCCTAACCCGACCTAAATCTTTTTCCTTTGTAAGTTAAAAGTACAACATTAAAATCATAACACTTTAATGTTTTACCTATACAGCAGCTATTTAAAAAAGAAAAGACAAATCTAATATGAACATTAACAATACAAATCTTGCACTGCATATGTGGGTCCCTAGCTAGCACAAATCTTTTCAGATGGTGTTCTGCAGCCAAATACATCCTTGAAATGAAATGTCATGAATGTTTGAGAAGCACTGTTTTGTGCAAGAGGGACCACACCAATGTGATTTGCAGCCCACGGTTAGAACCCTCTGCCCTGCTGGGTATGAAAGTGAAAAGCTAACCAAGCATGAGGGGCATCGTCTTGCCCACTCATAGTGACACATTGATGATTCATAGATGGCCATGCTTAGTTTTTTCTTCTTTCAGTTTGAAAGACATGAATGGAAAAGGTTTAAACTAGTGGTGGGACTGGAATCAGTACTTCTATTTCTTTTGCACATCTGCTATTTTTGAAAAATCTTGAAAGTGTGTGAAAAGTGTTGAATAATTTAGATTATTTCTTCTCTGCACATTGCTGATTCATAGACTGCCATGCTGAGTTCAGTCTTCTTTCAGTTTGAATGCTGCGCACTGCAAGATGACATGAAGGAGGTTTCAACCCACTTAATCACAACAAGACTTACAGAAGGCAAGGAAACTGATATGTGTGAGACTTGGTCAGGTCCACTGTCTGGAATGGATAATAAGGCTTTCGTGGCTATACACTCCTGGCCGTTTTCAGAAGAAAATACAATAATTATAAAAGTGCAAGTGGGTTTCTTTCTGAAGAGTTGAGTCAGAAACAAAACATCTGTCAAGGTGAGATAGTTAACTGTAGAAGTTACGGCAAAATCTGCTATGTGAAAGGGTCGGAAATGTTCTTTCATTCTTCAACGCTAGCGTAATGAATTCATGGGTAATTTCTCCGCTAATGACGAACACTCTTGGCAGTGACTTTTTTGAGGAACGTTAAAGCAATTTTTCAACTATTTGTTGCTCTCCGTCTCAATAAAGGGCTTAAGTAAATATTTGTACCCACATTCATAATTTCACATACAGTAGTTCATTTCCTACCCTAATGCAGTTTTCACTTTCCACCTTTTACTCCACTACAATTATTTGACAGCTTAAAGTTAGGCCTACTAGTTACTTTGCAGATATAGATGATTATTATTAGAAAATATACACTAGTAAGACATGCCTCAGGGCGACAAGCGAGGTCACGCAATGTCTTGGCCATCTGGCCAGTGATGTATATCGGACCAGTTACCCATATATGGAGACCCCTGGTACCCATATATGGAGATCCATGGAGATATTCTGCAAGACCCAATCATGCTTACTAAGTTATTCGTTATGTGAAAATCCTATGACGTCTATCACATCTGACATCATACATACAATCCCTTTTATGCCCATACATGGAGATCCCTGTCTGAACCAGCCACACAGATACTGGCTGTCTTTCTCCATATATGGGCATTCCCATATGAAGTCCTGTTAGATATGGGCTTAATATTGATGACATCAGAGATCTCCATCTATGGGCATAAAAGGGATTCTGTTAGAGTGTTTCCCATGATATCACAACATAACATACAATCCCTTTTATGCCCATACATGGAGATCCCTATCCGAACCAGCCACACAGATATGGGCCATGTCTTGGCCAATCTGGTCGATGACATCAGGGATCTCCATATATGTTTAGAACATTTTAGCACTTTTACTTTGGTACTTACATTTTTATGCTTTTACTCAAGTGAAATTAGAATATAGGACTTTTAACTTGTAACAGAGTGTACTATTTGGTATCACTATACTTTTATCTAAGTAAAGAAATCGGAGTATACCACTGCTCTAATGTCAGAGGGGAAAGGAAAAAGAAAAACGCTGGTAGATAAAACTGGGATTGACTGCTGACTTCCTCCGTGGATTAAGTTGAATGACTTTTATGGTCGTCTCTGCATTAGTCCTCTTCCCGCCGCTGTGAACACTGCGATTCTCTGTCTCCGCCAGCCTCCCGACACAGAAAAGAAAGATTAATGCGACAGATTTCCTCTGTCACTTTAGGATTTCCCCCCAAATACACACTTAACCATAATGACATTTCATCACCCCAACCCACCCCCGGCCAAACTTTTTGAGAAGGCAATTATTTATTAATCTCATGCATAATCTCTGCTAAGTCCTCTCTCAGTCTCTTCAGCCTTTAAAACATGGTTGAGGCAGCGGATCTTAGAGTCTCTTCAAGTTCATGCTGTTTTCTGTGTAAAGCAGCAGAAATCCCATCAGTGGTGTAAAAGCAACTAAGTAGATTTACCTAAGTACTTAAGTACAAAAAGGTAGGCCTATTTGTACTTTACTTCAGTCAATCTACAAGCTACAAGCTTGTAGATCTGCTATTTTCAATCGTTTTGTACTTTTACTTTTTGTACTTTAAGTATATTTTGATGCCAATACTTTTGTATTTTACTCAAGTACATTTAGAATTTCAGACTTTTACTTGTAACAGAGTATTTCTACATTGTAGTATTGATACTTTTACATGATACTTACATTTGAATACTATTTCCACCACTGAGAGCAGCAATTCACAAACTGTGTGCTGGGGCCTGCTGGTGGGCTCTGAGCTTTCGGGTTTGGCCAGCAATCATCTCGGTGGAATTGACATTTCGCTTTTTGAGGTTGTTTGAGGAAGAAATAATTATACATTGTACTTTATTGTTATCGTCTCCGCCAGGCCAAAAGGCATGGCCAAAACTATGTTTTGCAGCCTGTCCGTCCGTGTGTCCGTCTGTGTGTCCGTCTGTGAACAGCTAATCGTTGGCACGATGGCAGCTAGACTGTGCACGCTCAGAACCTCTGCCCCACATTTTTCACACAGGCCTGTTATAACGCCACCAGGAGGCAGATTTTTGGCTAAGATTGACATCTAAAGTTAGCAGGGCTTGTGATATCTTGCAAATCATGACGGCAGTGTCCAATTGCATTGAAACTGTGCACACACATACCCACTAGGCTGAGGAATTAACATTCCTGACTCGGAAGAGCACTCTTGCTGCTCGGAAGAGCACTTATCTAGTTACGGTTGTTTTTGTTTATATCTAACCTTTATATTATGTATAAAACATTATGATATGACATGATATTGGTGCCTTGTAGGGGTCTCTGCTGGGCCTAAAAGCTATTGTTTTTGTTACTGTGAGTTATGGTTCATTTTGTCATTGAAGCTGCGACAGTATAACTATGGTCTGAGCATGTGCTTTTTGGCAGAATACGGTAAAACTGACATGAGGTTTATTGTACTTCTCCCCATGATACATTATCATGTACAAGCATAACCATCAAAACTAAAAATTAGGCTTATTTGTCTTGACTCCTATTGCCTCATCAAGATTGATCCAGAATTCCACGACAGATTCCAGGGGGTCCCCAGAAAACGTTTTTAATATAGCATCAAAGTCTGTTTACCGGTAACCACTGAGATGGGGTGTCGTGATTTCCTTCCACCCTAAAACATGATCATCAGGTATTATTATTATTTCACCCTAGCACCACCTACCCAATCCAGTCCCTTCGCCTATCATTACCAATGATAATAAGGGGAGGTGGGTATGATTTTAGTGTGTCACTAAATCACAGTTTTTTGTTTGGCACTTTTGACTCTCAAGGGTTCAGCCTCCAGGAAGAAACCCAAAATACAAAGGAAATACATAATTGCACATAACAACCACTCCAGGGGCTGAAGTTTCGAAAATAGTCGATCAACAAGCTCACTAAGTGCCACTATGTGCCGCTTTGTGAGCTTCTTGATCAACTATTTTTGGATAGGCAAAGTCTAGAATAGGGTTTAATGTTTTATAATAATAATCTAAAATCTACAAAGTAACTAAAGTTTTCAATTGTTCATGTTTTGCTTCTGAGATGCAGTGGAGAAGTTTAAGTATTGAAAAATGGAAATACTCAAGGAAAGTAAATGTTGTAGTAGTACAGTACTTGAGTAAATGTACTTAGTTACTGTCAGTCAAGCCATATTACTTCCGATGTCCTCTCATCGTGAGAGACGCATGGATCATATTAATAAGCTTCTCCTGCAACCACAGTTTTTGCACAGTAATTAAATTCTCCCCCGACTTGGAAAGGAGGTGACCCTGTTTTATATCAGCCTACTTCAGTGTTGTCAATCATCTTCCAAATGCCTTTCCCCCGGGCTAAACAGCACCAGAGTACTCAAGCAATGGAAGGGAGTGAAGAGAGGTGAGGCTTTTTACCAACGCATTCATTTATTTATAAATAAATAAATATAAAAAATAAATCTAATTATCATAATTATCATAACTCAAAGATAGTAAGTCTGATTCTTACAAAAAGAGTATTAATCAGGCTATTGCCATAAGCAGTACCAACACTGTGGTCAGTGGTCAGGGCCAGGGGACCAGTAGTTCTCAAACTGGGGTCTGGGGACCCCCAGGGGATCTTGAGGAGTTACGTATCTTTAACTCTGTTAGGATATTATATGGCATATTGGGGTCCCAGAGATAGAACATTGTATGAAATGGGGCTCATAGCTTGGCCTCATGCATATCAAAAGGGGGTCCTTGAAATGAAAAAAGGTTGAGAAATATTGCTGTAACCTCTCCCTCAACATTTGTGGTAGACAGTAAACAAAGTAGTAGTAAGTACTTTTTTTGTCTTTCTTTGTGTCTTTACTTTACCTGAGTATTTGCATTTTCGGATATGTATCTATCCAGTGGCGGCCCCAAGGGTGTGCTAGCGGGGCGATTGCCCAGGGCGGCACTTTGCGGGGGCGCCAGAAGAAGAAAAAGAAAAAAAAAAAGTAGAGTGAACGCCGTGCAAAAACAGCTCAACCGTCCACTCCCTTGTCTGTTTAAATCAGACCGAATACAACAACACCACCTGGTGGTATGATAGAGGCTGGCAGCTCCAAGCAATACACTCCGCCCCCCCCCCCCCCCCCTCCCCTCCTTGTGATGTCGTATCCACGCGCCAGTATTGAAATATTGAAAACAACAACAGCATGGAGTTCCTCACATCTGTGGACATGACTAGATATTATAATATAGTTGCTTGCCCTGAAACATCACATGGATTGGAGAGGATTATTTTGTTCTTGAAAACATAGACCTCCGGCTCTATATCAGCCAGGATATAGGAACTCTTGTCTCACTGTGCGTGACTGTGAAACAACCATTTTTCCTGACCAGCACAAAGGTAAGACAGTCAGATCATAAACCCTATTATATTAAGCCCAAAATGGTTCTGCCGCCGAACCGATTTTAACTTAAAAAAATGCATAATTTGCCCGCAAATATCCGATTTGAAAAGATATGCCAGAGACCCCCATAAGAGAAGATTTGTACGGCTCTAGCAGTGATTCCCAACCATTTGAATTTCAAGGAGTAAGGACCCCCAGTTTGACATGCATTAGGCGACGGACCCCCATTTAATGCCATTTCTATCTCTGAGACCCCAATTTATATTGTAAAATCAATGTCAATTTAACTCAGATGGAACTCAGTTTAAATCAAATGGAATCAGGTCCATTTGGTTCCATTTGTACACTCATGAGTTACATACCCATAAGGGTTCATTTTGTTCCTAACGATCATTTAGCTGGGGACCCCCTGGAACTCCCTCAACGACCCCTGGGGGTCCCCAGACCTCACTTTGAGAACCAATGGAGAACTCTATCCAGCACATAAGCCAGCTCTGCTCCACACACGTGTGCTGTGGCCAGAAGGTGCACTGTAAATCTCTCTAGCTCCTCAACAGCCCAGCAACACTGCTCACACTGACTGACTGGCACAGACAAATGTCTGGAACACAACAAGGGCTCGCCCCAGCAAAATCGGGCCACGCATCATTTCCAACATATTATTTTGGCAACCGTGAAATGTTTTGTCACACATCAATCTTTCTTTTGCTTTTAATGCGGAAATAGAGGTCGCGGCTTTTATGACGGAATATGCGGCCTGTCTGGCGGCTCTAAGATGGAAGTCTAGCCCGATTTCAAGGTAGACTGCCTGGCTAAATTTAGGAGCTGTAATTCATTCATCATCCAGTTAGCCAATGCACCAGAGATGATCATTTCTCTTCCCAGGTGTTGAAGCTGTCCTTCAGGGTTTCTGCACATGACTTTGAAACCGTCTGCTGAATAAGATTTGGTCAACAGACCAGCGTTGATTTTGTCGACTTAAAACTATGACCAAAACATTTTCGACTAGTAACTTTTTTCACTGACGAAAACTAAATAACTAAGCTACAGTATGATGACTAAAACTAACACTAAATAATATTGACAATTTTGTCAACAAATATAAACTAGACTGAAATGTTATAGGGACTAGTGGAGAAGAGATCCGGTAGAACTAAAAGAAAAGTCATTTTATGCTTGGTTTGCGCTCTGGTGTTGTGCTCTGAAAATAGCAGATCTCCAAGCTCACAATGCCTTCTGCTTCTCTTGTGCATTGTGATGAAAGTGTAATAGCAATTGGGTTGCAGATAGGCCTATACAGTATGTCCATTTATGCTCTCGCCCATATTCCTTAACTGACCAACGTTTTCCTCGATGAGTGTGAACGTTATGAGGCCAATTTGGAGGGGGTGGGGGTGTGGGGGGTGTTCGTGGTCAGTGATGGATATCGATTCCATAGAGGAGACAGTAGGCTTATATTGCTTTAGTAAATCAACAACGGATGGGAGGAACGCGAGACGTGATCTTGTAAAGCTCTACCTCATATGTAGACTACCGGTAGTCTATACCAGTGACATATGTAGACTATGTCACTGGTATAGACGCCTACAGTATACTGATACTCTAGTCTATACCATGCCAGTGCTGTACCTCATGTACTGCGTCTGCTGCTATCTTTTAACCTGTGGTATGGTTACCTCATGTACATACAGTACCTGCTGCGATTGCACCTGGTGTTTGACCTCATGTAGGCCTACAGTAGCCTACATAGGCTACCTGCTACTTTTACAACTTGTGTTCATCCTCAGGCACTTGCACACATATATACATCAAAGGGGGCTTGAGCCCCTGCCCTTTTATCCGTCTGTAAAAAGTGCCCTCTCCAGACCAAGAATGATGTTTTTACTATCGTGAAAGAAACGCAAATGCCCTCTTTCAACGCCATACCTGAAGGCAGCATTCAAGAGAATTGCCCTGTCCAAACTCTCCTGAACTTGAATGCAGTGTCTTATGTTGAAAGAATTGTCTCTGTGTAGAAATCAAGCATCGAAAATAGCCGACCTCCAATATTTTCACCAAAAGTGCCCCTTTAGAAATTTCTCTAACATTCTCTGCACGTCCCTGTTTATCCTCATGTACATTGTTCCTTACAGTATATGTCTAACCTAACGCACAGAAGAATAGCCCATGCACTTCTGATCAGACAGAGCAGGAGCCAGGCCATGGAGGCAACCCACAGTGCCTAGCCTAGAGCCTCTTAGGGTCGCAAACACCTGCTGCTAGCATCTCACCAGCCATCTTCCCCACTGACTGTCTCTTAAGAGAAAGCAGTAGCATGCCACTTGGACACAGACCGGGGTCTGATCAGCCTCGGGTCGCCTGGAGGAGGATGTCTGTTGTTGCGAGACCCAAAACACCCGGTAGATTCCAGGTAACAACACTGATGATGTATCCAAGTTTGCATCTGTAGATTTATTTACTAACCTCATGTACCTTTTATGCCATAAATGGACATATATCAGATTTTTCTATTGACCCGTTTCTTTCCTGTTTTCTTCTTGTTCTCCCTCTCTCTACACTACAGCAGAACAAAGCAATATGACTACACAAAACCCATCAATACAATCACTTAAACTGACAAAACACACCAACAATTTTTACCAACTTATTTACAACTGTAAACCTGTGATGTACCGGTATGTGACAGTAAAGCTGAAAAGACAACGTCTATTTTTGGCGAGCAGCGCTGTTGTGAGACAAAGTGTAAAGCTCGTGACCCTTCAGTGTCTACATCACTGTCATATCAAAGCACAGCCTTTAATTACAGTGCTTGTGTGAAGTAAATGATGCATGGCACTGAAGGATACAGGCTGTCACAGTGCAAGGGGCGAGGGAGGACGCGGGTGCCGGGTTAGAAATGAAGGCAGCTGGGGAGTGGGGACCATCCAAGCAGGTATCATTAAGGCTCCACTATCTGTCATAAAACTCCATTTCTCCATCCTTTGCTCTGTCCATCCATCAAAGAGTGAAGCCTGATTTATACTTTAGCAGCATGGCGGTTTTGCTTGCCAAAAATAGCCAATATTATTGACGATATTGCTGAAAGAAGCTGCTGTTTTTCGAAAACGCACCGTATAATTAACCACTTCAACCCTAGGGTCCCCATTCTGTGAGGAACATTTGTCAAAGATAGCCGATCTGCAAGCTCACATGGACGGAAAAAGTGGTCCAAGTGCTGTTGCAACTCTGGTCCGTTTCGGCAATTACACACCCCATGAAGCCTTGAATTCATGGAGATTATTTTTTTGTCGCATTCCTAAGACAATATGTCTTAGTCATCAAATGATTGGCTCAGGAATGTAACAAAAACATTGATGGAAAATAAGTAATCTTTTGGGTGTTTAAAAGCACTAATGGCTTGCGTCACAGTGTTGTCAACTCTTAAGCATTTAAGCCCTGTATACATCTGTGTATGACCAATAGCTAAAAATAGCCAAATCTACTAGCTTGTAGATTTGCAATGATTGCATCTGCTATGTGTGCTATTTTTGAATATGTCTTTTGAAAAATGTAGCAATTTTTCGTCAACAATGACGAATTTAGGATTGAAAGTGTAATGAAAGACTGCAAGTTATGAATTGTCAGTATTTATGGTATCGAGTCAAATTTATGGAATGGATTCATTTACTTATATAGTATATTCTATTTAAAATGTGTGTCCCTTATATACTGTAGGCTGTAGCTGCACGGCTTCTAATTTAGACTTATGATAAGATACAGTATCTGATCACAGGCCCTTAATTGCGTTGCAAATGAAAGCAGTCGGAGGTGTTAGCATATGCAGTAATCAATTATTGGCTTCTCCCTGAATATCATTAATTAATGTGAAATTAGCATCTACGCCTCCAGCTCTAGAGGCCATTATCCTGCGATTACATTGCCGAAGTAAAAAATGAGAGTCAATTCATTTTAAGCGATTTCACACTCCAAAAAACACGCTCGCATATTTGGAGGGTGCTGCTGACTAACGATAAACTTCTCTAGTGTCTTGTTGATCAGTGGCTTTGAAGACAGGAACATATGTTTCTTTAAGAGTATATGAAGGGTAACACAGAAAAACCTTCCATGACCTGAAACTTTCCCAGAAGTTCTGTGATGTTTTGTTTTGTTTTGTTTTGGTTCTTAGTTTTGAGTGACCTCCTGAGCAGGGTCCAAATTAGGTTCTGAGAACCTTATCAAACTGCACCGTAGCGCATGGAAGCACATCCAGAACCTATCGGTGTAAAGTAACCAAGAACATGTACTCAAGTACAGTACTTAAATACAATTTTGGCCATTTGAAAATAGCAGAACTACTGTATGAGCTCACAATGCATTGTTAGCTTTTTAATACATTTTGAACTTGTGAAATGGGACATTCTACACAATGAGTACTTTTAAGCACAAACTTTTACTCAAGTACATTTATAATTCCAGACTTTTACTTGTAACAGGTGTATTTTTTCTACGTTGCAGTATTGATACATTTACTTAAGTAAGAAATGTGAGTACTTTTCCCACCACTGGAACCTGTGCAATACATACGGCACGGCACGGTTTGCTTAGTTGGCTCTTGTAGTGGTAAAGACCCATTAGTCAGACAATGGAACTTTCCAGCTTTTGCCAGATCAGCCAAAAACGGCTGTGCTTTCATCTGGTTGCCCTGCCCCCCTCCCCGCAATCAATTAACGAATAGATTTAGAATTACCCCCAAACACTAAAAGATTGTCTTTTAATTGAAACAGTGGAAAATTAAAACCACCGAGTAGAATAGCATAACCCTTGCCAGTGCTTGTTTAGATTAGCACACTGGCAGTGGTTTGGTCATTTTGAAATAACTGAATATTTACACTATAGCAAGTTTCTGTCACGCACGCAGAAGCATGCCCTCCTGCAAAATGATGCCCGCGATACAGGCGTCACAGAGCCGGGGGAGGTGTCTGCCTTTGTGTGGCACCAAAAAACTGAACTTGGGGACAGCCTATAATAGATGTTTGTATGAGGCTACGCACCAACTCCTGCTGGTCAAGACATCATACTATAGACCTATCTATCAACCTGTCAGCACTGGTGTGCCACGAGAGTATTGCAAGTAGGTCCCCAAATAATTGGCAGAATTATAATATAGGGCCTAATGTCAAATAATATAAAGTTGGTATTTCTTTTTTACGAACCTTAAAAAAATAGAAGTTATATTTGGGATCCCGATAATAGGAGCTTAAGGTAAACTACTGTATACATTCCATTGATCCAAGACAGAACACAGTCTAGATTAGACCGCCTGCTCGACAGCGGCGACATATACAGTATACCGTGTAATCACAAGGACAGTTTGGTATTGTACCGACAATTCAACAAAAGCAAGATAGGGTTTTGATCAGGGACTGAAAAATAGCCTGAATCAATGCGTGGATCCAGCTCAGATCTGCTCCTTTTCTCAGTCACAGTCACATGATGACGCGTGGCAGGCATTATGCTGCGTGTGACTGATCTCCCTCGTGGGGAGGGCATGGATGGCAGAGCACCTGGCGGCGTTTTCTCCTCGATCCCCCACTCTCTCCCTCCCTCCCTCCCCCTCTCTCGCCTGCCGGACCTGATCGGGCTAACAAGTGGGGGTGGGGTCCAGTGGCAGTGGCATTGATGGAGAAGCCGTGTGGACGTTGGCCCCCTCCTGGGGGAGGGGGGATGACGACACATTACTCAGTGCTTTAATCGTCACAAAGATAATCATCTGTGGCAGGACCTGCAGGGAAGCAGTTAGAGCCCATTTGCAAGTCAGTCAAAAGTGCACACAGCCAGAGTAATGATCTTCATCTGAAGTCTGGAAGTCTGAGCTCTAGTGAAGAAGGTGAGGAGGACACAGAGATCATCATAACCACACTGTAGGGCAGGTCTAATATAAAATACAATAATTCATGAAGGGTCTTTGGGTGCATAAAAAAGGGTGTACCCAGTCTTAGTTTAAACCACTGTAAACCTATTATATTCGAAATAGCCGATCTACAAGCTATGATCTTGGTATTTTTTTTTTCTTTTTTTTTTTTTTTCATAAAGTTTAAACATCTGGAATATTTGAGTCCCTGGCTGGCACAAAATATTTTGAGAAGAGGGTCTGTGAGCACGCCCAGAAAAGTGTCCTCCTTTCTGAGGTTCTATACTGGTGGCCACCCTACAGTGCATACAATTCCTTGTAGGCCCATATGGAGACCCCTGTCTGTAGAATCAGCCACACTGGTTAGACTGACATGTTTAGTCCTTGACGCTGGTGAAAGAATTACTCAGATTCATTTTTACCAATACCACAATGTAAAAATACTATTGGTTTCAAATGTTCAAATAGTTGAACTAAAAGCTCAACTCAAGCTCCACAATGACCATTATTGTATGGCATTTTTTTATTTATTAAGTTACATGGGCTGTGAAAAAGACCTATCATGTTTAGCATTTAGTTTTGAGGACCACTCGGCAGACAACAGACTAGAAAATTGCAGAAATATGCCTACATTAAACCACAATATTACCATAACACCTATGCTATTCCACATGATATTACCTGAAGCTCGGATCCAGTTTGGTTGTACTGTATACACTGTGCGACATTGTCTACATGGGGCCAGAATCCTTCTAATCGCTCTATCTTGCACGCCGCTGTCTTGCACCATCCCTTTGCATGCCAGTGTTGTCCTTGTACTTAGTGCTCTGATGTCAACAGCTCTTGCCCATTTATTGCACTTGACAGTTAAGTTGATTCTGACAAATGGCACCTGAAACAAAGTGCACCGCAGGAAACCATGAACGAGGAATACTGATCCCACCAAAACACCCTGCCGAAATGCCATGAGGAATGAGCCAGAACAACCAACAAGATAATTCATTGATCCATTCTAGATCAAGATAACTTTTATCTCGTTTAAAATTGCTGCAATATAATTGGCTGATGAGGGTGTACATCACGCCAGAAAAAATAAACAAATTTAATCCTAATATCCCAGACACTTGTATCAGATGTAACGATGATAAAGGCACTCTGTTCCATTGTTTGTGGACATGTCCCAAAATAAAGGAGTTTTGGGAGGAGGTTAGAAAGGAGTTACAACGGATACTACTTATTAATATTGAGCTAGACCCAAAACTCTTCTTATTAGGCCTTTACCCGATTGGCCATAAGATAAAAAGTGGTTTAGGGAACTATCTTTGTGTCTTCCCTTAGAAAGAATCACTTACACTCTCAAAAATAAACAAGAGCTTTTTGAGAAAATATGGGGGAATTTTATTCAATATGTCAAGGGCAATGATCTCTCTCATTTAAAGGAGGAACCAGGAGTGGGGTAGCTGCAGCCTCTCTACAGTCACTTGTCCGGCCTTATGGCACGGGACTCTGGGTGTTGCTGTTAAGGATATGTGCTCTTTGTGTTATAATTATTTGATAATTTTGTGTGTCGTGTTAATGTCAGGTGTTTTGTTTTTTTGTTTTTTGTATGGTGTTGTATTCTCTTTTCTTTTCTTGTTTTGTCTGTAGGTAGTCTTTTTGTTGTGAAGTAAATGTTGTATTGTATGTCAAAAAAAAGAAAGGAAAAAACTAAATAAACATATTGTTTAACAAAAAAAAGATAACTTTTATAAAACAAAAGGTATTCATGATGATCGGTCATGCTCTTCCCTATATGCTAGATTTATATGATTCTGGTGTGAGATCTCCGGACGCTGCGTCCATAAATCCTGAACACAGAATTTCGAAATGATCTTTTCAGCGGGGGGATAGAAGGAACTTTTGGTTTGTTTGTTTTTGTTTGATTAACCACTTGAACCCTAGAATCCCTATTCTGAGTGGAACATTATAGCCGAAAATAGCAGATCTGCACAGGCCTATGAGGGAGAAGCGTTCCAAGTTCAGTTGCAACTCAGGTCCGTTTCACTATTAAAGAATGGGGTTTGAAGCAGTCATTCACCCCAAAAATTACTTATCAGCTATTTTCGGGAAAGAGGTTTGGTGTAGAGAGGGAAAAGAGCAGACCAAGCACAGAGCCAAAGGTCAAATTTTAGTGCCCGGGTAGCTCAGTCGGTAGAGCTCTCGCCTTTGTACTGCAAGGTCATAGGTTCGATTCCGGGCACCGCCAACTCAACGTATGAGTAGCACGGCTTGGCAAGTCGTGCGGCAAGTACTGGGAGCTGATGGAAGGTGTGGCGCTCCACCTCAGCAGTCCATCTCCCAGGGGTCTAGTGCATTGTAACGGGGACAGACTCCCGCGTGTTACCGGCTGATACCGACAATAAGCCACTCCCGACCTACTTTTATGGAGGAGGGTTTAAGTGGTTAAAAGTTTCCCTGGCTAATAGCCAAATATGCCTATTATAATTGCCCTCTATAACTAAAATTAAAAGTTAATATATATTTTTAAATATATATATTTTTAGAAATAATTAATCTTTGACAACTCCCGTCGCAAGTTGATGATGTAATTTGTGTGGTCCAACCCCGTGGAACGTATGGAATGCAAATAAAACATATTTAAAACATCGATTTGATGCTCATATTAACCTTAAGAAGTATTAATCATTCTCTGGCAAAGACGTCATTGGACATACTGTATTTTTTCTAAAGCTTCTGCTCCATTTGACCTACATATACAGGACTCTGTAGTTCATGAGACAAATTGTGACTGATTTCTTTCGCCGGTGCACCTTTTTAAAGGGTGCAGGGTGATTAGTTTACTGGCAAGGGGGGTAATACAGTGGGGAGTGATGACTGTTGGCTTTTGTCTGATTAGCACAGGTTTAGAAGCGCTGATTGGATTCCACTGCCATTTGGTCAGGCCTATTACCCTTCTCAAGCCTTGATGTGTGGCTCCGTCTGCACCCGGAAGTCACTGCTCCGGTGAGAAGCCAAAGCCACTCGTTTATATTCTCCGCTCGTCCGAATTGGAGAAGACATGATCCACCGCTGTCCTCATTAGACGCATCCTATCACCAGTGACACAAATACTGCGACTGCAGTTGTGGCAAAACTGTGACGTCTTCTGTGTGCGAGAACTACTGTAGTACACAAGTCTTCAACGTTTTTCACCCCAAGCTGAGAGAGAGAGAGATGAAGCAGGGACCCACCACTACATATTGTATACAATTGCTGGAGCACAATTAATAATAAAAAGCTGATCTATAGGCTCACAACCCATCACATTGCAACATGATGTGACTCTGTACATCTGCTATTTTTAAATGTTTTGAAAGCCCTTGTAAACTATCTGCAAAAGTACAGCATAATGACAAACTGTACCCTAAATATAAACACCAAGTTGAAAGTGATTAAAGATCAGCTGCGTGACTGCCCATACCAAAGTCAAATAATGTCTGATGTACTGTATTGTATCGGCCAGACTAATATCGGCCAGACTAATATATCGATCAGGCTCTAATGTAGATTAATTGGTTGATGCTTTGCCTGCAGCATCACCTCCCTCTCAAAGGTTAGCAGTTGGCTCCCGTAACAACCACTGGAATAAACGCTTCATTTATCAGGGGGTTCATGGCAAAAATAACGCTATAAGGTGTCTTGGAGGTTTTCGCATTTTCTCACACAGTAATTGTTTCTGGTAAACCATATCACTTTGCTAAATGCCTGAGTTGGATGTTCATAAAATAGTGAAAACGAGTGAGCCATCACACCATGGTCGAGTTTGGAAGCGGCTCGAGGGTTGCAGTGAATAAGTAATTGGAAGTTTCCAAATGAATGTAGTAATGGCTGCCGGCCAAATAGGGGCCGTCGGCAGGAGACGGCACCCAATTTCAGCTCCACTGAAGGATTCGCTCGTTCAAATGGCAAGAATTCGACTCTGATGCCACGTGACACGTCTGGTTGTCACAGCACTCATCCCATATCCCACTCCTATAATCGAAATGTGTGTGTGCACGCGCGTGTGCGTCTATTCTGCGACCACTGACCACACAAGGTAAATCCGCATGACGAAGTGTGAACATAATCTACACGAGGGAAGGTAATCCAGCATAGGGGAGACTACTACATAGACCAGGGACGTGCAGAGAATGTTAGAGAGTCAGGGACTGACATTTCTAAAAGGGCCTTTTGGCGAAAATATTGAAAATAGTAAACCTCCAAGCTCACAACGCGTCGCAGCTTGGAGGTCGGCTATTTTCGGTGCTTGATACCACACGCATAATCAAGTCCAAACTGGAGATGTGGCGTAACGGCATGGATTTCTACACAGAGAGAGCAATTTGGCATTTGCAATTCTTTCACCATAGTGAAGGCTGCATGCATGGGCACTTTTTACAGACGAGTAAAGGGCAGGGGCTCAAGCCCCCTTTGATGTCCATGTGTCCACGAGCCTGACACAGACATACAGGAAAGTATTCCAGTGAATCACGCCTTGCGGCAGGTGGTGTTCAGGCCTTGTTCATCAGTTTGATGGCATTTGTTGCTGCGTTAAACTTGCCCGGCTGTTGTCGCAGCAGTGTGGTGTGAACAGATTGTGTCTGGTTGTGGTGATTGTCCTTGCTGATACTCTGAACTTTGACTGTGCGCCGTTTCTCGTATAATTCCCGCAATGCACTGAGCTGTCCCATTCTTTTCATTCACGGGCAGTCCAGTCATCTTAGATGACATACCGGTATGTCATCCATATTTGGGCATAAACCACAGACAGACACACAACAGATACGAGATTTGTGGATTGTACAAATGTACAAATGTTCTTTGGTGCAATTAAAAACTCCTGTTACTCCTGTAAATTTTGTGCCTGCTTGCATGCATGTGTGCGTGCATACGTGCGTGCGTGTGTGACTTCAATGGTCTCGCCTATTCACAATGCATTTTCAGTGCACGTTCAAAGGTGTGTGCGTGCGTGTGTAGTGAAAAGACCTTTGAAGTCTGCCATGCTTCGGTGTTAATCTCAGTCATTTGCGGCGTCTGTATCGCTCTGTCAGAGGTGGGAAGAATGGGAGTTGGCCATGAAGCCTTTGAAGGTGCTGTGCTTTAATAATATGAATATCTACTGTCAGATTATGTATAGTCTTGCGCTCTGTCACTTCGCATGGCATGCTTTTGTCAGGCAGAAGCCTCGTATCTCCATATTATTTCAACTTTTAATGGGTTTTTTATACCCGTAAATGAATGACCAACTGGTAAAAGAGCACTATCGGCGCAAATCAGTTAGAAAAATCTGCAGTAGGCCTATCTGTATATCTGCCATTTTCAAAATGTTTGTCAAAGAAGTTGCATCTGTCTGTGGGTTTTATAAATATTTGACCAAGAGTATATAAAGTATTAACAAGAGCTTGTGACTAAATACTAACTATTGGAACACACTTTTTCTTTTACCAGGTACCAGTTTTGAAGGTTTCTGCATGCGTTTTTCTTTTTTTCTTTTTTTTTTGCAGATATGTTGTATTTTGTTTTAGCAAGTACGCAAACTGCTGACATATAAGCTCGAGTTCATTTGTTTTGTTGACCTAAACGGAAAGTTTCTGCATAACATTTGCGATGCAATTGAACAATGTACCAAATTCTCCTTTGTCAGACAATTTAATGTGCGTCTTGCCGAGCAGAAGACAGCCATTAAGCGACATAATATACTGATCTCCCGAAATGTTTGCTATTGTGTGCGGCCGGGGGGGGGGGGGGGGGCGGGGGTGTGAGAGTTGCGACGCGGTGACAAATGTGCCCCTTCAAAAAATGCACAGGGAGCAGCTAAATCGCGACTATACCCGGCTTCAATCTCTCTAATATTAAATGTGTCAGTCATAATTGGTTTCCGAGCAGATTAAAACATAAAACTGCAGGGAGGACACTGTTCCCCGGCACACCACCATCTGTGCTCTGTGATGCGGTGCCCGCCGCAACGAGCCTTAATGACTTATTAGGTCATTAAACCTAGTGTGTGTAGCATGGTCTAACCTCACCAGCCACCTTTAACTCTCTCTGACTATTCGCCATCACACACAACCACTGCCTGCTTCGTTTCATCCGAGCCACAGTGGCAGCCTGCCTGCTGCTTGGTGGTGGAAACTAACTAAGTACATTTACGCGAATACAAAATGTAATGGCGTACAAAAGGTAGAGTACAGTATGTTAATACAATATAACTTCTGCAATTTGGGGTGGTTGTATATTTTGTCTCGCTGGCACGCTGCTCTTCTATTGAGAGACATTTAGATGGTGTCAAAGGTCACGTCTCACCTATAGACAAAGTATCTGACACGAATTCGGACCTGATGAAGGTCAAGATTAAATGACCTGAGCAAGCAGGCCGGCTCTATTAGCTCAATGGTAAAGATTTCAGCACTTTCACTGGAAACCAGGTTCAAATTCGGTGTAGTCGTGTAGAAGAGCATAGTGCTGCTTTAAGTACAATTTTGAGGCACTTTTACTGGATTGCTGGAGTGCATGTCAGAGGCACAAACAGTATTGCACTTTTTACTCCACAGCAATTATTTTACAGCTTTAGTTACCACAGTAGCTTGTAGATCAAAACATTTTGAAAACAGGCATTTTAACATTTTTTAAAGTAAAATATTGTCTCCGTCGGGGGTAAACCTCATAATATTATGTCCAAAACTTTGACTTTTCAGGATTCAAATGTAACAACAGATCTACAAACTCAAAGCAAGCTTGTGGATCTGCTACTTTTAATGCTTTTATGTGACGCTGTTGTATGATCAAGTAGGGCATTCATTTACAAAAATAAAACTAAAAGTTATTTTCCCCCCCTTTTTTGCTTTTTTGCCTTTATTGATAGGGATAGACAGTAGGCTGACAGGAAATAGGGGATAGAGATGGGGAGTGACTTGCAGCGAAGGCTGTCGCGATCGGGACTCGAACCCGCGACACGCTGCCAGGCTACACTGAGCCTATAGGTGGCTGGACTGCAGAGGCCCAGGCAGGTTTCTGCGCGACAGCCACGATATACTGAGTCCTTCTTCAACCACTGCCTGGCTTCATCCAAGCCATGCTGGCAGTCTGCCCGCCCACCGCTGCCCTTACAGGTTATGGATACAAATGGCTGCAGACAGTGCAGAGTGTCCCTGTGGATCTGTGAGGCACATGGGCAGCTGTTCTCCAGTCCTCGCCACCAGGCCCTGGCCTGGCCTGGCGGCAGTCCCTGAGCGCCTCTTGAAAACACTGTCCTCCAGTTGTCACTCTCCAATTATAGAGATATACCGGCCCCTGGTGCACTAATTAGAGCAAGAATGATCATAGAACAAGTGCATAATAAGAACAAGAAGGTCCAATCTTTCAGCCATATTTTTTCTTTTCTTTTATTCTTTATTTTTCATTATTACATGGCTTGGTTGAAAGCTCGATTCTGATTGGTCAATTGCTGAATAAAGCAGTGTGTTATTTCTGGATAATGACCGCTCTGCTCAATAGCAGACCGCTGTCTAATCAAAGGCTCTGTTTTTGAAAACATTTGAAGCGAGAAATAGACGATGCAGTAACCGAAAACGTCCTTGTTTTCCGAGACAACCGTGTTGTTGTGATCTAGATATGAGGGCTGCATGCGTATAACGACTCAAACTCTTGATATGAGGGCTGCGTAGCGACCCAAACTCTTTTTTTTTCGGGGGGTCCACTTGCAATATCCCCACGGCCCACCATTGGCCCCCTGGCCCACAGGTTGGGTATCACTGGTGGTAAAATCCAGAAATGCTGGTCCTGTTTTCTGTTGGGGGTGGGGTGGTTTCATCCTGCTGTTTGGTTGGCTCCTCTTGTGTTGGGAAGGATGTTGCAGCTGGCAGCACGCTGCAGCACATGCTTCTGATGAGATGCCAGTTCAGTGGCATCATCATACATACACAAACACCGTCCTGCTTCGCTCTCGCCCATGTCCAACGCCATCACGCCTCTCTGCCAATGGTGCGTGCATGCTTGTGTGTGCATGCATATGTGTGTGTCAGGGGCGTCAATTGGGTATGGCATGGGGTATGCAGCTGCCATACCCTGGGTCCAGGGGGAAAAATAAAAGTTACTTTTAAATATAAATCCATGAATGTCTCTTTGTCCATCTGTTCTGGTTATTATGTTGTTAAATTACAGTAAAATAACTACAAATGCAAAATGTAACAAAATGGTCACTTTAACAAGGTATTATAATTATATTCTCCACTTGTATTCTCCCCATCTTGACAAAATGGTACATTCCCAGGTTCCGCAGGTCAGCTGCACAGGTGCAATTCATTATTGTTAATTGTGGCACGTTTACTAACATGCCAAGTTTAGCTTGAACAACCATTCCAGGCTGCCATATCCAGCCCAAGAAACCGTAGAAACGGGGAAAAAAATAAAATGTACTTCTTAAAATAAATGTATCATGCCCCTTATATGGCAACATTACAGACACCAGCTTTTTCTGAATCGACGCCACTGTGTGTGTGTTCCAGCTCCACCTCAGCCTCCTGAGCCAGGCCTCACGTGTCCTAACTGTGGCAGGATATGTGATTCCAGAATAGGACTTCACAGTCATCAGCAGTGGCATCGTCGCCAGCAAAGATAACCACTGCCAAATACATCACACTGTAAGTAAGCTACGTCATCTTCGTCATCGATGGACTGCCAGAAGAAAGAAAGAAGTGTGTGTGTGTGTGCGTGCGTGCATGCATGTGTGCGCGTGTGTGTGTGTGTTTGTGTGGGTGTGCGTGCGTGCGTATGTTTGTGTGTGCGAGAGTGGGAAGCAGACTGAGGAGGAACATTGCAGATAGAAAAACAAACGGAGCGAGGGAAAGATAAGGAGGGTGAGAGAGAGTAAAGAGGGACAGAGAAAGCCAGCAGAGAGAGGGATAGGGACTGTGGGACACATGGAAAGAAAACAGTGGCTGAGTGAGTGTTGGGTCCAGTAGAGCTGACAGGAAAGGGGTGGTGTGAAGCACATCCAGCGCCCCACAGAGCCCCCTCCTCCTTCACAGCGTCTCCCTCTGTCCAAAATACAATACAAATCACAATTTCTGCCTCTAATAGTTGACAATTTGGCCAATGCATATCACTGACCTATCAGACCTCTTGTTAAAGGGATATTCCACTTTCAACAGGGAAACAGCGTATGGGCTTTTCTCCATACACACACCCATTGTAACTTCAAACTTCATTTTAACCATGATAGATTCATAAAAACACCCATTATTTTTTCTGGTGACTCATTTTACCCTCCTAATACGTGAGCAGGCCGTGTTTTTTCATTAACTTTCTTCATTTACTTTTTAATAATTATTTGGGAAAATGGAAAAAATGAAATACAAAAAATAATTATTAGAAATAAATGAAAGAAGTTATCGAAAAAACACGGCCTGCTCATGTATTAGGAGGAGGGTAGTATGAGTCACCAGAAAAAAAATAATGGGTGTTTTTAATGAATCTATCATGGTTAAAATGAAGTTTGAAGTTACAATGGGTGTGTGTGGGGAGAGGCCCTGGGCCTGGAGGGCCTGGTGACATTTACATCAAATATATCGATAAAATTACCAAAAGTTTTTTTGAAAGTGAAATATCCCTTTAAGTGGTCAGATGTTAAGAGCATTTTCAGAGCATGTTTTAGTGATCAATCAATCGATTGCGTGTTCTGGCTTTGATTTGATGGAACCCACATAATTATCTGTGTCAGAATAAATACAGATTTGAAAAGAATTGAAAGAAGAAAATCAAAAGCCATTTACATAAGACAAAAATAAGCTAATAAAACAATATATTAATATATACTGTATGAAGATCCCTGATGTCATTGATATATATATCACTGGTCAGATGGGTGGGTGGGTGGTGTGTGTGTTTTGTGTGTGTGTGTGTGTGTGTGTGTGTGTGTGGTAAAGTCGCGAGTTATGAATGTACTGTATCATACTCATATCATCAGTATCCATCACTGAGAGGCACATTGAGCCCTTTCCTCTGCACCCCTTCACAGAGGTAACTTAATCTTTATCAGACGCAATGCATGTAGAATAACACGGAAGGCAGTAAGGAGTGAGTGACGGCGAGCGCGTGTTGCACTCGCCGTCACAGATGTTTATGACCAAGATGCTTAAGGAGATTCAGCCACTGTTTCAGCGTTAGCAGTGTTTGTTTGTGTCTTCTATCTCCTCGTTGCTGATGGTCTTGAGGGGCACTCAAGTCTGTGAAAATTAGGGCCATCAGCGTGTTGTGCCGTGCCGAGTGGCTGATTGCAGAATTCCCCACATCAGGGAGCAAAGTCCATTATCATTAGTCATCCACAGATATTTGCCGTTGAGAGTGGAGGATGATAGAATGGAAGGACAGAGGAGGGGGAAATGGGAAGTTTGCAGAGAGAGAATGAGATATACAGACTGTATGCTAAATAAAGGCAAGAGGCAAAAAAAGTAAAAGAAAAAGATTTGAGTCCAGTTGCAGTAATTGGAAAAGAGAGTGCAAATGATTGAAAGAAAAGGTTGGGAATTTGTGGAGGACAAGAGTGAAAGCATGAACAAAGGAGAGCCATCGATTCTCCTCCCAGCTGTCATACTAAAAGCAAGGCGGCAGACAAAAATCAAAATGTCATCATTTGGTAAGAGAGTGGTGGCTTTGCCGAGTCATCTCTTGCAGAAGGGCCACTCCGCCTGTCAGCTGCCATCACCTTCCACATTCATCACCGGCACTCAGAATGCGAGTTTCATTTGGAGAAAACACATGTAAAGGAATCAATACTGGACTTGAATGTGCAGGCTTTAAATCACTCGTTCTCAGCACACAGAGGGAGAAAAGAAGCCCCCATTGGTAATGTGCTGCTCAAAGAGCCAAGTGATGAACAATGTGGCTGTTGAATCTGCCGAGAAGTGACGTTGGAGCAAGATGTGTTAAAATGAAACCGCGCCAAATGAACGAGAGCCAGTGCTCCAGCTGTCGCGGGGCACGGTTGCGTCACCCTCAATTCACACTTTGAAAGCGGCAAAGCACTTTTCTATTCATCACACCTTTTTATACAGTGCTATTTCCTTCCGCCGAAAGTAATTTCAAGGACTTTATTGTTGTGGCGTCGGAAAAGGAAATGGCTTTAATTAGCAGTCAGGACCAAAGTGGTGCCTGCGGATGTCTTTATAACGAAAATGTTTCAGACAGGTTCTTGACCCCTTTTTGGTACTTGGATGTTTGCTTTTGTTTCCTGCTGAAGGCCCTTTCTGTGACACCGTCACACTGGGATGGGAAGATAAGGAATGGGATTAAAGGTAAGACGAATCAAACATTCCTTAGTGTCTGCTTCGCTTGATTTCAATTTGGTATCCATTGGAGACAAGGATTGTTCAACTGTAATAATGGCATGTGCTCTGTGCTGATATCTTTAACAGGGACATGCTATGTGCCTAAATGCCTGATACGGTTGGTCGCGGTCATGCCACCTAAAATATCCAATCTACAAGCCGATCTAATAGCTGGTCTATACGCTCACAATGTGTCTCACCGCGACACGTTGTGAGCGTGTAGATCAGCTATTTTTGGTAGCACAGTACCGGCAAAATGCTAAGTATAAATCCGACTTCACTCTTCATCACCACTCGACTGAATGGCACAGTGTGGGATTTCAAAGAGAAAATGGAAGATTCAAGGTTTCCCTCAAGGCATGACCATAAAAGGGCTTTATCGTAGCCTGCTGTATCCGTGTTCCTTTTGAAAGCGTGACCGTTAACCGCTGTGTGGCAGGCACAGAATCCCAATGTGAACATGAAAACCCTTTGCTTTGTGTTGTTGTTGTCGCTTTTACCTCAACACAGTCGAGCAGTCATTACATTCACTCTCGTTATCTCTGGCATAAATAATCATCATTAAGCATTAAACTTCAATTGTGAATATAAGTAGGCTGGATGGCCTTTTAGAGATTAAAAAAATAAAGAAACGCCGCAGAGCAAACATTTGAACCCCCCACGGTATTATAGGCAATTTCAAAACTTTAATGATAATTGCGTTCAATAAAAGAAAACTTTTAATGGCTTAAACGATTGCATTCACTAAAATTACACTTTAAATGGCTTTCGAGGTAACGGTGTAGACGGAGTGATGAACTGTACTGCAGATGAATGCCCTCTTAAACGTTGATATAATAACGATAATACATAATCGTTGTCAGCTGACACAGAAAGTGCCACTCAAGTTTGTTATCGAACAATACTGGGTGGATGAGTTTTCTTCTGTGACCGCTTGTAGCCTCTAGTATTCTTTTCTTTTGTGGTGACAAATCTATAGCAGATAGTCAAGGTTGTTGAGGAGACGGTGAGTTATACAACCATTATGGCTACCTTGATACAAGGCTAATATACGATTGCGGAGGCTGCCACTATAGTGCTAAGCTTCCAGTTTATCTTCCCATGACCTGCTATTATGTTTACGATGCTAATTTACACTCCAGGTCGAACAGGGTTCACTCTCCAGGGTTCACTGTCTCAGGTCATGGGCTATTTTCTACCATCAGGGATGAAGCAGGTGAATGAAAATACTAGGTCATAGTGTGACGACCTAATGTCATCCAATGCATGCCCTGCACAGGATGAGGTTGAGTGTGGAAATCTGATATCGGAGGTGACCTCAAGAGCTAGGCGTCTGTTCGTGGCTGAGACACATTACGACAGGAAAAGGCCTTCGAATGGCACTTGATGTCACAAAGGACGGACCACATCAGAAACATACAGACCTCTATGGATGCCAGGCGACAGCAGGTCATGGACAAGGCCAGAGAGAGAAGGATGAGGCTGGCTGGAACTGATGGCGAGCAAACTGACACTGACCCAAGGTGGAGCTATAGGAGGGGAAAGAGGCATACCACCTACGTGGACACACTGCAGCACGACAGCGGAGCCAGCAACACAGTAGAGCTCAAGAGCCTGATGCTAGGAGTATAGAGGGCAGCGATTGAGGAGTCCCGAGTTGGTATCTATTAGTCCTCACTCTTGCATCGCATCATGATTAAATATTCATAGAGGATGTGTTGCAGAAATAGTAACACCTTGATTGTACAGTAAGACTCAATCAACCCTTATATACCAAGATCATTGGACTTCACACCCACACTTGCTGATATGAACAACAAGGCCATGGGGGCACGGTGGTGCAGTCGGTAGTGCTGTCGCCTCACAGCTAGAAGGTCCTGGGTTCGATTATCGCCAGGGGACGCTGTTGGCACTGGGGGTTTGTTCTCTCCACTCCCTAGGTGGGGTTGGCAAAGGGGCCTTTCTGTGTGGAGTTTGCATGTTCTCCCTGTGTCTCCTAGGGTAGATACCTTCACAAAAACATGCAGTAATTCTGGTCTCTATAATGCCTCCCCCTGGCCAGCCGGGGCACCTGATGGCCGGGAAAGGAACTGGTTGGAATAACATGTTCCTTCCACGCGCTACGTCCAACCGGGGAAACTCCCCCCTGTCAGGTGATAAGAAGTGGTCTGCTCACTCCTCATGCACTGAAGGAAGCATGAGCTCAGTTCTGGGTTCTCCCCAGGTTTGCAGAGGGAGAGCAGCGCCCCGGATTACAGCTTAGGCAATTGGCACTGGGTGAAAAATGGGTTTCAAAATCGTGGGATAAAAACTTAGAGAAAAGAAAAATTAACAACAAGGCCATCACATGCTTAGCACTTTCAACAAATGACACCTATATGATCCCCTATATCGCTACTTCGACCTCATGCCATCTGGGCAAAGACACAGAACCCTGAAGTGGAAAAAGGTTCGTTTTAGCAATCGTTTTGTCCCCTCAGCCATCGCTGCACTAAATGAACTGCCCCGTCGATGTGATGGTTTTCTGTGTACAGTCAGTGGGGACCTCATGTTTTGTCTTTGTCACATGTTGTTTTGTGTCATACTGTATGGTTATGTGTTGTTTTCTAACAGACTTGTGAAGACAAATATCCATTTTCGGGGACAATAAACATTATTATATGAATTTTGTATACAAGAGTGATTATTTGCATGTTTTGTAAATAAATGAGGCTAAGCACAAACGCACATGTGGAAGCTCTGCAGTAGAACCACTGTCTGCCATTCATTTACATTCCCCTGGTGTTAGTGTATGTTTTTCCATATAAATGATATCATGCTGTAGCTGATGGTTGCAGCAGAAATTATGCACGGCTGGCCAATATCGTTGGAATTTATGGAATTATACAAACACATGATTGCACCTACATTTATGCGAGTTGCATACATTTGATGAATTGAACATCAAGATTTAAGTGTTGCTCATTCTGTGTATGCGCATGAATTTTGCAGAGTTTTGCAGCTTAAAGTTTAATAAAACTTGAGCTAATGGCATTCTCGGTGTGTGTGTGTGTGTGTGTGTGTGTGTGTGTGTGTGTGTGTGTGTGTGTGTGTGTGTGTGTGTGTGTGTGTGTGTGTGTGTGTGTGTGTGTGTGTGTGTGTGTGTGTGTGTGTGTGTGTGTGTGTGTGTGTGTGTGTGTGTGTGTGTGTGTGTGTGTGTGTGTGTGTGTGTGTGTGTGTGCGTGCGTGCGTGCGTGCGTGCGTGGTGAGGGTACCTCCACACAGAAAGGCCCTCTTGCCAACCCCACCTAGGGTGTGGGCGCTGATGATACGGGGAGAACACCCAGCTCCCACAGCGTCCCCAGTGGGAATCGAACACAGGACCTTCTAGCTGTGAGGCGGGAGGGTCTCTCCATTCCGACATGTCGCCACTCCGAAATTGACTTCTTATTGTCGGAGTGGCAACACTCCCATAGGGTTTAAGTTTAGGGTTAGGGTTAGAGATAGGGTCAGTGTCGGAATGGAGACATGTCGGAGTGGAGAGATGCACCCCTGTGAGGCGACAGCACTACCGATTGAGGCCACCGTGCTGACTTGTACGCCACTGTATAAAACGCGGCGCCGAAAATAGCAGATCTACAAGCTCACAATGCGATGCAGCCGCAGCGTGAGCCTGTAGATCTGCTATTTCCCCATCTAAAATCATTGTGGAGATTGTCGGCTCCCTCCAGAGAAGCCTCGCTGGACAGCCATTGATAAGGGACCGCATGCCACTTGTAGATAAAAGCAGACAGAATGGAGAGGGCCAGAACACACTACTGTTGTAGAGAAAGAGAGAGAGAGAGAGTTTGTGTGTGTGTGTGTGTGTGGTGTGTGGTGTGTGTGTGTGTGTGTGTGTGTGTGTGTGTGTGTGTGTGTGTGTGTGTGTGTGTGTGTGTGTGTGTGTGTGTGTGTGTGTGTGTGTGTGTGTGTGTGTGTGTGTGTGTGTGTGTGTGTGTGTGTGTGTGTGTGTGTGTGGACACACTATAGTATAGAAGATGAAAGCGGACAAAAGTGGAGCGGGCCAAGACACACTGATGTTGTCCCAGTCTGTCTCCAGCCCAAATCAAGGTTACAACAACATGCCAGCGCAAACACATTTTCCAAACGCCATAACAGGATTAGCTTCTCTGTGGGGTGCAAGTAGCCCTGTGTGTGCGTGCGGGCCTGTGTTTGTGTGCTTTAGGTCAAGGTCATTTGTGTATCTGTACTGTACAGTATACTGTAGATTGTTGTTTTTTTGTGTGTACTGACCTGTGTGTGTGTGTGTGTGTGTGTGTGTGTGTGTGTGTGTGTGTGTGTGTGTGCCTCTCCCCAAACAATCCTACTCAACCGAAGGACTTTATTTCATCCTTTTTATAAAAATGTACTTCTGAGTTCTGACCTTCATATTCACAAATCTATGCAAATCATGGTGCATAGTGGGGAAGAAATGACTTCCATTACTTTCTGTAAGCGTAAAATTATAATTCAGCACTGTGGGCGTGTGCCTCTGACCACTGAGAGATAAACTAATACTGCTCATCTGTGTTGAATCTAAAAGGTTAGATTACGGAGATAACCACACAGAAATGGTTCTACCCAACAGCAACAATATGTATTATAGTTCTCAACATATCGTGTGGACAACAACACAGATGAGTCAACACTGTCTGGAGTGGGTTGTGTGTCTCTCGGTGCAGTGTGCCCTGCGTGCAGTGTTTCCATCTCCCTGCTACTCCGTAACCCTGCGATGTTGATGATGAACATGTGGACCGTGACTGGAAGGACCGGTGGCGGCGCCACGCTCGGCCTCGCCGCTCGTCGCGCCTGCTGGGCCCACGACAGCGGTACACCCTGCCTCATCGATCAGAAGTGCCGTTCGGCTTTCTTAAACACAGAGAGGCTCCCTCCCGAGTGGCCGAGCAAGCGTAGAATCCAGATGCTGTCTGAGAACAGAGCGATGGCCCCGACCTACAGCGGTGGGAGTATAGCAGCAGGTGCTGTTTATTTGAACCCTGCCTCACTGCCCGGAAGGCCACCATAGACTAAAAGGTGCTGCAAGTGGTAAATACGGGCCGCCATTTTTTATTCGGGTGAAAACAACACAGCTTTCACCATTGGATTGGACACATTTCCATCATAGCGCAACATATGGTGAAGTATTGTAGTACAAGTAATTGCTACAAGCACCGAAAACTTTCTGCGATTCTGCCAATAATCATATAATTTGAGACACACATCCACGTTTTGACAGTAATCATTGCTGTAAAATGTGCGTTCGGTAACAGCCCAGGCGTCTCTCCAGCTCTCAAGTTTTCAGGTGGGTTGCCAATTTCTTCCAGTCAGGAGAGAGAACCCATTTATCAGCTTCAACTTTACAGTGCTCCACTTTGTATTTTGTCTGCTCCTTGTTTTGTTTGTTTCTTTACTTCCAATTGCACTTGTTTTTCCTGCATCCTGTTTGAGTACTCTCTCCTGATTGGATTTTTCACGTCTATCCAGACATGAAAAAGTATTTTCTGTGCTGGAGAGACCCCCTGTTACCGAACAAACACACTATATAGAAATGATTACTATCAGAGAGCATTTATAAAGAAAGAAATATCTATATATCTTACAGCACCTTTAATATGAAAGATGCTTCCTAATAAGAAAACCAGAGACATACATCTATTTCATGATGGCAAGAGACAAATCCTACAAAAATTCATGGAGAGCCACGAGACGTGTTGCGATGTTTTATTATTCCTCCCAAGGTATTTCTCAGCAGGCAGCTAGGCTGATTAACATTCAGCTCCAGCTGCGCGCTGCGATATGGCGCTTCCTGTTGGAGTGGAGGTGGCCGTACGGACGGACTCACGGACGGACGCAGGACAGGCGAGGCCTGGCCACCGGCGGGTCTTATCTCATCTCGAAGGACTCCCCTGTGGAACATACAATGAACTCTCCTCGTCAGTATGGCACTGGTGCTCATAAGAAGCTCTGCGTAATGCTGCATTCACACTACAGATATATAGTTGAACGTTTTGCTTGCTTGGTCAATGTTATCTCAATGGAAACCAGCTTTAAAGATACAGGACACACACCAAACGAAGGTTTGGAAGCTTTAAAGCTGGTTTCCATTGAGATAACATTGACCAAGCAAGCTAAACGTTCAACTATATATCTGCAGTGTGAATGCAGCTTAACTCTTCTTTTTTCACTTCTGGTGTGCTTGAGGGAGTTGTGATCAGGTTGTAACAGCCCCTTCCTCCTATGTGCAGCATCCTCTGCTGCAGGGTACAAATAATGGTTCTCAACAGTTATTTAAAAGGAGGCTACATTGTTCCATGAAGAAACATCGCCTAATAAATAACCATTTTATTATTGTTCTTTAAAAAGATGAATGTCATACTGTAAGCACTGCAGCACTCCATCATTGGTTATGCCACCAGTTTACAGGCAAATTGCTATCCAAGGATAAAGCAGGGGATGGACCACACATTCAATGCTATCTGCAGCACAGATGCCGCATAGAAACACCTTCTCCATCTAGATGTTTTTTGCGATTAATACAGAGGTCACACTTTCTCTGATAGTGGTCTGGAGGAGAGCGACTGAGAGTGGCTCACAAATCTGTCTCGTGGCAGCTTATCTATACCTGTATGAGTTACTGGGTCTCCTGTGATTGGGAGGGGTATTGATCCGTCTCCTGCCCTGTGATTGATTTTTAATTTTGACCCCATCAACTTTGCAGCTCGGCAGCACAGCGGTGGGAAGGAAGGAAGCCTGTCCTTGTTTACTCTTCATGATCCAGTTGAGTAATAAATCATTACCAAGTCATCCTTATGGTCTACTCTACAGTATATACACTTTGGAATACCAGTGACAATACATTATTGTCACTAAGAAAACCGGCACAACTTTCCGTATCTCTGTCAGTCACGCCTGACACTGTGGTTCCCCTGACATATCACTGTGACATCACAGGCTATGGGTTTGTCACTCTGACATCATGCTCTGACATCACTGTGATGTCAGTCAGGGGAACCACTCTTAACAGAGTGGGTTTGCTGCTCTGACATCACGCTCTGGCTTCCCTGTGATGTCACACTAACAGAATCCCTTTTATGCCCATATATGGAGTTCCCTGATGTCATCAATATTAAGCCCATATCTAACAGGACTTCATATGGCAATGCCCATACTGTATATGGAGGCCACGTCGGCCACATACCACACTAACAAAATCCATATATGGCCAAGACAGATGGCCAAGACAGCTCATATCTGTGTGGCTGGTTCTACAGACAGGGATCTCCATGTATGGGCATAAAAGGGTGCGATGTCAGGTGACATAGACATAATAGGACTTTCACATAACAAATAACTTTGGGCTCTCACAGCATATCTCCATATACACTGCCAGATGGCCAAGAATTGGCGCTGCATGTCGCCCTGAGGCGCCTTACTAGTACTGTATACTGTACTGTGAAGTTTATATATGTTTTTTTAAATAGCATATTATACATGATGAGATATTATAGTTCTATGTATACAGCATTAGGTGATAAATCTACCCTATTTACTGATGTCTTTCACATACCGTGTAAATGGAAATGAGATCTCACTTCAGTCACACAGTTCCTAATGAAACACTACCCAGTTGCAGCGGTCTCTGTGACTGAAGCTCCTGCCATCCTCGCACCAATAATGAACACTCTTTCATAGTCTCTTAGATCTGGATCCAAAACCGAGGTTAGCTGGGCCTAGCCTGGAACCAGACCAATCCGCCTGGGCAAAAAAAAACTTGCCCTGATATAGTCTGGCTACACGAGGCTAAGCTGGGCCTCCATTTAAAGTCTTTGTTGTCGGGTGGAAACCTCATACAGTATGTCCAAAAACATACTCAAATGTGTCTCAGTCTCAGTGTACAGCGTTATTTGGTGGAGCGCTCTGTGTGAAGATAGTTAGACTTTTGGTGAAGAGTGATACTCATCAATCAATGTCACGTTTTCCTGCCTGTATCTGACAACCCGATCATGTACTGTATGTATGACCACCAGTTTACCATGGTTTCAGCTAGGCTATTTGTGCTAATAAGCAGATGACATAACGTTTGATATACAGTAGGTTCGAACCTTGCGTGCATAAACACTGTCCGAGCACTCTGACATGATATCCAATGTGCTCTTATGGGCTTTGCACACAGGCGCGATTTACAACCATTGCGTTTTTCCCGTTTGCTGCATGATTAAAATGCATTGGATTTGGTGTGCAAGGCTGTGCCGAATCCACACTGCGGATCCGAAAAGGAGTCATAAAAGGAGTCAATGAGTTTTTCCCGCGTGCGACAAGACGCACAAATCGAAAAAAAAAACTACCGCAGCCACCTGCCGCATGGCAAATTCTGAGCCGGTGTGCATGCATGCATAACATTGTTTTTTCTGAGTTAAATTAACTTGATTTTACAATATAAATTGGGGTCCCAGAGATAGAAATGCCATTAAAAGAGGCTCTGTAGCCTAATGCATGTCAAACGGGGGTTCCCTGAAATTTAAATAAATTATAGTTGAAAATCGCTGCTAGAGCTGTAAAAATCTTCTTTTATATGAGGGTCCCTGGCATATCTTTTCAAATGGGGGTCCGCGGGGTAATAAGAGTCAATTTGGTGGTCCTCGACATGAAAGAGTTTGAGAACCACTGAATTAAGGGGTCCTTGACACCAAAAACGGTTGGAATAAATAAACAGAATAAAAGCCCCATACAGTATACTGAAGGTGAAGATGTCTCTCTCTCATTGCGCAGTGACAATGACATGTGACCAACACTCAGGGAACTGAGTGCATGTGAAAGCCTCACAGAGACATTCCACCCGACTGGCAGAGAAGAAAAGCTACAGCAACACTCATCCTCTTTCAATAGCTCTGCTCGGTGGTGGAAGAAGTACTCAGATATTTTACTTAAGAAAAAGTAGTAAAAATGCTCTGTTAGGGCAGTGGTTCTCAACCTGGGGGTCGGGACCCACAGGCGGGTACCCAAATTATTTTGTAGGGTCCCCAGATGATTAACTTAATGTGCAACATTGTTTTCTCACTCAACAGTAAACAAACCAACACAAAGTTTAAGTTTATAGAGGGTATATGCACATTTCTAAAGTGACAATTTAGGGACTTTTTAATACCTCTAAAATGACAAATTAAACATTGGCCAAATGTTCAAATATTATAGAGGCAGAATTTGTATAAATAGCTGGCCAATGCATACAATAGGAATGGAGCGGTTTGTTGCCTTCTGGGGAAAAAAACTCTATTCCCATTCAAATGCATTGGCAGAATCCGAACTCATTTACTTACTTACTTATGCCTGAGACCCTTACCAGGGCATAGGCCGTCAGCAAGGGACCTCCAGAGTTCTCAGACGCTCACTGGCGTTCTTTTCTATCTGCGACCAGGTGCATCCCACCGATCCCGGTCGCTTTGGTGTCTGTATGTTTTGAAAATATTCAAAACATTTGTAGAAATGTATTTCGTATGTTTAATACAGCACTTTACTTAACAGAGTATTTTTTAGATTGTGGTATTGCTACTTTACTTATAAGTTGACTGCCTCCTCCACAGTCTCACAGGGACAAGGACGGGGACATTCCACCCGACTGGCACAGAAGAAAACGACGCAGCGCTCTCTCTCATCCTCTGTGAATAGCTCTGCTGAGCATACTTTCATTCAACAGCAAAGCCATGGATTGTTGAGCCAGAGGCTGATTGGAAGCAGTCAAGGATAGAGGTCATTTGGACGACTGAAATGTGCTTCAAGTTGCATTAGGGGAGTTGGACTCGCCGTCCGACAAATTCTCTACAATTAACCGTATGAACCACCAGTGTACCTATTCTGAAACCAACATTCAGTGGAAATAGACGACCTATACTTCAAACGTATTGAAGAGTTCTGAGCTTTGTCGGTTGTCTTAAATGCAGTGAACTGCACTTTTTGTGTTATTATTATTGATGTCAAATCAACATTACAAGGGGAAAATCACTTACCTGAATCAGGTAAATTGTTTCTCATTAAAAGAAAAACAGGGTTATTGTTAGGCTCTGGTTATTAATATCAGAAAAAACTAAATCCTGCTGGGAAACTTCATAAGGGTTCAGATTCAACAGTTGAAAGTTACCATTTTTGCATTTTAATCAAGTGCAGACTGCAGAGAGAAAAACATCTTATCTCTTGCTTTCAGGGTTGTGTGTGTGTGTGTGTGTGCGTGCGTGCGTGCGTGCGTGCGTGCGTGCGTGCGTGCGTGCGTGCGTGTGTGTGTGCGTGCGTGCACGCTTTTGTTTATGTCTCTGCATGAAAATACGCATCTCTTTGTTTGATGAATTTATTTATTATTTAATTTATTGTCTTTCAGTCCACTTGGTAAATATTTGAACAACAGGTTAATGAAGAACCTAAAATTCTTAGTTCAGGTACACACTCAGTAATTTATGAAATAAAACAACATTACAAACTGCAATCTGCAATAATAACATTTTCAGCTTCAGAAACCCTTTCAATTGGACTTTGTATATGACATTGATGAGAGGAGGCATATTGAAAAATAGCTAGTGAGCGACAGTATAGATACTGGATCCTGGTCAAATATTACTCATCAGATGATAATAATAATTTTGTAACTGAATTATCCTACAATGTTTCTTTCTCCTGTGCATTCTGTTCACCGAGGAGGACTATGAAAAGGAGGCCTACTGTAGATAACCTCGCGTTTGGATCCAGATCTAAGAGGCTATGAAAGAATGTTCATTATCAGTGCGAGGATGGCAGGAGCTTCAGTCACATAGGGTTTTTTTTCCACCGGGAAAGAACCGCTTTGGGTTCTTTCTCCCACCTATGGGATGGCAACTTTCTTGGAACCTTGGTTCGTTCTTGCGAAGCGGCCGCGAACCAACTTTTACGGTTCGGAACCAACTCGGTTCTTGTGGAAAAACTCACCTCTGGTTAACCCCATAGGCGGGAGAAAGAACCCAAACCGGTTCTTTGCTGGTGGAAAAGGCCCCATAGTGTTTCATTAGGAACTGTGTGACATACTGTGTAGATGCTCATTTCCATCTACACAGTATGTGTGAAAGACATCAGACAGTAAATAGGGTTGTTTCTTGTTTTTTACGGCATGGTATATCGAAGGGGCCATCAGTCTAGAAGGTTGGCCTGTGCTGTATGCATGTTATGTATTTATACTGTACATGTCCCTAAAAGTAGACCAGTACACCATTATGTCCACTGTCGTAGATTTTATGAAACCTTACTGTAGTATAGAATTGAATTTCCACAAGGTAGAGTGAATATGAATACAATATATTTATTAAACAATAAACAAATGAGAGAGCACTCGAGGCAACATGCATGCATAGTGTTCCTCCAGACTGTTAGTTCAGTTACAATACAGCAATTCTCCCTCTACAGTAAGTCTGAGGAAATAGTTTAAGATTTAGGCTACTATACTGTAGGCTATGTTGTGGGAAGTCAGTTAAGATTAGGCGATATCAAATGCATTGCAGATATCAATGCAGATTAAGATATTGCCTAAATTAGATTTTTTTTAAGATGATAAAAAATAATTGCTATCACTGGCAATTAAATGTGAGTTTTTAAGATGATGAAAAATAATCTCTAGCAATTTTTCATTTTGCCAGTGGGGAAAAGAAATCATATTAATTGCTGATACTGTCAAAGCATCAGCAAAAGTGGGTGCTAGGCCAAAGAAACGAGATGGAGTTGCAAACGAGATGGAGTTGCACACCATCTTCAAGGCAAAGGATAAACGTTTTGAACAAAAATAGATTGTATATTCTGGCATGTCAAATTCCTAGTTCCTCACGGAACAGCAGTCTCACCTGCTGTTTGTGGGGGAGGTACTGTATATAGCCTGGCATCAGGGCCCGACTGGGACACAAATTCGGGCCTGGCATCTTGGCGCAGACCGTCCCACCACAACCGGCGCGAAACCGAACATAGAGGATATCTACAAGCCCACAACGCGCAGAGGCAGTGACATGTTGTAGGCTTGTATCAGCTGTTTTATGACTCCTGGGCCACAGTAGCCTGTGATCGGGCTACTAGGCTGGTATTCAGATGATAGACGAGTCAGTGGAATCATCTGATGTCTCTCTGCTCTGTGGGCCTGTGCTACAGAAGATTGGCCCTCTCCACTTAGTGGCCACCCAGCCTAAAAATTACTGTAATTATCTTTTTTTTTTCACTGGCCCACTTGTATAGTCGGCCCACCGGGCATATGCCCCCTATGCCAGATGCCCAGTCCACCACTGCCTGGTGTAGCCAGACCGACTCATCATCCCCTTCTGAATAGGCAATTTAAGTTGCCCGTTTCTACAACCGCAACACGAGGCAGAACTACGGCTGCTATGACTATGGCTGGTTGTAGACGCTACGTGGAAAGGGAGATTCTGGCGTTGTAGAGACGGCTGCAACGGCGGCAGGTTTATCTATTGAGCTCTGATCATTTCTGGTTACCGTTGTCATCTGCCGTAGCCGTCCAAAGCTTAAATTGTCTAATTATTCTGAGCAACGCTCGGCTAGGAGATGTAGGCCTAAACAATTTGGGGGACAAGGGTTCAAAATGTTTGAAACAGGTGTGCATTTTTGTACTGACCCAATGAAGATCATGTGAAGATGGAAACATCTCAATAAAGCGATTCTTTGCCTTGAAGCTATTTTAACTTATTTAGTGCCCCTGAAATTAACGGATTATAAAGTCCACGATGCCACCTTCAGGCTGGCATCACCGCCATTATCTTATTTTGAAGGCCAGAAGTCCACAGCGCAATCACTTCCGGTCTGACGTCATCGGATCGTGCGCCGGAACCGATCCGTGTCCACGTGGAGTTGTGTAATGGCCGACCGGGAGCTTTTATAACTGTGTAACATAAGCGAGCATCTGCCTCCATCCTAGCTTCTAAAGTGTAGTTTTGAGATAATGGACATTAAAGATGAGATCCCCCGTCCACCTCAATGTTATGGATGGGACTATTTTGTGCTCGTGGAGCCGTGATGATGCGAAATCAGCAACGGATTTCGTCTCCGGACCGCCGGCCATTCTTCTCGGTAATGTACTCGCCGTTACAGTAATATATTACTTTTCCCGAGATATCTCGTGAATGGCACTACAGATACTCGAGTACATTTCGCGAGATATCTCGGGAATGGCACTAGATGAGTTAATAATGCTGACACAGTACCATACTGTTATTAACCCATACCCAGTGGTGAAAGTAACATCTACTCAAGTACTGTACTGTAATTCTACAGCATTCTGATGGATACTTTTACTTTACTTGAGTGTGTCCATTTTACAATAATGTATGTCTACTACTCTACATCTCAGAAGGCAAATATTATACTTTTTTGAAAAATCGGGCAACATTTTCCACCACTGCCCATGCCCTGACTCAGCACAGTAGACCTATTTGAGCTATGAAAAACCATATAACCTTCTTTCTTTTTCCTTTATTTATTCAAAGAAGCCCATTGAGAGCAAGCTCTCTTTTTCAAGGACGCCCTCATCACAGGATATAAAACAGAATGCAAGCGATGAAAACAACAACAAACAATTGAACCACAGTACAACGTCACAGTAGTGTGTCCTCAAGAATCACCTTAAATGTCTCTATTGAGACCATCGAACCAGTTTCAGAGCGTCCTGAAGTTTGTCCCATTTAATTTGTGTGGAGCATAGTAAATGAAGGCAGCCTTTCCTTGATCACTGTTCATATGTGGACTGGTATATATATATCTAACTAGCCCTTACCCGTTCAAAGATATGAGCTCCGAAATGATGTGCAGTGTGTGGGTTATGGGATGTGCACTGTGCACACAGTATATGAGGGATGGAAAGTAACTTTAACTGGTGCTTGCATGATAATATGTAGGAGCATCAATGTAAGAAATACCCGTTTTGTTTAATGGCTAAAGAGATACTGTGTTCCCTCCCCCCCAGCCCGCCCGCCCACCCGCCTGCACACACACCCGCCTGCCTGCACACACACACACACACACACACACACACACACACACACACACACACACACACACACACACACACACACACACACACACACACACACACACACACACAGAGCTGGTTAAACATGTTGCCTCATGCTAGATGCAGAATAGATATGCCTCATGCTAGATGCAGAATAGATAGTAGATACACCATAAAAATGCTAATATACAGCATATGATTTGTGAAAGTCACAAACGGGCTTCACAGTGTCAGGTGTGTTCATATGCTAATGGTGATGCGATTTCAGATCAATTGCTCCAGCCACTGAGGAGAAACGCTGTTTCAGACAGACAGACAGACAGACAGACAGACAGACAGACAGACAGACAGACAGACAGACAGACAGACAGACACTCACTCAGACATTTCGAAAATTATATGTTTGATGTGTGCCTGCATGTGAACGTGTTGAACAGTATGTCTGTGTACATGTCAAAAGATTATAAAAATTGCTGTTTCCATTCGGAGCCGCAAACCGTCACCAGAATAGATTCCATTCCCACAAGAAGCCAGTTTGTGAGTGTGTATGATGATGCTGTCCTAATTTTTCTGGTACAGTAGCAGCTTGACCACTGCAACACTGCAATGTGATTTTGTCATTGTCGGGCAGAAACCTCTTATCTCCATATTCCAACTATTTGTGTCTTTTTTGTAAATAACATTCCGACTTGATAATACCACAGCGCCACACAAAAGCATCACAAGCAGAAAGTAGCAGCTCTGCAAGCTCGAAACGCGGGAAAAAAGCAACACGTTTTGACACGTCTTTTGGGTTTTTGACATAATGAGGTTTCCACCCGACAAGAGACGATTTGTGACTTTGTTGACAAACCACACACTAATATACTTACTAGCAATAGCTAATGATTGGACAGGCAGGCCATGCCATTATTCGACTTTATGACTTGTCGTATTATCGAAATAAGTCATAGAAATTGTGTGCCTGCCCAGAAATCACTGTGTGGAACATTATTGGTATGCTGGGCTAAGTTTTAAAACGGGGGAACAAAATGTGGAATCTTGCTGATAGATGGAGACCTTAAAGAAAAAACCTTTTCTGCCAGGGATAATATTTGATAGGATTTTATTAATACCGATGCCAAATTTAGGGATTCTGCTTATCGGTTATTGATTCCCTCATTGGTTCCAGATGCATTTTCAGTGTGGCAAAAAGCCAACATAGGTTTTCAACAGTTTTATTCTCTCCCAGTGAACACTGGCAGTGAAGAAACAGTAGAAGAAAAGGTATAGATGTCTGCCTAATATTTGAACATGTTCAAATAAAGTGTAGACGCATGACGCTATGAACGACTGCCAGAAAAACACAAAAGGATGTAACAAATTGATGAGTTGGAGCCATAGAGCAGAGATTCTTAACCTGTGGGGTGAGGACCACTGGTGGGCCATGAGAGTATTGCAAGTGGGCCCCCAAACAATTGCCAAAATTAAGATTGTAATGATAATTTCATTAATATAGCCTAGAGTAAATAAATAATGTAATGCAGGGTATGGTAAAATATGTTTCCTTTGGGATACCAATAGAACTATAGTCTACTATGTTTAGGTATAGCCTATTTTGCAGTGGTGTAAAGTAACTAAGTACTTTTACTTAATTTGAGGAGGTAATAATTGTACTTTCCTGGATTATTTTACATTTTCTGTAGCCTACTACTCCAATACAGAGGCAAATACTGTATTTACTCCACTACAATTATTTGGAAACTTTAGTTAGTTACTTTGTAGCCTACATTTTGATTATTATTACAAAACATAGCCTACATTAACCACTTCAAACGGCCCACCACAGGCAACATCTAATTAGCGTGATCTCACACCCTCGACGTCGACGCACCTGTGGTGTCCCATTCGTTGATTGGACTGAAGGATGTTTGGATTGTTTGCTGCCTGCTGCGACGTCTTCTGCCATGTGCAGCGTGTTGTCCTTGTCCCAGCTATATTCTCATGGAGAATTGTGGAGATATTTGACTATTATACACGTTTTCTCTTTTCTGCCAGAACTTTCAATGACAACAGCTAAACAACCAAAGTTGTGCAATTAAATGCATTGTGTTTTGGGCTGCATATGCCATTGCGCCATGTATGGAATTATTACTGCTGAAACTCTACTGATGGAAGGTAAGACCGAATTTAGCTATATTACTCTGCTGGTTTTATTTGGCATGTCTGAGACACAAAGCTTTTTTGGTATCATGTCTGCGTGGTGGTCGGCGCTGGTCGCTGTCCCTCCGCACAGGTGCTGAATGAAACAGTGGAGACACAAGGCTACTGTAGGCCTAGCTCTGGTCCATAGCGTTAGTGGAGTTCTCCCTAACGCTATGTTCCTCTACATCCGTATTCCTTGGCAAAACCGGAAAACCCCGCCGTCTGGTCCGAAAATATCAAAAACTGTTTCGCCCCTCATCAAACCAAAGGTATCAGTGGACAGTTGAAAGCTTACTCTACTTAGTGGACGAGGTCTGAGCCCCCCACCACACGATTAAAATACATTTCTAGTGCAAAATGAAAAATATTCCACCGGATGGAGACGCTCTTCCAGGTTTTTACGAAACAGCGCTTCCAACGTCGCAGAGTTGAATAACACCCAGTGAGACTAATGCTCAGTGTAATTCGGTCCTCTGACCTGCGCGGCAGTAGTGAGTTGGCACCTTGATGGCGACGACAAATAGTGAAAAACGAGAAGAAATGGAGTCTCCATCCGGTAGAATATTTTTCATTTTGCCCTAGAAATGTATTTTAATCGTGTGGTGGGGGGCTCAGCCCGCGTCCACTAAGTAGAGTAAGCTTTCAACTGTCCACTGATACCTTTGGTTGTTGATATTTTCGGACCAGACGGCGGGGTTTTCCGGTTTTGCCAAGGAATACGGATGTAGAGGAACATAGCGTTAGGGAGAACTCCACTAACGCTATGGACCAGAGCTACTGTAGGCCTAGCCCTGAATACAGGACGGTCATGTATTCAGGGCTACTGTAGGCCTACTGTAGGGTAGGCTACTGACAGAACTTTGGTTCAGCCGAGAGAGAGAGAGAGAGAGAGAGAGAGAGAGAGAGAGAGAGAGAGAGAGAGAGAGAGAGGCCTACTTAAAGGACCAATGCACCAATTTTCAACTAATCTTCATAGCCTAATTGCTTCTCTCACTAATACTTCTAATATTTTGTAATGTTTTTGTCTACCCTACTGGTCTGTGTCTTGGGGGAGGGGAGGGCTGTGGTCTGTGTACAGTTAAAGGAGTAGTTCGTCCCACAAAGGTTTTTCTATTGATTACTCACACATGGAGACTTGAGTTCAATAATATTTTTTAGTTTTTGTTGCATTTCTAAGACAATAAATGTGATTACAATAAATGCATCCCCATTGATTCTGGATTGGGACCCAAATACCTTCATGTCCCCATCCGGAATCAGTGGGGGTAAATCCTTACTATAATTTCTTAGTCTAATATGAATTTGAAAGATACAAAAATATTCTCCATGCCATGAGTAAAAATTAGAAAAAAGGTAATTGTGGGGGTGAAATACTCCTTTAAGAAACCTGCCTTGCAGTGACATCATCGACTGGGAATCCAAGCTTTCTGGAAAGTTAGCATGCATGCTATATAGGGTGTGCCAAATGTAGTTCTAAGAGCGGCCATTTCTTGGGTCAACACAGCCTTACAGCATTAGTTCTATGCAATCAAACAATTGAAACACCTGTGTTTTGACCCAAGAAATGGCCGCTAAGGACTACAATTGCGGCGCCGCTGGCACACACTATAGCCTAATAATAGAAGCCACTGTTATAGCATTAATAAATAAAAAAATACAGTCCTTCAAGACACAGTGAATAGACAATATGGTACCATTGTATAATGACCTTTAGTGAGGGCCAATATTTGAAGATAGGTTGAAAATGGGTGAAGTTTCCTTTAATGAGCCTGATGCAGGTGGCTAGTACGGTTTTTATTGTGTTGGTTTAATGTCTAGCTGCTGTCACCTTGGATAGACATTAGCATTTTGTGCGCAGTATGGTTATGTGTAAGATTACTTAAATTCTAGGACACCAGGTATATGGATTCTTCACTGTTAAATGAATGTACAGAGGCTTTCTTGTGCTGATATTTTCAGAGGCTATTAATATTGCCTTGTTAAATCAATGCATAGGAATAGCAGAATGATAACCTACTGTTTTATTGTCAAAAAGTATTTGCCCTTTCAATCACATCCTGGCTTGTAGATCTGCTATTTTCAAAATATGTTTTATACATTTTGAACTTGTAAAATGGGACATTTAGCACAATGAGTACTTAAAGTATATTTTGAAGCCAATACTTTTGTACCTTTTATACTCAAGTACATTTTGAATACTGGAATTTTACTTGTAACAGAGTATTTCTACTTTGCAGTATTGATATTTTGACTTAAGTAAAACTTGAGAGTACTTCTATCACTGGTCCTATACAAGCATGGTGAACATGAACATGCATGGTCAAGGACATGAATCAGGTTAGCATTTGGATGAGTTTCTTCTAGCAGTAACCAGCTCACATCAGGCACCTCTCTAATTTAAGGTTCAGCGGGATGTACAAACAGTCATGGCTCTTTCTGCCTGAAAGAGAAAGTAGGACAAGTAAAAAGACAGAAGGCCATCACAAACTCTTTGGTACCACACAAAATCTTTTGAAAACTACTGTCTGGATTGCCACAGAAATATCATTGTGTAACTTCACTCTGTCTTCCTGAGGTTGAACACCTCTGATAAAACTACTGATAAATTCAAGTTGTATGATTCTTGTGCTCGATTTTACAGGCTTCAGAAATGTCTAAATGAATAAATACTGCACTCTGCAACATGTGCAATGTCCAATATTTAATGCGTAAGGCAATGGTTCTCAAAGTGGGGTCTGGGACGCCCAGGGGTCCTTGAAGGGGTTCCAGGGGGTCCCCAGCCAAATGATGGTTAGGAACCAAATGGACCATTATGGGTAACTCTGACAGTGTGCAATGGAACAATTAGCCTTATTCACGGCCCGCCCACCTACTTCCGTTTCTCAGTTTTCCCCGGGTGCTGACTTCAATTTAGAAGGGGAAACTATACTGGACTTAAAGCCAACAAATCATTATTTCTAACAGTAAAGTAAATTATACTGCTTTGTGCCGTTTAGTATCTTGTGTTCTTGATCATGCTAGCCGTATTTTATAGTTTACTATTCGGAAATTGCATTAAATTTGCGATTTCTGTGCTAACTCCATAGGCTATGGTAGGATTTACCCCTTCAAAATGTGACTTCAGCACCCGTGGGATGCTTAGTGGGCGGGCCGTGAATTAGGCTAATTGGATTTGCACGTCTCTCAGTTAAACTTTAATGGGGTCCCTGGCATATCTTTTCAAATGGGGGTCTGTGGGCTAATACAGTATGTATCAATTTGGTGGCCCTTGACTTCATCTGTGACATAGCATTAAGGAGAACTCCTTCTAACGCTATGGACCAAAGCTAACCCGTGACCACCATCGGGATCAGTCATTCTCCAGACACTGACAGACTGTCAACTCACCCCATTTTCAAATGCTTCCGTCACACAATCTGTAAGTGAAGCGCTGAAACTGCGAAGAAACAGCTTAAAAAGTTGAAACATAGAGATACAAGGTTTCTGCTTGACAACAACGAAATACAGCAGCCAATACAAATATGATAATCAAATGACTCCACATATCGGCCAATCTTTTCATTTGGGGGCGAAATACTTCACCACTGCCAAGAAATAATGGGACTGGCCCCTGTGTTAATTGCATTCCCAGATTCAGATTCACACGGCAGACAGAGTCGGATTTAGTCATTTCCAAGCGGCCACTGTGAATATCCCTTGTGAATATTAAAAGGTAGAATGTGCATAATGTGGGCCACAAATGTGATGCATGGGGCTGGCAAAACTGGCAACATGGAATGTAGAGTGTTTATGTTGTGGTTGCATAAAAATTTCCCTAATCTCGTCTGACTAACGGGCGAGATTCGTATTGTGCAACTTCAGCCTGCATGGTTCAAATTATTATATTCAGAGAGGGAATAGCACTGAATTCTAAAATCTATATTGCCGTAGTTAAAGGGGGGTATAAGTGTCCCCCCCTTTAAAAAAAAGTTAAAATAAGTGTTAAATTACTCTACCTTCTGATAGCAATTATTGCTATGTGTTCAGTATCAGAAGCCCGCCCTGTCTCTCCAGTTCAGAAAATATGTTTTCAGGTAAGGATACCAATTTCATCCAATCAGGAGAGCAAACTCATACTCGATACAAAGATAAACAAGTGAAATTGTAAGTGATGAGACAAAAAAATAAAATTACAAAATCGAAACTGGAACATAGTAATTATTTGATGATAGATTTGTGAGGTTTTCTCTCCTGAATGGATCAAATGGGTTTTCCGACCTGGAAATGTAAATGCAACCGTAGGGAGCACGTTTACTATGAGAAACGGCACAGCTTGTCCGTGTCTGGACGTGTACACTTTTTTACGGTCTATGGGTTTGTCGCTCTGACGTCACTGTGATGTCAGGGAACCACTCTTAACAGTCTTTTTTGTTGAAATGCCTGACACTGTGGTTACCCTGACACATCACTGTGACATCACAGGTGACATCACAGTGATGTCAGATACTCAGAGTACTAGAGTAGGGATCTCCATATATGGGCACAAACAGGAGACATCACAGTGATATCAGATACTCAGATCAGGGATCTCCATGGGCATAAAAGGTATTCTGTTAGGGATCTCCCTATATGGGCATAAAAGGGATTGTATCCCAGATGATGCCCTGTTAGGAGAACCACACTAACATAATCCATATATGACCAAGGCAGATGGCCAAAACAGATGGGCGAGGTCGCTTTTCACTTTTCAGGCGTCTTACTGGTGTTCTGTTTATTAAAGAGATGGGGTGTTACTGGACACTCTATAATTACTAATTAAAATATAGAAAGAAACGTTAACAGTTTTAGATGTTTCGTGCCGCACTTCGAGCTTGTGGATCTGCTACTTTTGATGCTTTTGTGTGACGCTGTAGTATGATTAAGTAGGGCGTTAATTTTGAGACCAGCATGCACATAATAGTCTTTTACTGTTTCAATGATTTATTTTCCATTATACCTATAATACAGCTAATAGAGAAGGGTGACAAGTTACTGTTTGAGAATGTAAATCATACAGCAGCAGAGCAGACTCACCTGATTGGACAGAGGTGGGAAGAGCAAAATCTGCATTGAGAATGTATCTGCTTCAAGCATGAACGCAAGGCTGTCTTATGGTGGACCCTTTTTTTGGGTCAAAATTTCATTTTTTGACATACAAAATGAGTAGACAACAATATTACCAGAAACACAAAGAGCTAGCCCTGAATGACCCTAAGAGGTCTGTAACCTCCAAGAGTGTACAAATTCCAGTTTCAGTTGTACACTCTCAGAGTTATGGCAGTCCTCGCAAATAAAATATTTGAGAACCACTAGTAGTTGGACTGAAGAAAACCTTCAGTAATTGGGTATTATGATCAAAATGAGAACATTATAATGGTGTATAAAAGAGAATCTCAAATTTGCCACAGACAAGAACAAGTCTTTGCCACAGACACAATTGTCCGTGTATGGACATATTGATGACCCCTTACACAAGGTCTGCGTGGTACACCGAACGATATGCAAGAGCATCAAACCACGCCATTCCCATTGAAATGCATTGGCAGAACCCACTCCCATAGATTTATTATTAGTGCAGTGTGACCGTGCCTTTTCCTTAGCAGCATTTACGAAAAACATTCCTTGGGCTAAAAACGGCCCCCATAAAACTATGGTTTAGTCATCACTTTTCACAGTTTTGTGGGGCCGTTTTGCTGATGCTGAATCCATTGCAGGCATTTGTTTTGCACAAAAAACATTCCTTGAGCTAGAAATGGCCTCAGAAAACGATGCATGTATGGGTGAGCATTCATGTTAGTCGGAGGCCTTAGGGTTTTTTTTCTCGTGCTAATCAGTCTAAGGGCGGCTTGCACCAACACGGTTTAAGCCTTAAACTGGTTTAAATCAAGGTTTATCTTTTAATCAGCTTGCACCAAACCTTAAATCTAGTTTTCATTAATCAGGCTTAGTTTTAAACCATCCTTTTAAGTTTTAATCTTGGTTTGAATTTTCACTGTAGACCTGGATTACTGTTAATCCTGTTGCACCACTACTTTAAACTTTGATTTAAACATCAGTAAGGGATTCATTTTAAACCTGCTGTAGAGGTGGTTTAAATGCAAACATGCCATTGACATGAATGGGGGTCCCCCTCCACAGAGGGAAGCCTCAGAGCCAGCCCTGCATGCTTGCATCTGTAAACTGCAGACAGTGTTTCACAGCTGAAAACAAACATCTCATCATATTGTTGTCTTCAATACATCCTTGTAGTACTGTACATCGGATATTTTAAATTAGCGAACATTTAAATATTTACAGGGACATAATACAGAAGCTTGTGGACTTCCCAAGCAACATGGAGACGTTTTAATTTTCGAAATCGCTTCATAATTGACTCAAATATGAATGTGATCAAAACTGTGGTCTCTGTGGTCTCTGTGTAGCGTCCGAGCGTCATCGTCGTATGACGGAGCGTTATATTTTTTGTTTTGTTTTGGCTGCAGGCGCTCTTCTTAACATAAGCCTGCCCACATTCTCCTAGAAGTGAATAAAAAAGTAACGCTAATGACATTAGGCTCAAGAGAATAGCCCAATAGCATATTCAAGTTTGTTTATATCGAAATCCAAGATGGAGGACATTTAAACCATGAATTAATCACAGTTTATGGTTTTAATCACAGGTTAAGGGTTTAATCACAGATTTGTTAAGCAATGCTTAAATTTAAGTGGTGCAACGCACCTCGATTTAAAATAAAACCTAGATCAACAAACCCTTGATTAACCCTAAACTAAGATTTATTTAATCCCTCTTGGTGCAAGCCGCCCTATAAGTGCTAAACTTTGCACAGATGTAGCTCAGGGCATGCTCTAATGATTTATCTAGGGCGCCCGAGTCGGCGACCTTCGGGGTCACCACAGCTACAGAAAACACCTACAAAACTCATCACTTTTCATCACTAAAGTCGATGGGAGCCCAACTTGATTTGGCCGCTGTGGCGACCCCGAAGGTCGCAGACTCGGGCGCCCTAGCTAAATTGTTAGAGCATGCCCTGAGCTACATCTGTGCAAAATTTTGCACTTTTAGACTGACGAGAAAAAAAACACTAACTAACATGAATGCTCACCCATACATGCATCGTTTTCTGAGGCCATTTCTAGCCCAAGGAATGTTTTTTGTGCAAAACAAATGCCTGCAATGGATTCAGCATCATGACAAACCCCAAGTTAGACCCCTCAGATCCTACTTAAATACCCTGGGTATTTTCCTCCTGTATAGAAAGTCAATGGGAGGCCAACTTGATTTGGCCGCTGTGGCGACCCCGAAGGTCGTCGGCTCAGGCGCCCTAGCTAAATCATTAGAGCAAGCCCTGGGCTACATCTGTGCAAAATTTTGCGCTTTAAGAAAAAATTGCACGAAATTAGCATTTGCTCCCCTTAAATCCCCACACTACTAGTTTGTCCCCTCACATCAAACATATAATTGTCCAAGTGTCTGTCTGTCTGTCTGTCTGTCTGTAACAGCGTTTCTCCTCAGTGGCTGGAGCAATTGATCTGAAATCGCATCACCATTAGCATATGAACACACCTAACATAACTGTGAAGCCCGTTTGTCACTTTCACAAATCGTATGCTGTATATTAGCATTTTTATGGTGTATCTACTATCTATTCTGCATCTAGCATGAGGCTTATCTATTCTGCATCTAGCATGAGGCAACATGTTTAACCAGCTGTGTGTGTGTGTGTGTGTGTGTGTGTGTGTGTGTGTGTGTGTGTGTGTGTGTGTGTGTGCGTGTGCGTGTGTGTGTGTGTGCGTGTGTGTGCGTGCACGGGGGGGGGGGGTGTCAGGCCCTGTTACAGATGTCCAAAAATCATGCAGATCGGTACACAGTATCTCTGTAGCCATTAAACAAAACAGGTATTTCTTACATTGATGCTCCTACATATTATCATGTAAGCACCAGTTAAAGTTACTTTCCATCCCTCATATACTGTGTGCACAGTGCACATCCCATAACCCACACACTGCGCATCATTTCAGAGCTCATATCTTTGAATGGGTAAGGGCTAGTGCTACTTAAAGCATATTTATTTTTTGTATTATTTTACTGTATAGTTTATAGTCTATGAGATCCCAACTTTGATTGGCTCCCCCAAGTTTCCCAAGACAAATCTGCGATGTCCCTATAGCCAAAAATGTTCCATATGGCATGTTCTAACTGTGTGCCAAATGTCATGCTTTTATCGTAAAGTGCACGATTTTTGCCCGAAACGCTCAGACTATTTAGCACTATGCCACCCACAGTTACAGCTAGAGTGAGTTATTTTCTTAACACAGTTATACAGTATTTGGTGTTGTGAATCAGTTATTTTCAATCGCGGATAGACAGACAATGACGGTTATTATTATTCTCGTCAAGCTGCCCGTTTCTATTCTTTCCCTTCATCTCTGGAGGTGATAATGAGCACCAGCGAGCACATAGCCCGAGTCATTAATTTTACCCTTGCTGCGTGAGGACACAGTTTGAACGTAGGAAACTGGGCCTTCTGAATCATAAACAAGGTGTCTGCTGTGGGAGAGAACATTATCTAGCAGGACTTCACACCTCGTTGCTGTGGGGTGGAAACCTTCTATGTCCAAAACCGGTCCTTTAAAAAAATATATAATTCAGATCTGCTATTTTCTCTAGTTGTGCGACACTTTTGTATGATGAAGATTGAAGAAGGGCATTTACTAAAAGAAAGTGAAATGTGGAGATACAAGGTTTCTGCCCAACAGTAAATGCATTTAGAGGACATAAAAGCTTTCATAGGTCGCCTCCAAGCAGTGGTGGAAGGTAACCAAGTACATACTCAAGTGCTGTACTATTCTGATGTACGTTTAATTAAAGGGATAGTTCACCCAAAAGATTAAGCCAATAATTTGATGACCAGCAGTGGTTCCCTATACTGTATGGAGACACTAAGAGCCTGCTTTGTTACTAAAGTGTCTCAGGAATGCGACAATAACAGAAATATCCATGAATTCAAGTCTCCGTGGAGTCTCCGTGGAGACTATGGATCTATAGATTCTTTTTAATACATTATAATTCTACTTCTCCACTTTAAGCTATTTTCCAACCAATTTGGAAAAATCTGAGTACTTTTCACTTTGATACTTTGAGTATATTTTAAAGATTTGTTTTTGATACCTCTACTTTTGCAGACCTTTTACTTGTAGAGTATTTTATATTGTCTCTCACTACTGGGCCTATGCAGGCACATTTTAATGTTGAAGGAAGATCTTAGGATGTCTTCAAAGAGACCACTTTTCTGCCTTAGAAAATGTCTTTGCTTCACTGAAGTGGTCATAATTAGTGCAAGTGCCTCAGTACCCCTTTGTTTTGTCTTAGGGGGAATGTCTAATGCCATTCAACTGTTCAACTGGCCACATACTGTAGTAGTCATGTACTACAGAGGAGAGAGCTTAGCTAAAAAAGGGGTTTTCTTCTCATTATTTTAAAGGCTTTGTTCTGGATCCAAAATTAAAGGGGGGAAAACACTAATTAGGTCCAAGTATCAGCACTATGCATTAAAATAAAAAGAAGAGGAAACCACTGTAGTAGTGGACTTGGGCTGTAGTTACTTTCAAAGGCTATGACTCTAATCGAAGGCTAATGGGTTTCACCTGATCTGAACTTTTGCCCACTGTCAAATAGCTCTTTTCAAGTACAAAAAAACGGAGTGAACTTCTGTAAGTGCTTTTTTAAATACTTTTATTTTTATTAACTCGATCTCCATCAGGAGTGGTTCTATCTGGTTATAATGTAAACCATCCCAGAACTTCATTCCTTTTCCTAGTATTTTCCTGTGCATCAACATGCACTACAAACAGTGGTACTCTGACCAGAATGGTACACAGCATTAATTAATATCATTGTTAAACATTACATTACAAAACGATGTCAATATGTCTGCTGTGAAAAAGGCCTATATATGCTCCACCTAGTATGGCAGCTACAACACCATAGAGTAGTACCACAATCAATAAGACCAGGTCTGGTTTACAAGGTCAATCATTTGCTTACAGCTGAATCAATAAAAGAGCACAGACCATAAAGGGGAATGTTGTGGAAAAGTGGAGTGAATGATCACTGTATGGCTTTGTGTCTTAACAGTCAAGGGCTTCATTTGAGGTTCCAACTTCCAAGGGATGGCAATTGCCACCCTCTAGCTTTGGCATTTAACCTCAATATTCTGGTCTTTAAATCATTTGCTTTTTTGCAGATTAATCTGATTTCAGATTGACATGCATAATACATTAATTAATCACTTTAATACTGGCCTCCCTATTTCAGGCTTGTCATAACCCCCATTGCCCCCGCCGGCGGGGGCAAAAGGTGTTGACCTCTGAACAGCTGTCAATAAATCAATAGAGACCAAATCAAACTACAATTTCTTTGTTGATTATTGTTACAGAGGTCCTACAGCATAGTAATCAGCTGCCATTGTACTTTTCATCCATACATTACTCATATTACAGTATTATTACTACTTATTGTTACTCGTTTTTATCATTTTTCACCCTATACTTTAACATTACTAATATTACAGCACTACTCTCACTAAAGCATCTGTAGAGTTTACATAGTTTGGAATGTATTCATACAATTTTGCCTATCAATTGATGACACCTTGGTGAACAATTTCTCTATTCACTATATATGTTTTCAATGAGGTCTTGAGGCTCATTCACTATTCAGAAGGCAAAGTTTCCATAGGCGGAGGTCTTTTTCAATCATCTTTTCCTTGGTAGATCTGGTACTGTATTTTTGCAATTTTTTTAAATCATTGGTCACTTTTTTTGCCAGCATCTAGTTTAAAACATAAATAAAATGACGCCTCTGCTAAAGTACATTGTGTTCTGGGGTATTATAAGGTAAAAGGCTCAGCAAATTGTCAACAGTGTGTGTTCGTTCTGTATAGGTGCAAATAAGGCTCCCGAGCTCATTCATTAATATTCTGACAATGTGTATTTCAAGGGGAATGCTGTAACTTTACTCATTTCAATGCCCATGGGAAGTTCACATTGTATTTGACGATTCATAACTCTGAAACCGCTGGAAATGCAAAAGGACTTCTAACCTGCAATGTCAAACAGATATGCTTCAACCAGTGTTGACTTTGATAGGGAACTTGGATTTAGTTTAGTCAGTCTTTTTGTGTGTTTTAGTCATATTTTAGTAATCTGAAATGTTTCAGGTTTAAATATCATAAGATTTTAGTCCACTAAATCTGCAGTTGATTTTGTCGACTGTAGATTTAGTAATTTGCTGTCAGTGTTCATTTAAAAGACTAAGATTCCAACTACAATAGAGCATGATAGACTGTTTGGTCCACTCTGTGATGAACAAAACCTTCAAACCTTTTGAACAGTTTACTGTGTACATCAAGAGAATTGCCATCTACGTTGCCCTGTAGGCAGATATGTTGTGCAAATTACCATTAGCAGATTCAGAATGCATCTGGGAGGTAGGAGACTTTTTGACAACGCCACCTATGGCAATATGGGAAATTAACCATCACCACCATAGCATCCCTATTCTGGTCCTGCCATAATAGGCCAACATCATACAATAGAAATGTACAAGTTCACAACGCTTGACGGTGTCCAACGATAATCGGGTGTTTCCAACCCTGAACCGCGACACCCTCTCGATGGTGGGTCGGCAGTGGTGGCCAAATCACTGCCCATCTCCTCCTCCTGGCCAAGGCTAAACTCCTCACTCCTGCTCTGTAACCAGCAAGAGGCTCCTCTGGGGAGGTATTGGGTGGGTCCCTACCTCTTGAGGTCTTGAGGTGACACAGGTGCTTACTAGAAATCTCCAGTAGGCCTACTGTGGGGTTATTCCTGCATGGAGCTCTCCTTCGTCTCACCAGCTGCTATAGCTGTGCGCTGCACCTGTGACCCCTCTTTTCCCTTGACATTGAAGGTGATAGCTGTGTTCCTAGTTAGAGATGTAACTTATTTGTGGGGGCTGGACAGAGCTGGATGCCACATTCTTAACTTTGATATAATGCTTCTGTACACACAGTTACTGATGCATTGTGTTATCATTATCATTGTGCGTTATTGAGAATAGTATAAAAAAAGGTTGTGTACACTGTACACAACTTTCAAATTTTTAATTCCCTCATATTGTACATAATATAACCTGCTATAACATCTACTGGTATATATTTTTTTTACCTTTGAACCGTACAGTATATGTATATTTCACACTGCTTTGTTGACATCTAAACTACTGTATGACAGAATTTGACGTAACCCTGCCTGTAATCCTGTTATGTGACAATAAAGTTGAGTTGGGTTGAACTAAAGAAATTAATAAATCAATTATTATTATGAATAATAATCTGTCATAATGACTCCCTGTTGAGACATGTATGTTGGCACGTTTTTATGTTTTCTTTCACATCAACACCCCTAGCTTTGCACCACTGTGTGAAGCCATTAAAAAAGCCAGAGATCCATCAGTGCAGAGAAACCTAAAAGCGCTAAATAAAAAAACACTCCGTCGCCTTGCATGCCCTCAGAGAACGGCGAGGCAATCTAAAGCTAATTACAACGAGCAGCGTGTTACAATGGCATTAGGGTGTATTTTCAGCGACTACAGTATATCATTAATCCCATAGCAACTGATGCAGCACCAGTGTGAGCCTCAGCAGGTGCCCACTTAGATGTTGGTTCTCCGAAGCAATCACCGTCAAACACTTGCTGCTACACAGGTACTGTAGAGCTCAACTCTGAAGAATGACTCCAGGCTCAGACAGACCAAGACAATATATAGGGCCTATCTATATACACATTTTATATTGTTGCAGTCGGGCAACAGGAAACTTTGTATCATCATATTTAAACTTTTAATGATTTCTTTTTGTTTTTTTGCATTTTTCTGAAAAAAAAGTGGCCACATGTGACTGTGGTTTTGACTGTTGAACCAATGAAAAGTATTAACAAGGGCTTTAATAAATCATCTTAAATTAATTAATACCTACATTGGAATAACAGGAACGCAGGTTCTCTTTTTAAGGTTTTATTATTAGTGCAGCCTGCAGGCTTGTGCCAGAATTATGTTTTCTTTACGTGCATGTGCATTAGCATTTCCGAATTTTGGGCTTGTAGTCAAGAAAAACAAGCCTAAGTTACAAAAACATGATAACAAATGACCATGATGTTTCATAGCTTATCTTGGTCAGACTCTATTGGTGCAAAACTCTTGCTGCGCCGAAATCAACTGCATACTGCAAACGGCACTCTCTCATCACCGTTCCTGTCTCTGTGCAGACTTTAAAAATATATTTATAGGAATAATAAAACATGAAGTGCTTAAATGGTTTATCTGCTGTTTTTGCACCACACAGTTATTATGGCAGGTGAAAGATAGTGCCCTTAGGATTTTACAGTGTAATAGCCAAAGCCAAACGGAAGCTGGCATTTATTCCTCTTGTGGGAATAATCTAGGGCTCACGGCACAACTCCCAGGACTACATTTCTATCTGTTAGAGCTACTGGCCATATGGGTATTAACTATTAAGAAATGTGCATGGGACTAAATAAAGCAGAATGATTTTGGAATGTTTGTCCAAACCCTACTACATTACATCTCCATCCTTAAATTCAAGAGAATTCAGAGAGGTATTTGTACATTGTTGTCATTTTGTCGAGTGCTCAACTCGGCTGCTAATGCCTCATGCAAATACCGGTACATGTTAGGTTTGTTTGGGTTGATTCTCTCAACCTAAACAAGGTGAGATCGAGCGACGCACCTGCATGGTTTGTTGTGACTAATAATAAGACTTTAGTCATGCTTTAACTGATGTGAAGAAATTCTGTTGCAGAGAGAGAGAGAGGGAGAGGGAGAGAGAAATGTCATGATATATCTTCTAGCAACCAAATTGTTGATCCATCCTGGGTAGGCCTATACGTAGTCACCTAACTTTACACCTGGTTTCATCTTACTGATGGAAAAAAATTGATGTGACTTTTGGAGAAAGGGTTTCTCAAAGTGGGTGCTGTGACACAAATCGTTGCGACGTGTTGTGAGATTGTAGATCGGCAAATGTTCCCCCCAGAATAGAGATGCTATGGTTCAAGTGGTTAAACGCCAAGGATATCGTTATTTTCAAATCTGTCCTAATGGAAATGGATATTCTCTCAAGTTTTCCTCCTGACATATTGCATTAAAAGGGGCAGGATTTATATATTTATGTACCATGATATGACATAAATGTAAGGTATGAAGTAACAATGTCATTTAGGGGTGCCGTGGATGAAAATGTTGACAAAAAGGGATAATGAATGAGGAACAGATCATTATTGAGAAATAAACTCTGACCGGGTGATTATACCAACTAATATTAATATCCCAGATGGTTCCTGAAGGGTTCCCAGTTCGATCCCGGGCTCCCCCAGAGTTAGTGTCGAAGAGCAAGACTCTGAACCCCTAGTTGCTCCCAGTGAGCAGGTTGGTGCCTTAATGGTTTCCTCTACCATCAGTGTATGAGATGTGAATGGGTGAATGTAATGCACAATCTCTGTAAAGCGCCTTGGATAAAGGCGCTATATAAATTAACCATTTACCATTTACCATTTAGTAACTGATCAATCAGCATCAAACATTTTCGGTGGTCTCCAAACACTGCACGCTATTGCATTGAATCTCAAAGCGTAATATCTCCCCGGAAACATACATTTGTTCATGTGTCAATCTGTGAAGGACATCGATCTTACAGATTGCAACTTTAATAATGTGTAATAATAATAATATATTAATATACGATGGATATCGTATCTACTGTATGCGCCTCCTGACTGATACTGAAGTAACTTTGGCCAAGTATTTTTTTCCCATCTATGACACACTTATTGTCTTTTGTAATGTAATGAATGTAATCAATTCATTATGAGGATCATTGTGATTGAAAATCCCTGTTTGTATTCCGCAGCGGAACAATCTGATAATTGACAGACAACATTACTCTTCTCTCTCTGTTCTTATGACTATATTTTGAAATTGCTAAACCTTGGGAGGTTATACGGGGGGATGCACCCACTCACTTACACCTGTAAACTGATTTGACAGTAAACAAGTTACAGTTAAAGTCACAGTTGTGTCATAGTTGTGGAGGCACAATTGGTCAGTCAGTGACTCATGATTGTACATTAAATAATATTGTCCCACACTTTTACACTGGTAAACTGATAATAAACCTAGATGTGAAGTTGGAGTTAGGAAGTCATTGAGTCACAGTTGTGGAGGCACTTGGGGATGGGACCATAATTAAGCAATATTACACGAGAGGTGGTGCATTATTGTGGTTTTTGGCACGCCAGCCATGCTGCAGGAATGGGGCGACAGCCAAGTTCCGTAGGCAGGGCTGATGTTTACATTTGATTAGACCTGTGTGGTAATGCTCATTATTTGCACAGGTAGAAAGCTATTTCAACCAATCAGATTGCTTTGTCGGAACTACCTGTTGTATAATCGTTTTTATTGTTTATCATGATTAAAAAAAACGCTTACAATAATCGTATTGCAAAGATTTTAATTTATCGTCAAATGGTCCTCTTCTATACTTGATAAAGCAGACCAGAAAAGATTTGGTATGCACTTTTTCACGAAACAAATCGATTCACAAAAAAAATAGCAGATCCACAAGCTTGAAATAAACATACATTTTATCAAGTGAGTGGTTCTCAAACGTTTCTTTCCGTGACCCCCCAAAATAACCCAGTTTTATTTTCATTTGACATGGAGGGGTCCCTGTCAGTTAAAAGTTTGAGGACCACTGCCCTAGTGTTCCTAGTGCATTTCTTTGTGTATTTATTATTCCTGGTAGAGCTCCTCGTGTTCCTAAATTTTGGGCTCAGTAAACCGTTCTGACATCTACTCTGCCTCTGGTCTGGCGTTTGGGTCGTGACCTCGCCTCGCACACACGTGACAGACAGACACACAGAACAAAAGACAGAATATCCACTCACTGCTCTCACAACGTGTTGACCTGTGACATGCAGTTACTGCCAGGACCCATAGGAGTCCAATCTGAAGTGTCACAGTAGAATTTATGCTTTGCTTTGGTGCAGTGGTGGAAAGTAAAGTACATGTACGGAAGTACTGTACTTAAAGGAGTAGTTCACCCCCAAAATGACTTTTCTTCTATCGATTACTCACGCCATGGAGACTTGAGTTCAATATAATTATTATTCGTATAATTCCTCGTATTCCTCGTATTCCTAAGCCTATAATTTGAGGAGACTCTTTATAGGCCCATTGAGACCCATCCGGAATCAATGGGGGTCAATTTATTATAATCAAATTATTGGCTTAGGTTAATAGGTTAGAGAATGCGACAAAAACTAAAGAAATATTATTGAACTCAAGACTCCATGGGGTGAGTAATCGATAGAAAAAAGGTCATTTTGGGGGCGAACTACTCCTTTAGGACAATTTTGAGGTATTTCCACTTTTTGGAGTATTTCCAATTTCCAGTACTTTTACTTCTATTCCACTACATCTCAGAGGCAAATATTTTCCTTTTTCTCCACTACAATTATTTGAAAACTTGTAGAGTTTGATTATTATTACAAAACTTACAGTACATTAACCAATTCATAGTAGTATACATTATGCCCAAGGATAGGAGATGCAAGTACAACTCATCTACGTCGCAGAGCATCATCACATCATGTTTTACTGTGTACTTATTCATTACCATGCTCTGTTCCTCTCTATTCTTTTCTGCATCTATTATGACTCGTATATCTCTTGGCCAAATGCGGGATGAACGGAAATCCTTAATATGAACCAGAGTAAAATAAATTATATAAAAAAGGTTGCCTTATTGCGTACATTATAGATGTCTTCTCCTCCCCGTTTCCCATGGGTTTCTTCTTTCTTTGTCTCCCCTGCTGTTTACATTTTTATTTTATGCAATTTTAGTAATTGGTTTTCATACCACTAAGCCCCTTCCCCCACCCACCATGATAGCTGTATCTTGGAGTGTATTCATATTTTCATTGGTCTTTAAAGCTGTCATAAGCATTTAAAATTAATATTCTGGGATCCCTTCTACACACCAATGGTGCTGAGAGTGGATCCACAGGGGTCCTCGGGGTTCCAGGTGGTCCCCAGCTAAATTAATTAAAACAAAAATAACCCTATACAACCCTATACTGTATACGTCAGCTATAACCATTTTGAATGCTATTAAAACAATTCTAGGAAAAAATGTTATTTAAACATTTTGTAGGGGTCCCTGGCACAACATTATTTTCAAATGAGTCCGCAGCCAATGCATACAAATTTGGGAGTCCCTCAGGGCTCCATAGTAGTATCTTTTCTCTTATTGTGGATAAGGCTTTTGCAGAAAATAGCAGATTGACAAGCTCATACGGCTGGGGTTTAAGTGGTTAAGGACATTGAATAAAGAAAGAGAGAGAGAGAGAACAACAGCAATACGTGTAGATGTTGAGTGGATGTATCTTTTTTCTTTTCCATGTGCATTAATGCCCTACTTCATTGTATGACGCACAAAAGTAGCGAAAATAGTCAATATACATGTTAATACACTTAAGTTAAGTGTTCTGTTAAAGTGTGACTTTTGGTTGAACCAATGAAAAGTATTAACAAGAGCTTGTGACCAAATAGTAATGGCTTTTTCTCTGTTTGTTTTCCCACCTTGCTTGTTTTTCAAGACGGCGCCATGTTATATGGACTACATCTGACTCATGCATCGCCACGGTTGTATTTTTTCTTCTCCGTGTGAAAGACAAGACGTTGAGCGGCCCTGAATGAGGGCCCCCGCGCGCACAACCGCCCCCGAAAATCAGGTAAAACCAATTGTAAAGATACAGTTAATCTACATTAGTTATGACAAAACTATGGCAGCCCAAGTGTGGGAAGATGCGAAAAAGAAGACCCAAAGTTTGGCACACTACACAGTTTTCGTGGCAGACACTCCCACATGGAAAGAACATATATGTTACATATATGTTAAGACATATATGTCACATATAGGTGACATATATGTCTTAACATACATGTAAGATATATGTACATATATAAAATACATATATGTAACATATATGTAATATATATGTAATTTATATGAATTACATATATGTAATATATATGTAATATATGTGTAATATATATGAACATCCCTGAAATTGGACCCCCTAGACATATATGTTGCATATATGCAACATATATGGAACATATATTATATATGTACTATATATGCAATATATATGTAATGAATTACTATATGCAATATGTTTATTTACACATGCTCCTGAAGGTATGCATACCTCATATATATATAAAAAGAAACTCAAAATGCAGGCATACAAGTCATTAACATTTATTGAACAGAACATACAAATGTACACTATTTTAGTGCCATATAGTGCATTCTCTTTCTTCCTCATTCTTAATTGTATGCCCTGGCTTACACAAAATTAAGTTTGTCTAGATGACAAAAACAAAACACTCAAACCCAGGGCCTCTCTTAAATTATAAAACCTGTGATGTAAACTGTCATCAAATGTGCAAATATAAAGTGACACAAACACCCAATAGTATAGAGGGTGTGTAAGAACCATTAGTGCAACTCTGGAGACACCAAACACAGCAGGAAGACGGCAAGAACAGCTTGACGTTTCAAGTCTTATAGTATCCATTAAACTGTAATTATTTAACTCATTGTGACCGCAAGAACAGCAGTCCATTGTTCCTGAAATATCAGTATTGTCCATGAGGAGGTAGACACATTAGAGTGTCGTAGGATACCCCAAGTTTGACTTGCGTTCGATTGACTTTGTTAGTTTCACTTGGGTTCCTTGGGATGCCTCCCTCGTGCTCTGGAGCATATCGCAGCCACTTCTTTACAGTGTCACTGAAGTCCTTGTGGGTCAGCTTGCGGTCAAACTTCCGAGCAGCAGCTGAAAGACAAGATTAAAAAATAAGGAAGAAGTGAGGAAGAATGAGCGAGTATCCCATACCATTCTTGTTATATTAGACCACTCTGTACATACAGTAACACATGCTACATGCTTTATTCTTCAGAGAGGAGACAAGCAATACAGTATATTACAGCTATAGCATTCAAACTCTGTACTATATGGCTCAGAAAGAGCATAATTATGTTCTGGATCACGCAGTCACGCCCAGTGGTGTGATATGGATTTTTTAAGTGGTGGCCTTCTAAATTCATGATGACATGTGTACGTCACGTGTGCGCGCACGTGTGTGTGCATGCATGCCTGCTACTCTGTGCTAGTAACTACCGTTAGTTGAAATACTGTATACAACACACATTTTTTATGTAATTAGTGGCCAAGGCCACGAAGTGGCAATGCCTTGGCCACTCATTGTTATTGGACTTCATCACTATTATTATTATTATTATTATTATTCCGCCACTTTTGCTCTAGCGGCTAGACCGTGCAGTCGCTTTTTACGAAACTCGGCAGTATGGCAGAGGACTATGCCAAACGGCTAAAACGCGAAGCTCGCAACAATCGGCCAAAGGGTGGCGCTGTAGGAAGCCTTCGAAAGTGCAAACTTTGAACTGGTGTAGCTCATGCCCTGTTTCAGGTACAGCAATGAAACCTGTATACACTTATGCGTCTCCTCATGCCGAACAACTTTTACGCTCTGACTTTTGACCTCTGACCTTTACCTCTCCCACAATTTTGAATTCTATGAAAAACAGTAAAAATGTATCTCCTCCTGGGATTTTCGCGTAACGTGCGCGAAACTTTTTTTACATGAACTTTGGACCAATACGGTCTGAAAAGTTAGCCGGATTTTCTTTAAAGCGAAACATTATTTTTTAATAATTAACCGTATAATGCAGTTTCATGCAAATTATTCTTCTGCCTCTAAATCATACATGCAAAGTGACACGTTCATGGCAGTATGGCAGAGGACTATGCCAAACGGCTAAAACGCGAAGCTCGCAACAATCGGCCAAAGGGTGGCGCTGTAGGAAGCCTTCAAAAGTGCAAACTTTGAACTGGTGTAGCTCATGCCCTGTTTCAGGTACAGCAATGAAACCTGTATACACTTATGCGTCTCCTCATGCCGAACAACTTTTACGCTCTGACTTTTGACCTCTGACCTTTACCTCTCCCACAATTTTGAATTATATGAAAAACAGTCAAAATCTATGTCCTCCTGGGATTTTCGCATAACGTGCGTGAAACTTTTTTTACATGAACTTTGGACCAACGCGGTCATCGCACAGCGGCCGGATTTTCTTTAAAGCGAAACATTATTTTTTAATAATTCACTCAATGTTGCAGTTTTATGCAAATTATTCTTCTGCCTCTAAATCATACATGCAAAGTGACACGTTCATGGCATTTGGCAAATATGTCGAGGGTTAGTCCAAATATCACTGAAAGCAATCTTACTCCAATTGGCCAAAGGGGGGCGCTATACGAAGCGTTTGAAAACTCAAACTTTAAAGGGGCATAAGTCATGCCTCGTTTTGTTTGAAGACATGCAACTTGCTTACACGCGTGCCTTGACTCAAGCTGAAGACATCTGTGTCTTTGTTAAGTAAGCTCCGCCCTTCGATTTTCCGCCTTTTGGAGCAGTTCGTAAAACACTTAAACCATCTTTTATTCCGGAACTTTCGCGTCACGTGCACAGAACTTTTTTTACATGAACTTTGGACCAATATCTAAAGATCTGTCAGATCGGATTTTTTAAAAATTGAAACATGCTTTTTTAATAATTCTATCAACATTGCAAGTTTTATGCAAATTATTCTTCTGCTTCTAAAACAAACATTTAAAGTAATATTTTCTCACTGTGCAGAGCTGTGCATAGCTCACATGGTAAGGCCTTTGTCTATCATTCCAGAAGTCCCCTGTTCAAGCCTTACCTCATGCATTTAAAATACATTTTACAACATTTTGCCGTGAAAACCCTGGTACTGCAACTGAACATGGCAACCCGACCAAACATGGCAACCTTCTTAAGCAAGGGTATAAATAGTGGTTGAGTTGAGGCCACTCCCCCCCTCTCAGATTGTTTGAAGCCGCATGGTGCTGGTGGTTGCTGCTACTCACTGCTACATTATGCAGCAGCTGCAGGTCTGTACACTGTTCATTATTCCAACAACTATTCCAATTTCTAACAGTTTCATTCATTATACTTACCCATACTATAATTTGTCTTTTAGATTTACCTCACCTGAACATACCTACCTGATCCACTCGATACACTGGCTGTGTATGATGGAGGAACAATGTGTCACTTGGTAAGCTGACCATGTGCTCTGAAATGTTATGTTGTTTTTGGTTTTGGTATCTAAATGTTAAACGATTTCTTTTGGAATGTAATGCTTGTATGTTAGCTGCAACGTTGATTATTGAATTGATGTATTTTGAGTTTAATGCCAATGCCTAGTTGGGGAGATTAATGGAATTATTTTGTTTCAAGCCTGTAGTGCAGCAGATTATTTGAATTTGTTGTTTTTCTATTCATTTGGCCTTTTTCTTTGATCCAGGCCAGGTTTATTGCCTAGAACTGAATCTGAAAGATGGCGAGCCTGCAGAAAGACTGACACAATCCTGTCTGACCTATGGTTATGGGTAGGAAAAAGCAGCCGCAGTGACACTCATTCCTAGTTTGATTTGATTTTGAAGTAATGACTTTGAGTTTCTTTATAAAGTAATGATGTTTGAGTGCATTCATTTATTCGTTTATTGTTTCAAACCATGCAGGGGAAGCTCAGCCTCACACCTGAAGCCCATCTGACAATCAGCTGACAATCAGTACCAGCTCCCAGATTGCTTCATTGAAGCCAAAGAACGGCAGTGTAAGTGGGTTCATTATTCTGAATTGTGTGGAACGGGCAGATTGAACACCTCTTCTCTAACTTGTGGCTCAACTGTAATTATTCTGAAGCTCACCTCATTTCTCTCTCCCTCCCCCACCTAGGCTGGCTGGGTTCCAACACCCCCCAATTGGAATCCATAGTCTGCTCTGCCCACAGGACGGCAGCCCCATGTGAGCGCCTAAAGTTCCAAGTTTTGACCCCCAGCCGCCTTCCCCTCAACGTTTTTCAATAAAAACAATTTAAGTTTAGTTAAGTCTGACTCTGCTAGCCACTTACAGAAAATAATGCTGCCAAATATTTTGCAATTGCAAATCCTTTGTGTAAATAAACTGAAATTCATACTATTGCATGACTATTTCTTTATCATGTTTCACAAGCATCTGGGTCTACAATGCCAGGGGTGTAAAAGTAACTGAGTACATTTACTCAAATACTATCCTTAGTATAATTTTGAGGTATTTTATACTTCACTTGTATAGTCTTACTTCTAGGCTACTCCAGTAAATGCTCATGCGTTGCATTGCATTGTGAGCTTGTAGATCTGCTATTTTCAAAAAAATTCAAGTTGATGCCAATACCTTCGTACTTTTATTCAGTATTACTATTTATCTCTATATATTCATGTTATTCCTGGCACCGCCCCTGTTATCCTGTTCATATCCTGAAAAAGGCGGGGGCTGAAAAAGCTGTCCTGAAAAACATCATTTGATTTCCTGTTGTCCTTGCATTAAAGTGTCAGTAGTTGGGTTCTGGGTTGCCATGTCTGCTTATAATAAGCAATTTGTGTCTCGTTAAGATTTTTATTTATCCAGCCCCCACCATGCAGTTGTACAGTGAAACCCAAAATTCAAAAATGGCAAAAATAAACTTTGCCAAAAATCTAAAAATGAAGAACTCGGGAACGGGAACAAAAGGCAAAACTCAAGAAAAAGGCAAAAATAACAAACACTGCACTAGGCTATGGGGCCCTTGCAACTCTCACTGAGATTTGTTCATCTCGCTCTGCAGCTATAGACAGAAAATCACACAAATCAGTACACAGTATCTCTACAGTGATGTGATCATGACGGATTTGTCCGATATCATATTCTATCTAATTGGCTAAAATTGAATTCCAAGGTTTGCAGGATTGCTCCTTTTTGAACAAATTGTCTCAAACGCAGCCTGCTATGTGTGTGAGATTTTGCACACACATTCCCACTAGGCCAAGGAACAGATGCCACCCTTCTCACATTGGCCTGTTATAGAGTCACCAGTGGGCCAAAAAAAACACCTGACCTGTTCGGAAGAACACTGCTTCTAGTTTCTCTTTGATGTCTTCTTTGCTTTCCCTTGATGCTTTTGCCTTGGCCACTTTATCGCTGCTTGCAGCTATATTTATATTTCTTATTAGATCAATTGTTAATTTGTTGTTTATTTTAGTTTCAATTAATGTATTTTCCTTTAAGTTTGATAAATCTAAGCTATTAAGTAGTTTGCAGGGGAGAATACTCACCAATTGTATTGTTGTTTGCTTGAATGGCTTGTTGCCGCTGCAACGCTTGTCTTCCAGTTGAACTGACAGGCCAGGACGTTAGTCAGAGGAGTTGCCAACATTCGTCTGATCAGGTTCTCTGAATTGGTGCCTCCTACCAGAGCCAGGCGAGAAATCTAAAATCAGAGGAGAGATGTACACACTTGATACACTGATATTCCAGCGCATGGTGTTCAATAATGTTCATCCCTGTTGTTGCGTTTAACCCCGGTGTCCCAATTTTGGTCATGTCAATATGCAAATGTGACAAATATTTTAACAAAGGTTCACACCATTGTGACATTTTTAACTTCTTTGTGGTTTCTTTAGAAAAAAAAGTGATAAATGAAAACCTGCAAAGGAATTTAGTCTGTAGTCTAATAGACCAGGGGTTTTCAAAGTGGGTGATGGGGCACCCTGGGGTGCCACGACGGCAGTCCAGGGGTGCCGCGAGATAATTTGATAATATTTGGGATTTATTTGGATACTTGAAAAATATTTAGTATAATTTTAAACTTGAATTACAAAGTTATTTTCAGTCAGTTCTAGCCAAAATGGCTATTATCTCAATGTTTTCCTCGCAACATAGGGTTAGGGTACTAAAACAAAAATATCGTCGCTGTTGGGCAGAAACCTCGTTTCATCTCCAAGTTTCAAATGTGTACGTCTTTTGCCCTGCTTCATCATACAAGACCATCGCACAAAACTAGTGAAAACAGACGTGCTGATCAAGATCTGCTGTTTTCACTAGTTTAGTAAATTTTATAGATAAATACAAAAGCAAAGGTTTTGGACATACAAGGTTTCCACCCGACAACGACGATATGCTACAAATATAAGGTGCTGGGAGTGAAAATTATGATGTAGGGGTGCCTCGGATTTAAAAAAATATATATATATGGGGTGCCCTGAGACAAAAAAGTTTGGGAACTCCTGTAATAGACAACATTAATAATAATTACACTATGTCCAATAGACTTGCCTTTCAAGAGGTGGCTGGTGTCATCTGTGTGGTTCCATCTGTAAAACAAAAACAATAATGCAAGTTAAGCACTGTCCATATTTGGAAGTTATTCAGCATGCGCAAGTGAAATTGACACAAAGTGATTTTATTTTGGTTAAAAATGTTAATAGCTATGCATTCTGTGTTCAGTAACAGGTCTCTCCCCTTTCCTACATCTCTTTTGTAAACAGAAAATACATTTTCAGTATCAAATCAGGAGAGAAAACTACATTAATGTACATGTTGTAACTGTGACTGTCTTGAAAGTCTGTGCGGTTTGGGCATCTTGCGATGCAGTACATTATAATAAATACAATCCCAGGGCTCCATTTAATAATACTCAGAATGGTGAGAATTTTAGAACACAATCATCAGTAGTCACTGGTACGTCATTGGGCGTTTCAGGCCTTTAACTATACACCCTGTTATACCAGCTGGCCCAGAAAAGGTGATCAAGCCTTCTCTGTGTGTTCCATGTCCAATTAAGTATTATGGCATTAGTTTTGGAAAGTAACATATACAGGCAGGGTACGAGTAGCCATTCGTATCGGTAGAACTGAGAAGACCTACAGGTTTGTGATGTTATATCTCTATCATATATAGAAACAGCCGATCTATAAGTTTACAGAGAGTTGTATTGTATTATGGTTCTATAAGTTTACAGAGAGTTGTATTGTATTTGAGTTAAGGAAGGTTAAGTTAATCGAACCGCAAGTATGAATCATAGTGTCCTGTATGTTAAGTTAAGGAAGGTGAGTAAGATTAGCCGGTGTGTAACACCGCGGAGGTGATTATTAGTTCAGAGCTATATGCTAAGTAAGAATGAGTTAATCTAATCAGTATAAGACCTGGAGTCTCATGTGTTAAGGGTAGATAAGATAGGTATGTTACGCTAAGGTAAGTAGGATTAGTAGCTTTACAAGCTTGGGTCGTGGAGTGTCATTTGTTACGAAGGAACCACCCACGCGAAGGGAGTGAAAGGCTGAGTATCAGGACATAGGGTCTCTGAAAACCCAGATCTGAGCAACGCACCAGGGCTACTTCCACCAGTTAATGAGGAGGGTGGGATTGGGAACCTCCATTTCACTGGCAAGCCAATTGGACGTGACTCAGACCAATCAGTAACCACCCCCTACCCTGCTAATGAAAAGGGACGTAATGGTAAAGTCGTAGACTGTAGCCTACAAAGGTCACAGCCACGACTCCCTGAAGGCAAACCAATCATCACACAGCAAAATTCCGGGCTCAGAAAACTTGATGCAATGATCAGTAAGCCATCATACCAAAACGTTGTCTATCTAATGCAACTTACCGACTTACCAAAGGGAACGCCCAATCACACGTAATCGCAGACTCAGGAAGGGGACAAGTGGAGCATCAGCAACCTGAAACATCATTACCTATTATATAATACCGTCTTAACAGAATATTAACCCCTAAGTGATTTACAAGTAGAGTTATACAGGAGTTTAAGCAATATTAGCGTTGGAGGTGTAATATAAAGGGTTAATTAATTATGCAAATTAGGTCAAAAATTGAAAAGGGATTAAGGGGGGATCATAAGGTAAAGGTTTTAAACCGAAAGGTAGTATAGTATACAAATTATAGGTAAAAAGGTCTAAAAGGTGGTAAAATTAGGTTGAATTCAATAGGAAACCAATCCAAGTCAAAATAACATAAAGGGTTAATACATTTTGAAAATTTAATAGGGGAACTGAAGAGGGACTAGAGAGGGTTAACTAGTCCAAAAATTAAGTATATAACTGTTACCCAACTCAAGAAAATGACTAAAGTGTGTACAGAGCAAAAACAGCAGATCTACATGGCGTTAGCATGCTGTTTTGTTGATGTTTTAGCACAATACACGACGATTTAGGCTGAAAAAAACAAATAATTGTAAGATAAGTAAAGAGGAGCTAAAGGGGTTTAAGAAACCATTAATTATATGTCTGTAGCTGTAACCTAGCCCAAATGACAGCCAAAAGAAACACCAGAGTCCCCACCTGAAGCTGGGCCAATGCTAATTGGCTCCATAGAAACCCTGTGTAATTCATGCTAACAGTTAGCTTATGACACAGCAGTTTAAAGGCTAGGTCTCACCAGGTAAATTAAGTAAATTAAGCTATGAAAAGTGGATAAAAGTGAAACCCTTTACCCAAAAGGTGTAGATAAGATCCTAAGGAACATTTTGTGAAGATTACAAGTGTCCAGCTATAGTATAAATGAATTAAAAAAGCTAAAAGGTGAGAGAATGTGTAATTCATTACCTGTTCATGTGCTGGGTCTCTGCTAGTGAGACAAGATGGCCACCCATGTTGACATGGGGATGTATTGCCATAGTTCAGAAGGATGTTTCCCATGGTCTGTAAGAACCAATCAGAGGGCTGCTATATATAATTGACTGTAGCTAAGCAACCATATGTCCTATCGGAAAGTGGGGGGTATCGAATGAAAGAGCAGAGTGTCCCGCATATGATAGGGTCTATTCTGTAGTGGAGGGGAGGGGCTTGCAAGGGAGAGCCAATCAGAAGGCTGCTATATATAATTGACTGTAGCTAAGCAACCATATGTCCTATCGGAAAGTGGGGGGTATTGAATGAAAGAGCAGAGTGTCCCACATATGATAGGGTCTATTCTGTAGTGGAGGGGAGGGGCTTGCAAGGGAGAGCCAATCAGAAGGCTGCTATATATAATTGACTGTAGCTAAGCCATCCTAGGTCCTATCGGGACGTGGGAGGTATTAAATGAAACCGTAGAGTTCCTGCATTATGATAGGGTCTATCTTGTAATGAAGGGGAGGGGCTTGTAAGGGAGAGCCAATCAGAAGGCTGCTATATATAATTGACTGTAGCTAAGCCATCATAGGTCCTATCGGGACGTGGGAGGTATCGAATGAAACCGTAGAGTTCCTGCATTATGATAGGGTCTATCTTGTAATGAAGGGGAGGGGCTTATAAGGGAGAGCCAATCAGAAGGCTGCTACCTAAAATTGAGAATAATTCAACAACCATAGGTCCCACAGGTAAGTGGGAGGTGTCCAATGAATCGGCAAAGAATCCTGCATCCTGATAGGGCTCCTAGGTAATAAGGGGGAGGGGCTTAGACCAAACCGGAAGTAGATCTATAGTTAATGAACCAAAGGTCCCAGTAAGGTGCGAGAGGTATTAAACGACTCGTCTCGGAGTCCTGCATGCTAATTGGACCTTCTCATGTGTGAAAGGGGAGGGGCTTATGTTAAACCGGAAGTGACACTATAGTTCTGGAACCGTGAGTCCCCCGGAGGTGTGGGAGATGTCAAATGACTTGTTTAGGAGTCCTACATTCTAATTGGACGTTCTTATATGTGAGGGGGGAGGGGCTTAAGTCAAACCGGAAGTAATCCTATATCTCTAGAACCGTTTGTTCCCCGGAGGTGTGAAAGATCTCTAGAGACTTGTCTCGGAGTCCTGCATGCTAATTGGACCTTTCTGTATCAAAAGGGGGAGGGGCTTGTGTCAAAACGGAAGTAGCCCTGTATTAAATTAACTATCAGTCCTACCAGTGCGCGGGTGGTACCAAATGATTGGTTTAAGAGTCCCTAGTCCTGATTGGGCCTTTCTGTCCCAAAAGGGGAGGGGCCTATTTCAAACCGGAAGTGGCCCTGTAGTTAGTAAAGTATATGTCCCAAGGGAATTTATGTTAAAGTTATTGTCCACGACATTACAAGCGGCACGAAGGCCAGCGGACCTTGGTCCTGCTCTGAGCGCCCGAGCGCCGCAGGCGCGAGTGCCCGCGAAGAGCGGGCCAGGGCCGCGCGGCCGGCGGAGTGCCGCGCGAGTTACGAAGCCGTGGTGGATGCAATCGTTATATTTAAGCGCACGATACACGCCATGAGCCGATAATGGTTTGGGTTTAGGTAAGGGTTAGGGTGGGTTAAGGTTATGGTTATGGTTAGGGGTTGGGGTTAGGGGTTGGGGTTAGGATTAGGGTTAAGGTTAGGGTTAGGGTTTGTGTTAGGGTTAGGATTAGGGAGAGGGTAAGGGTCTAAGGTTAGGGTTATGGACCTAGGGTTTTGGGGTTAGGGTTGGAGTTATATATAGAAGTTATTGTCCACGACATTACAAGCGGCGCGAAGGCCAGCGGAGGCCAGTGCGCGGGCCAGCGCGGCCAGCGCGTGGCCGGCGGAGCGCCGCGCGAGTTACGAAGCCGTGGTGGATGCAATCGTTATATATATGCCCAGGCCGTAAGGCCTGGGCAAGCGCACGATACACGCCCTGAGCCGATAATTATATGGGAGTTAGGGTTAAAATCTATTAACAGGTTTAGAGTTAGAATTAGGGTTAAAGCTGAAGTATAGGTAAGTGGTAAGTGGAGATATAAGCTAAAGTGGACCTCAGTGAGAAGTAAAGGTTAAAGTATTGGATAAGTTCGTAAGAGTGACCACCCTCATATAGTACCTAGTGTAGAAAACCCGGGTTTTTAAATGTGAAATAACCAATCCAATTGGGGTCACAATTACTTTTATTAAACCATTCAGAGGATCAAAACATCAATATAGAATAACACTTAATGTACAACACCCGACCAATAAAAGGGAAATTAATATTGGATTAAAGATGATAATAACCATATATGGGGTTCTATGGATGGGTGTGTAAAGGAAAAAAAACACAGAAGGATTTTAATTTGACAATAAAGAATAATATCAGAATAAAAGGTACAATTGGTCATTATATTAGTTATTTACAATATATACACAAAAACATAGCCCACTGGAAACTGTATAATGATCAGACAAGGTCCATATTCATATCTGGAAATTAGATACCCCTATCCGAGTGGGGTTCCTTAGGGATCCCAAACATCAAAACGCAAAGGTTAAAGTTCCATGTGACCGTCCAAGGGTTCAAGGTCCAAGATCAAGTTAAGAATAGGGTGCCAGGCAGGGCGAGATTGACCAGGGTCGGTGATGGGATAGGGCTAACGCTCATTGAGCCCCTTAGGGGTCCTAGAACCGAGCCGTTGGATCCAGAGATATTCCTGCCTCTTCCTTTGTGTAGGGGACCACAGGGGATTATGCTGTAGGACCAGGATGTGGAGGTTGTGGGGCCATGTGACAGGAAGTGGGTAACTAGGACCGTATCGGACTTGAGGTGGTTGTTAATGTTATAAAGGTGCTGGGCCAGGCGTGTCTGAAGTGAGTTTTTTGTTTCACCCAAATAACGAATACCGCATTGGCGGCATTTAATTAGGTAAACCAGGTTTGGATATGACATGTCAGCATATGGTCAATATGACAGTATCAATTCAGTATCATGTAAATATGTTTACCATGGTCAGCAAAAACTAATGACTGGCTACATTTAAAAAAAAAGTTAGTTACTTTTAGAGTAGGCTGTCCTTTAGAATTGTTAGCCAACTTCTGAATTGGAACTCTATGAAGTAGTTCATCCCATAGCAGTGTTAGCTGTTAAAGGTCCTCAAAAGCATCTGTCCCAGTCCATTTGTTTCCATTTTTACACTTGAGTGAAATACCTGTAAGGGTCCATTTGGTTTCATTTTGTATGCTGCTGCTCTCACTCTCATTTGAACTTAGACCTAACTACATTTTCTGGAACCTCAAGGACTGCCGTGGGGGTCCCTGGTCCAACATCCAGGATAATACAGAGTACACTTATCTACATATATTATGCACATATCAATCTGAATATGGTATATATATGTTAGATACATGTCATACTTATCTACATATATGAACCTGGATATGGCATATATGTTGCATATATGTCATACTTATCTGCATATATGCAGATAAGTATGACATATATGCAACATATATGCACATATATGAATCTGAAAATGACATATAAGTCACATATATATGACATATATGTGCACATATGTACATATATGTTGCATATAAGTTCTTTCCGTGTGGGCTCAGGCCATATGTCAAATCCAATGGCTTAATTTGGAATCGTGTGCTTCCATTTTGCTAAGAGAGCTCTTGAATAGTTTCATTTATATTAATTTAGACTCACAAAGATAAGACTGAAACAGATTCTGTGTAGTGTGTAGGCCAGGGTGTTTAGAGTATATACTTTGGAGGTGCTGGAGACTATAGAAATATGTCCATTTCAAAGTTTTTAAAGTTCCTGATGAAGGTACTGTAGGTTTTTGGTGGGTTTTGGATGGAAAATCATTCCTAGCCACTGAATCTACAGTAGGCAAAGAAACTCAATAATGTGGGTATTATACGTTCAGTCTATCCACTTTTACAGTTTCCAAGTGTACTTGATGAATTATCACTGGTCTTTCAGCTTGCCGCTGGCGCCTCCACCAGAACACCTGCTTACAGGGAATTTGAATTATGATGAAGTAGCTTTCAGTCTGTCTTAAAATGATTTCCGCAGGCCTTGTGATGATTAAAGGACCATATACCACTGTCAATACTAAGCCATCAGCTAATAGTGTTTAATGTAGTTTATGGTTTTGTTTCCATTTTCCCTTTAGTCATTAAAATGTTCCTGAAATTACCTGAATAATCGAGTCAACATGGGCTAAACCACACTGCATGGTAGCATTTTCAGTCAATCAGTCCTTTCCCCAGGGACTATTTGTCTAGACTTTAAATCAATTGCATTTTAAAACACGATAAGCTACCTTTATGTAATAACAATAATAGCAGATGCATTTTGTGTGATTTATTGCCTATCTCAAGGAACCTTTAGGTCTCTGCCAGTTGATTTTTATTTTTACACACCTAGCTTATTCCGGAACATAGTTTCAGCTTAACCCAGCTGAGTGCTACCCACAGAGGCGCGCGGAGGGGGGAGCAGTTAGGGGTTAGATGTCTTGCTCACTGCTCAGGGACACTTCGACACATTGCTGGCCTGGCTCACTACTAACCACTCAGTTATGGCCGATTTTCATACTGTACAGAAATTAACGGAATCCAGTTGCTTCCTCAGAAAAACTGTTCTGTCGAAACCTTGTACAGTATGTCCATGTGTTGTATGGAAACCGTTACTTTTCAGGAAATGTAAAAAAGAACCTTTAGCCACAAGTAAAGCTCTTGTTAATACTTCTTCTTGTCAGTGTTGTAAATGGTGCATTTAGTGTATATTGCGCCTTTATCCAAGGTGCTTTACACAGATTGTGCATTACATTCACTCATTCACACACACACCGATGGCAGAAGAAACCATGCAAGGCACCAACCTGCTCACCGGGAGCAACTAGGTTCAGAGCCTCGCTCAAGGACTCTTCGACACTATAACTCTAGGGGAGCCTGGGATCGAACTGGGAACCCCGGGAGCCCTCTGTGTTCTAAGACGTTAACTCTACCCCTGAGCCACTGCCGCCATGTTGATTTCGTCGGCTACCTTTTTTCGCTGATGAAAACTAAAAGACTAAGCTACTGTATGATGACTAAAACTAAGACTAAATATATTGACAATTTCATCAACAAATAAAAACTAGACTAAACTGTAAGGAGGGACTAGTTCAGGAGAGATCCAGTAGAACTAAAAGACATGTCATTTTATGTTTGGTTGTGCTTGGGTGTTGTGCTCTGAAAATGGCTACAAGCTACAATCTACAAGCTTGGACGCGATGCATTGTGAACTTGTAGATAGTCTATTTTCAGTATGCAACAACGTGTGAAATCAGCCATCAAGGCCTGCCAAAATAAAATAATTAATTGTAGATTTAGTTGACTAAAATCTTATGATATTTAGTCGACTAAAACTAGACTAAACTAAAACATTTCAGATGAGTAAAATATGATTAAAACTAAATGGAATTTTATTCAAAAGACTATGACTAAAACCAAATACATATTTCCTTTGAAATTCAACACTACTCATTGGTTCAATCTAGAAAAAAACCTTAAGCACTTTCATTTCAGTAAAATAGTGAAGATAGATTTTTGACACTACGATGAAGTCTGCATTAATTTACAATAAAACATAAAAAGCTGAAACATGGAGGTTCATGTTTCTGTCTGACAGACAGTAAATATCAGGCTAAATATCAATGCAATATTTTAGTATTGTTAGTATTGCACTAGTGTGCATGTTTAAAAGACCCATTGAATTTCATGTATTGGATGCTGGAAAAAATAAGATTACACCTACAGTATGATGCTTCTTTGTACTGGGGGGTGGGGTGGGGGTCATTATCCATGATGCAATCCTGTGATACTGTAAGCCACAGAAAAAGGTCTATTTGCCTCGAGACAAATATTTCTTAAGGGGTCATCTTTTGTGCGTGTATACTCTCCCTCTGAGGTCGTCTGGCATATGAGGTCCCTAATAATGACTCACGGCACGATGAATGCACGCACGCACGCACGCACGCACGCACGCACGCACGCACGCACGCACGCACACACACACACACACACACACGCGTGCACATCGTGCAGGCGCGGCATCCATCAATTAGCATGGGTCGGGTCAAGTTATCATCTTCCTGGTCCATTCTTTTCTCTTCCTCGGTGCACATATAGAACTGGCGCATTATGGCCTCTCAACCCCCTCCGGGCTCCGGCTTCAAAGCTTATTCCTCAGAACAGGAGCTCTTGCATAAGAATGTACAGTATTTCATACAGTAGACTGACTCGCACAAGACAAAAGTGATTTCTGTGCCACGTTAAATTCATGATCGTTCAGGCATTCGGGAGACTGAGGTCACTGAGTTTGACCGAAGACTTATCTCATGATTTTGGCAGGTTTAGGCGAGTTAGATTTAACTTTTAAGGACAAAAAAATCTAGTTCCATTCCATTGTATAAAAGATGTGTAAAGATAAGATGGCGAACTTAGACAAGATCCAAGGCAACTCTGTTACTTGCAGGTAGAAAACTATTTTATTTAAACCATGGCAGCAAAGTTAAAAAAACGACCAACGCGTTTCAGCCTCGTAGGGCCTTCATCAGGGTCCGCTGATCATCAGCGGACCCTGATGAAGGCCCTACGAGGTCCTATGAGATCCTATGTGCTATTCCCCTGGACCGCTAGGCCAGCAGTCACCCCACCAATACTTTTACTTGTAACAGAGTATTTCTACATTGCATTATTGATACAGTAAAATAATTGAGTTCTTTTACTACTGGCTATCTGAGCCACGTGCCTAAGAGGCTGGGGGGGGGGGGGGGGGGGGGTATGGGGGCTGCGTAGCCCTCGCTCCGTGTTTGAACTCAGAGACAGTGAGCGCTTGGGCGTGTGCCCCGGGGCGTGCAGGGGAACGGCATTGAGCGCAGAGCGGAGGCGAGGCCATCAGATCGCATTTGTTGGTTAGAGGCAGTTGCTCTGTTCATCGGGGAGGTGCGTTTACCTTGTGCTGTCAGCTATCATCTGGAATACATGCTGGGCTGTAGCAGAAAGCCCAGCTGTCACTGTTTTTCAGCCACTGTCCGTCATTTATCATGCTTCCCACCCATCAAGATAACACATCTACTGGCTGCTAATGCGCCACCCGGCTCGGCTCTCTCTTTGTGTGTTGTTGTTGTTGTTGTTGTACGGTTACTGCAGCCCACCTCACTTGCTGTAATAAATCAAGGAAGCTTCCTGTGAAATGGACCCAGAGCATATTCAAAAACTGTGGGTGTGTTTAATAATCCGCACATAAAACGAGGACTTTGGTGAACTGAAAACGAAAGCGTAACTTTGCGGTCGCGTCTTTTCTTGACCTCGCAAGAGTCTGGTTGGGAATCGCTGACATAGTTTGTTTCATGGCCTAGTATCTGTTTCTGGAATTGAAGCTCTCTTCCGGGTTCCGGGTTACACAGCGCTATTCCCAGGGGTGAGATGCCATGGGCTCGCGTGGGCTCAGCGAGCCCACACTTATTTTGCTGCACGCACTAATTAACAATAAAAACACTAATTAACAATAAAAACACTAATTAACAATAAAAACAGCGTGCGCGCATGACGTCATGAATTTAGAGGACCCACACTTCTAAAATCCATATCACACCACTGGCTGTTCCTGTTAATGGCCCAGCAGTAGATGTCGCCATTTCACCTTCTACGGTCGCAATACATTATAATCTAAATAAAGGTCATTGAGGTTTTGGGCGGACTTTATACTTGATTTTATTACTTTAGTAAAACGTTTAAAACACTTTGTTTTCAATCGCTAGTTTAAAGTCTTTTTTCAATCATCGTGATATGCGTTTAGTAAATTGTGGTCCCATTCATTTTAAAATGAATTATAAATGTAGGGTATGTTTCTAGGCCAAGGGTTTCTATACCGGTTCTGCCGAGGGAGGATCCCCCCTCGCTGCAGTTGCAGCCAATAGCATTCATTTCTGGTAGCATTTCGGACCGGATGTAGAGAAATCGCTGAAAAACAGGCTTCAAAACGGGTCTGTAGAAACCATTGCCATCAAATTCGTCCATTATTTTTTACCGTCTACGGGCCCAACCAGCAAGGTGGCGGCTCTATTACCAGCACCGTAAACTCCAGAGAACCAGAGGAGGCTTCCTTTGTCCAGAGTGCTGTGCCCTTCTTATTTGGTAAATGAATCTACATTGTGCCCAGTGCCCAGGTCAGACCAGGGAGCCATATTGATTTTACAGCTTATAAAGACAGTGGCGAGCAGGGCGCGCTCTGAAGGCCAGCAGCATGCAGAAGTACTCACACGTAAAAATATCAATACTGCAATGTAGCCTAGACTAGTAAGACGCCTCAGAGCGACATGCGACCTCGCCCTAAAGGGCTAATTCTTTGCCATATGGCCAGTGATGTATATGGGACCAGTTACTCATATGGAGACCCCTGCATGATAGTCAACAATGTTATGTCAAAACATACCCATATATGGGCATGACCAAATATGGGCATTCCCAGATATGTCCTTAATATTGATGATATTGGGACAGGGATCTCCCTATATGGGCATAGAATGGACAAGGATGTAATTCATTTGCAAGTGTGATCTGGGAATGCCCATATATGGGCATGTTCTGACATCACATTGTCGACTATATATGGGCATAAAATATATGGGCATAAAAGGGACATGAAGCCAGGGCGTGATGTCAATACATGTAGAAGTCCTGTATGCAAAATACACTTGAGGAAAAGTACAAAAGTATCAGCATCAAAATATACTTAGAGTACCGAAAGTAAAAGCACTAATTGTGCAGAATGTCCCAGTTCCCAAGTTCAAAATGTATTAAAAAATCATTTTGTAAATAGCCAATTTACAAGCTCACAATGTGTCACATCACAACACATTGTGAGCTTGTAGATCGGCTATTTTCAAATGGCCGTAATTTTATATAATATTTATTATATAATATATATATTATATGGGGCTGATTTGGCGAGTGTGTTTGGTAGTAATATATCATTTTAATATAATTTTAGTGGAGTAAAAGTATTTCAATATTTTAGGCTGAGATTTCGTTTACACACACGCGCACACGCACGCACACACACACACACACACACACACACACACACACACACACACACACACACACACACACACACACACACACACACACACACACACACACACCCTGATGTGGACATCCCCAAACTTTCCTTTCTATGCCTGAGCACATAAAATTAGCACCCTGCCCCCTCCCTCCCTCCCTTCCTTTCTTCCTGTTGTCTCTTTTATTCTCTATGTCGTTTCCGTTTATACATGAACGAGCCGTTTGAAAGAAAGATATACCACCGAATTATCAGTGGTTTGGAAAAACACGCAGCCTCGTGAAATTGAAATTGAACTTACTGTACGCGCGGTCCATAAGGGGCGGTGAGTGTTTGTTGTTTTGGAAGTTTCGCTCCCATCCAGCTATGGATTTCTCTGACAAGTTGATAAGTAATGCAATTAAATGGACTGTATGCCGCGGAACAGGGATTATTTATTCCACGGTTAAAGCTCATTAAAACCCATTTAGAACGGGTACACATTATTGTGTATCATTATTTTATGCTTTAACTGTTGAAAAATAGCAGATATACAAGCTCACAGCGCGAGCTTGTAGATCTGCTATTTTTGAAAAATCGTGAAAATTTGAATTTTGACCCAATTCTATAAGTGTCTTTTGAATCCTTCTAAGATTTTTTGAAAAACCTATGTTTCTGTGTCAGCAATCTGGCCAGCCATCGTCAAAGAAAAGGTCCTTTTCACTTAAATGGAGCTCAGTTAGTGTGTTCTTGAGAGACTACTACGTCAGTGGTTCTCAAACCTTTTCATGTGAAGGACCCACAAAATGATATTTATTTGGCCACGGACCCGCATCTTAAAATATTTAGTTCCAGGAACCCCCCAGCAGCAAAATTTGAGTTACAAACGTTCGCTTTGAAGATTTGCACACATTTTCATAACTTTTTTCAAAAATAGCAGATCTACAAGCTTGCAGCGCGGCACTCGGTGCCGCGCTGTGAGCTTGTATAAAGCATTCAATAATTCTAAGCCTAAATGGGTTAAAGCCTTTTGTTCCCGAAAGCACTCACTGAGCCGGTCTTATATGGTATGCATATTTCATTCCATCTCATTTGGGCGAATGTCTGAAGGTTATAGCAGACAGTGGAGAGAGTGTCCATAAATGCATAGCTGGCGTTCTGTGTTGGTGTGAGTATCAGGCGGTGATTTGAGAGGAGGTAAAGATTAGGGGAAAAACATAAAATATGTGGTCGGCTGAGAACAGTTCTTAGAGGGAAATAATCGGCCTTCTCAAATTTGAATGTCTTTTAGTGATTTTCACATGGCCCATAATGCCTAGCAACAGCGGTCTCCATATCAGTTACCCGTTAATACATTCAAAGAATGTGTGTTTCTCACCCAAAGGAAAAAGCCTGTCTTGCACATAAAATGTTATATTTCACAAAGATTATAATAGCTAATTTCACCGCCTTTTGAAAAAGGGTTAACTTGTGATGTACCCATTTCCCCTCCTAGAAATGTAGTGCAGTCAAAAGTACAATATTAGGTCTTTGAATTGCGGTGGAATTACTGGAATTGTGGTAAGCGTACAGACATGTAAGGTTCTATTTGGACCCTGTAGTGGTCCCCGAACCCCAAATTGAGAAACCGTGTCAGTAGGCCTACGTATGGGACTGGGAATGTACCTGTATATTATTGCTGATGGGCAGAAACGTCTTATCTCCATATTTTAACTGTTCATGTTTTTTTCATAAATTTCGCGCCCTACTTGATCATAATGTACAACAGTGTCACACAAGACTAAGAGTATCAAAAGTAGTAGATCTACCAGTAAGACTCCCTAATCGGGAGATAAGCGACCGTCAGGTCGCATACACAAACTTTAGAAGGCAATGGTAGCCAATCAGGAGGGAATATGGGAAATGGGACAGATCCATGTTGATGACATGACTTTAGAGATACTGTGTACGGTCCGCTTTGCGTGATTGTAGGGCAAAATCTGTCGGAGCAGTGTCCAAAAATATGTTTAGCAAGCTAGAAGAGGGCCATGTGAGAAATGAGGGGTGGAGGTTGTGGTTTGGCAGCCAAGGGGAGTGTGTGTGCAAAGTTTGGCATGGATAGGGGCAACAGTGTTGGAGATATGAGTAGGGCAAAAGTGTGATGTGACATGTGACAGACAGACTGAAAGACTGACTGCCAGCCGGTAGAGGTTTTGATAGTAACTGTGACAAATCGTTTTGAGCTTGTCGATCTTCTACTTTGTCTGTTTTTGAATTTGATTCCTGCAAAGTAACCCTTTTGGATTCATGAGGTTTCCACCCGACAGAGACGATATCCGATAACGCAGCCATCTTTCTACCTTACATTTCCCCAAAAAAAATTGCATTAGTGAAGAAGGACGTCTGCTATTATTGCTGGGACTGCTCTGAGAAGAACAGCACAAAGACAACACAGAGAAAGAGAGAGAGACAGAGGGAGGTGTTGGCTCGCTGACAGGCAGAATCAATTTGGCCAAAATAAATAGAGTGTCCGAGGTCAATTACCCTCCCTCCTTCCCTTCACGCTGCTCTCCCATTGAGCGAGGGCGAACCACTCGGACAGTGTCGCCGGCTGCTCAATGCAATCCTCTGGGAGCGAATACAGCCTGAAGTTATAATAACTCATCGTACGTCGGTGTCGTGTGCCGAAAGAAACCGGCTATATTATCGGCGCGTGCCACTGTTGTACGCCTGGGGCATGAATTATATGCATGAGGCCCATTGGTTTTGCAAATAATGAACCATGGTGGCTTCACCCTACCACCTAATTTTAAGGAATCCCTGGATAATGAGCCTTGCATGCCTTAATACTTTATAAGTGCCTCTATAACTAAAATGTGTAATTAAAAACAGCTTAAATATTGTATTTATTTTAGAAATGGTTTATATTTTACTCAAGGGGGACGGACAACGCCTGTTGCAATTTGATGATTTGTCCAGACCCATGGAATGCATGTGCTAATAAAACTATTAACCTTATGAAGTAAGTAGTTCTGTTTAGGTTATGTGCAATTGCTTATTGCTGGACCACACATGGCCAAATGACATCATCAGCTTGTGACAGGAATCACAAGTAAAAGAAGAAGAGTAAAAGAAGAACTATTTCTAAAATAAAGAAAATATTTAAGGTTTTTAATGAAAAGAAATTGTTATAGAAGGCAATTTTAATGTATTAAGGCATGTAAGAATTACTAGCCAGGGATCCTTTAGTTTTAATGACCTCCTGTATTTCTAGATGAAGGAGTAAAGCCTGGGAGAGGTGTTGTTGTATAGTAGGTTGTTGCTGCTGTAGAACTGCATGGGTTTGGTACCATCTGTCCAGTGGGCTGACTTCAGAGCTGACTTAATTCACAGGTTGGCTTTACAGTACGTCTCCTTGGTCATGCTGGGTCATCAGTGCTTATGTTTCCAAACGGTAGAGTCCGCACACTGTGACGTACACATCAAAGTTTATTAACGAAGTTAATACAACTTTGACTCGGAGCGGGTTACTGTAGGTCACAGTATGAGGACAGTATAACAGACTGTATTTTAACAGTCACATAACAGACTGTATTTTTAACCACATAGCTGGTCCTGCACCCTGTTTTTTTTGCGGATGTGTATAACCTTTTTTTCCCCAGGTTTATGTGGGATTTTATGAGTAACCACGTATTAAATATTGCAATGTATTTTAAACAAAACAAAGGTTACATTAACGCTCGAGATTGTTTACAGTGTGTACTTGTCAAAGCTCATGGACATCAGACTTCCATCCCAAATGCCCCAAAGCCTCTAAGATTGAAGATTGAGATGATCCTCTGTGTTTGGGTTCACAACAGGACCGCTGTGTCCCATTCAGCAATGGCCCTTGACCCGTCTTTAGGGACTCAGCAGGGTCCTTATCTGGAGCTGCATGACAATCACGCTGGATAAAAGCTAGAGCTTTAGTCTAGTAATTCTAGGAAAAAAATCCACTCAGGTTGGAAAAAATTGTGTTATTTAGTTTCTCAACTGATTCTGACAGGAAATTAGGTCTACTAGCCAGGATAAAAAGTCATCACTTTTCATCAGTTTTGTGGGCGTTTTCTGGGGCCAATGAATGTTTTTTGTGCAAAACAAATGCTTGCAATGGATTCAGCATCATGACAAACCCCTAGTTAGACCCCTCACATCCTACTTAAAGCAGATTTTTTCTTCTGGGTATTTTCCTCCTGTATAGAAAGTCGATGGGAGCCCAACTTGATTTGGCCACTGTGGGTATTTGCAGTGAGCAGATTATGGTAGATTTTTTATCCTGGCTAGTAGACCTAATTTCCTGTCAGAATCAGTTGAAAAACTAAATAACACAATTTGTTCCAACCTCAGCTTTATTTTTACTGGACTACTTCAGACCACTGAGACCAAACCATGTGAAGCCTGATTTATACCTCTGTCGTACGTCGCCGAGCGACGCCTTGAGAGCTTGTAGATCAAATATTTTAGCTTTTTGTTCGGGGGGGCATAAAGAGAAAATGTTTGAAAATGTTCGCCTATAAAGACATGCCACGTTGAATGTGGTTTATAAATGAATGGTTGCTTACAATAAAACAATGAAATCACATTAGTATAACAAAAAGTTGGGAACAATATATGCATGAAATAACTGAATTTAAAACAACTTTGTTCTTTTTACAACAAGGGTTCATATTTGTTGTAATTGTTGATTGGTTGTAATTAGACAAAAGCAAAAATTTAAATTATTGAAGTGCCCTCTCCAGGCCATGAATGCAGTTTTCACTATGGTGAAAGAAATGCAAATGTCCTCTTTCCATGCCATAACTGTTTAACCTGAAGGCAGCATTCAAGAGAGTTGCCTTGTCCAAACTCTCCTGAACCTGAATGCAGTATCTTATGTTGAAAGAATTGCCCTCTCTGTGTAGAAATCCATGCCATACACCACATCATCTCCAGTATTGATTATGCTTAGTTCAGTGTAATATCAAGCACCGAAAATAGCCGACCTCCAAGCTCACAACGCGTCGCAGCTTGGAGGTCTGCTATTTTCAACATTTTCACCAAAAAGGCCCCTTTTAGAAATGTCAGCACCTGCCTCTTTAACGTAACATTCTCTGCACGTCCCTGACTATGGGTGGCAATTTCCATCCCCTGATGACCCAAATGATGCCCCTGCCAGCAGGGTGGGGTCTCTGCAGATCTTGGTTCCTGGGAGCCGTCCCAAATCCCCACAGTTTATTCACCCTGATGTAGCCCTGTGATTTAATTTGGCCAGATAGGACTGTCCTCCTTGTACCCTTGCCCTGCACCGCTGGGCCTCTCTGCTGGCTCGCGCGCGCACACACACACACACACACACACACACACACACACACACACACACACACACACACACACACACACACACACACACACACACACACACACACACACACACACACACACACACACACACACACACTGCATCCAAGTCTGCTGAGTCACATCACAAGATGTATATTGTTGCTGTCTGGCAGAGACCTCTTATCTTTACTTTTTCTTCTTTTTATAAATGAATGCCCTATACTGATCATGCTTCACACACAAGTATCAAAAATAGCAGATCTGTACTGTAGTTCATCTATTTTCACAATATTCATGCCTACAATTCCAAGTGCTTGTCAGTGTTGGGGGGGGGGGGGGTGTCCCTGTTTGTTTAGGGTGGTCGCAACAGCCTGAAAGATTTGGGAGCCCTTGTGGTGATGGGTGCATGGGGCACGCACTCCTGACATGTTCAGCACATGTATCTTTCCCGAGTAGGACAGTGGCAGTTTGTAAATCACCCAGAAATTGTAATATCTAATGTTATTAGGCTGTGATGACGAGTACTGCACTGGGGTTACTCCAATATAAAGGTAGCTTTGGGAGATCAGTCGGTTGGAAGGTGTGAAAAACAAAATAGCTGAAGGTGCCTGCAAGCCTACACTGACATACAGCTACTATGGTGCTAAGAATAGCCTATGGCATCTACAGTACAAAGCGATGTATGTCATTTTCAACAACAAAAGCCTGATATCTGACTTGTCGGCTTTCGATGCTTCCCTACAACTTGCGACCCGACGCAAGTTTGTCACATACAGTGTACCCACCACCCATTCAACAGCAGATTTTTGGCAACAGACACTTGCCAACGCTTACCACCGCCAACATCACCAACTCTGTGCAGTGGAGAGCTACCTTAACACTTTTGCTGCCTCTTACTTTGAAGGGATGAATTTTCCAAGCTGCCGCGCCGCTTCCTCCATAGGCCGTCGCACTTATTTTGAAGGGCCGGGTGGGAATTTGGGCGACATTCCAATCCTTAAAAGTCACATCTGCACTGATTTTGGCCACTTTACTTTTTTCAACTTTGCCCCCATAGTGTGTTTACGAGAGGGTGCGGTTAAAAAATTAAATGTTCTCATTTGGGCTATATTGATCTACATCGCTTTGTACTGTAGATGCTGTAAAAAGATGACTCATTACCCCTGGTGGTTGCAGCCCTTTGTGGCCCCTACTGTATATAAGCATAAGTGACATTTCCTCACGTGTTAAAGACAAGGTGACTTGGCATTTATCACACACTTCACACTCACATTTTCATGTCCTCCGTGATCAGCAGTCCATACACAACGTCGGCAGTTCAACGCAAAGCCTCATCCCTCACTGTCATTTGGAGGCCAAGAAATTACTTTATGGAATCAATCAATCCATAGTCATGTTTATTAAGGCATGCAGCCTGCAGGCCCTGTGTTCACCTTGCCCTGCAGTCTCTGGCGATCACAGTAATAGGGAGGCATTGATTACCAATAGGATGCCATCACATGTCAGTCAACAGGATGAGGCTGTGTTTCAGTGGTGTCGCGCAGCGGAAAATAGTAGACCTGCAAGATCACAGCGTTTCATATATCGCTTTGTGAGTTTGTAGGTCGACGAGTGTTTGTGGCAACACCGCACCGCTGGATTTTAACCACTTTAACCATATTTATTGCGACCGTAATAAAAACGGCACATCTTGTGATGTCCGCGTATCTCTATCACGGCTGACACTGTGGTTCTATGGGTTTGTCTGTGGTTCTATGAGTTCGCTCCCGATGTCATCAATATTAAGGGCATATCTGGGAATGCACATATTTGGTAATGCCCATATATGGGCATGTTCTGACATCACATTGTTGACTATCATGCAGGGGTCTCCATATATGGGTAACTGGTCCGATATACATCACTGGCCAGATGGCCAAGAATGGTTCACATGTCACCATGAGGTGTCTTACTAGTACTATACTATTCAAAAATAGCAGAAATACAAGCTCATATAGCCCATTTCCAATAATTTTACTTCCACTCCACTACATATCGGATACAAATATTGTACTTTTACTCCACTATGATTATTTGAAAACTTACCGCCCAAATATCCTTCCGCCAATGCATTTCAATGGGAATGGCATGGATTTATGGTCTTGCACAGCTTTTCAGCGTGCCGCACAGCCTGCGTTTATGCTAGCTCACTCCCTAGCTTCAGACTCCACCTAAACCCATAGCACTACTGTAACACTCCCCTTCCCTCAATGACCACACATGAAGCTAGATAGCAGTTTTAGGTTTTAGATTTTTTTTTTTTTTTTTTTTTAACTGATTAGGTGTGTGGTCTACTATATATTTCTTGTATTGTTGTTGATGTACTAACATATTGTCTTGCTTATTATTATATTGATGTATTACCTGCTTATTGTAAATTGCTTTGGATTAAAAGTGTCTGCTAAATGCCTAAACTGTAAACTGTATGCTTGAAGCACTGCATGTTTTAGGGTGAGTCGAAGGCAGACCGTCCCAAGACTCAGGAAGTGACAAGTGGTTGTAGCTACGTGTTTCATTGGTCTTACTTTGTAGATCTTTCCGATCTACAAGCTCACAATGTGTTGCATTTCAGAAGATTTTATATTTTAAAGCATAATGAGTACTTTCACTTTTGGTACTTTAAGCACATGTTGATACCAATAATTTTGCACTTTTACTCAAGTACATTTTGAATTCCAGAATTTTACTTGTAACAGAGTATTTCTATATTGCAGTATTGATACTCTCTGAGAGATCTCTCTCCAGTCCTGCAGGTGATGTTCAGCAGTGCTGTCCTCTCCTCACGTTGTAAAACATGCTCTTTTATTGCTCAGCTTCATCACCGTCCTGTTGTCCCCCCCCCCCCCCCATGCACAGGAAGCTGCTTTTATAAGAGCTTTTCATTCACACTCCAGGGAAAACACTTCCACCCATTGTTCACTGTCTCTGTATCGCTGTGCACAGTGGTGGAAAAAGCACTCAGATTTGTTTACTTATGTAAAAGTAGCAATATCACAATTTAAAGATGCTACAAGTGAAAGGCCTGTAATAGTTTACTTGAGGAAAAGTACAAAAGCATTGCCGTCAGTAAAAGTACTACATTTTTATCAAAGTCTTTCGAGAATAGCAGATCTACGAGCTCACCACACGTTCTGAACTTGTAGTATACCATAGTATCAAATCGAGCTTAATTGGTTAATGTATGTTTTGTAATAATAATCTAAATCTTAAAATGTATTATTTTGTAACTAATTGATAATTGTTAAATTATTGTAGTGGACTAACAAGTACAATGTTTGCCTCTGAGATGTAGTGGAGTAGAAGTCGAAAGTGAGGTCAGTTTGACCTCAAAGTTGTACCCAAGTACAGTACTTGAGAAAAGGATCTTAAGTTACTTTCCTCCACTGCATTCAGACTCCAGGAAGACACCATATTGCTCCTAAGTATTTTTCCAATTGTTCACTGTACAGTATGTCTCTGCATCACTGTGCGTCAGGGGGAAAATCCATTCTCTTATATCATAAATGAAAGGCCTTTTATTCCCCAAACACTCCCCCCTCTCTCCTTGATCCATGTTGGTCTTCCTCCCCTGGCGGCTCCAGTCAGATAAAATCTCCATATTGAACGGGCCAATTTTACATTTTTTATCATCTTCTGACACGTGCTAGTGCCAAGTTTCTATGGCGACGACCAGCATTGGAACGCTCAGTCAGGTTGGCTTGTGAGGGATAATCTCTATTTTATCTGTGTGCACCTAGATGGAGGGAAGAGGGCAGTATAAAACCCCGCCAGGATGGGTAATTACCAGGGGTGGAAAGTAACTACAGTAAGTACCTTTACTCAATACTTCTAATCCCATACAACTCAGAGGCAAATGTTGTGCTCTTTAACTACAATTATTTGGAAACTTTAGTTTCCAGTTACTTTGTAGATTTTGATTATTGTAACAAAACATACATTAACCTACCGGAGGCCCTATTTTATACGTTGTCTATTCAAAATTAGACAAACCACAAGCTCACAACACGTCAAGATGTGTTGTGGGCGATGTTCAATAGGGTTGAAAGATTTGGGGCATTTTGTGTATTTTCTATTTGGTGTACAGTATGTAAGTACTGTATACTGTATGTTGATGCTAATAATTTTGTACTTTTACCAGTGCAATTTGGAATACAGGGTTTAACTAGGGATGGAGCTCATTAATAAGCACCTTAATGACATTTGACACTACTTATTGATCCTGGTTTTTATCGAGAACACGATTGAGCGCTCTCTAATATTTCGCGGAAAGACGCGAGACGACTTTCTGAACAGAACTGTTGTCTATTTTAATCATCTAATGAAGATGACAAAAGGTACAAATATTTTGACTTTCTTTAAACCATTATTAATATGCAATACATGCTTTATATTATAAACAGTACTGTAACATTTCTTCTTGAACATTTAAACATGACATCATGGGCTGCTATGCTCGATAACAGGCTTGATAAGCCTCTTATATTGACACCGGGTCTCAATAAATCTGAGTTTGTAATGGGCTCAGGTTTTGAGCTCCATCCCTACTTATAACAGATTTTTTTTACACATGGTATTACTACTTTTACTTAAGTAAAAAGAAAAATAATCTGAACACTTCTTCCACCACTGATTTTATCTGTGCACCTATAGAGGGAGGAAAGAGGGCAGTATAAGCTGCTGCATGATGGGTAATTACATTGGGAGATTGACTGCCGTGGCGGTTTTCATCCAGTGCTTCTGAAGCTGAGACTCTTTTATACATCCTACTTGTCCCCTTCTCTTTATTTCTACGTCTCTGGTGCGTTCTCAGGCTGTCTGTGTACACTGACACAACATGTGTCTGTGGCAAGACTGGCAATTTCTCCGATTAATCATTAAGACTTACAGTCGGCCTGACTGAGTAATATGTGATATAAACACTGATTGTACTGACAAGACCCAATTATTGAAATCCCAAACATGGAATAGACATCGACCGTGCTACATTGATGCCAGCATACAGCCAGTATACGGCGGCTGACAAAAATCAATCCCACAAAAATGTGTAACGCCCTACCAATGCCCTTAGAGGAGAGTAAATCCAAACTCTCCTTTAAAACCGCTTTGAAATGACACCTACAGGTGGCTGCAACTAAAGTCAAAGCCTTAAACTGTTTCAGTATTTTAGCACATGTTCCACTTTCTTTCATGGTAATTCCATCATTAGGACAAGGAACTCACAAATAGCCACCTGAAGTGCATCGCACAATAGTGCCAGGCGGGGTGTGCTTACTGCAGGTGCCAGGAAGGGAGGGGGGGGGGGTTGATAAAAATGCAAAATTTGCTAAAGTCAGTGGTGTAAAGTAACTAAGTACATTTACTAAGTACATACACGTATGTAAGTACAATTTGCACTTTACTTGAGTATTTCCAATTTCTAATACTTCTACTTCTACTCCACTACATCTCAGATCCAAATATTGTACTTTTACGCTTGAAAACGTTAGTTACCAGTTACTTTGTAGATTGATTATTATTACAAAACATACGTTAAACATTCAACCCAATTTACATCTTGGCCATTTGAAAATAGCCAATCAATCTACAAGCAAATCTACAACAACAATGCGTCACGTTGTTTGATCTGCTATTTTCAAAAGATTTTTATACAATTGACATCTTGAAATTAGACATTCTGCATAATGGTATTTTAAGTAGATTTTGATGCCAATACTTTTGTACTTTTACTGAAGTACATTTTGAATTCTGGGCTTTTACTTGTTCTGTAGCTTATTGCAGTAGGCTATCAATACTTTTACTTAAGTTGTTAGTACTTTTTCCACCACTGGCTGGCTACAGTACAACTAGAAAAAGGAATATCTTATCAGGCACGTGCAGCCTGTAGCAAAGCATTACAGAATTTAGGGTTTACATTTTAATGAGAGGATTCTGATTAAAACATTAAACCAATCATGCCTGGGTCTTTTTGCCCGACCAACACCCACACGCACACACACAGCAAAGAGAGAGTGCTACAGCAGGTAATTCATGCACATTATCCAAAACTACAGTATACTGTACAGTCGGCGATGCTTTAAAAGTCACCCATAGTTCATAACTGAAAGGGAAGCTCGAAAAGTTTTAGACACGTTCACCCTGGTATCACATCGTTTTTTCTGATGAAAACAAAACCAAAATTGGTCCAGGTTTTTTCTATAATTTTATAATGCCAGATGTCAAGCTCACAACGTGGTGAGATGCAGGGCAATGTGCGCATGTAGATCGGTTACTTTCAACCATAACTGAGTTGATGACTCCAGTTCTACTTTTATTTGTTGATTTAGCCATCACAGCTTTATAGTTTTTATTTTGTTTTTGTAAGTGGAAAAAAAAGGTAAACGACCAACACGGATGGGGAGAACTGCAAAAGGATACACTGGCAAACGTTCGGGAGCCCCTGCACTACATCTGGAACGCCATGACGGTACATTCACCTATTCTTTATCACATGGATGTTACGTCTCCTACTCCAACCAGGCACTTTGCCTCGATCCTTTGAAGTTTTACAACCTTTATTTATTTCTTCCTCAGAGCATTGCTCAAAGCCACTTCAACAGCGTATGCATATATTTACTGCACAGAATTTCTTCCTCTCCCTTTTTATTTCTACCACTTCACCGGCAAATAATATTGTTTATCTTATGATACCTCCTCACCTAATTATTCAATTTCACGGTGTACTAAGTTAGCCCCTTTTCACTGTCTTGTCAGCCAAACAATTTAACCTTAAATATTAATATGAACTTAGTCTTGGAAATTGTATTAATGGTATAATTGTGGGAGCCTCTCGGACTATGCTGGTCATGCGTTGATTGATTGAATACTTTAACCGGAAGGCTCGGCTTAAAACACGCTTGCCTTCAGTTTTTTTTTCTTTTTTTTTTTTTACCTCACACTGACCGCTCGGTGGGGTGGTTCTTGTATTTGTTTTACTGAGGATAGGGATAGAAAAAAGTTTAGGGTTAGACATATTTGTATTGATGTATAGTGTGTTTTCAGATGCACAAAGCTCTTCACATGGTGATGTAACTCAGGGGTGACTGGGGGTTTGGGGCCTTTCAACAGCAGACACCCAGGGGTAGCCCTAGGGTTGAGCAGTGCCATATATCAAGGCTTTCTGCCTCCATCCTTTGGAGTCTCACCACCTTTATTTATTCCTCAAAGCATATGCTCAGAAACTATGCAATATCATAAATATAGTTACCGCACAGACCAATTTCTTCCACTCCCTTCTTATTTCTTTATCTTATGACAGTGGTTCTCAATCTGCAGTGGGTCGGGACCCCCAAATTATTTTGGTGGGTCCCCAGATGATTAACCTAATAGGTAACATTGTTTTCTCACTCAACATTAACCAAACCAACATAAAGTTTAAATGTATAGAGGGTATCTGCACATTTCTAAAGTGACAATTTGAGGACTTTTTAATACCAAATATACCAAATATCAAATATTGGAGGTAGAAATCGGAAAATAGTCGATTTATATGCTCACAACGCCTCGCAATGCAAGGCGTTGTGAGCTTGTAGATCTGCTATTTTCACAATAGAACCGTGGTATACAAAATGTAATGCCTCAACTCTTAGGGCTTGTAGCAACTCATAATGTAATAACGGCTCATAATGTAATAAGGGCTCATAATGTAATAAGAAAAATGTAATAAAACTCATAATGTAATAATCAGCTCATAATGTAATAAAAAAAACGAGCGCATAACGTAATAATGGATTTTTCAATAATGTAATAATGTAATAATGTGTTACATTAAGAACCTCCACATAGGAGGCTCATAATGTAATAAACCTTCATAATGTAATAATGTATTTTGTATTACATTATGAGCTGATTATTACATTATGAGCTTTTATTACATTTTAATTATTACATTATGCGCTTGTTTTTTATTACATTATGAGCTGATTATTACATTATGAGTTTTTATTACGTGTTTTTATTACATTATGAGCTTATTAAATTATGAGTTGCTACACACCCTGCCAACTTTGTTGATGAAGAATGGAGCAACTATCTGCTAAACCTGCAGCAAATGAATACATATGGGGATCATTTAGCTGTACAAAGAGCATCCACAATGTTCAACATACAGTTTGTGATTGTATCGACACTGGGTGTTGATGCAACATCGATAATATCCCCATGTGGACAGTATGACGACAGTCTGCCATTGCTAGTTCTGGGCCACTTTGCCGAAGGTCATGGGGACCATTATGTAAGCCTTGGTGGACCAGTCACACTCTTGATTCAAAGAGTCCAGGAAACAGAGGAGAGCGCATCACTTCGATCTGTCCCTCATTCTGGCCCTAAGTCTAGCCCTCACTCTGGCCCTGACTCGGTACCTCACTTTGGCCCTGACTCGGTCCCTCACTCTGGCCCAGGGACGGTTTTATAATAGGGCTTTGACGTGCTGAAGCACAGGGCATCAACAACCACAGGGGGGCACCAGAGGATCAACTTTAAACAAAAGATATTCACATGAGCTAAGCTAAGCTAAGCTAACTTTGCTGTCTGTAATGACTGGTTACACTTAAGGGTTTTGAAGAAATGTTAGGTGGATACTAGTATGCACAACTCTAAAAGAACTGGTGCACTATTGTGTTGGAGCGCCTCAGTGCGGCTGAAGAGTTAAGGTGCTATCTATCCCTGATTGATTGATTGATTGATTGATTGAAGACTTTATTAGAAGTTTGCATAGGAAAAGGTTCATGACAGTACAGTTCACTGGTACAAAGTCAACTAAAGGGAGATCCTAGTAAGCTTTTCGGCTTATTTGCACAGGAAACCTTCATGTATCTCATATAACAACTGAGACCACAGTCACCACACGATTAAGTAGGGTGACCAGACGTCCCGGTTTGGCCGGGACTGTTCGTTTTCAAGCTGCGTGTCCCGGTGTCCCGACAAATATCTCTAAAACACTAATATGTCCCGCTTTTCAACATTCACTACAGAATTATGCCAATAACAGAATCTGTTTTCAGTGGTTGCATAGACATTTATCATGTTCTTTTCACGAAAACATGCTCGCCTAACCAATCAGAAAACATGTACAAATTCATTGCGCGTCTGAATTCAACGCTGAGGCTGTTTGTCAATCACTCACTGCCTGTTTGCAACTCTGTGGTGTATGTGCGCTTGCATGAACGTTTTAGGCAACAGTGGTTCGCGTCCCGGTTTGAGCGGCTGAGAATGTATGGACGTCTCTGTTGTTTCATACACCATCTTTGGGCATATTCTACACTATTGTTATTTATAATTTGAGCTTGACTGTGATACATGTGGCTACCTGTTTGATTGATGTTTTTGTGGGATAGAGAAGCCAGTTCTTGTAGTTACTGGACTGTCGAAATTGTAGCTACCTTATACTGTATGCTGGTGGAGAAGGGGAAAAAATCAAACCAAGTTTGAAGTGAGAGGTGGTGCGTGTGTGCGTCCTCATAATGACATTATCCGTTCCTATCTATGTCTAAGTGGCTTGTGTGTTTGTGCGCCAGCGGCTACCACAGGTCACCAGCGCGGGGTGGTGACCTGTAGGTCCAAGCACAGGGCACCATGAAGGGTAGATCCTGCCCTGAGTCTTGCCCTAAATCTGGCCCTCACTCTCGCTGTAAGGCCCTCACTCTGGCCCTGACCCGGTACCTCACTCTGGCCCTAAGTCTGGACAGATCGAAGTGGTGCGCTCTTTGAATCAAGTGTGTGACTGGTCCATCAAGGCTTACATAATGGTCCCCATGACCTTCGGCAAAGTGGCCCAGAACTAGCAATGGCAGACTGTCGTCATACTGACCACATGGGGATATTATCAATGTTGCATCAACACCCAGTGTCGATACAATCACGAACTGTATGTTGAACATTGTGGATGCTCTTTGTACAGCTAAATGATCCCCATATGTATTAATTTGCTGCATGTTTAGCAGTAGTTGCTCCATTCTTCATCAACAAAGTTGGCAGGGTGTGTAACAACTCATAATGTAATAAGGGCTCATAATGTAATAAAAACATGTAATAAAAACTCATAATGTAATAATCAGCTCATAATGTAATAAAAAACAAGCGCATAATGTAATAATTAAAATGTAATAAAAGCTCATAATGTAATAATCAGCTCATAATGTAATAAAAAATACATTATTACATTATGAAGGTTTATTACATTATGAGCCTCCTATGTGGAGGTTCTTAATGTAACACATTATTACATTATTACATTATTGAAAAATCCATTATTACGTTATGCGCTCGTTTTTTTATTACATTATGAGCTGATTATTACATTATGAGTTTTTATTACATTTTTCTTATTACATTATGAGCCCTTATTACATTATGAGCCGTTATTACATTATGAGTTGCTACAGGGCTCTAGGGCAGTCCCCAGTTAAAATATGATTATTTTGGGGGTCGCGGCCTGAAAAGGTTGACAACCACTGTCTTATGATACCTCCTCACCTAATTATTCAATTTCACAGTCTACAAAGTTTAACCTTTTTTCAATGTTTTGTCAGCCAAACGATTTAACCTTTAGCAATAATAAAACTAAATGTTGAATTTAGTCTTGGAAATTGTATTGTATTATTTTTTCTCTCTCTCTCGATTACTCACCCCATGGAGACTTTTTGTCTTGCATTCCTAAGCCAATAATTAGCGGTGGTTTTCTATGGAGACGCAAAGGAAACTCTTTGTGTCTCCATAGGAAACCACTGCTGGTCATCAAATTATTGGCTTAGGAATGTGACAAAAAATAGAATATCCATGAATTCTCCATTGGGTGACTAATGGATAGGAAAAAGTCATTTTGGGGGTGAACTATCCCTTTAATTGGCCTATTTTGTTTTATTCTCCAAACATGTCCCATTTTGAATATATGAATAAGGTGATTTTTTTCAAAAGTAGCAGATCCACATGCGACGCGTATCGAGCTCGTAGATCTGCTACTTTTGAATTTGAATCCTGAAAATAACATGTGACTTTGGACATATGAGGTTTCCACCCGACAGAGTCAATAATATGTTGTGAAGGGTTGATTGCAGGACTGATGCGACGCTACATGCAATCACTGCCTTAATAAGCGGACAGGACATAATACAGCTATTTTTCTCTGGTGGCAGGCCAGAGAAAAACGACAATTTCCTGTTTATTAAAGGTGTGTGTGAGGAGCCGAGTCATGATGAAATCACAACTAATTGCCTGTCAGCCTAATGGTAATGGAGACGAGATGGGTCCCTAGAAACCAGTTAAGTAAGAGTGTGTGTGTGTGTGTGTGTGTGTGTGTGTGTGTGTGTGCGCTTGTGTGTGTGTGTGTGCGTGTGCGTGTGCGTGTGCGTGTCTGCTATCCACTCTTTTGTACATCCGTATTGACCATTAAATTGTAACACTTATTTATTTAGTTTAGTAGTTATTTAGTTTATAATGTCCAGTTAAACGGCACAGTGAGTGTCGGACTTCGTGTTCTTTCCTGTGAATGTAGCCAAGTTTCATAGCATTCTGCCCATAGATATAAAAAGCTAGATACCTCATTCGACGCTGCAGTTCCGGGACTCTGGGACTTGTCACGCCAGTGCCCTCAGATCCTATAGACCTTTTTCCAGAGCGCTGCCTTGTCGCTGTGCGAAGCGGTGCAGCTTGGCACCGTAGTTATGGTTGCCGCTCTGAGAAATGCGTGAGAGTGGAACGTAGCACGATTCAGGCAAGTCCCGTAAAAAAACACGCTGTGATTGGCCAGAGCCACTTTGAGTGACGCTTCACCCCTAAACATTATTTACTATTGTCCCTATCGGGATGTAACTCGAACGGCGCCGAGTCGGCTCAAGTGGACTTCGCAATGCTCGACACAGCGACTTACTCGCTTCAGCTCGCTCACGGTGTCTCACGTTGCTCAAGTCCGCTTGGGACGGCGCACCTCCGTCGCTATTTGGTCAATAACTATCCTTGTTTTCTCAAATAAGTAATGGCGGTGTCCATGTTTTCTCAGTCTTGCATTCAGTCAATGAGAACGCAGGGAGGATGGCGCTTGCCAGAATGCCACTATTACGCCTGAGAAATCAGCACGCACCCTGGATTACGAAAAGACCCACCCCCACCTTCCTCTGATTGGCCTACCAAACTTCTGTTTCTGTGACGCTCACAGAATCTTGCTCTCTGCCAAAATGTCGCCCGCGATACGGACACCCTGGAGCCGGAGGAGGCGCTACCTTTCTATGTCTATGATTCTGCCCATTTGATTATTCGGGATGTCTTTTGGTCTTTCGCGGTGCTAGAAGAAAGACTATGGATGCAAAAAAATCTGATCCTCCTGGGAGCATGGCAACATACTTGAGTGCCTGTGCCGAGCGATGCGATGTCCGCTTCAGCCAAATCGGTAGTTGCATTATTACCGATGTAGGCTGACATGCAACCCCCAAACTCACCTGTACAGTATATTGCATGGTTATATTATACTATAACATAACTCTCTTTGAAAGTGTTTTAGCACCCGCTGGCAGCTGTATACAACTGTGTTATTCCAAAGCACCAAAGTTAAAGCATTGTCTCTCTCCGCTGATTAATGTATCGCTGCCTTAACCTTGCATCCTTTGCCCGAGCTTCCCGTCATGTAAAATCATACATCACCAGCACTTAATGAAAGCACTCAGCGTGTGGATGTGGAAGCCCTCACCCCGGCTTTAACCCTGACATCCACTCTGGGCAGAAACACCTATTTGATATTCCTCGCCACGGATGAAACATATCGTCACTGTTAGGGAGGAAAACCTTGTATGTCCCAACATGTGTTCCAATGGATCCATTTATCACAAGCTCTCGTTAATACTTTTCATTGGTTAGACCAGTGGTTTTCAACCTTTTTCATATCAAGGTCCATTATTTATTATTTATTATTCATCCATCCATCCATCTTCAACCGCTTATCAGGAATTGGGTCGCGGGGGTAACAGTTCCAACTGAGATTTCCAGAGTTTCCTATCCTGAGCAACTTCTCTACTCCCTCCGGGAGAGGTATTCCCAGGCCAGTGTGGAGATATAATCCTTCCATCTGGTCTTTATTATTTGGACCGCCATTTGATGAGATTTAGCCTCTCAGACCCAAGAATTATATCATTTTGTTATCGTTGGATACGATTTTGTCCAAAATTCCATGCTGTATTGATGTGGTGCCATAGGAGAAATAACAGTCAAATGTTAATCAAAATAAGAATTCCGAAATTCTCTAATTGTGTAGACTTCTTGTAAATGAAGTAATGATGATTTTTCTTTTTTTTTTACAACAACTTTACTCTTGAGAGAGTAATATGAAACTTTCAAAAGTTAAAGATCTATAAGGGCCCATTTGGTTACTCTCCATCATTTAGCTGGGGACCACCTGGAACCCCCTCAAGGACCACTGGTGGTCCCTGGACCACTGGTTGAGAACCACTGTGTTAGACAGACAGACTTAACCATTTTGACTTTCACTTCTATTTTTGAAATAGCAAAAAATTGCTTATCTACAAGCTCACAATGTGTTGCATCACAACCGAGCCTCTGTGATACTCTTCTACGAAAAAGAAGGGCATTCTGCTGCAGGGGAAGGCTTGGGTGCTAAATATGGAGATACAAGGTTTCTGCTGGACTAGCGGTGATATGTCCTGTGTTGCTGGAAGAGCCCGCCGTTGCTCTCCAGTTTGATTTGAGTGTGCTTCTACAACCTTTATGCAAAGCACATTGATGAGGAGAGCACTTATCATCTAGTAGTTTACGTTGTCATACATCAGGGTTCCATGTTAACAGTTAATGTATGCATAATTAATCATGCCATGTCTTTATGCTCGCCTATTAGCAGGGGGAGATATTAATCCCCCCACCCACTCCCCACAAGCGCTTCACTCTCAATAGCGGCTTGGTAAGTTCACACGTGCCAAACTTTACCGCAATTTCTAAACAAAATATGATTAAAGGTTTCTTTATAGTTGAGTCATGCTTTAGCCCAGTGTTTCTCACATTTTCAAGGTCTCCCCTTAACTCTGACAGTGTACAAATGGAACCAAATGAACCTGTTAGGGTTCCATTTGCACACTGTCAGAGTAACAGACTTCTAAGGGTCAATTTAGACCCCCCTAAAATAACCGGGAATTAACTTTGAGAACCACTGCTTTAGCCTAAAGAGGACTTCCAGTCTTAAAGTTTTCCTAGTCGAGTCTTGTCCATGGATGAAATTCACCATTGGGTGCAGATTAGTGTTATGTTTTGCATCAGCGGAGGAAATGCTGGGGGTTTGGGGGTGTGGGGGTGTCGGCTACATGCTCCTGCTGCTACTCACAGAAACAGGCCTTTTGTTATGCTGATTACCTTGGTTCTTTGTCCAACGCAACCGAGGGGGAGACGTGTGGGTGGGTGGGTAGTGGGGTATTCAGCGGGAGAAGGAGAGGAGGGGAGGGAGGAAGGGAGGGGAGGGAGGGAGAGAAAGAGAGGATGAATGAAAGAAAGAGAGCAGTGATATTGAGTGGGGAGGAGGAGAGCCATAATGAAGAGCATAGTAGAGTGGGATGAGAGACGGATGGAGAGAGAGAGAGAGAGAGAGAGATGAAGGAGGAGGATAGGTGTCTCTCTCTCCTCCGACCAGCCCCCCAGTCTTGACGTCACAGTCGGATAAAGACAAAACAAGCCAGCGTCAGCTGAGCGCCTCACTCGTGCTGAACGCACTCACTCACACACACATTCCCCAATCATCACGGCTGCCCTCACTCATACCTCGACCACAGTGTGTGCAGTAGGTGAGCACGGGGTCCACTTTATCAAACTCCAACAACAATAGACTCTAAACCAGTGTTGAGATCCAGAGGTGCTCCGTCTTGCCTTGTCTGCCACGGCTGAACTGTCTGATGCCTTGCTCTATCTAAAGCTGGACCGGGGGGAGGAGGAGGAGGGGACGTGGGGGAGACTGTAGCTGGAGCCGACAGAATCCAACTGAGAGAGAGAGAGAGGGGGGAAAGGAGCGTTCACCCCGGCTCCCATTCTCATCATCCCCGGGCAGCAGATGTGACAGCCTGGAGAAGAGGCGGGGAGAGAAACTCAACCCCCCCGACATCCATCTGGGAGAACAATACCCAGCCTCCAGTCGGAAGGGGACAGCTTTTGTCTCTCGTCTCTCCCAGTGCTTCCAGCAGAAGAGCGCTGACACGCTGACCCACTGGTGCGAGAGAGACAGAGAGAGAGAGAGAGAGAGAGAGAGAAGAACCTGCCGTGGCTGCTATTGGGAGCAGAGGCTCTGTTTGCGTTCAGTACTTGGACAGCTCCTGAGTGAGACCTCATCCCTGCTCTTTTATGTGCACATAGACTATAATTGAACATACTGTACTTTGTGAGAAAATCGGCTTTTGGAGACCCGGGACTGGGAGACCACCTGATGATGCAGACCCCTTGTTCCCTCCAGCCGAGCCCCTGCGGACCCTCTCCCTCCCTGGGGGAGGAGGGGGGCAACGCAGGCAGCCCCCAGCAGCTGGAGGAGAAGCAGCTCTTCGAGAGGTTCTGGAAGGGGACCTTCAAAGCCGTGGCCACCCCGCGACCCGGGAGTGTCATCATAGCCAGCATCACCGCCCGCCGGAGGGTGACAGAGTAAGTGCTTTTTTTCTGTGATGATACCTGTGTGTGGTGCGTTTGGAGCGAGATGCCAACAAGTGCTCAGTGTTCCTGAAATGTATTTGGCTATTGTAGCTGTTCCAGTAAGTACTGTTAAAGATTTAAAACAAATATAATTTGGGGGCTTTTATGCCTTTAATGATGGACATTACTGACATGAAATGGGGAGAGAGCTGGGGAGTGACATGCAGCAAAGGTCGTCAGGAATGGGATTTGAACTCACAACACACTGTCAGGCTGGCATTGCATTCTAGGGTGCCTGGACCATCATGCCAATAAGTACCAACTTAAGTCCAATATGAAGAATATCAGAACATGTTTAGAAAAACATTTCATAATCCTTTTTTTAGTGTTGAGAATGTTTTGGATGCCAGGGTGTGGTTAAAGTCTCTCTAGACACAACAGCAGACCCCAACCGGCCCCAACAACAACACAATTACAAGTGGTTAAGATGTCACTTTACTGACAGAAAATGTGCTTCTTGCTTTTCCATTCAATCACCCACGCGACAGCAGTGAGACAATGAAACGTGTCTATATGTTCTGTCAGTGTCTAAGCATGCGGAGAGGCACGCTCCACACACAACCCAACGCGGGGCCAACGGAAAGAGCATGCTCAAGAAGTTATCTTAAAGGTCACATAGAGAGGAACCACCCTTTTCATATCATTATTATTTTGCATTTGAGCCACTGACCACAATTTGATGAGATTTAGCCTCTGATATTTTGTGATCGATAAAGATTTTGTCCACAATTCCATTATGTGGTACCGTACCAATAGGAGAGGTGACAGGCAAAATGTAGATTAAAATAAGAATTCTTTAATTGTATTGATGGTTAATAAAAGAATCATTACACTTTTGAGTGCATAAAATGAAACCAAATGACCTGTAAGGGTCCATTTAGTTTCATTTTACACTCAAGAGTTAAAGATCTATAAAGGTCCACAGTCCAATGTTTGGTTACTCTCCATCATTTAGCTGGGGACCACCTGGAACCCCCCTCCCCAAGGACCACTGGTTGAGAACCACTGCCGTATACGGTATAAGCAGGCTCTCAATTCGGGAATGAAAACCATGCTTTTTCCACCATGTGAAAACCTGGTAAAGCGAGGTTGGTCTTGAGCGAACACTATACAGTACCTCCAGCGTCATCGTGCCACAGTCTCTGTGAGAGGGGATATGGTGTCATTTAGGCCTGTGACGATTCACTTACCTCCCAATTCGATTCGATTATGATTCATAGGGTGACGATTCTATTATATCACGATTATTGCGTTTTCCTGCGATTTGCGATTCGAATCAGGATTATTGCGATTTCCCCCCAAAAATTACATCTTTTTTATATTGAAACATTTTAAAACAATTCTAAACGATATAAAACATTAAAAGTTGAATCATATACTTCAAATCAATGCAGCCAAATAAAGTCAGTCAATCATTCTGACATTTATTTCAGCCAAAGTGCCAGTGGTACAACAGCAACATGTTCCTGGTCAAGATGCCAGAAAACACAGAACACAACAGTCATAAAAAAATCGCTGTGCTGCAGGCCTACAGCACTGTGCTAGCTTTAGCCATAACATGACATCCTCATGACCTAAAACTGTTCCCTTAGGACCTGTACTTACTCTGACTGAAAGTGGATATATATATATTTTTTAATAAAGAAATTAAATCGGGAAAATCGATTCTGAACTTTGAAAATCAATTAATTGAATCGCCAGCATTAACATCACGATAATATAGTAAATCGATACACGTCATTATATGCACCAACCGGCTGCTGCCTTGGGAGGGAATGAGCAGGCGAGCTCTCTGAGCGTCCTCGTCTTATACGTCTTATACTCGGCAGGTACCACCTAAACCTAACCTTAACCCTAACCTCAGTAAAACTAACGCTGGTGAAATGCTAACCTGCCGATGCTGGTGAATGCTAACTTGGTAAAATGCCAACCTGCGTCCTCCCGTGAGGACGCGTCTTCAAGACGAGTACGCTCGGAGAGCTCGCCCTTTATACTTGCTGATGAGTGCTCGGATATACAGCCTTACGAGGATCATCCTCTCTCGGGCCTTATCCATCTTCCCTTATTATGTTTTCTTGCCATCTAGCCTGCTGTCTGCATGATAAACCATGACACCATACCGGCTGTGACAACTTTATCCTTTTGAGCGGTGGTCACAACGCTCCTATACGTGGCCGTGTGTGTGGGTCTGTCTGTCTGTCTGTCTGCGTGCGTGTCTGTCTGTCTGTCTGTCTGTCTGTAGCCTGCAGTAACCTTTTCTGACCACACATGTTAAGGGAGGGGCGCTGTTGTTCAGGCCAGGCCAGACCAGGCACACACACACACACACATGCACACACACACACACACACACACACACACACACACACACACACACACACACACACACACACACACACACACACACACACACACACAGGGGGGAAGGGGGGGGGGGGGGACCACCACTCAGTTCACACGGGTGTGATTTTTTTACCATGCGTCAGACAGTATCAGCCTGGTGCATCCCTTCGTCAAACACTCCTGATCCATGCGTTCCTGTCCTACCCACTGTATAGTATAGCAAAAAGGCTGACAGAATGTTGGCTTACACATTTAAAACCACTTCAATTGCTGTTGACTGGGGTCCCCCAGGGCTCTGCACTTGGTCTGCTACTTTTTGAGTGGTGCAAACCGCTCCTACGTTTCACTTTGTGTGTATTAACCAAAAGAATGAACTCATAAAGTAACTGACCTCACGGACAGAACGGTCCATACAAGGAGATATGCACGTGTGTCGTGTTTGCACCGCTCACTTCGCGACATTATAATTCTTTTGCCTCTATACCAAAATATTTGAGAGACCGCTATTTTCGCAGAATATTTACTCCAGAATAGGGAATGCTAGCGTTTATGTGGTTAAATATGATGAAAACAGACAAGCGTGCACGCACACGCACATTCGCACACTCAGTAGCAGTGTGATGTAGTATGCTTGGCTGACCTTTGAATGCTTTTGACACCCGCCATCAACTCTCCCTCATGTGAAATTAGCAACGTTAATGAGAATTAGAACGGCCCATTTGATCCGGCACCGGCACGGTCTGGGGAAAGACACACTGAACCAGATAATGTATCTTTAATGGCTTCTATCAACACCACGGCCGTAAATGGGTCAGTTAAGGGGGATTTTATGAGCGTGAGGGAATGGGAGCACCTTTTTGCTCATATGAAATGTGAACACGTGCTGTACTTTTGTAGGGATGCGTGATTAAGCAGTCGTCATATCGCTTTCCGCAATATCGTCCCTTAAACATATCGTTATCGAACTGATTTCAAAATATCAGTTTTAGCTGAGGTTTTATATAATCTTATAATAATTTATGTTTAAATGTAAAGCTAAAAGCCTTTTTTGATGAAGTCTGCAGTGTTCAATCAGTGTTTTCTGAGGAAGCTTTTTAAAGGGGTCAATAAATAAATATAATAATACTACATTTAAGTTGTTTGAACCAATGTATGCTGTGTAACAGCAGTAAGGTACTGTAAACCCTATTCTGGACACTTGTATTACAATATTGGTCGATTTGACAATGCAATTAATTGCTTATGGGATATCAGCCAAATTGTGGTGCATCCCTGGTGTTTAGCTGTCTCTTTGGCTTTCATGGCTACCGCATGGAAGCGAAAGCTCTCCTGAGCAGCTTGTGTCTCCGCGGGATTCTCCTGGCTAACATAGACAATGATGATGGTGGTGGTGGTGGTGGTGGTGATGATGATGATGATGATGAGGGCCGCCGTCGTGGCACCAAAGTGGGGGTGGGAGGGTGTCATGCATCACGTCTCTTCCTCAAAAGAGCAAGCAGACACATGACGCCGCTAATTCACCCAGCCAGGCACGTCGTCTGCGGGAGGAAGTGATAACGATCTCCGTACCTGCCGTCTCCCCATCCCTAAATACACACACATACACACACACACACGCGCACACACACACACACGCACGCACGCACGCACGCACGCACGCACGGCACGCACGCACGCACGCACGCACGCACGCACGCACACACACACACACACACACACACACACACACACACACACACACACACACACACACACACACACACACACACACACACACACACACACACACACAGCTCCCCCTGCACAGTAAAAAGTGTTCATTTATCCATTTGTATAGAGCGTACAGATGGAACTCCATTTGGTTCCATTTGTGCGCTCTGAGTTAAATGAACTCTTAGAATCTCTCTGTGTACTTTTGCCAGGGGAGTGGAGGGGAGGAGACAGAAGGGCAGGGAGGGGGGGCTTGATGACATGGACTGTATATAATAAGCAGCAATGGTAAATGGTGCATTTATCCAAGGTGCTTTACATAGATTGTTGTGCACTGATGGAGGAGGAAACCATGCAAGACCCAACCTGCTCTCCGGGAGCAACTAGGGGTTCAAAGTCTTGCTCAAGGACTCTTCGACACTAACTCTAGGGGAGCCCGGGATTGAACACTCTTTCTCTCTCTCTCTCTCTCTCTCTCTCTCACTCTCTCCATCCCTCCCCGTGGATAAACCAAGGGTACAACAAACAGAGAGATTGCCCGTTAAGTCAGAATTGTTTTCTACTTTTTGTTTTTTCTTGAATAACTCAAGAAAACTCCTGGGCCTGAGAAAGACATGAGGATGTAAAGCCTGTCACTGTCTGTCTCCTCCCCGTTTTTCGAGAGAGAGAGAGAGAGAGAGAGAGAGAGAGAGAGAGAGAGAGAGAGAGAGAGAGAGAGAGAGAGAGAGAGAGAGAGAGAGAGAGAGAGAGAGAGAGAGAGAGAGAGAGAGAGAGAGGTAGAGAGGGCGGGGGGATTCGAGGTGGGGGGGGGGGGGGTGTGGTCAAGTTTGCTGGCTCTGCAGCTGGGCGGGCCTCGCTGTAAGCCATTACACCCCCGCAAGCTGTTTTGTCCATGGGGCACTCCACATTAAAGTAGCAGGCTGTGTGTGTGTGTGTGTGTGTGTGTGTGTGTGTGTGTGTGTGTGTGTGTGTGTGTGTGTGTGTGTGTGTGTGTGTGTGTGTGTGTGTGTGTGTGTGTGTGTGTGTGTGTGTGTGTGTGTGTGTGTGTGTGTGTGGCTGAATGCCCAAATGTCCCTATAAGTATAGTTATATATATACTATCATTTAGTTGTGAACTTGTAAGTCGGCAATTTCCGGCATTAATGGTTAAAAAATGGCAAAGGAATTTGTAATAATAGCATTTATGAAATCTTGATGTCCTCCCAAATATAGTGACGTGTGCGTGCGTGCGTGCACACGTGCCTGCGTGCGTGCGTCTGTCTGCAGCCTGCCATGTGTGTTATCTGTAGTGGGGACGTGGTCCTGCAGTTGAATTGATGTTGTGTTGTGTGTCACTTAATTGTATTTGTTTGGCTGGGGTGCTGAGCTGGGGTCTGGTCCAACTCACTGCCAGATGGCAGACTGAGGAGCAGGGAGGCTGCTGGACACGGGACACAAGTGTGTGTGTGTGTGTGTGTGTGTGTGTGTGTGTGATGGTGGGGGGGGTCAAGCCTCTTACCGCAGCAGATGCTGGTTTAACGAGGGTGGAGAGGGAAGGGGTTGGAAGGGGGGCTTGTAACCGGACAACGCCAGGGGGAATACACAGGAGTCATTGTAGGAACCCGCCCACCCGCACGCATTAGGGTTCCAGTTAGACATAGATTTGGGTACGGGAGTCGCACACCGAAAGTAGACGATCTACAAGCAGAATTGTACAGCAGTTTTTTAAACTAACGCAAAGTTGTTTTCTAAACCAGTGGTTTTAAAAATGCGTCCCAGGGACCCCTCCAGATCTGATCCTTGAGGGGGTTCCATACTTTAATTTCATTTAATGATAAAATTGTCTTGAAACTCTTAGGATACAAAAAGATACAAGAGTCACTATTCACTGCACCCGGTACAATTATATGGTGGATTCATTTATTTAAACCAATTCAAATTGGTTGAGATGAATGAAAGTAATGTGATGGGGGTCTGAGACTTGAAGAAGTTTGAACGTCTATAAGTGGACCCCTGTAGATTCCATCTGTACACGTTCAGAGTTAGATCAACACTTAAATCATGCATGCACGCGGGGCGTCCGCTGGCCTGGTGGTCAAGGCGCATACCACATACTAGGCTATGATGCCTGCTGGTGTCGCCGGTTCGATTCCCGATCCGGACGACCTTTGCCACATGTCATTCCCCATCTCTCTCCCCATTTCCTGTCAGCCTACTGTCCTATCAAATAAAGGCATAAAAGGCCCAAAAAACAAAAATCTTTAAATCATGCATGCACGCACATACTTCCGAACACACACTCACGCATGCTAGTGCGTGTGCGCGCGCACAAACACACACACACACACACACACACACACACACACACACACTGACAGGACATGCACGCACTGTTTTGAGGTGGGATCTGTACATCTGTTGTGGATGTTGAACCTAGCAATAAGGATTAACCCATTAAGACCCGAGGCCCATTCTACAAATGCCTTCTAAATCCGTGGTTCTCAACCTGTGGATCGGGACCCCAATTTATTTTGGGGGGGCCCCCCGATGATTAACTTAATGTGCAACGTAGCTTTCTCACTCAACTGTAAACAAACCAACATAAAGTTTAAGTATAGAGGTTATGTGCACATTGCTAAAGAGACAATTTAAGGACTTTTTAATACCTCTAAAATGATAAATTAAACATTGGCCAAATTGTCAAATATTAGAGGCAGAAATTGTGAAAATAGCTGATCGCGTTGCGAGGTGTTGTGAGCATGTAGATCTGCTATTTTCACAATAGAACCATGTTATACAAAATGTAATCCTCAACTCTTAGTGCTCCTTAGGGTGTTAAAATATGATTATTTTGGGGGCCATGGCCAGAAAAGGTTGAGAACCACTGTTCTAAATCAGTAGTTCTCAGTATTTTTTCTTTTTCCTTTTTCAAAAATAGCTGATGTACAAGCTTATATCTGTTATCTTTGAATAGGCAACACAAAAAACTAAATGACACAGATGCTTTCCCGGTTTTAATGGGTTTTAAAATACTCTGATGCCTGCAGTCTGTAATTTAAGACATTCTAAAGAAAGGTGCTAAACGATATAGCTTGTGTGCTCATTATTATTCTGATTAACAGTAGTTCTGCTGGATGGAGCCAAACTCCCAATTTTCATTCGGGAATGATGCAACACCCTGTGTCCCCTCTGTATCTGTCTGTCCATGTCCCTTTCATGCCCAAATATGGAGATCCCTGATGTCATCAGTATGCCCACCTGCCCATATATGGGCATAGCGTTTGGACCGGCGCTTCTGGACAACTGGATCTCCACGTGTGACTAGAAACAGTATACATGGGACTATCGGTCAGATTGGTGGTTCTGGACAACCGCCTATCTGACAGATTTGATACGGCGCACCGCCATGCAACTACAGACGCACACGCACACAGACACATTGTGCATTTATAGTAAGATCCTGATATGACTTTATGAGAGGAATCAGACATCCGCCACCTGAAAGGAAAAAGATGACACCTTACGGTATACAGTGCATTTACACAACGATTGATGCCACCAGAATTACAAGAATGTATAATAAGTGCTTTGCTAAAAGGAGGACAGTTTACAGGATCCCCTGCATGCATTTTGTAGATATTGTGGAGACGGATGAGGGCCGTGGTGTTGGTGGCAGACTTGTCTCTCCCGCTTCAGGGAAATGACTCAGACTGTCGCTGCTATCAGCCCCTCTGGGCAGCCATGCAGCGTACTGCTGTGCCAGACTGCCATCTTTGACACACACACACACACACACACACACACACACACACACACACACACACACACGCACACGCACTCACACACACACACACACACACACACACAGAGCTACGATTTAAAAACAGGACCCAAGGACAGGAATGAGTAGGCAGGAATTGTGGGGTAAAACAAGTCGTCGCTGTCGGTCAGAAGACCTTTTATCTCCGTATTTCATCTTTTTATGATTTGTCATCAAATGAATGCCATACTTGATCACCGTAGAAGAGTGTCACACAAAAGGAGAAATAGCGTGCTGGACGTAAATGGGGTCTTTTTGGTAAAAAAAAAAACAATTACAATTTAAGAGTCGTTGAGCCTGTCTTGTGGTTTTATAAATGTCTTTTTTTTTAGATTTGTTTTGGGCTTTTATGCCTTTATTTATAGGACGGTAGACTGACAGGAAATGGGAGGAGAGACGGGGATTGACACGAGGCAAAGGTCGTCCGGATCAGGAATCGAACCGGCGACGCCGCCAGGCAGCCATGCCTTTGTGGCAATTGCCTAAGTGGTATGTGCATGGACCAGTAGGCCAGCAGGCGCCCCCAGGTTTTATAAATGTCTTAACCAATGGAAAGTATAGACAAGAGCTTGTGATAAATACCTTCCCTGAAATGTAACAGTTTTGGACATAACAAGGTTTCTGCCCCACGGTGATGAAGTTGACTTTCACAACATGAATACAGGAACAGGGCACACAGAGGCGTTATTTCAGAAAGAAATGTGTTACCATTTAAGCCCCATGTCTAAAATAGCGGAAATAGTTTTCTACAACTCTCAACACATCGCTTGGCGACATGTTGAGAGCTTGTAGATCAACTATTTTCGCAAATTTGTTTTTGGGGTAAAAGAAAATGTTCCTCTATAATGACATTCCCAAAATTGGGATACCTTGTTGAAAGTGGTCTATAAATTAATGGTTGCATATAACACGTATTTAAATAATAACATGTGACACATGTACTGTAGATGGACGGGCAGTTGGGGACAATATGCCCCTGAAGACACACAGGTACAGACAGGTTTCACCAGCAAGACTGATAAGAGAGGGACCATCTAACAAGTAGGATAACACACACTGACATTAGAATGACATTATAATCAGCCAGCGGTGGTGTAAAGTAACTAAGTACATTTCATCAAGTAGCCTACGGTACTTAAATACAGTTTGGAGTTACTTTTGCTGGGAGACCATATGGTTGCCCTTTTTAAACACGGATCACTTGAGTCTTAACATTTTATGTCCCAAATTTACATTCAGAGCTACAGTAGTTAGAATTGTGGTCTCAGGAATTGCAGCATGGTGAAGCACTTGGTTTCCACTTGCATAATAATGATTATAATAACTTCCCGTCTGTCTCTTTTTCCATCTTCCTTCCTCTCGCTTTTGTGAAGTCTCACATTCAAGTAAAGCATCTCATGCACTCTCAGTCTAAACCTAGCATATCTATTCACATGCAGAACTGAAGGAGTCCGGAATGCCAAAAGATTATAATGTCTGACAGAAATATTTTGCATCACTGATGAGCTCATGGAATAAGATTCATATAGTTCATTTAATAATAGAGAATAATTTAAATTTGTTTAATGTTACACTTTCCCCCCAAGGTCAAAGTCAGTATACTTAGTTTTTAATGTATTTAAAAATAAAATACAGTGACACAGTGTCCTGTCTTTCTCTTGGCATTTGAAGCCATTACGCTTACCAAAGTGAACAGACAAGGAGGCCCAAGTGACATTTCTGTCTGTAATAGAGAGCAGAGCCTTGAGGTAAAAATAAAATAAACGCCATAATAAAATGATGTAAATAACACAAAGGCAGACTGGCATTTTCTATGCCTTAAACAGGTCAGCAATGGAAGAATAAAAGAGGGAAAAGAATTGATTCCAGTGCTATTTTTCCATCAACCCAATAGTTGCGAGCATAAAATGCATGATAATGTGGTTGCTGTTAAACAATGTGAAAATGCACCAGCTAGAAAACTAGTTTTAATAATTCAAACTTCATGAATGTTCCTATCCATTTGAAATACTGTACAGTGGCTACTCAGGCTTTTTGTCCAGTACTATATTCTAGTACACTACTGTGGCTCTCAAAGTGGGGTCCAGGGACCCTCAGCGTTCCTCGAGGGGTAGTAGTCTTTTTGAGTCATAAAACTACAACGTTGAGTCATTCCTCGCGGTGAAGAGCTTTCCACCGCGAGTCCCGACACATCTCTCTGTTTTTACTTTCAGACAGATAGGCTCTTCACCCCGTTCACTGATTGTTCGATCTAGACCAGTCAGTCACAGTGTTAGGACCTCACCGTGACTGACTATGATGGCCTTCACTTATTTTCTGACTTGAGGTGGAAAGCTTTCCACCTAAAATTTGCAGTGGATAGCTCTTCACCCTGGACTCTGATAGAGGCTTTACAAGTCTGTAATTCTGAGAGTGAACAAATGGAACCAATTTCGTTCTATTTTGTACGCTTTCAGAGGTATGGGGTTCCTTGCAATTAAGAAAAAAACTACTGAGAACAACAGCTCTATAGAATCAGTTTAAATGGATAATATTGTGTATGTTTGACGGAAAAGGACTTGTATTATGCTCTATGTTGCCTACACAAAGTAAAAGAGCAAAAGCTTGACATAATATCCACGTTCATAACTACTATGGGTAAACAAACATGATACAGAAGTCCTATCCTGTTCCAGATAGGACTGAACTCCTTTGGGCGGTCGACTAGAGGAGCAAAGCACTCAAACAATGCTGTCTGTAGCAGAGGTCAGGAAAAGGACTGTCCGTTCGTTCGCCTTACATTACATCTCCACCGTCTCTGAAGAATGTAGGGTATGCAAGGTTTTATGGAAATAGATGTACTGTTCTCTCTCTGTGTGTGTGTGTGCGTGTGCGTGCGTGCGTGCGTGCGTGCGTGCGCGGCTTGCTCTGCACCTCAGCATTTTCTTAAGTTGTACAAGTGTGTGTGTGCATGTTTGGAAGACAGTCAGAGAGTGAGAATGAGAGAGAAAGGCGAGTCAAGGTTGACTTTTAATGCAGAACTGCTGGTAATCAATATGGATTATGTAAACATTATGGAGTGGTGAGAGATGCACTGTATGATATTATAGACAGACCGCAAGACAGATTGAGTGTTGCATATATTGATAGACAGGCAGGCAGACAGACAGACAGATTGTGATAGATAGATAGATAGATAGATAGATAGATAGATAGATAGATTGACAGACAGACAGACAGACAGACAGACAGACAGACAGACAGACAGACAGACAGACAGACAGACAGACAGACAGACAGACAGACAGACAGACAGACAGACAGACAGACAGACAGACAGACAGACAGACAGACAGACAAATTGAGTGATAGATCAATAAATAGACACAGACAGACAGACAGACAGACAGACAGACAGACAGACAGACAGACAGACAGACAGACAGATGAGAGAGAACATTAACAAAGATGGGAAAGCTACAGCTATACGTCTGTCCACTCCGGGAATGCACATCAGAGCTCTCCCGAAGTTGACGTCTTACCTAACATCATTATTCTGCTGCTCAGTTTTATCAATGTCTTAATTAATGCAGCTCCGCATTTAATAATGTAGCAATAACGTAGCCTCGCAGTAGCTACAGTAGTAAGCACACCGCTGAATAAAGTCATGAGATAGGATGACAGACGAGAGAGAAGGAAACACTATACTTCTTTGTCCTTTTACTGAGAGCACGTGAAACGGATGGCAGTAAATCTTACAGACAGTAAAAGATGACCTATTCCTTTGAGCGATTCATTATGAAGCCTAAGTCGTGGTCCTCCGCCGTGCTCTGGTGCCGCGTGGCCCGCCACGTGTTGTGACGCTTGTAGGTCAGCTATTTTGGCTGCGCGGCACCACCACAGGACAGAGTGTTTAGATCAGGCTCAAGAGTGTGGTTCTGGGGACTGGGGAGAGGGGACGGCTCGGTCATTACTTCCTATTAAAACTTCACAAACCTCGGGTGTCTCCACACTCGCTAGCTCTCCTCATCATCATCATCATCATCATCATCACTAATTAGGCCTAGCATAAACTTTCAACTTTGAAGCAGAGTTATTTGTGCTGGCTGTAAAAACGAAACTCATTGATGACAACACACAAGTGCCTTCCTTTCCCCAAGTTTAAAATTAGGAATCCATGAAAGGTTTATCATTCTGCTTTTTATTCCAAGCCCAATTTCCAAAATGGGTGATGCCAGGGCTAGAATGAAGGTGGTTAATTAAGAAAATGTTGACGTTCACATTCAGTAGAATTAATATAACGTGTTATGATGTTTCTTTCCTTCTGGCTGCACCGTTTGGGCAATTCTGGGCCAATGTTTCAAATAACAATTTGGCTGATGCTGATGTTTTTTTGTTTTTTTAGTTTAGTTTATCTGTTACTCATTCCCCATCTTGTGCCAGGGAAAACAAATACATATTTCAGCCCTTCCTTCATCACACTATCTTTTAATGAGCACAAATTCAATCATATAGATGAATGAAACAACAGATAAAACACGGCCACTGGCCTGAGTGAATGTCATGTTACGTGTATAGAGAGACGTCATCTGTCATCTTACAGATACACTGATGGCAGTCAACAAGGCGAGCATCAGCATATTGATGTATGGTGTATATCGGAGCACCACTACTCCCTTCCATCACAACTTTTTTTCCCTCCCTTTGTAATGACTGTGGTGCTCAGGGGCGTCATTTGGGACTTCAGGGGATGGCAATCAGTTATTTTATGCATATTGTTCCCAACTGCTTTGACAGATTAGTCTGATTTCATCGCAATCGATGCCTGTCTATCTACCTGTGACACATTCTAATTTAGATTTAGCCTTTTATTTTTTTAATGCAACAATTAATTTACTTGTAAGACGCCTCAGGGCGACATGCGACCTCGATGTCGCGCCAATTCTTGGCCATCTGGCCAGTGATGTATGTCGGACCAGTTACCCATATATGGAGACCCCTGGTACCCATATATCGAGATCCATGTACTATATGGTACATCCCTTTTATGCCCATACATGGAGATCCCTGTCTGAACCAACCAGCCACACAGATAGGTGGGCATTCCCATATGAAGTCCTGTTAGATATGGGCTTAATATTGATGCTGCTTAATCCCAAACACACGGGAACGCACGTCAATAAATAAAAAACTTGTTTGCATAGCTTTGTCACACTAAACGTGTGAAGCCATATGTCGTCGTAGGGATGCGTGTTACTTTGTACTGATCTTCCCTTTCTCTGAAAGCCACACATATATAATCAGGCATGCAGAATCCCAGAGCTTTCTTTCACTTGTACAAAAAAAAAGAAGAAGAAAAAAACCAATGGAAATGATACAGTACCGCGGGACAGGTCTCGAGTGAGTGGCGGGGTGAAAAAGTGTCATAATCGTAATAAGATCAGCGGTGCTTTGGGGGGAAAGAGAGCTGGTTATTGCCACAGCCAGCTGGAACGTGCCACGAGGAAGCACAATCACTCATAATGACAGTGAGTTGATATCCTTCTCAATCTGAAATTGCACAGAGACCCGGGGCTCATCAAATATGCATACGCACTAAAACTGGAATATTGGACAATCTGTAAAAAAAAAGAAAAATGCCACATAAATTGTGGAAGTCAGATTTGTTTATTTCATAAACCCCCCCCTCCCCCTGTGGCAGAATCGGATCTGGAGTCATGAAGGCTGGAAGAATGATATTTAGGTACTGTACATACAGGATAGTATTATGAAGAATGATAACTGTACAGGCAGTGGTGTAAAGTAACTAAGTACAGTATTTCCAATGTCCAATACTTTTACTTCTACTCCACTACATCTCAGATCCAAATATGGTACTTTTACTCCAGTACATACCTGTATATTTGAAAACTTTGCAGATATAAATTGTAATATTACAAAACATACATAAACTTACGTACTCAAGTACATTTTGAATTGCAGACTTTTACTTTTACTTAGTATTTCTATATTGCAGTACTGATACTTTTACTTAAGTAAATCATTTTAGTACTTTTTACACCACTGGGTACAGGGTAGTATCATGAAGAATGATATTCAGATTATCTGAATATCATTCTTCATGATACTACTTTAGGCATGATGATGATACTACATGTATCTGAATCAGATACATGTACTATCATGCCTAACGTATCCTGTGAAAGTCGGTGATGTAGTCCTACAAGTTCACATGGACGTGTACAGTACATCAGCTACTTTCAGTGCATATAACCGTCGTACGACGAAGTATAAATCATTAGGCTTCAGTCAGACGATCATATTGTCTGTCAGCCGCGCCGCCTATACCAGGTTTCTTGTTTTTGCCGCACACTCTACTTTCTTTGTTACGGGACCCTAAAGTGGTTTGCAACGCTCCGTTATTAAAATGATAACTTTATCAAAGTCAACTCATCACTTGAAATTAAATCATTTCAAGGCTGGCTGGCTGGCTCTCCCAAGTAACGCAGCCTCCTCCTTCATTTTTCATTTTCGTCCCTTGCTCATCCTCAACATCACTGTTTAAAAGACCATTTCTGCCATTCGCTTGAAATTGCCACCCTTTGCAAAACTGATGCAGGGCGCAAACTATCGCTGTCTATCGGCGTCCCGAAACACGATCGGAAAACAAAATAGGTATTTAGTACCAAAGCACTCAAATCTTTCCAAATTTGTCAAAATCTAAAATAATAAAATAGGGCTTACTTGGTTATGTTTCATATTAATGATCCAAATCTGCAAAGTAGAGTAACTAATTAAAGACGTAAAATAATTGTTGTAGACTAAAAACTAAGTACAATAATTTGCCTCTGAGATGTAGTGAAGTTTAAAATACTGAAAATTTGAATTAATCAAGTAAAAACATACCTCCACATTGCACTTAAATGTGTACAATAGTTGAGTAAATGCACTTCATTACTTTTCACTACTGATTATAGGGAAGTCATCAGGGTTTGTGGAAGAAGCCTCTTATTCCCATTGTGTTCTTTTGCTGGGTTTCCTTCGCCAATTATTCTGTTTCTTTTTTTCTTCTTCCTACTGCCTTATCCCTTGGCAATCAATGAGAGGGAAATTAAGTTCACATTTCACACAGAACACTATAGCACCCCATACGACGTTGTGTGTATTAAGTATTTATATGCTCAGAATAACTAGGCCTTGTCTAATTCCCTGAGCCTCCTGTTCGCTCACTGCTTACTTTGTTAGCTTAAATAGGCTTCAGACCTCATTGTGTCATTGATCTGGTTGCCAGCATTGAGTGAACGTCCATAATGAGACTCAATTGTTTCATTCCAGTATGGCCATGTATACTGTACAAAGTGCTAGACATTAAGACATTAAAACCGGGAAAGCTTGTAGATCTGCTGCGTTCTGAGGTTCTGAGGCGTGCTCATTGTACATTAGGTTACTGTACATCACCTAAACAAAATGTTCAGGTTTAGCCAATATCCGATGCTGTAATGGCTGTAATATACAGTGTGTACGATATATATTTTATTGTACATAAACAGATGTTCGAATGTATTCAATAAGTCTTTCCTCCAGGCAGATTTCTCACTTTAATACTTTAGTGCATGCTAAGCTTTAGAAAATGGTCGGCATTAACGTGGTGAACATGAGAGCCGTAGTCATTGGGCTAAAATGCCAGAACACCCTACAGGGGTCTATACTAGATCCCCTCCTTTTTTCCCCTCCACACAAATTCGGTTCACTGAAACAATTAGGCAATCAGCTTGTCGATTGGCAACATTTTTTTTTTTTTTTTTTTTTTGACAAATACTTGATCCAGTAGCTTAGCTGAGTAAGGGATGGTTGTGCTGACTGCAGAAAGGCTCAACCTCCGTGGGTGATAGTTCCTGGTGGGAATGTTATTCTCACTGGCATTCCAGTAGCCGTCAGATCCAGCTGAGAACCGATTAGGACAAATAGAGCTGACAGGTTTGTCGCCGTTTCTCCCGCCGAGGGAGCCGTACGGGGAAGTGGAGTGTAGCGATCTGCTGTTCAACTGACACATCATGTTGGGTTTCTGAGGGGAAATTCAATTATTATAACGATAAGTCAGGTCTTTCAGGCTGCCAACATGTGGATTGGTTTTGATTTCTGATATAGAATTGAGACTTTTAAAGCCAATACTAGGCTACTCCTGTCCTGCCACCTATTCCAACATTGTGTAGTATGGCCCTCATAGACTACTACTGTATGCCATTTTGCATTTGGCTGAATTATATTAGGCTCAATATATTGTCACTGTCGGGCAGAAACCTCGTATCTCCAAGTTTCAAAATTGTATGTTTTTTTTCTCGCAAAGTAAAGCCCTGCTTCATGACTAGAGACTGACACAAAATTAGTGGCATATCTACAAGCAGATCTACAAGCACACAACGCCTCGCGGTGCGAGGCGTTTTGTGCTTGTAGATCGGCTATTTTCACTAGTTTAAATCATTTTTGAAATTATAAATACAAAATGAACGGTTTCCACCCGACAACGACGACATGCAGTATGAAATTAGGCGTACCGCCAAGAACAAGTTAGAATGTTGGCTTATGAAGAGATGAATAGATACTGTTTGAATTTGACCACTTATTACATTTATCTGGCAAGCATCTATTGGCTTATCTGGGGATATTCTTTTGAATTATAAGAACCATAATTAATGTCTCTTGCATAAGAGCTCATTTCAAAGGCTTACCATCACTTTTGATGGGAGTTGGGGCGACTTTGTAACGTGTCGATGAAAGAATTGGATATCGTGCTCTCGCTCTAGATTCATTTGGAAAACATGAAAGACTCACAGATAGTCCCATAATTAAACCGTTATTTTTGGGGCATTCAATTTAAATGAGGACTCGGCAGTGTCCTTGTAGAAGAAATAGAATTGCTTTGTCTCAGCACTCTCTTCCACACTGAAGTCAGTTTAAGGAAATCAAGTCGCAGTAAAACAGCAGATCTGACTACAACGGGAAGCTCAGAATTAATGATTCGCCTTTGATCCGCAAAGGCGCGATGTGCAAAGAGCCTTTGTCCCTGTCTAAATGAGTCCCAAGTTCTCTGGCAGGCTGTTAAATTATTAAAACTGCTCTGGAAGTTGTTGGGCTGTTAGATCTTTTCCCTTTCCTGTACTTTTACCGCACAAACCATTATGAAATAATGAAGTATAATACCTGTAAAAGAACAGTGAAATAGACCTGTACGCAGTGTTAGGTTTGACAAGAAATTCTGATTAAGTTTTGGTCATAGTCTTTTGAATAGAATTTAATTTGGTTTTAGACAAATTATAGTCGTCTCAAAAGTTTAAGTTTTAGTCTAGTTTTAGTCAACTAAATATAAGATTTTAGTCAACTAAATCTACAGTTGATTTGGTAGGAAAATAAATATTTTGATGCCTGATTTTACACTTGTTTGCATGCTGAAAATAGCTGATCTACAATAGCTGAGCTTGTAGATTTGTGCAACAAAACATAAAATGAGTTTTAGTTCTACTGGATCTCTTCTCTGTTGACAAAATTGTCAGTATATTTAGTTTTCATCAGTGAAAAAAGGTAGTCGACGAACATAAGTCATGGTTTTAGTTGACGAAATCAACACTGCCTGTATGTTCCACAACTGTGATGATGCTCATAGGTGAGTAATCTGAGGATATGTATATCTGTCTTGTTTAATGGATTTCAAACAATAACCTACAGTACGTTAGGTATATTTCTGTATTTCAGAGCTGACGGCTACAGTACGCACAACACAGCTTATTACTCTGTGATGAACTATGGGCCAACAGCTACAAATTGATCACAAATTGCCCTCATTGAGTTTCATGTATCCAGTCATAATGTAGCAGCATTTGGCCATTCAAGCGCTGATTCACGTAAACAAACATACTCTGGCTGGTGGCATAAATAATCCTTCTTTTAATGGCGACAGGGCACTTTTAGTGTACTGAAAATCAAAGCCACAGTCACCGAGAAATATAGTCAATTTTCTATCTGTTTATACCTGAGCCCTTGATGTTTGCCACCTTCACTCTCCTGAGATAATTTGTCTTTGAAATTCAAGATCACGCACATGAATCGCAAGAGCACCAGGGGTCTTACAGGTCTGTAACTCTGAGAGTGTACAGATGGAACCAAATGGACCCTCCATTTGTGCACTCTCAGAGTTAAATTAACTAGAAGATGTTACAGTGGTGGGTTCACAAAATGTCAGACTAGACATCTTAGACTGGCCTTCCAATTACTCTGACTGAAGGGCACCGAAGATCAGACAAGCTGATCGACATGTCTCTTTCAGTGTGTGTGTGTGTGTGTGTGTGTGTGTGTGTGTGTGTGTGTGTGTGTGTGTGTGTGTGTGTGTGTGTGTGTGTCGTGTGTCGTGTGTTGTGTGTGTCGTGTAGCGTAGAGGCCACCCTCTCAGTGTTCGGTAAGAGGGAAACGCTGTATTCATTCCTTTACATCGTCCTCCAGCGTGCCTCTCTCCATCCTCCGTTGCCCTTAACACCACCACATGCTGTTGAGGATACAGTATAGGCGTTCGAGAGCCAGGGAATATTAGCAGCTAATATGTGGGGTGGGAGAAGCAGGTGTAATCTCAACCGCCCCACAACCTCCCGTGTGTGGGAATATCTCCCCCCCCCCCCCCCAATACAGCAAATGTACGCACCGTTTACCGGATGACTGGCAGTCACTATAAGCACAAGGTTGGAATGAGAGTTCAGATAACTAAACGCCATGCTGTGGGCCCTGTCAGAATGGAGACGTCTTAGTTCAGAGTTTACCATCGTAGCTCATCATCGTTGACCCCCTGTTTCCTAGATATTCGCCTCGCCTATCGGCTCTCATCGAAGCCTCTGCCTCAGTGACATTGTAGGCAGCTTATCAGTGCTTTCCTTTGATGTCGTAACGACATTGTGACTGTGTGTATTTGTTTTTGCATCTCAGGTTACTATATATGGTGAATATACCGTTGCATATACTATCGTTCATCATTGTCGATGTTCTTCGTTCGACTCCTACTCTTGGTGTTGCTATACTCTTGCTGTATCTCACAGTACTTCTGCTATACTCTGTATCTGTACTTTAACCGCTGTGCTGCCTCTAGCAACTGAAGTTCCCCCGTGGGATCAACATTAAGGTCTATCAGTCTATCGTGCAGTTCACAATCTGATTCTCTCAAAAGTGCCACAGGGGCTCTTTCTCTCTCTCTCTCTCTCTCTCTCTCTCTCTCTCTCTCTCTCTCTCTCTCTCTCTCATATCTGCCAATCCTGCAGCATCACAGTCAGCGAAAAAGAGAATTCATAGTGGGGTGTATGTTATTAACAAGTCAAGTTTTCATCATCCGTGCTTATTCCCTCTGATCCCCTCTCGGGGAAACATGCTCGTGTATAAGATCAACTGCGCTGTGAGTGAGTTTACAAGTCAAACCACACACACACACACTGCATAGCACCGCGGGTGGTGGGTCTGGAGTTCAGCCTGTGGGTGGTTCGCTGTGAAGGATGCTGGCAAATGTGTGTGAGGCTTCCAACGGGTTATGCATGCACGGTAAAATCCTCAGTGTTTGTTTAACTCTTGTAAGTGTACCAAATGGACCCGTACAGGTCCATGTGGTTACATTTGAACACTCTCAGTGGTTACATTAAAGCAGAGGATATTACTGTGTGCCTTATATACGCTTTGGCAGGATTATGGTTGAATGTATCTTAATCTCCTATACACGTTCTGTGGTCTACGGAGGAGGAATGCAATTTTTTGTCTCTGAGATTGCAGTGCTTTTTTTTCCTTCCTCTTTCAAAGAGCCACTCAAAATACCGTTGGAATTACAGTATGTTAATGTGCTGTAAGTCGCTTCTTGTCAATGGATCCTGTCTATCTCTCTCTCTCTGCTGAACCAAGCTGCAGAACTACTCAAGCCAAAATGGAGAGGTGTTATTACCCTGAACATTAGTCGTAGTTTTAACACCACTCCATGTCCTCAAATCAATGCACCTCTCTCTTCTCACTCGCAGTAATATATATTATTCATCAATAACAGATCATTCTGTCTAGTATCTAGAGCTAGGGGGTCTTCAACAGGGAGTCTGGGACCCCTTGGGGGTACTCAGAGTTACTACAGAGGGAGCCCAAATCTTTGTGATAGGACTTTCTTTTTTCTTTTTCTTTTTTTTTTTTACATTTACCACTGGCACTAAACCCTAGCATCCTTATTCTGAGCAGAATTTTAGACAATTGCAGATCTACAAGCATGTAGATCTGCCATTTTCCGCAAAGAGGTTTGGTGCAGAGGGTAAAAAAGAGCAGATCAAGTACAGAGTGAATGATCAAGTTACTAAGTATTGACGGTTAAAGGTCTGAAAATACACATTAACGTGAATCCAACATACACTGATGTCAGTGTTGTCACAACGTCTATGAAGTGATCTGTGAAATCCCTGAAAAACGTTTAATCTGCAATTCTGCATACAATAATTATGTAGTGGGGGTCCCTGCTTCATCTATCTCCCGGCTAGGGGGTCCATGGCCTGAATAACGTTGATGACCCCTGTTCTAGAGTCTATTACACTTTTAATGTAAATGGAACCTTCTTGCACCCCCACACTACCACGTGTAGCCCGACTGCACTGCATAGTGAATCCATTAAAATGTCACCTTTGGCTTGGGTTATAAGGTTTAAGGTTTATGTCTAAGAAGACTTTAATGAAGCCAGGCATCTCTGGCCACGTGGTTCAACTGCTGCCTTTCTATTAGATGTCACTTTCCATTCAGCACGTTAAGCTGAAACTTCAATACAGACCTCAGCTGTTACTTGTCAGTCTTGCACTTAATACTGGACTTTAGATCTTGCCTTGCAGTTAAATATAATGCACTGGAATAAAATGATGTGTTAAATATTTCAAACGTATTATATAGCTACTGTACACACACACACACACACACACACACACACACACATTTGAATCCTGAAAAGTAACCGTTTTGGACATATGAGGATTCCACCCGACGGAGAGGATTTGCTGAAGGCCATTTCTGCCGTGCCAGGCAGCAGCAGCAGCAGCATCACTGATAGATGGCTTAGAGATTGGACGACGTGACGATTGGTTGCTGACAGCAGTCGTTACAAATCACAAGCCCATTTAGGGACGGAACTGTGATTCCATATTTTTCCAAGAGAGAACGAAAGTGGCAGCATATTTGCCACTTTCTCAACAACCGCTGTCCCCACTTAATTGAGAGGACATTGTCAGATGGCTCAAATTTAATCACCCAATTAGAACAAGAACATCCACTAGCAGCTGTAGCATGAAGAACTTTTGTTTCCTCCGTTCCATTATATTTATCTTTTCTTCTTTTTTTGAAGCGGTGAAAACCGCTTCCAAGGTATAGCTTTGTCTGTCCCGTACATGTCCCGTGCATAGCTTTGTATAGCTTTGTCTGTCCCGTACATGTCCCGTGCATGTCCAGTCCAGAACGAAGAATTGAGGATTGGTCTCAAGCTTCACATGACAATTTGGCCCTCCAGACAAAATCATTCATTCATTCAGAACTAGAACTAAACTAAAGCACATAGAAAGTATAGATCTAGAACACAGAATGTATAGATCTAGAACACATAGAATACAAATTCACCACTTCACTTCGAACCGAGGTTCGATTTGTACCCCCAGCATATTGTTGCTGTCAGGTGGAAACCTCATTTCTTCATATTTCAACATTACATTTTTGAGCGGTGCTCCTGGAAGGATCTAAGCTTTGTCCGGGTCCCAAAAGATGTTCGGGCCCCAAAAAATGTCTGGGGCTCTGACATCTTAGCACAAGTGGCTCCAAGTTTGTTGTACGCCCAGGGTCACATTGGCCAAGCTTACTGCGGTATAGCCGACCTATGAGCTCACAACGAGTAACGCCGCGATGCGTCGTGAGCTCATTATAGATCTGCTACTGTATCTTTGAGCGGTGCAAACCGCTCCTATTCACCATGACTTCAGCAAGAACTAATCAAAAGCTGTTCTGATCATGATGTCATGTGTTAAAGACTCAGAGGTGGTGCCATAGTTTTGTACTTTTTCTGTTTTTCATGTGTCTAGGAGGTTGAAAGTACTTCATTAGACCCCCTTATGTGTTTTTGCCAGACCCATGAAATGGGTAGGCCTACATAAGCAAATGTCTGTCCGGGTTTTCTATATAAAGGGTATATATGATGATGACATGATGATGACATGCCTACAAAAGGCATGATGTCATAAATGATGATGACAGACAGGGGGTCTGGCACAACCAGGTTGACCTGGTCTAGTTTTTTGAGAAATGATGTATTCTCTTAGTATTTGTTTGTTTTCTCTTGGAGGCTGCCACCTTGTGGTGAAAAGTGTCAGTTAAAAAACATAGATACTAAGTGTGTCACAGTATCAACTCCTCCCCCTATTTACCATTCACCACTGTGGGGTGTGGCTATATCAGCTGGGTCACCACCCACCATGCCATCCATGCATACTTAATGAACTGGGGGTATGGCCACATAAAAACCCAATTCTAACTCTTTCTGTATACTTTTTTGGAAAAAATCTTCCTCCTAGTATAATCATAATACCTGATAATCATGTTTTATAGGGGGGGAAATCATGGCACCACCTCTTTAAGCAAACAGAACAGACCAATTGAACGCCGGTTTGACCAGAACGCCATGGACACAGGTTCGCCAGTTTCACAGCGCGTTTAACAAAAACAATTGCACCGTTCACGGCCTTTGATTGGTCCGTGCTATGTTGACATCATGGACAGTATGGCCTTTGATAGACTGTTAAAACTCATATGAGCTGAATATTACCTTTGATCTGAGATAGTAACCACACTTGCACAGATTGTGGTTATTGTCACAGATTATTGTCCCATATCGCGGACACTTGAAAAAAATAGAAGCTTCTTCTTGTCTATGGTCTATAATAAAAAATGTACAGCATACAAAACCTTATATCTGATCAGGCCTCTAGTCTGACATCATACACGTCATATTGATAAAAACACATCATATCAACACTGATTTGCACTGGCTCCCTTGCAGGAGTTAGTTTGCACCACTCACTTCGCACCGGTGCGATCTTTTTTCTATTGAATTATTTATTCATTTTTTGTAAAAGTGGTTCAGTGTGTCTGTGGCTTACACTCTAAGAAAGGATTCTGTGACCGAGTAAATAGCACTATTAGAAAAAGTTATATTTACTCAATAAAATCACTGAATATCATGTATGTGATTGTTTGAGTAGGTCACACCAAACACAATGAGTAAAAATCCAACTGTTCTTTTTTAGTTAGATGTACATATATTATTTGAGTTAATTTCATGAGAATAAATTAGTATTTGACCAACTGATTTTATTCATGAATTATACTCAATTTGTTTTGGTAATTTTCCTTCATAATATTTGAGTATGGAGTACTTATATGGATCAATTTAAAAAGACCCTTAATTATTATTCATTCCAACTTAATAATCTTTCATCTCTCACAACAACTTAAACAATTGAGTAGATATGACTAAGATTCAAAATTGTACACAAGGGTTCATGGGAAAGTTCTACTGGAACATTCTGTCAACAAACAGCAGCAGCACACATCTTCTTCAACAAGAAACCTGGAGAGTGTTTGCAAATATTGGTAAGTAGATTTACTGTATCTTTGTGCATATAGGCTACACAAATGTATTGGGTATAACTTATGTTCTTTACAAAGGTTTGCAGCTAGTTAAGGTTACAGTGAGAGGAATGTGCAAGGCTGCAAGCCCTCTAGTCATTGTGACTTTTTGCATTTATTACAAGCTATGCACAGCTGCATACAATGGTGTGTACAATGAAGATAAAATGCACAGGTATAGGCCTACATTATTATCTACATGTCTTCTTTTTTACTCTCTTCCCCTCATCTCTGTCTTCCAGGTTAGTGCAAAGTTCAGGATGATCACCACACTGAATCTTGAGCCAAAATGTATGGCAATGTTGGACTTCTATACCCCCAAACTACTGTCCATGTTCCAGTCCAAGAAGGGCAGTTTGGGCACAAATGAGTATTGTACTTCAGGTATGAAACTTTCATTTACTCTAACTGCTTTAATTATATTTCACCTGGCTAATGACAATAATTACTATATTAATTTATGCTAAACTCATCTTTATCCCCTGCAACTCTCTCTCTCCTGATTATTCATTTCTAAATGTATGTCTTAATAGCTACTAAGGACAGTCTCCCAGCTTCCGTTGCTAAAACTGGGTTGTGGAAACAATTGTATTGCCAAAGTTTATGTTAGTTATGAAAGTGCAGTCATACTTTTTCTTTATTTTTCAAATAATTATTTTTCTATTCTGCAGAGAGGAATCCCCAATCAACGAACACGAGAGGTCATCATCCGATGTCTCATCGACCATCTGGAAGAAGATCAAGGACTTTCAAGTTAGTAAAATAAATGTTTTGACGTTTTAATGTCATCGTGGATGAGACCATCACATGCAAAGGAACAGCATGATGTCCAGAGAATGAGGTTGTGACATTGGCTGAATGGCTGTTGCATCCGTTGCATGTCTGGTCCAACTGATTCAAGATTATGCCCAGGGCTGCATGTGTGGAGACAGCTAGGATTGCTCAATGTGTGTCTGTGTGTCTTGTAACATTTAGCCTGAAAGTGAGCTCTAAACAATTATCTTCACAATGTGTGCAGGAAGGAAGCTGCTGGTGCACCTGTCAGAGTAGAAGAGAAGTTGACAGAGGAGGTGATGATGAAGATGAAGACCTACCTGCTGCAGAACCAAGAGGACTCAATGAATGAACCTACTGATGTAGGTATTGTGATTAAGGGCATCACTGCCCTCAACAATCTTGGGGGTCTGCTGCTATCTGTTGGGACTGTTCTATGCCTTTAATCTGAGATACCCCAAGAACCTCAGATATGGTCTTGAGATGTTCTAAAAAGTACTAGTTGAGTTGGATCCTGGACACCTTTCAGCCAAAGTTCAGAGACTGAAAAAATGTCTGCTTGCCGACTACTGTTCAGCAAGATGCTCTCAGAAAGTGGGTATAACCTATACTGAAAGTGGATTTATTGTCAAAACAGCATTTTTGCAATGGTATTTGTTGCTGATAGTAATTAGTTAATGTAAAGTGTTTGTTTCTGGTGCATTCGAGTCATAATGCTAACAGGTCAGTTTAGCATATAGACATTACACGTGTGCATAGTCAATATGTTTAAATGTTGAGCTACTGTAAATGCTTATTTATTATTTCATATTCCAAGTTGTGATTTTCTTTCATGCCAAATGGCCTCTGACTGTCTTTAATGTATTTTGTGGTTATGACTTACTGTTCATTTGATGGGCTCATTGTTCTTATGGTGCATAATGTTTGACAGACTGCTTACTTACAGTATGCACAGTTCAATTAGAGGTACTTATATACAGTATTGTGAACACACACTGCTCTTTAGTAAACATAATTTTAAAAGTGTCAGGGATAACCCTTTCCTGATCATTATCTTTAAACATATTGTTTTTGCAGGCATTGTTGCATGTCATTTACATACTAAAGTATGTTGAATGTTCATACTTGATGTGGTGTTACACTGGTCAAAATTAGTTGATTAAAAACATAATTATCTGCATAATTATTTCATGTGTATTCATTTGACATCATGTACTCCTGTAGTAAAAGGTAAAGTAAATGAAAGGGGTAAATGGTACTATATGAATTAAATCAATAAAAGTAAATGAATAAAGTAAATGTGACATATTTGTTTTGTTAAATCATACTCTAATATTCAATTAGATCTACTTAATATGTCAATGTATTTACTTGTAGTCTTGTGTGGCATTGACTGAATAATTTAATTATATCTACTCAATTTCTTTAGGTCATTGTACTCAATTTTAGTTGTTAATAAGTACGTAAAAGTTTTGGTTACTTTTACTCAAATTAATTGAGTATCATCTACCTGATTTCATAACAGTAATATTTACTCAATATTTTTGAGTGTAAAAATGTTTCACCAATAAAATTGAGTAGAGCCTAGTTTTTGTTTTTAGAGTGTAGAACCAAAGACAAGTGCTAGCAAGAGCCTGTGACTAGATTATATACCGTAGCTTCATTGGTGCCATTGGAACCCCGTTTCTTTTCTTTTTTTTTCTGAAAATACAAGGTTTCCACTCCACCGCCATATTGAGGCTAATTTAAAGTGTGCTTTGACAGAGCATCAGCGCTGTGCATTAAGGACCTTCAGCGCTTACCGTACAACTTCTCCTCTCCCTGCCTCCAATTATACACGCCAACAGCTTTCCTTGGAAGCTCCTCTGTGGGAATACAGCCCTCAGTCCTCCTAGCAGTGTGTCTGTGCACCACACACCTGTCCAGAGTTCCAGACTACTAACACAGATCTGGATGGGGGAACAGATTGGGGACCCCCGCCCCCTCCCCCCACCCCACATCTCCCCATCGCCTCTCCACAGTAATGAGCTGCTACACTTTCCACACTAATTTGTGTCAGTAAACATAGCAGGCAGGCTTTGCACCCAGCCATGACAAGGAGAATGTAACTCAATGGGCCAGTAGACACCTTGGTGGAGGGGGGAGAGAGAGAGAGAGAGAGAGGAGAATCTTGACAAGATCTGGATATACAAGGGTAATTAAGCTGGCATTGCATGCAAGCGTATTTGGGAGTGGGGAGACCAAATATGTTCCATAATTCCGAGCTCATTCTCGCGTTTTTTTCCCCTTCCTTTTTCTTTCTTACAGCCTTCCTTCAGCATCTCTCATTACTTAATTCAGTGGTTCTCAAAATGTTCCATTATATCAAGGACCCCCATATTTTGGCCGCGGACCCCCAACTGTAAAGATTTTGTGCAGAAATCTCCAGAACAGAAGATTTATGTTTCTTATTTTTCCTTTCTTCTCTTTTTTTAATCTAAATTATTCCAAAAATGTCACGCCACTTTGAGGACCACTGGCTTGATTTATATAGGCTGTTGTTGCGCGGCAAACATAGCCGATCTACAAGCTTGCAATGTGAATCCGCTGTACGACAGTAGCCTTGTATAGATCATGCTTTTATGGCTGCTTTTGCTAATGCAAAACAGCCCCGTGAATTATTTACAAAGCCCATTTTATGACCATGAAACAAACTTCACAGGATTCCCATCACTCATAAAATAATAACGTGAATAATAAAGTATAAGCACACATCTCACAGAAAACAGTGGATTGATGGACACACGAGTGGTGGGCAATCTGGCACAGACGGTACTAAGACTTATAAATGAGAAGTAACATCTGGACTGAATGTTTTTTTTTTATTCTGCAAGAGTACAAGTGTCTATAAAAACTGAAGGATCGGAATGAAATCTGAATAAATTGACGCTCACCATGACTGACTACGGTACAATGGTCAGAGCATAAAAGATCAACCCAGCCCTGTGGTTAGAAGTGTTTGCTACTATTATTTTAATGTATTATTATTACGCAGCTTGGTTGGAATGCTTGATTCTGATTGTTCGGTCAAGGCATTCTGCGGTCCATTCTCGACAGCAGACCTCTTGTTTACGTTGTTTTCATGAACACAATATCTGGGGAATAATGCTTTCTGGGAATTTGACAACTTGGACTCGAGGATGAACTTTTTTTTCATCCCTTCGAGATACAAGATCTCTTTTACTGCCCTGTGTTTAATCTTATGAGAATATTGATCAAAGGTCAAGGTCACTGTCTGTAACCTCATAAACTCAGGAACATCTTGAGGAAATCCGTCACAAATAAAACATCAATTTGGACTGAAGGATGAACTCATGAGAAGTAGGTGGTCAAAGGTCAATGTCACGGTGACCTCAAAGTCTTCATTCTTTACATGATTATACATTATGACTCTGGACAGACACAGTCAGGTGTAACTTGCGACTGGCAGGCAGGGTTTGTTAAGTGGGTTCAAATTGGGCTTTGGTATGATATTGAAATAAACATTACTTCCCTATACTACAATGCGACACACTATGCATTACATCACCATTTCCTGGCACACACATATTTCCTCATCACCTATGTTATAGTTTGAGCACTCCCTGCTACAGTATGTCGTTATGCCCATCCTGCAGTTTGCAGCTATAGGAAACAAACCTGCATGAACAGGTGAGTCTACCTGTGTGATCTCTGCCTCCAGCAGGGCACCTGGGCTATATCTGTCCCTGAGGAAGCTGCCGTCATGTCCCCGGCTCCCCGCCATGTCCCCGCACTCCCTCCCCGCCACCTGCCAGGTGTGTGGCTCACGGGCAGATGGAGGCACAGTTCTCTCGCCCGGGCCCTTGCCAGCAGCTTGCCACTTTCTTCACGTGTTTGTGTCAAACCTGCAGGGCTTGTGCATCGTGTGTGTGTGTGTGTGTGTGTGTGTGTGGCGGAAAGTAACTAAGTACATTTACTCAAGTACTGTACTTAAGTAAAATGTTGAGGTATTTTAACTTTACTTGAGTATTTCCAGTTCTCAAGACTTTTACTTCTACACTTCTACAGAGACAAATATTGTTCTTTTTACTCCACTACAATTATTTGAAAACTTCAGTTACTTTATAGATTTTTTTGAATGTTATTACAAAACATATATTAACTCAGAACACAATGCAATATGAGCTTGTAGACATAATGATTCTGCATAATTAGTGCTTTACATTTTGGTACTTTAAGTATATACTTTTGTACTTTTACTCAAGTACATTTTGTTTACCGGACTTTTACTTGTAACAGAGTGTTTCTGTGTGTGTGTGTGTGTGTGTGTGTGTGTGTGTGTGTGTGTGTGTGTGTGTGTGTGTGTGTGTGTGTGTGTGTGTGTGTGTGTGTGTGTGTGTGTGTGTGTGTGTGTGTGTGTGTGTGTGTGTGTGTGTGTGTGTGTGTGTGTGTGTGTGTGTGTGTGTGTGCTCCTGAATGTTCTGTCTGTGTTTGCACCTCAGCCAGAGGCTCATGGCTCTTCGAACGCGACCTACAGTAGCACTGTGCAGCTCTTCTAGCGTATCTGAATCAATATCCTAACCACCCGCTGTCTGCTTCAAAGTCAAGGCCTCCTCCCACGTCTGTTACAATAACCGCAGGCTGTCCCACACAGTACGCGTTGCATCACGCTCCTAATGTGCACCGTCCCAATTTTGCTCTTTTCTCCATTGCCTTATTTTGCTCTTTTGCCTGACTTGGCCTGCAAAGACACATAATACTCCCTGAACAGCAATAAGTGTAAAATCCGAGATATGCTTCCACTACAGAAAGCAGTCCCATGTGGTTTCTGTGTGTACATAACATGCAGAGAGGTTCGGCTGGATTACTGTATGTGGGGATCACCTGAGGTGAAATGTAATGTACTTGCTTCCTTTAAAACAGCCCAGAAAATTCACCTTTCACTAGGCCAAAGGAGGAGGTACAGTAGTTATCACTTCTCCCTTAGACCCTCCCTACTTTATGACCCCCCCCCCCCTTTTTTCCTCTCTACTCTGTACATGCGTTTTATACTTGTGATGATATTGAGGGCTGTATTAAGTACCAGCACTTATGCCTTAACTTAAAGGCCTCTCCATACTGTCTCCGACCACCAAACCTTTCGTCAGAGAGTTCCGACTTTCTGACATGCAGCTTTCGGAACTCTAATTTGGGGTAATGCTTTTCAAAAGATGCGAGTGAAGTCATTTTGTAGTTGAACCAGACCTATCCGACGAAAGGTTTGGTGGTCGGAGACAGTATGGACAGGCCTTTAAGTTAAGTCAATCAAAATGGAGCCCTGAATGTTTTGCCGTGCTACTAAATATGTTGATGAATTAAATACCTCGAATGGAAACAAGACCACAAGGACTTTTTTGGTGTAATCCTTTTAGACTAAATGTTTTGACTGTACTCGTGCTGTACATTTCGGTCTAATATAATATTCAATCAATCAATCAAACAGGCTTTTGAGGACCAGGCACCTAAGCTTTGGAATTTGAGGATCAAAGGCTAGCAGTATGCAGAGTCAGTCATATCTTTTAAATAACTTTTATAGTGTGTTTTAGTGTGTTTTTAGTCTTTTCATCACCATGTGTTTTAGCTTGTTTATTGATGTTTGATGTATTTTTACTTCACTGTTTTATCTTCTTTTATCTGTAAGCACATTTATTGTTTAGAAATTTTTAAAGACCATGTGAAAATGTGCCAGTAAAAATACGCTACTACAGAGACACATGAAAATGAGTGTGATGACAGAGAACAAATCAAGCGACTGGCTATGCCTCCTTCCCATGCTCCTTCCCTCCACCCACTTCTCTCTCTGCTGATAGATTTCATTAGATTTTTATGAGACAGAAACGCCTCACCAGCGTAGCCTCCGAACGACAAATGGGTCAGCCAATGGCTCAAAATATCAGATCTAAAGAATCAGTAATACATTATATTGGATAGATATACACCTGTTTGTATTAGCCAAGCACAGTCCCCCCCTCCTTCCTTCTATCTCCACCGGGTTGTAGATCAGCAATTCTTTCGTCGACTTCCCCCCCCTGGAATAGGAACAACGTGGTTCATTTGGTTAAAAATAGGCTATAGGCCAGGCTATAGCTAAAGTGGACTTTCATAGTGAAAGACAAACACCAGCTTTGATTCATCTTAATGCAACAACAACGACGTTGCACAAGATGGCTCCGCACGCATTGTCCCCGGAGGCCTTTCTAAAGCTGTTTGTCATGGCTGGAGGTGACCCGGGTCCTTGTTGGTACACATAATTATCATTTCCCTTCGGGGGAAGAAGTGATCAATGAGAGAGTGACCTTCCTCCACCTCCCCGCGCGCTCCTCCAAGACGGCTAATAAATTGGCTCATCTCACCTCCCCTACCGTCGATGTTATTTAGTGGGCCATCATAGGGAGTCCATTACCTTTTTTATGGAAAGGAGGTTCATTCAATTTGCTGGTGGTGACCCAATGAGATGCTTGTGTGTGTGGGTGCAAGGTGGGGGAGCTCAAGGGCAAGTGAATTATTCCATTATCATTAATGTGTTGGAAGGTAAAGGTGCCGTGGCCCCCCGGAGGGATTGACTTAGGTGTGTAACCTCTGTTCCTCCAGTGGAAGCGATGACTTCAAATACAAGAAGTGACAAATAGCCAAGTCACTGCAGTCAAATCTGCCTGGCTTGATTTTGAGAATTCATTCAACTTTTATATTAAATATTATTATTTCATTCTTGTATGAGACATGTGTTTTTATGGTGTGCGTCTAACACAATCATTTTGTGTGTGGGCCCGGGCCTGTCCTACATAGCTTGCATCACTGTCCGTCGTCACTTCCCTACGCCACTGGAGGGGTTCTCTCTCTCCCTTTGAGAACCACTGCGAGGAGCGGCAGTGGTTCAGGGGTAGAGTGGCCGCTTGGCAACCGAAAGGTTCGCGGTTCGATCCCGGGCTCCCTGAGGTGTCCTTGAGCAAGATCCTGAACCCCGAATTGCTCCCAGTTGAGCAAGTTGGTGGTGCCTTGCATGGTTTCCTTCGCCATCGGTATGTGAATGTGTTTATGAATTGAATCTATGTAAAGTGCCTTGGATAAATGCGCTATATTTACTGTACCACTGCCCTAGAAAATATACTATAACCTGCAGTACCACCCCAGGCCAGGGGGGAAGGTTGTAATACATTCTAGTGTGGGTAACCTTTGAGCTGAGTCAAAACATACACAGTGGATTGTTGTCAGAGCCGGTTCCCACTGAGCTAAAAGGACTGGTTCCTTCTAGTAATACACTTAAGAAGTCATTCTTTCTGTCCGTAACACGTCCTGCCTGTCATACAGATTCCATGTCCCTGCAGCTGCTTCTCGGTGGCATTTATGTGTGTGAGGTCACGGTGTGTTAATTAGACACATGCAGCCACATATACACGAGCATCGACTGCGCGATCCTCAACATCCTCCTTCAGACGGTAAGAAGTGCACCGAGGAAGCGTTCGTCACAAGCCGCTAATTAAACCCAGCCAGCCCTGCCTCTGATTTTGCACAAAGCTGCTAATCACCCCTAACTTGATTTAGAGGAAAGAGGCAATCGAAGCACGTAAGCTTTATTGTGTGTGAAAGAGCAGCAAAGCCGCCATTTTAAATGTTAACAATCCGGGGTGAAGGATTTACGACATAACATCCGTGTATTTTTAGCCACCGAATTAATATAGTTGCTTTTGACCTCATCAGCAGGGGTGGTTGATGGCAGTGCCAGGGTGTTGGCATTTTCACAGGGCTGTGTGGCAATCAAGAGTCGGGGGGGGGGGGGGGGGGGGGGGGGCATTCACTGTGCCCATTGTTGTTCACCAGGAGCGTGGTCTTTTAGCCTTCATGAAAATCCCTTTGTTTCCCTGTTGGAAGAGAAACCTGGGCTGTTGCTGATTAGTCACTTGGCCTTGGCTCCACACGCCTGTCACCTAGACAGTGGTGGAAAGTAATCAAGTACATTAAAGCCCTTTGCACACAGGACAGTTGCGTTTTTTTCGTTTGCTGCATGAATAAAACGCATTGGATTTGGTGTGCAATGCTGTGCAGAATCGGCGCTGCGGATCCCAAAAGGAGTCATAAAAGGAGTGATGAGTTTTTTACCGCATGCGACGTAGACGCACAAATCGAACTGGGTTCGATCGAGAAAAAAACGCACGGCCGCAGCCACTCGTCGCACGGCTAATTTGGATCCGGTGTGCATGAGGTCGTAGAGAATCATTGTTTTCTTTAAAAAAAAAAAAATTGTCCGTTTTATCTGTGCGGATAGACGCGCCTGTTTGCAAAGGGCTTTACTCAAGTACTGCAGGCAGGCTATTTGTTTTTTCAATAATGGGCCATTCATACAGGACGTTTGGTTCAGCTTGCCCTCACCACCAGCGCAAGCCTACACCCTAAAAAAACAACAATAAATATTAGGGATGCTAGAGTTCAAGTGGTTAAACAAAATTATTATGACAGTGCTACAATAGTGCTATGAATTAATTATACTCACCACAAAGAGTGTGCTGCTCTGAATCAAACCTCTAAGTCAACTAGCTGAGGCCTTTAAGCGGTGATTCAAGGGGCTATACACGCTGGATTTATTTTCCAAAAGACTTCATCACTCGGTTGGTTTGACAGCCCTCATTAGCATAGCTCTGGAGAGCCAATTTAGCTGCAGAGTCAATTCAACTAGAGATATTGGAGAAAAGTTTACATTGGGGAGAGAATGTTCTCTGAAGTTCGCGAGAACAGGCGAGCACGTCCTTCTCATTCGAGAGACTTGTAGCTCGTTGCTCTAACGAGCCGTGTTTTTCCACTGGAAACAGCGGGACATCTCATCTGCGAGACCGTCTTGAGCATCTGGTGGCGGCAGCGTCCAGGTTCAGTGGTTGAAGGTGATTGACTCTTGGTTAAAGCCCCAATGAGCTGTCATGTTGGGAGGGAGTGTTGAGGTTAGAGTTTGCTGTTCTTCTCTCTCACTGTATCGATTCCACTCCACTCCACTCCAACCTGTCCTTCACCGAGCCCCACTAATATCAACCATTTCAGCCACACTTAACCATTTCAACACATGCTCGCTTCAAGGGCAAATACCAAACCTCAGCTTGAATTCATCTACTTGTACAGAAGATTTTCAACCTAACAACATGGTGCATCACAACACATTCTTAGCTTGAAACTTTTCACCTATAATGACATGCCCAAAAAAAGGGAGTGATTACCAATTGATTAGTTTGATTAATCGTTGCACCCCTATAGCTTGGAGTTTAGCCTAAATTGGCGTCTAATTGACACCTCATTATGGCTTGGCATTTACAGAATTTCTATGAAACCCCACTTCTCAAAATTAGCTACCAAGCTACTCAAAATTGTAGTGTAATGAATTGCTTATGGGCAGATTAATTTACTCAGGCCCCCCGACTGCGTTATTTTCCTCACCCTTCAACTGTAATTGCACGGACACGATTTCCATTAAGATTGTTCCCATGTTCCGAACATTCCAGTCGCCGTGAGTGACCTTTGCTCAGAAGAGTGCATTGTGGGGTAGCTGTTCCCTGGTAAACACTTCATTGGCCCAGGGGCACAGGTCTGAGAGAATCGGCTAATTTGTTCTGTTTGGAAGTGATTGCTGCCGAATGGAGGCTGCGCTAATTTGATTGATGTGCGGTTCACCAAGTGGTGGGTTTGGTAATTACTCTTTGTGCTCACCGTGATAAGGGAATTAATCAAGCCATTATGTTGCTCCCATTTTATCATCAGGACACAATAATTAAATAAACCAACCTCACTTGTCTTCAAAGTCATTCTAGCTCATGGCGTACCAACAACTTGCCTGCCAGTGATGCTGAAAGGCTGCCTCTTATTGCTGATGGGGACTGATAGAGATTTGAACTCCAGAAACGCCACTGCTTGGTCACTTGATCAGCGTGAAATAGCAGACCCACATGCCCACAACGCCTTGCGTTGTGAGCATGTAGATCAACTATTTTCACAATTTCTGCCTCTAATATTTTGACAATTTGGCCAATGTTTAATTTGTCATTTTAGAGATATTAAAAAGGCCTTAAAATGTCACTTTAGAAATGTGTATATACCTTCTATAAACTTAAACTTTATGTTGGTTTTTTACTGTTGAGTGAGAAAACAATTTTAACATTAAGCTATACATCTGGGGACCCCCCAAACTGATTTGGGGACCCCCTGGGTGTTCCCCGACCCACAGGTTTAGAACCAGTGCCCTAATGAACAAAATGCATAGGATAATAAACCCCCTTGCTGCCAGAACTGCACTCACTTCAGATTCCACCCTCTAGCACTGTCTTTATGCTTTCTGTGACAGAATAGTTTTTACTTGACCACAAATGCCAAGAATATTAGATAGCAGGTTGTTTAGACAGATGCTAGGTTTGATGTTTACCTCTATCCTATTTTCTTTGAAGCGCTAAATTGTTTTCTTTGCCTTCTATTCATGTGACTATGTACCCTGTCATTGGTTGACTAGGGTTCGTGCCATTTACTCAGACTTTGCACTCATGCTGTAAGTCGCTCTGGATAAGGGTGTCTGCTAAATGCCACAAAGGCTGCTACAGTATGACAAAACAATCTGACAATCTTTTGAACAAAGGATTTGTCTGACGTATCGATGTTTCTCCAGCAAAACATTCAGACACGTACGCTCATAGCCCTGCCGGGCTTAAATAATTGGAGAGCAGACAAACTATTCCCATGGCACTTAAGGATAGCCTTGTGCTGTCTTTCTGTCAAAGCTTTCTTTGGTTTTGAAGTTGCCTGTTAGATTTGGAACAAACTAGCAAAGACAGTAGATAGCCTGGAGGCAATGCCACCTCCTAATAGTGTCATTAAATGTTTAATGTCCGCGTCTATCTTCCCATCGTTCAATGCAACAGAGCCAGTTTTGGCTCCCCCTAATCGATTTGCAAATCCATCCTTGCAATTCATTCTAGCAAGAAGAATGTGAGTGGAGGAAAAAATGAATTAATTCATCTACACTGTGAAATTGTCAGTGTTCATTTATTCATTTGCAACTCGGAAAGTGTACAAATGTAACCAAATGGACCGTCACAGATCCAGGTTTACAAACTCGTGTTAATTTAACGTTTAGGGTTTTTACTACTGTGTACCTACATTTTGGATTATCTGTGAAAAATTGGCCCTCGCTGAGAAGGGAAGACACAGTGGGATACTGCCCCTCCCATGAGGCGCGGGAACAAGCTTGTTTCAGTATGCACACACACACACACACACACACACACACACACACACATGCACACACACCCGCGCGCACATGGACATGGATTTCTCACTTAAGTGCGCTCCACGTGTGTGTGTCTTTGTGTAACAAAGCTTAGACTCATGTGTACAGTGGAAAATCACTAGTAGCCAGATAATAACATCATACTCAATCAATCATCAGTGATTATTTATATCAAGGACCCCCAGTTTGATATGCGTTAGACCACGGACCTGATTTTTTTTCCCCCTTTTTTTTCATCTGGGAACTCGGGTCCATTCATTATTTGGGTCCATTTATACCAGTTCAGAGTTACAGACCCATAAGGGTCCATTTGGTCCCAAAGTATCAATCATTTAGTTTGGGACCCCTTCAAGGACCCCTGGGAGTCCTCGGACGCCCACCTTGAGAGCCACATGCTTTACAGTAGGCTATAACAGCTTTTCAGTGCTGAAAGCGGCAGAGACATTACGTTATACAGTAGCTTCGTTAAGAGTCATATTCAGTTTCAATTAGGCTCCAGTTTAATTGCCACCTCATATCGTTTGGCATGGTGATTAAGTTGTTTGTAAATGGGTGGGTCTGAAACTTGGACAAACACTTTTCAGTGTGATTTCAAGTGAGGCATCTTATGGGACCACGCTGCTTGGCTCTTTTAATTGTGGTACTAGATCATCTCTCTGCCTGGTAATTACCTCCACTATCATCACTCCTATAATAATGATAATCAATTGTTCCCAGTGGCTTTGACAGGAATAATGAAAAGTGTATTAGCCTTCCTGAACCACAAGCACGGCTGGGGAGCTTTTTAAATCACCGCTGGAGACTGGGAGTGTATAGATGCAACCCTGCGTCTAAACACAACACACGTGCATCAACACACGCACACACATACAGACGAACACACTATATTGACCCATTTAGAGATTTTAAGAACGCCATCTAAATAGCAGATATACAAGTTCACAGAGCGTCACTTTGTGCCATACTGGCAAATTTGCAAAAATCTCAACAATGTTTGGAAAGTTTTGAACAATTTATGCATTTTCTTTTGACATAAATCTTACCTCTCTTCTGAGAGGCGCTGGGGGAAAAAATACATTTTCCGACGTGGGGTCCGCAGCCAAATATATCAATCATTCGGCTGACCTTCACAAAAACGAATGACACAGACGCTTTCCTGGATTGATGGATATGAGAATGTACGTATAGGGCGGCTTTCCAGGTCTTAATGGGTAAATAATACAAGCCTTTCCATCAGCTCTGTGGTCCCTGAGAGGGTGAGGGTCAGCCTACTACTATTCCTGCCTTTGTAACACAAGGTCACGTCTCTGACGCAGTGTTTTTTAGTTTACCAGCCCACTGTCTTCTTGTCCATGTCTGAGGGAAACCTTCCTCCACGTTCCACACTGAAATAGGAATTATTGATAAAGCATTTAGGTATAACACACACATTTTACGATTCAAAATGTTGGCTGTATACTTGACTCTTTTATTTGTTAAATAATAACCAGTAGTAATGTGACTCATGGCGTTCACCTGGGCACTAACTACTAGTAGTATGGTAGGTTGGATGGAGAGGAGATGAGCGTGGAAGCCGGCAATTTTCTATTGACCGCAACAAAAGCAAATATGGCAACAAAGTAACATGCGTTTGCTGGGAACTGTTGTATTTTAACCTGTTGTGGAGAATAAATGGGTTGCAGTGGACCTGAATTCGTGTGCGTTCGTGTCATAAGTGTCTCTACTCTCATGTTTTAGCTTCTCGCAACTTTTTCGAACAGCCTAGATACAGCCGCAATAAGTAGTAGTCTGTTGTGTTCCCTTGATATATTGCTGGACTCATTTTAAGCTGAATACATTTTCCCTTAAAGTCCCTATAGCTTTCTGAAATGAAACGGTTTGAATCTTTCTTGACAATCTGCCTCTGTGAGAGCAGTGTGTAATCTATTGATCATCTAGCCTGTTCTCCTGTAGGGCCAGCGCTATCGATCCTTCCATAGTACATCCTCTTGCCACTTTGTACTTTAAATGGTTTGTTAGGCTTGAGTCCTCCGTTGGATGGATCTTCCTGATCAGTTGTGAGGGTGGCACAGCAACCCCAATGTCTGAGAGCACCGCTACTCAGAAAACACACTGGATTCAACCCGAGGGCTAATTTATAACGGCCGTGTCTCTCCTGAAGTCGAACGATTTTTCAACTGAAAAACACGAGGCAATGCAGCAAGTATAAATTGGGCTTAACCACTTTGAACCATGTCATCCATGTAAACCATGTCAGCCATGTCAACCATGTCAACCATGTCATCAGTGGTGTAAAGTAACTAGTAGTGTAGCCTACTGTACTTAAGTACCATTTTGACATATTTTTACTTGCGTATTTCCAATTTTCAATACCTTACATATTGTACTTTTACCCCACTATAATTATTTGAAAATTTTAGTTACTTTTGATTTTGATTATTATTACAAAACCACTTCAGACCTACTGTATACAGTATATACTTTGGTGATTTGAAAATAGCTGATCTACAAGCTCACAACGCGTTGTGACTTGTGAGACAAAGTATTTATACATTTTACACATTTGAAAACTTTGAAATAGGAACTTCTGTATAATGAACGTGTGCTTTTACTTACGGTACTTTAAGTAGTCGTAGTCTATATTTTGATGCAATACAATACATTTGTTCTTTTAGGACACCGCTCCATGCCCATTGAAATGCATTGTCAGAATCAGTGGCGTCAGTTCAGCAAAAGCTAAGGTATGGCAACGCGCGTGCAAGACACCAGTCATGTTGCCATACCTTAGCAACAGGCATGATATGAATTTATTTTAAGTAGCCAATAAGGTATGGCAACTGCGCCTCTGGTCAGAATCTGCCCTCATTGTAATATGCTGTAGGTACAGACAAATGTAACTTAATAATTATTTTGGTCTGTTGAGACTGGAACAATTATTGAGTCCGACATAGTTGTGTCATTCACTGATTTGAAAAATGATTCAGAAATTGAGGTGCTTGGCTTGTTGGCAGCGTGCACAAGACCTAACGCTGATCCACCAAGCAGTTTAGATTTAGTTGAGATTAGCTGCCGACAGACAGACAGACAGACAGACAGACAGACAGACAGACAGACAGACAGACAGACAGACAGACAGACAGACAGACAGACAGACAGACAGACAGACAGACAGACAGACAGACAGACAGACAGACAGAGGGCTTATAATTGGGTGCAGTTATGTAGCCTAAATCAGTTTTGTTTGTTGTTTTTCTTCTAGATTTGATTTCAAATTGTTTTGGGACTCCCAAAACAATCTTGGTCAAAATACTTTTTTTTTTTCATATTTCATCACAACTGTGTTCTTACCAGGTGATTCTGCAGTATGAAATACTGAATAAACTGACATTTTCCACAGCCAGACCACCAGGCTGCGGAACAGATGCTGAGTCCTGTCGTCATGCCAGTCATTCCAAAACTGCTATCACTTTATATTCTGTTACAGTGGTGGACAGTCATGAAATACCTATTTACCCCTGTACTGTACTTAAGTACATGTTTTTTGAGTATCTGTAGGCTATACTTGAGCAATCTAGAGACCAGAATTACTGCATGTTTTTGGTGAGGGTACCCTAGGAGACACAGGGAGAACATGAAAACTCCACACAGAAAAGGCCCTTTCACCAAACCCCACCTAGGGTATGGGCACTGATGACACGGAGGAGAGAACACAGCGTCACCAGCAGGAATCAAACCCAGGACCTTCTAGCTGTGAGGCAACAGCGCTACCGAAGCGCAACCCCGACCCTTACATGAGTATTTTTGAGCGGTGGAAGCTGATCCAATATGTGACTTCGAGTGTATGTACGGTAGTCCCTATTATGTCCCTTTTCTGATTGGATAATATTCCACCTGTGACATCATGTGGGTCTATGTATCATCATCATACTGTACTTGGTGTGTTACTTGAACCCACACTGTTTCTTCAGGAACAGTATTTTCTAGTGTTTACAGGGGTGTGACTTTTTCATTTATTCATTTACTTTAATTAATCAAATATCTATCGGAATATTGGATCAGGAAGGCACCAAAAATGAATTCTCGATTAATTCAAGCCTTCGTGGGGTGAGTAATTGATAGGACAAAATTGCACCTGTGCGAAGTGAGCGGTGCAAACACGACACGTGTGCATATCTTATTGAGAGATCAATTTTTGAAAAATCTTGAATATACGTGCAAATCTTTGAGTATAGATATTAAGCAAACATTTCTGACTCAAATATCTGCTTCTGAGGGGTCCCTGGAACAACATATTTTGAGATCGTGATCTGCGGCCAAATACATATAATTTTGGTGGTCCTTTAAAAGTTTGAGCACCGCTGATCAGAAAACCGTTAGGATTTAGAATACACTTATAATTGGCCTTGAGGGGTTAAATGTAACTGCATGGGCAGCTATCTAGTACCAAAAACAAAGGAAGGGAGTACAACTTGCAGGACAGACACACTAATGTCAACCACGTTGAGTGTAAAGGGATGCAAATCAGTAGAGTTGATGGCTTTCCCAGTGCACATTATATGCGTGCATTGTTTCAGTGGTTAGGTTTTAATGGTGACCGGCGCTCCCTGCACACCTGCTGCACCTTGTCAGACATTGTAAGCTTGCCCTCCTAACATTGGCTGGCACCTGGCAGGCACCACTAATGCTTAATTTATGCACCGTCGTACGACGTGTCTGTGTCACGGTCCAAAAGACGGCAGATCCACAAGCTCACAACAGGTTGCATCCACCACACGTCGTGACTTGTGATGAGCTTGTAGATCAGCGATACTTTTGATAAGCGACACCGACGTAAGATGGGGTTATGAATTCGGCTTCTAGCCAGAGAGTGTAGAGGTAACGGTAGTCTGTAAATGGGGCGTGGACAATGAAACGGTACACACAGGCTGTGACCGTCCTTCTGTGGCTCTCTGGCAGTCGGCGCTTATGTTTCTGTGAACGATCTCATCTGGACGGTGTGAGTTCACTTCAGCAGATGAGGAGGCAGATGGTGGGGTAGATTGCTAGATGCATGTAAATTAAAAAAGTTGCTTTATTAGTTTAGCAAAATTTTCTCAAGGTCACCTGGAGGGCCTAGTACCACTGGAGGATCTGGAGTAGGGATGGGACCATATGAAAATGTCATATCAAGATTAGTGTGACCAAAGAAACCACGATATACAATATTATCGCGATAATAAAAACATCCATTATCCTGGGGCGGAACATTTGCCAAAAAATAGCTGATCTATAAGCTCACAACGCAGCTATTTTTGGCAAAGAGATTTGGTAGAGTGAAAAAAAAAAGACTGTATCAGGTTATTTACAGGTCCGTTTGACCAATTATAGAGGGTTTAAGTGGTACTGGATATGCAGCTCTGCAAATAAAAGGTGAATTGATCCCAGTGCATGGTGGAGGACGATTTCACGATAAATTAAATCTCCACGATACGATTATCGTGCAGTGTTTTTATTACGATAAACAATAATATCGCTTATCGTCCCATCCCTAGTCTGGAGACATTACATTCAGGTGGGTAGAGGCGAGTCGGAGGGATGGGCGTCGGTGTGGAGTTCACATGGGGGACTGGAAGCCCCCAAACATTGCCATGTCGACTTCAGCCGACTCATTCAGCGCCACTGAATCATCCTGATAGGGACACAATCGTAAATGTTTTTGATTAGGTTAAAATGAAGTTTGAATAGGAAGGGGGCGTGTCTGATAAAATGAATAACAAATATCTAAATATTGAATCAAGCAACTTAAAAACTGTCCCGGGTGTTCCCAAAAGAGCCTGATTAGACAATAACATGACCAAACTTTATTTTTATTTTTTGTGAAATATCGCTTTAATAATATAGGATACAGTACAATACACTGTATACAGAGAGCTGCCGCCCTCACGCCAGGAGAAGTGACTCATGCTCTCTGGGTCTTGGCCCCCGAGCGTTCAGTGACACAATTAACTACACGTACAGTACATAAGCAAAGGAACAAATACTGTAGCAACAACACAAAAGTAATGCAGGGGTCAGAAGTTCGATGGAGAAAGAAGGACGCCTCCTATTACGCTGCTAGCTATAAGGCAGGGCCCTCACAATGGCTTTTGCATTGATGTGTGCATCGCTTATAGGCTGTGATTTCACTTCATGAGACGTTCTGCATATTATTATTATTCTGTGTTCACTGAGGTGTGAAGCTGTAGGAAGCCCTGGAGCAGGAAAAAAAAGAATGTGTGTTTCGACGGATCCAATGTAGTTATTTTTGAGTCACAACCTCAACCTCAACCTCTTCATTTGTTTAATATTTATAAAATCCACAGACAAACGTACCAGTAACTCCTTTCATTTAAAAAAAGTTGCTGGAATATAAAAAATAGCTAATCACAATGCGTCACTTAGCGACGTTTTTCTCCCAACAGCAACGATATAACATACTGTAACATACGGTAGTACAATACGATATAACAAACGGTATTCATTTCCCACTGCCAGTTAAATGAGTTTTACTTCACATGAGGAGGCTTGCCTCTTGCAGTCTGTGTCCACATATATTGGTGTGCTGATATGTTTCAGAAAACAATAACAATCTCATCACCCCCATTCCAGGATGAATAGTCGTGGATCGCTGCCCAGCCTATGACTTCATTTTACATGCCTCATCATCGTAAACAAATCCAGTGAGGATTTCGAAGGATTATACGTCCAAATACAGATATAAATAGCCAATCTATGAGCTCACGACTGTTAGTTTGAAGATCTGTTATTTTCGTTTGGGTGTTTGAAAATGGTTAGTTTTCGAGATATTTGTCAGTACTCTGGACAGTGGACACCCAGATTGAAACCTGGACAATCCTCGCCAATCTGGGATGTCTGTTCACCATACATCCACATACCTCTCCGTCATCAAGTGCCGCTCTGTATTTGCATACATTTGTTGTTGTCCATTGAATTCACCCATACTTAAAAAATGCTGCTCCACGTCAAGTGGTTATGGATTACTATTACAAAAGGACTGCCTGTGGTTGGGGCAGGGGGAACGACTCAGAGAGGAGGAGAGCAGCAGGGGATGGTGTGACAGATATTAACGGCCTGCGATAAATCCGGGTGCTTATAGCTTGGGAAAGTTTCGGCTATAAATTACAGAGCCCTGATCAAGGGGTATGTGTGCATCGGTGATGGCGAAATCGATTTCATTTAGAGCTCTCATCAAGCGCAGCTCTCTCCGAATGACAGCAAATAACAAAAGATCCAGAAAGAGAGGGCTTGGCAAAAAAGGCGCTTTGGGCCCTTTTTCCACTATAGGGCTTTATTCAGAGCCAACGTGAGGGGTTGGTGCTTAACAAGCACTCAAATAAATGTTTTCGCCTTGTGTTCTTCCATGGTGGACCTGATTGGATATATTGTTCAGACTGGTGTAAATACCGGCCGTTTGAATTACTGCTGGATAGTGGCAGCTCAGGGATTATCTGTCACCCGAGCCAACTGTCCATTAAATGTGTGACTTGTGGCTGTGCAGTGGAGGAGAACCTTCAAACGATGACTTTGTGGAAGGTTGCTTCATAGTAGGGTTAAGACGTCACACAAACACCTTGCGTACAAGAGGCACCTTTCATTTGCATCTCCAATAATAACAAGTCGTGGAAAGCAAACTTAGAATGTACTCAAGTAGGCCTACTGTACTTAAGCAAAACTTTGAGGTAATTTGGCTTTAGTTGAGTATTCAACATTTTCAATACTATACTTCTACTCTACTACATCAGAGTTAAAATGTTACTTTGTACTTCACTACAACAGAGAACTTCTATATTGTAATACACAAAAATCTGAGTTCTTCTTCCACCACAGCTTAATAGCTCCTGCAGAGCATTAGCACAGGGTTTGATTTGCTAGAGGGAATGGGATGGACAAGCTCACGTTCATTGAGATTGTGAATGTGTAGATATTTTAGCTGTATTTTATCATACAAAGAATTATAATATACTAGAAGCTGGGCCGCCCTTTGGGCGGCCCAGCGTCTAGTCGGCGACCTGGCCAACTCGGAACAATGTAAATAGGGAATGAATGCCCCGCCCTTTAATGCAAACCCCATTATACCTGTTTTCATAGGACCCGTTTTGACCATCTGTCTGCCTGTGTCCATTTATGCCCATATATGGAGATATCTGTATCTGTCTGTCTGTCTGTCGGCGTCCATTTTATGTCCATATATGGAGATCACTGCAGTTATAGTTCTGGGTCCATTTTATGCCCATATATGGAGATATCTGTCTATCTGCGTCCATTTTATGCCCATATATGGAGTATCTGTCTGTGCCTCCAACTGTGTTGCAGACACAGTGCCGGTTCCCCCTTTAATGCAAACCTCATTATACCTGTTGTCATAGGACCCGTTTTGAACATCTGTTTGCCTGTGTCCATTTATGCCCATATATGGAGATATCTGTATCTGTCTGTCTGCGTCCATTTTATGCCCATATATGGAGATCTTTGACCATCTGTTTGCCTCTGTCCATTTATGTCCATATATGGAGATATCTGTATCTGTCTGTCTGCAATCCATTTTATGCCCATATATGGGGGCATTCATTTTATGCCCATATATGGAGAACGCGCGTGCCCGTGGGACGAACGGTTCTCGAGATACGCGGATTACATACATACATACACACTCACAGAGATTTTTTGTTGACTCATGTGGCGTACGTGATGTCAGAGCCTTTTATGAAGTGATGTCACAATGAGTCAGAGCTTTCGCCGATTTCCTCCGGAACAGCCTGATGTCAACAATCAACCCCGCATAAGGAGATTCCAAACGTTTCGCGCCGGTTCGGGAAAACCGCGCGTCGGGTCGGGTCGAGACCCGGCACTCCACTCCGTGCCGCGGCGGGGAACGCGCGTGCCGAATCTGAAGCCGGTGGGACGAACGGTTCTCGAGATACGCGGATTACAGACACACAGACAGACAGACACGCAGAGACTTCTCGCATTTATAGATAGATTACTATATTATATGTTTTACAAATTGAACCCTACATTACCAACTCAATTCAATGGGTTTTTATTGGCTTAAGAAAACCTAGGTTTACATTGCTAAAGCAAATATAAAACAAAACGGTCAAAAAATCTAAACTAAGTAATTGTACACTTGAAGGGGCACAAAGAGAGCTGTGTCATATTGCAACTTAATGAAAACTAGATTACGAGACTAGCATAAGCCTATAATCATGCACTTGCTTTTAGAAGAAGTTATATACAGTATGTGTACTGTATTAATGTAAGCAAGGATAACTTGGTAGTGTATAACAACTGTGGAGCAAACAGCAGCAATATGCATGATCAAATCCCTGGCAAATTCAACGACTCCTTGCTGTCAGTGTTGTGACCAGACTAATCATCTTCCCGGCTGTCTCCATCTTGCCGATCACCTCTCCAACACGCGGCCATGTCACGAGCGCCGCCCCTTCTGCCACTTTACATGATTAGTTTTATGCGTGGCATGTACTGTTGGTTATGCATGGCAGAGAGCGAGCGCCAGAAAGATGGAAAGCGGCGGCTCCTGCATGTTGGGCAGAAACCTTGTATCTCCATTTTTCAACTTTTCATGTTTTTTCCCCCCCGTTGTTATACCTTTCAAGCTGTCAACGCCTCTGTGTCATTATAGTTGGTGCTATATATCGCTGTTGTAGGGTAGGAACCATATTCTACAATTTTTGTGTTTTTTCGTAAATTTAACACCACTTGATCATACTACACTACAGCGTCGGACAAAAGCATCAAAAGTAGCAGACCCTGCCCACAAGCGAGAAACGCAGCGATAAACAACGCTTTTCAAGCTTGCAGATCTGCTACTTTTAATATGTGTAGGCTATATGTAACGTTTTGGACATAATTATGAGGTTTCAACCCGACAGAGACGATAGGCCTATATACTGTAGCAATTCTATTCTGAAAACGTAGGTTTTTAGAATTGGCGTAATGCACTATACTTTGTTGAACAAAAGTGTAGCTTGACAAGTGAGGTTATAATTTTTTTCCGTTTCCTGACACCAACTTTTGGACATACAAGGTTTCCACCAGCGAAAATATATGCTCGCGGCTGAGAGTGATTGGGGGGGGGGGGGGGGGGGGGGTGTTGACGACCTAATCTCTGAGTCTGATTATCTTCTCTGTACAATCAGACAGCAGACACTTGAGGAAGAAGAGAGTGTGTAATTATTGCTGCGCAGAAATCTCCCATAACTAAAACAAAAAGAGGATAATAAGGCATGGCAATTTTATTTATGGTTTTGATTAAAAATAACAGAGTTGTAGCAGCAGAAGAACTGCAGTTCGAGATTATAGTGGTGCATAAAAACTGAACAATGCTGCCTCTCCACATCTAGTTTAGATTCTAGGGAGATAAAGACCTTTCCCAGATGACCCGAGAAGTCTCGATCGTTCACGATGTGCTGTAGCACAAGATCATAAATGTATTTTGGCCCTAAAACGTTCAATGCTTTACCAACCAGCAGTAATATTTTGAAATCAATTATTTGACAGGCAGGCAGCCAGTGTAAAAAAAGCTATAAGCACGAACTGCAGTGATATGCTCGACTTTCTTGGTCTAAGTAAAGACTCAAGTAGCAGCGTTGAATCAACTGCAGTCTCCTAGATCAGTTCTCAAACTTTTTGAGCGGTGGTCACACCGTCTCCTATACGTGGCCGTGTGTGTGGGTATGTATGCGTCCGTCCGTGTCTGTATGTAGCCTGCAGTACCTTTTCTGACCACACATGTTAAGGGAGGGGCGCTGTTGTTCAGACTCACATTCACACACACACACACACACACACACACACACATACGCACGCACGCACGCACACGCACACACACACACACACACACACACACACACACACACACACACACACACACACACAGACACAGACACAGACACAGACACAGACACAGACACACACACACACACACACACACACACACACACACACACGCAGCCTCAACCGCTCAGTTCACACAAGTGTGATTTTTCATTTCAAGAACCCCTAGTTTGACTTGCATTTTAGGCTACGGACCCCCATTTAATGTTCAACATGAACTAATTAACATTTGTTAATTTTAATTTAACTCAAATTTGGTTCCATTTGTACACACTCTGAGTTACATACCCATAACGGCCATAAGGGTCCATTTGGTTCCTAAATATCATTTAGCTGGGGACCCCCTGGAACTCCATCAAGGACCGGATCCCACTTTAAGAAGTATTGTTCTAGATATATTATTTTAGGGAGACCTGTAAAGACTGTTGCTATAGTTATTAGTCGACTCGAGTCTACTGAAGATAATGCAGGTTTTTCCAAATCCTACTGAGACATAAATCCTTTCATCCTTGATAAATTCTCACAGCGATAGTGCTGACTTTATCAACGCGGCTGATAAAAAAAAACAGGGCTGAGTCCATGATTATTCACAGATTTCTGTCTTGGTGTGTTGTGTTTTTTTTTAACATTACAGAGTGAACCTGAGCACTGACTGGGCCAGCATTAAGTGCAGTGGCTGATTTTACTCGTGGTTGCATGCTGAAAATGGCTGATCTACAAGCTCACTACGCGTCGCGCTGTGACGCGTTGCGAGCTTGTATATCTGCTATTTTCAGAGTGCAACACCTGAGCGCTATCAGACTTAAACTTACTTGTATTTTAGTTCTACCGGATCTCTTCTCCACTAGTCCCTCCCTAACATTTTAGTCTACCGGTAGTTGTTCTTTGTTGACAAAATTGTCAATATAATTTAGTCTTAGTTTAAGTCATCACAGCTTAGATTTTCTTTAGATTTTATGTAGCTTTTCGTCAGTGGAAAAAAGGCATACTCGACAAACATTAAGTGCTTAACTGCGGTTTCTTTTCTCTTGTCCTTGCAGGACGGAGTCCAGAGCCTGTCAGACGCTGGGGGTGGACGATAAGCTAGTGGACACTGCAGAGACAAGAGTGGATGCAGCAAACAGACATGGCTGTATCAGAGGAAAGGGACGCAAGCGTGGCGCTCACCACAGACGACGTGCCAGGAGGTGAGTGGCTCTCTCCAGTGGTGGAAAGTAACTAAGGACACATACTCAAGTAGAGTATGGCAGAGATACTGCCAATGACGACTTATGTCTTCATTTTGCACACAATGGTTCACTGCCATTGGTCATTCTATTTTTGGCCACTAGATGGTGCTGTTCCATAGGTTATGAAAGACCATGGCTATTCTGGGTAGCCATGCATGTGCTTCAGTGAATCATGTGACAGCAAAGAAATTTGTCTGACTTTTTTTCCCCTGCCAATTGCAAGACAGCCATGTGCTTCTTTTAAGACCATTTTTTTGTTTACAACTGGCCACATGGTGCATTCCAGCTGCCAGCAAAAAGAATTATAATTAAATTAACATTAAAAATCTAATGGCAGCTAACGTTTGGATTAATTAATTGATACCGGGCACTGCGGTGTACAGTTGTGAGGATTTTGTACTTTTCTGGATTATTTTAAATTTTCAGTACTTCTACTCCACTACATCTCAGAGGCAAATATTTTACATTTTACTCCACTACAATTATTTGAAAACTTTAGTAACTTGTTACTTTGTAGATTTGAATTATTATTACAAAACATTCAGTAACCACTTCATCCCTATTTAAACTTTTGCATTTTGAAAATAGCCGAGCTTGTAGATCTGCTATTTTCAAAAGATTTTAATTCATTTTATAGGCTACATATGATACCTTGTGAAACGGGACATTCTGCAGGCCTACGTTTACTTTTTGTACTTTTTTCTCCATTGCAGTATTGATACTTTTACTTACAAAAAAATCAAACCTATAGTGTGAAGCGAGCGGTAGTATTTATGTGTTCCTTTAGCCACAGCTGTGTCCATCATTTCAAGTAAAGCAGCATTGCATTGCAGATGATAAGCTTTTTCCTCCTAATTTCTTCTAAAAGTGAGTCAATTTGGGGCGAAATTCAAGCTTTCCTTTAACATAAGTGCTTTATTTGTTGTTGGAGAGTTTTTTTTTTCCCCTTTCTTTTTTTCTTTTCTTTTTTCTTTTTCTCTCTTTGCTTTAGTAACTTTCTGATTAAGGTGCTGATGATAAAGCCTTTTATACAATACACCAAACCCCTGCGGGGCTCAACTCTGACTGCAAAAACTGAAATAATCTCCACGTTGTGGTAAACATCCTTATCAGGTCAGGAACAGTGTGGAGCAACACAAAGGTGTTGCTGAGAATTCCGCACCCGCTGTCAGACGGCTCCCCTCTTTTCATGGACACCTTGAACCAAACAACTTTCTTCCTAAGCCGTGAATAGAACGCCTTTCCTTAGAACTGTTATTCGGAGGTGAGAAAGTCAATTGAAGAAACTGGTTAAATACTGGGGCACACATGCAATGTTTTTGTGGGATTGGATGAACTTTTCTTAGCTGCCATTACACTACACACTTTTACACACTATTTACATTTTTTTTTTTTTTTTTTTTCTTTTTGTTTTGTTTCCTGACCTCATTTACACTTTCAACATTCAGTGGTTTTTCTGTGGTCTGGGTTTTTCGGAATTTCGAATTAGGCTCAGAAAAGTGTTTGGCCCCTGGACTGTCAAAGGCATAGCTCAGGGGTAGAGAAACCGTTATTAGAGGACAAAGGGTTCCCGAAAGGTTCCCAGTTCGAATCCGGGCTCCCCCTGAGTTAATGTCGAAGGGTCCTTGGGCAAGACTCTGAACCCCTAATTGCTCCCGGTGAGTAGGTTGGTGCCTTGCATGGTTTCCTCCGCCACCGGTGTATGAATGTGAGCGTGAATGGGTGAATGTAATGCACAATCTCTGTAAAGCGCTTTGGATAAAAGCGCTATATAAATGCACCATTTATCATTTACCATTTTCCAGCCCCTCCCCTCTCTTTCTCCCCTGGGTGGAAAGAGGTGATGATTGACAGGCAGAATCCCTCAACAGCGACACCCACAGGCTTTTTCATTGCAACTCAATAGGCCTCAGAACACAGAGAGAAGGGAAGAAAATGCCATGGCTCACTAGAAACCTTTTAATACATGTTTGAAGGACAATAATAAAGACTTTTATGTTTTGCAAAAACAGCATGTCACAATCAGTGTTGTACTTGAACACGTTCAATGAACAACCGTTCACGGAATCGCTCATATTTTGGGCGAACGCGAACGGACCGTTCTTTATTTCCGCTTGATGAAGTTGCTGTTGAACGCGCTCATTCTGGCATTCATGAACGGCAATCGTTGGCTCCTTCGGGCCGCGCCTGCGGGGTCGCCTCGTCTTTGTATGTAATCGCGCCGCTCGTACGCATCTTCGCTTTACAGTAAATGTTTAATAGTGGATTAGCGCCGGGCAGTGCTGTGTGTACAGTGCATCGCCTCCTTCTCCTCCTCGTCCAACAGTAACACACTTCCAAGTAAAGGCTGACTTAGAATTCGTCGTACGACGTGCTGCATGACGAAAATAGCAGATCTACAAGCTCACAACACGTCACTTCCGCGACACGTTGAAACTTGTAGGATATGGGATGTTTAGAAACGTTTGCCTTCACAATAAAAGATTATTATCAGCATTAGCCAATAAGAGTGAAAGGATAACAGATTCAGTGGGGTGCAGGAAGAGTGTGCAGTGGGAACATATTTATTGTGGGCACCTGTGGGTAAATTGGATGAAATAATTGTGCCAAATAATAGCTTGCAGCAACGTATTGAAAAAAAAAAAAGACAAAAAAGGGGGAAAAAATTACTTTTTTGGAACCATGAACTTTTAGTTCAAAAATCTGAATTATGAACGATGAACTGAACTAGTTCATATAGAAAGTGAACTTTACCAATACTGGTCACGATACCTTTAACAATACATCTTATTTTGTTTCTTTACTTTGCTCAAAATGGAGGCCACATATAATATTATCAAACATATCAGACAGTCTACAAAGTCTACAAAATGAATTGCATGTTTTTATGTCAGTCTGATCAGAAGCAGGGATAAAACACATGAAAATACCCTTGTGATTGTGATTGGACAATGAGGTCTTTTGAATCTCTGAATCTTTGAGCGTGAGCCATGGTTTCTCATTCCACCTTGAGCTTGTGAATGTGAGCACGGAGAGAATGAACTGTGAACAGATTCCATGTGTTGTTGGCCAGGAGAATGAAGGCTGCGTAAAAAATCCACTCTTCTCTGCAAACGGCCCATCTGAAATGACCCTGAAGGCCTCTGCGCCACCAAGGGGCTCAATGAATAGGCCTTTCAGGTTGAGCTGGAAGAAGCAAGCACTCAGATTGAAGTTTTAAGTAGCAAAATACTTTATAAACATTAAGGATGTCCATAATTATAACACCAGAGGCAGCGCCACAGATCACTTCCAACCCAGAGTAAAAACCAACAAAGGGTCAAACTCGTTTTTCTGCTATACCACCAAAATGTGGAAAGCCTTACCGAAGGCCATATAGGAGTGTGGATCACTAGCATCCTTTAAAATTGCCCTGAAAAACCACTTACAGGCAGCAGCCGTTCGCAACTGGTAAAAAAATGAACCTAGCCCAACCCTACCCTCCCCTGCCCCTTCTTTGTATATATACTGTTTGTTTAGACTTACTGTTTTCTTTTTTCTTTTTCTTTACATATCTACTGCATAGTAGCCTACTGTGTTCTATTTGTCTGTCATTCAATGTTATATGAGATACTTCAATGGTTTCCAGTGGAAATAAGCTTAGTCTTTTCATGGATCTCCTTTTAGTAGACCTTGTACCAGTGAACTGTACCGTCATGAAACTGTACCTTTTCCTATGCAAACTTCTAATAAAGTCTTCAATCAATCAATCAAATACTGCAATACAAAAATATACTTCGTTGCAAGTAAAGGTCCCAGGGGTCATCAACATGTCCGTACACAGACATATGTGTCCGTGGCAAAGACTCGGCCATGTCTGTGGGAAATGTTTTTTAAGACCCAATTACTGAATGTCAAGTCTCCAGGGTCTCTTCAGAATACGCATGTTATTTACTGCCACCCTATGGCACATTAGGAGCCTACTAGTACTAGTGGTTCTCAAACATTTTATTAAAGGTGTATTTCACCCCCAAAATGACTTTTTTTTCCTATTGATTACTCACCCCATGGAGACTTCAATTCAATATTATTTTTGTAGTTTTTGTCACATTCCTAAGCCAAATCATTTGATTATAATAAATGTACTCTAGGCCTACAAAATAACTAGTAACTAAAGTGTTCAAATAATTGTAGTGGAGTAAAACGCACAATATTTCCTCTGAGATGCTGTGGAGTAGAAGTATATGAAATATCGAAGAACGGATATACATGCACAAGTAAATAACCTCAAAGTACAGTACTTGAGTAAATGTACTTAGTTACTTTACACCACTGCGGAAGGAAGACATGCAGGGTGAGAGAGAGAGAGAGAGAGAGAGAGAGAGAGAGAGAGAGAGAGATGTTCAGGAAGCATTTTTCTGACTGCTATTCATCTGGGCAGCCTCGCGTTGGCTTCAGTAATTACGTCTAAAATGAGCGTTATCAGGGAAATTGGACCTGGTGTGTGATGCAGATTAAAATAGATTGGCAGAGGGAGGAAGGGCTGGCAGGGCATCTGGCTCAGCAGTGCCAACACACTGGTAAATATGGGGACAGAACACATCGGCATGGAGAGGCGGGCCACTTACAGCTGTTCCTACACACACGCACACACACAGCGTGCACACACGCACACGCACACACACACACACAGACAGAGCTCGTGGCACACTGTCAGTTAGAATAACGCCATGTTTTATACTTTGTCACGCATAAGTAGCGAAAACAGCCAAACTACAAGCTTTCTAATGCTTTGCGACTCTAAATAAACAATAAAATATGGACGCCACTCCTTGGTTCAGGTTTTATTATTTTTCGAGGCCGGGACATCTTCTGCATTTATCCGTAGGAGGAGCAGAAACCTTCTTTTTTCCAAACAGCCTCTCTTCCCTTTCAGCCATGACTGCCACAGCAATATTGTTGCGAGTTAGTTTGTAGATATGCTCTTTTTGCTGTCATGACATGAAAACATGTTTGAAAGTTAAGAAACCCTTTAAAACTGTGAAAGCATTATATTAAAACTATATGTCTACACAGTACTGTATCTCCTGCAGTTCTCTGAAAGTGACCACGCTGCAAACAGCAGCCGATGCCTTTTGATGCGATCGCACAAACAGTGACAAAGTGCCGCCCGTCCTGATAATGCATCCGCGCAGCCCTGGAGACTATAGGTGCCTGTTCCTTTGGACGCAGAAGGCTGTCTCCCTCTAACAAATGGCTTTGCTCCGTGTAGTTGGCAGTTTGGGAGCATTAGCAACTGAAATGCATTAGGGCTGATTAGACTGCCTCGACCCAAGTACCCTCTCCCAGTAATGAGAAAGCTTTGTCACTCATTAACACCTCTCCTTCTCTAGCCATGGAGGGGGAAAATGCATTTTTTCCCTTTTCTTGCTAACAGTTACCATCTCCTTTGATGAGGTGCTGAGGAGAGGGAGAATGAGCGCGGTCGATCGCTGGTTACTTATACTTTGTGAACGGTGTTGGTGAATGAGACTCTGGTTTCCTGGAGAATGTGGTCTGTATTTTGTTTGGCGGTGAAATTACATTAGAGCCCCATGAATAAGTCATAATTACTTGTGTGCGGATAATAAAACATTACTCAATGTGCCCAGATTGTCGGCGCGGGCACCGCTGGTGATCAGTGGTTATCAACATGGGGGCTCCAGGGACCCCCAGGGCCAGGGGTCTTTGAGGAGGTTCCAGGGGGTCCCCAGCTAAATGAGTTAATATAGCATCAAAATCAGTTTAACCACTTTAACCCTATATACTGTACGTACATTGGCTATTTGAAAAACATTTAGATTTATTTTATTTTTTAAATCATTAACACAAGTCCTGTGTGCTGGATATATTGTCATGTGGCATTTGAACATACATACAGTATGGGGGTTGTTGACACGAAAACGTTTGAGAAGCACTGATGTATATCAGGCTCGAGTCTGGCTGATGTCCTATGATCACCTCAGGAGGTCCTTGTCCCTGCTGACCTTGGGGGTAAAGCTGAGATAAAGAGGTGTCTGGTCCATTACTCCTGAGCAGCCAGCTCTTATGCTTGCTGAGAGCGTCTGATCCAAAGGCATGGTCTCCCAGAAACAGACTTTGTTTCTTTTTTTTTGGTGCCTTTTCACTTTTTGTCTTATTTAGACAGGAAAGTATTGACAAGCTAGGGACAGAGAGGGTCAAGGACACCCTGTCCCTCTCTGTCAGCTTTTAAATTAGTGTTCTTTTTTTATAGGGAATTCACTGGAAGGGATATTAACCCTTTTTTATCTTTAAAGGCATAGTATGTAACCTTTCCCCGTGTTTACATAACTAAACTATATAGGCCTATCACTCAACACTCCATGCTGACAGTTCCTCCAGTTCCGCCCCAGCCAGTAAGAGTACGCACAGAGACAAATATGACCCTCCTTGCCTGGCTTCCCTACCCGAACTCGGACACACTTGACAAAACAGTATATGGATGGTGGATTCAAACCCACAACCTCTATGGTGCTGGGCAGGCACTTTACCGCTACACCACCCCTAGCACCCAAATTATATAATTTCTTGTCTACTTGCTCTGTGTCTCAGAGGCAGGTTGTTGATAGCATCTGCCTATGATGATCTCATCGGCAAGCCCTCTATTCTAGAGAGCTGATATAATTTCTCACAGAACAATGTTCCTCTGAGGTATTCTGCATGTTGAGACAAGGAACAATTTATATTTGTATCCTGTGTGTTGAGTGTGATGTAATTTCTGTTGCGACGGCTGTGCAATTTGTGTTGTGAATAAGCAGTCAAAGAGAGACCGTACCGACAGAAAATGTCGAACTAGTTATACAGGATGTAGTTGGTAGCCATGGCAAGGTTAATTGTGTTTTGAGGAACGCGCCAAATGGCGAAATTCTAGAGTTATAGCCTTTTATAGTGCTATTCCATCTCCATATGCCCGATTAGAAAAATTGGGAACATTAGGTTGGAGGTTCTTCCTTGGCCTACTGGCATTGTGCATGCTGCGTTCCATGCCTTGAAATGTTGAAGTACCGTGCAGTGCAGTGCAGTGCAGTGCAGTGCAGTGGTTCTCAACCTTTTCAGGCTGCTATTTTCGTCATGCAGCACGTCGTACGATGAATTCTAAGTCAGCCTTTACTTGGAAGTGTGTTACTGTTGGACGAAGAGGAGAAGGAGGCACTGTACACACACACAACTGCCTGGCGCTAATCCACTAAAAGATTTACTGTAAAGCGAAGATGCGTAAGAGCGGCGCGATTACATTCAAAGACGACCCCCCATGCCAAATAATCATATTTTAACTGGGGACCCCCCCACCCTGACGAGCACCAAGAGTTAAGGAATTAAATTGTATTTACATGGTTCTATTGTGAAAATATTTTCACAATGTCTGTCTCTAATATTTGACAATTTGGCCAATGTTTAATTTGTCATTTTAGAGTTATTAAAAAGTCATTCAATTGTCACTTTAGAAATGTGCAGATACCCTATATACACTTAAACTTTATGTTGGTTTGTTTACTGTTGAGAGAAAATAAACGATGTTGCACATTGACGCCCCAAAATAGTTTGGGGACCCCCCTGGGGGTCCCAAGCCACAGGTTGAGAACCACTGCAGTACAGTAGTACTTGTGTAAAAGTACCTGTGTCACTTTCCACCACTGTATATATTATTAAGCTGTTGTGTTGTGTTTGTGGTTTCAGCCCATCCTCTGAGGAGGACCTCTCCCCTCGGCCCACACCCAAGGCCAAGAAGAAGAAACGCAAGTCTGAGAGGAGGAGGAAGAGGAAAAGGTGAAGTTGGACAAGCGTGTTCCCTGAGCAAATTGAAAAGGAAAAGAAAATAAACTGTTGATTAATCTCTTGGTGCCCTTTTTACTCTCTGGGAGCTGAATTAACAATCTTTATTTTGTGTTTGTACCTTTTTATTTGTTTCCCCACTATATAGGTCTCCTTCCTACAGCCTCTCACCTCCAAGGAAGAAGAAAAAGAAGAAGAAAAGAAGTTCCAAGAAAGGCAAGCGACACCGGTGAGTTCTGACAAGACAAAGTTATATGGAACAGTGAAAAGTTAAAATCATCAAAAAGAAGTTAACAAGAAGGAATACAAGGAGAAAGGAATGCTAGGGGTCTGAAGAGGTGAGTCTTCAGATGGCGGCGGAACATTTTTAGAGTGAGTTTGCAGTTCTCATTGCAAGGGGGAGGAGAGTCTAGGTCTCGGTCTCTAAGTCTAGGTCTCTATGTATTTTAGGAAAGGCTAAAAAATAATAACCATTCAATATACTGTAGTGTAGATCATCAGAATATGGATTATTTCATATATTGGGGTGTTAGATTTGGCAGTGCCCATGTAGCAGAGTAGGGTGATAGAGGCTTAATCCAGTTCACAAATGTATGAGCACAATCCCATGTAATCATAGAGTGAATTATAAAGGAATTGCTTTTTTCCCACTGAGATTTTTCATTCCACAGTAATAATTTTGATCCAAAGGTAATACATCATTGTTTTCTAGCTCATAATATAAGATTGTTCAAAACAATGGTAAGGTGCAGTGTCTTAATTGCCCAGTGCTGCCCTGTGCCCAGTAGTATAATGCATATTAGGTACTGTAGTGTACACCAAGCCCACCTGACTCAATGGGAGATACAGTACACTTATAACTGACTCTCTGGACTTTACCAGTACAATTAAAAGAAAACAAGGATTGAATCGTATTAACAACGACAGAGTACTCAGGGACCAGTATATAGGGAGCATTTGAAATGGATATATTAGCCTAGGTAAAATGATTTATTTTTAAACGGTCACAAGGACTACAATAGGTATTGGTACATTTAAGAATTAACAATGCATTTACACTTCTTTTTTTTTTAAGTATTACAAATTAATATTGTTCACGTTCGTGGCAACAAACACTACAAAACCAGAACAGGTGCTCGATCTGCACAACATCAGATCATGTGTGTTTTTTTTTTATCATATTTAACTTATTATTTTCTTTCTTTCCTAGGTACACATCCAAAAAGTCAAAACACAGGTATGTGCTGTTCAAAAGTACATGTGCAAAGTTGCATGCGTTTCAAAAACACAATTTCTAAAAGTATTGTTCAAAAACAAAAAGGTTACGTTAGAGATATAAGAGACATGGTTACATGCTATACCTAGCCCTGTTGGGAACCTCAACCTCACCCTCCAGTAATGGCGGAGGGTTAGGTTTCAAACGGGGCTATAGGTATAACAAGAGCCAAACAGTAGTGACTCCTTCTTGCGAAATTGACTGAGTGTTAACACACTTCACTTTTATCTGAACAGTTCTTCAAGCTTGAAACGTAAGAGGAAGGAGGAGCGCAAGCACAAGAAAAGGTCAGTGTGTCAGAATGACTGTACTGTACTATGTACGCATCCTCTAAGACAGGGAGAGGTCTTCAGTGTGTCAGAATGACTGTACTGTACTATGTACGCATCCTCTAAAACAGGGAGGGGTCTTCAACGTTTTCAGGCCAAGGAGCCCTTAGTTGAGAGAGAGATGAAGCAGGGATCCCCACAACCACAATTACACAATTCATAGATTCCACATAGTTTAATTGTTTGACAGCAATGGATTCATGTCAATTAATTTTTTCAGATATTTAACCACTTGAACCGTCAATACTTAATAAACTTGACCTTTTCAGCCTTTCGGCTATTTTTGGCTAAAGTTCTCCGAATATGGACGTTAGGGTGCAAGTGGTGAATATAAAAAAGGAGAAAAAAAGTTTATCACCCAAAGATTTGGAGGACCCCCTGTAGTAACTCTGAGGACCCCCTAGGGCTCCCGGACCCCCTGTTGAAGACCCCATCTCTAAGATGCTGAGTTAGTGACACTTTCATCGTGATTATACATTTATTGCAATGATATTGCATCCAGTTCGGCGGTGTGACTCTGCTCTTGTGATAATACAGATTATCTGCGCAAGCATGACACAGAATCAGAGATCACAAACCCCCCTGAAGATGAGCCTAAGATGCAGAGTTATTACTTGAACATAACATTGAACCCTTCGAAGACATGAGTTACGATATACAAATATAACATCAATGATCCACAGAATCATACTGTACAATTATATAGGGAAGAACTAAACGCCACAGTGAGTGTAGGCTGGGGAGGTGGAGGGAGTGTGATCACTGACAGGCTGCAGGAATGGAATAATAATGATCAAGAAAGGTGCAATTCTGGGGAATTGCAAGTGTGGTTGCATTGACTCGAGTCGCATGAAGGCTTTACAAAAGGTGTGGCTACATGACAGGGGTAGAGGATCCTGTATACGCCATTCTGTCCATGACATCAACTACATGGAAGATCCGTACTAATACGTGGCACAAAATATTTTCAAATGGAGGTTCATGGCCAAAGACATATTCATTTGCGGGTTCATGACATGAAAAAGTTCACGAAACACTGCTCATCCAAGTATTTTCGCCCCAAATCTTCACGCTCTACAGATCTCAGTCCGGGTTCCCAGACCGACCGTATCCTAAAGGCTTTATACACAGACCAGCTGAAGGGAGTTTTCGTAGACCTTTAACCTCTCCCAGGCTGTGTTGTCCGCAGGCTTCAAAATGTCCACCATTTTACCCATCTCCATGCACACCAGATGACATGCCTGAATGATAGGAGACCTGTTGCTTTCACCCCAATAGTCAGCAAATGCTTCAAGAGGCTGGTGAGAGACCACATTTCGCCTCTGTCGGGTGGAAACCTCATTATGTCCAAAACTGTTACTTTTAAGGATTAAAATTAAGAAAATGCAAAAATAGCAAAGCTCAAAATGCAACGTGAAGGATCTGCTGATGCTTTTGTGTGACGCTGTAGTATGATCAAGTAGGGAATTTATTTACAAAAAAACACAAAAATATGGAGATAAAAGGTTTCTGCCCGATAGCAACGATTCGCTCTGGTCTACCTGCTCTGTTGGTAATTTGCATATAATCAAAACAGATCCACTGTTGATGCGATTGCCTGGGCTCTTCACACTGTCCTCTCGCACATGGATGTCAAGAAGCTGAAGGATAAGTGGTGGTTGGTTGACGGCAGCTTTGCATGCAACACCACGGTTCATTTAGACACTTTAGCTTGGGATTAACCATTTACCATTTTTCCAGATTAACCATTAACCATTTACCATTTTATTGCAATGATATTGCATTTGGTTTGGCGGTGTAGTTCTGGTGTGATATTACGATTACCTGCTCAGACATGAGACAGAATCTGAGATCACGCACCCTCCATTGAACCTTCAGTTGCACGATTTAAGATATTACATATCACCAGTAAGACTCCCTAATCGGGAGATAAGCGACCGTAGGTCACTTATCTCCACAAATAGGGCAAAAATTTGTTTTGCCAAAATCTTCCTGATCCATGTTGATGACATGAGTGTAGACATACTGTGTAGTGATTTTCGTGATTTTAGGGCAAAATCTGTAGGAGCAGTGTCCAAAAATGTGTTTTTAAAAATCGGCCTGGAGGTGGCGCTATATGGGAGAGATTCATGTTGATGGGATGAGTGTAGACATACTGTGTACCGATTTGCGTGATTTTAGGGCAAAAATTGTAGGAGCAGTGTCCAAAAATGTGTTTTGCAAGAATCGGCCTCATGGTGGCGCTAGAAGAGGGCCATGTGAGAAATGAGGGGTGGGGTCTCCGCGCCGCCAAGGCGGACGAATAGGTACCGGCCCCGGCTGTCCCGGTCGCTCCTAGCCGGAGTTACGGCATTTTATGTGAGCTGCAGTGTAGGGGGTCCTCCACTGGGGGCGCCACCACTTTTGCATCCGTTCTGGAGCACCAGGAGTCGGTGGTCCCCGGGAATTCCCCGTGAGCTCCGGGGGTCCTTGGAGGTTGTAGTTTGGCAGCCAAGGAACGTGTGTGCAAAATTTGGCATGGATCGGGGCAACGGTTGCGGAGATATAAGCAGGGAAAAAGTGTGAGGTGTGAGGTGTGACAGACAGACTGACAGACAGACGGAGGGACGGACGGAGTTACTTACACTTTGTGGTGGTTTTGATAGTAAAGTGCGACCTACGGTCGCAATCATAAAGGACATTCACCACCTCAGCCAACAAGCTGTTCACACCGCTTCCATGACCACGGCCGGGCAAGCTGGTCTACCACAGTATCAAGGACAAGACCTCCAGATTCCTGAACAGCTTTCACCCGGCTACCAGCAGTCTGTTGAAGCCGCCTTTCACCAGGCTGGCCTGCCACACTTTAACAGATTGTTTTTCCTTATGTTGGATCACCTTGGATTTACCTGTGAAGTTTTGCCTGCTACTTTTGCAATTTTGCACCATGTCTAACCTTATGTAGGCTTATACATACCTGCTGCAATGTGTACCTACCGATGCGTTTCCACTTTGTCTAGCCTCATGCACAGCACATACGGTACTGCAGCTTTGTATGCTGCTGTGTGTGTGTACTGTAGATATCTTTGATCTTTCTTTGACATCTCCCTTTTTCGTTTTCTCTTGCTTTCCCTCTCTCTCTGCCCCCCCTCCTGTTTTTTCTGTCCTGGAAACAACGAATGATGGCGCTTGCACAAAAGAAATTCACCCACTTCTTTACACCTGTAAACCTGCGATGTGACTATAAAATGTATTCTGATTCATCTGCTACTTTCACAGAATAGAGGGAAACAAATCTTGTAGATCTGCTATTCGCCCCCGAATAGCAAGGGGGGGGAGCACTGTCCTAGATCAGTGCAAAGACGTGATCAGTGTAAACAGGAATGCGTGGCATTTATGTTAGGAGCCAAGCGTGAAAGGAGCCCACACTCGCGAAGAGAAAAACAGATTGGAAGCGTAAACCACAAAGAGAGAGAGGGGGGGGGGGGGACTGAAAGAGTAAGAGAAACCAATTTCACGCTCTGATCTCACAATATTTTATAATTCAGTCTTTGGCTGAGCGGGCCGCCGTGCCTAAGCTCAGAATCACTGTTCAGACCTTTCAAAAGAACAGTACTACTACTACTACTTAAGTAAAAGTAGCGATACCACTATATGGAAAGAACCATGTTACAGGTGAGACTTCTGTATTCAAAATCGAACTCACAATGTCAAACGTTTGTTTTAAAGCCAAAGTATTACTGGTGGTTACTGCGTGCTTTGTATTAATAATCTAAATCTGCAAACTGACTGTCAAATAATTGTAGTGGAGTAAAAAGCACATTCTTTTTAAGTTAAATGTATCAAGAATTGGAAATACTCAAGTAGAGTTACAGTACTGTACCTTGATATTGTACAGTATACTTGAGTAAATGTACTTAGTTACCTTGCTTAGGCCACTGCTTCCCCATACATTCTGATCACTTCTCCTCTGTCATGTCTAGTCGTCTTCTTTGTCTCCTCTGATGTGTGTTCCCCGTCTTTCTCTGACACGGCTCGTACAGCAGGCCATCTAAATCGTATATGTTTCAGTTGTACAATACTGTAGATGCAACTTGTCTGAAGGAGAGAGAGGTGAAAGATGTGATGCCAAAGCAAAGATAAGACATATTGTTTGATGGATTTATTTGAGGTGCTTCTACAAAAGGTTTGCAGCAGGGTCTTTGCTGACCGGCTCAGTGCATTGACCACATAATCACAATGTCCCCGTTTTGAATCCATCCTCCAGATCAGTCGTGGTTCCCAACTTTCTTTCCTCTTCTTACATCTGACGAAAACGGAGACCACCCACATGTGCACGGAGGCATCCACGCATGCATGGAGGCATCCACGCATGCATGGAGGCATCCATGCGCAGTCGCGCACACCACGCACACACACACACGATCGTACGAAGGCAAGAAGGCACGCACGTTTTCAAGATACTGTATCTTGAAAACAAATAAAAAATAAACAATATATGAAAAGTTGGAGTGAAATCTCATTGAGAACAAATAGGCAGACACAGACAGTTGTTATAGCTCAGGAGACTCTGGTCACCTCATGTGCTTTGTGTCACCTCTGGTTTGCTCTCTATACTTCTAGCTCGAGTCACTCACATCTCCTCTGGTTTCTTTACTATACATCTAGCTCACGGAGTCATTCTCATCGGAGGCGACGCTATCGGAGGTCAGAGTCGGACACTTCCACAGAGAGCAGGTATACCCCCCCCCATGCACGCACGCACGCACGCACGCACGCACGCACGCACGCACGCACGCACACACACACACACACACACACACACACACACACACACACACACACACACACACACACACACACACACACACACACACACACACACACACACACACACACACACACACACACTCAATTCAATGAGAAAAACATATGTTTACATTGCCAAAGCAGAAGTGTACACAAAACAATACAATACAATACAATACAATACAATGCAATACAATCGGAACAAAATATGTAAAGTGAAAGGAGTGTAACAGTTTTCATGTATCAAGGTTACATGCAGGCAGAGCAGGGATATATACAATGGTCTTAAAGGTGTTTCGGTTCCTATCACAGCAGCTCACGAATCTTGCTGCTGTGTTTGCACATTGTTGTACTTCACCCAGCAGATATGGGATTTTTTTTTTTTTTCCTTCATCATTGGTCATGTTTTCAAACTCTCCTTGGGTGGTTATGATCTGTGGGAAGTATGTGTCTCTGATGTCTTGGTACAATGGACAGGCGGTTAGTGTAGCTCAGTTTCTACTTCATTTTGTGTGCAGTGCAAAGTCTGTTTTCTCCTGGATACAACCCTCACTTATCACCACTTCACTGGGAATGGATACAAAATAATGTTGAAATAAATTAGCCTAGTACTTTTACTTTGCTCTTTGTAAGTATATGCCAATATCTTTGTTACTCGAGTCAAGTTTTGCACAAATTGTTTTTATATATTGTTATTAATACTTGGGGGGTTCCAATGGGTCCCCACCAAAATAGTTAATGTATTCCCTGACAAGTGTTGGGAAAGTTCACTTTAAAAAGGAACTAGTTCAAGTTCAAGTTCAGAACTTCTAAAATGAACTAGTTCATTTTTAGTTCATAATTCCCCATTTTGAACTAAAGTTCATGGTTCCCCAAAATGAACTAACATAGTTCTTTTTCGTTCTTTTTTTAACCATATTTTTTTTTATACTTTGGCTATTCAAAAAAAAAGAAAAAAAAAAAGAAGAAAAAAAATATATAGCCTACGTCTATATATATAGTATATAAATGTTTAGACGTTGCTGCATGCTATTATTTGTCAAAACTATTGACACAGCCCATATAGAACCACACACAGCAATAATTTCATCCAACTTAACATTGAGGTGCCCACAATAGTTATGTGCCCACTGCCTAGTTCCCAGTCTTCCTGCACCCTTATTGTGAAGGGCTGAATGTAATAACCATGTTATTGTCTCATTGTGTGAAATATCATAATATTCAAAACAAATATTTGACTCCAATTGATTCCCCACACAGTATTGACTTGATATAGCAATAAAAAAAATATATATTACACAGCAGTTGTGGGAAAACTAAGACATTGTTCAAAAAACACAATTCCGATTTTGGTCATTTTGGAAATAGGGCAAAAAATATATTTTTCTTCAATCCACTGTCTTGACACTCGAACCAAAATTGTTCTATAGACCATAATCTACAAATTGGAAGTGAAAAATAAACTTTAACACACATTTGAAATGAAAACAAAAAATTACCCCACTAGAATGCATACGTTTCTAAACCTCGCGCACAGCATGTTTCCGTGTTGGTTAAAATAGCTGATCTACAAGCTCACGTTGTCTCGTGGATGTGATGCGTTGTGAGCTTGCAGATCAGCTATTTTCGCCGTGCAACACACATAGGACAAAGTATATAGTCAGGCTTGCGAGACACGTGTAACGAGGAGGAGATTCACAGTGCAGCAGCAGAGTGCAGACAGCACCTTATATCAACGTTCACGAGGGGCTGCGTGCAGTGTGTGCTATTGGAGCATGTGAATGAAAAGAGAGAGGAGAGGACAGACGACCGCGGAGGCGCGGACCGCCGCATGAACGGCCGACGAACGCCGACGAACTCCGTTCACGGGCGTCAGAATGACCGCGTTCGACAATATCGTTCATCAAGCGAAAACAATTACGTTCAGTTCACGTTCGCCCAAAATATGAACGTGTTCATAAACGATCGTTCTTTGAACGCGTTCGGGTACAACACTGTCCCTGACACGAAAAAGTTTGAGAACCACTGAGTAGTTGCTGCAACAGGGACTGAAATGGGCCCTGGCCGTTTCCAATCTGAAGCTGGAGATGATTGCTTTTAAATCCTTGTGGATCCCTCCATTATTTGGCATTTCCCTGGGACGTTGAGCAGAGGAACTCATTGCCTAAATGCAGCAGTGCCGCTTCACACCGCGTTCCTCTGAGATAAAGAGATCGACGAGCCTGCAAGCCGACGGGAGCCAATCCCAATTATTGTCCCAACATCTGGGGACATTCAACAAAACCGAAAAAGATATTATGAAGCAGCTACAGTACGTTTTGCGATCATACAGTATATAGTACTGATGCCATGCATGACAGCTGCTTAGCTCACAGGTCATGTTCCTATTAGCCTCGGGATCCAGGCATTTCAAGAAGAAACGCCTGGGTCAGCCCCCTTGTAACTGTGGTTCACAACATTTTAATTGTAATTTTGCACATATAGAATATATCTAGCCGTTCAGATATCTTATTTTACATCAATATTGTTCATGTGAACTGGTTTGTTTATGCTCATATTCATTGTAATGATCAAAATCGCTATGATTTATCACTCATTTTCCACCGCGACTCACTTCCTTGTTTAGTAGCAGCCGGCAGCAGAATAGCTGACAGGAGCAGAGAGAGATGAGATTCATCGGCTCGTATCGCCGCCCTTCTGGGTCATAGCACTTCTGCGCTCGTCCAGCTTATGTTCCTATAGCTCAAAGGTTTACCAAACTTTTCAGGCTGTGACTCCTAAAAATATTCATATTTATATTGGGGGCCCCCACCCACCCCGACGAGCATTTGGAAATGAATTGTAGGCATTACATTTAGTTAAATAGGCTAATAGCCGAACTATAAGCTCACAACGCCTCACAGTGCGAGGCCTTCTGTATGCATTTGATGTACAGTATTACCATGTGTTTGCGTTGCTTATAAATCGCTTTGGATTAAGAGTGACGACATTTGAATAATGGGTTACGTAAAGGTACCACGAAAGTGTACTACAGTACATTATTACAGTAAATATGCTTTCCAACAATGTTGGTACTATAGCAGCTAAGCGGCGGCCAGTGTATGCCTATATGTGTCCACATTCGCTCTGCCAAGCCAGTACTGGGGCCCTAAATCTGCTGAACAGCTGAGCTTTAATCCCACATCAGCTGGTGTTTCCAGTCAGTGTGACTTCTTGCTGTGTTCTCACAATGCATGCACAGTCAGGAACAGCCTCTCTCTGTCTGTCTCCGTGCTGAATAGGATGCTACATTCATTCTCAAGGGAAACTAAATGCCTTTAGCCATTGGTTCTCAAAGTGGGTGGTCTGGGGACGCCTGTGGGTCCTTCAGGGCAGTGTTTCTCAAACCTTTTCATGTCAATGAGGACCCCCCTAAATTGATACGTATCAGCCTGTGGACCCCCATTTTAAAAGATATGCCAGGGACCCCTGTGAGAGAAGATATAGCAGTGATTCTCAAACATTTTATGAGCAAGGACCCCCCCAGTTTGATATGCATCAGGCCACGGACCCCCATTTGGTGCCATTTCAACTCTGACCCCAATTTAACTCTGACACCAGAACCAGGGTCCATTTGGTTCCATTTGTACAGAGACACATAAGGGTCTATTTGGTTCCTAACTATCAATTTGGCTAGGGACCACCTGGAACCCCTTAAGGACCCCTGGGGGTCCCCTGACCCCACTTTGAGAACCACTGCGTTGAGGGGGCTCCAGCGTACACTAGGAACAATTTAAACACTTTAACCCTGTTTTATACTTTAAACAGCTTAAAATGTGTATTTATTTCAGAAATAGTTAATCTTTCACTCAACAGGGACAACTCCCATCGCAAGTTGATGATGTAATTTGCCCATGTGTGGTCCAGCCCTATGGAACGTATAATATTTAAAATATTGCTTTGCTCATATTAAACTTTTTATTAGACCATTTTTAATTAAGGCATAATGCTTATTAGCCATGGGATCCTTTTAAGACAAATCAAGTTGCGGTCGTCCTTGAAGAACATGTAGCCTGTGATTTATTTATTTATTTATTTTTAGATCCAACAAAAGGTAACGACTTCAAATGTGCACTTACCTTGGGAAAGAAAATGAAAGTATTTGATACAATGCATTTTTTTAAATAAATATCCACAGACATCTGCGAAACTCTGTGGAGCAACTTGCGGCGATAAGGAAGGATGCAAAAGCAATGCTGCACCAAAGGGACTCGGAGGAGTGGAGGCCTGCAGCCAAGTCAGTGTGTCGAACGACTGCCAGCTATCGCTCCCACCTCTCTGCTAGCAGCGTAAGTATGCTCCCTGGGACCCTGATGATGGAACCAGTGCTTTAGAGCAACTTAAACCCTCTATACTCAGTAAAAACAGACCTGAATTGGTGCACTATTTTTTTCCCCCTCTGTTGCTCTGCACCAAATATCTTTGGCAAAAATAGCTGATCCACAAGCTCACAACACAATGCGTTCAAGTGGTTAATTTCATATCTCAGTTAAGGTAGCGTAAGTGTTTGATTTATTTCTGGTCAAAACAGTTTGTGAAAAAGTTAAGCTCTATCGTTGCTAAAGAGCGTTTGTTCAGTATTGCATGGATCTCCCGGTCTCTCCAGCTCTTTAATAAACAGAAAATACATTTTCAGGCGGGTTGCAGATTTCATCCAATCAGGTTTTCAATTTTGTCTGCACATTTCTTTGTGTCATCACTTCCAATTCCACTTCTTCATCCTGTATCATGTATGAGTTGTTCTCTCTCCTGATTGGATAACATTGGTATCCTAAAGAGCTAGAGAGACAGGGAAACCTCTGCCACTGAACTAACACTCCATAGCAATGATTACAATTAGACTACAGAGCTCACTAATAATATTTTAACAACAACAAACCTTTATGGGCATGTAAAAGGTGCACCTCTGTATGTGACAAACTCTGCTACTTAGACAATTCAATCATTGAAAAAACACAATTGGAATGGATTCTTTTAAATATTGGGATCTTTTATCGGTGTACTAGATATTAGGTATTATAATTTCATATCCTGGCCTCTCTGTCGTGTGGAAACCTCATTATGTCCAAAACTGCTACTTTTAAGGATTTAAATTAAAAAATGGCAAAGGTAGCGGATCTGCTACCATTGAGGCTTTTGTATGCCGCAGTATAATTCATTCAGGTAGGGTGTCGTTAATTTATGGAAAAAAAAATGAAAAAAAATTATACAGAGTGGAATAATGGAGATAAGAGGTTTCTGATCGACAGTCAGCAATGATTTGTAACAACAACAAAAATATCTTAACATAAGGTCAGCCTAGAGGTGCGTAGTTGAGCTGTGAAATGCCAAGTTTGCCCTCAATGTTCTCATGATCTTACTTAATTCTAGGAAACGTTACTGAAGGGAAGTGAAATGGCTCGAGACAAGCTTTCAAATGGAATCAGTCTCAGTACAGTGTGTTCTTGCATCCTCTGTCTTAGGCTTCTTTAATGCTTCAATATTTCGGAGAGCTCCGCTCAATAATTCCAGTTTACCGTACCGTAAATACTTTCAAAGGACATATAGTACGACTACAACTGTTGATTTTTTATTTTCTCACCAATTATTCTACTATTCAATTCAATTACAAATTGACAAAACTTGATAAAGATTTTTATATAATCTACTAAATCGATTAATCTGATGAACCACTCAGGCCCTAATAGTTCATCATACAACGTTGTCCCACAAAAAGACCGGAAATCCTGGTGAATTTTGTGGTCATGATTCACCAGGATGGCTTGATTCTATATAAATATTTTTGTAAAAATATGGGAAAAACGTATTGACGATTTTTGAGTGGTTTGATTGATTGATTGAAGGCTTTATTAGAAGTTTGCATAGGAAAATGTACAGATTCATGACGGTACAGTTCACTGGTACAAGGTCTACTAAAAGGAGATCCATGAAAAGACTAAGCTTATTTCAACAGGAAACCATTAAAGTATCTCATATAACATTGAATGACAGACAAATAGAACACAGTACTATGCAGTAGATATGTAAAGAAAAAAAAGAAAACAGTAGGTCTATACAATCAGTAAGTACAGTATATACAATATATACAAGGAAGGGGCAGGTAACAGTAAGTCTAAACAATCAGTATGTACAGTATATACAAGGAAGGGGCAGGGAGGGTAGGGTTGGGCTAGGTTTTTACCAGTTGTGAACGGCTGCTGCCTGTAAGTGGTTTTTTAGGGCAATTTTAAAGGATGCTAGTGATCCACACTCCTTTATGGCCTTCGGTAAGGCATTCCACATTTTTGTGGTGTAGCAGAAGAACGAGTTCGACCCTTTCTTTGAGTTGACTCTGGGTTGAACGTGATCTGTGGCACTGCCTCTGGTGTTGTAATTATGGACATCCTTAACGTTTTTAAAGTATTTTGACAGGTACTTGGGTATCATAGTGGTGTAGTGTATCTTGTACACCAGGCCCATTGCAAGTTGCTGTACTCTGTCATCTACTCTGAGCCACCCCACTCTTAACTGGTGAGTAGCGGTGAGGTGAGTCTGATTGGGAAGGTTAAGCAGGACCCTAATTAGTTTATTTTGGGCTGTTTGGAGTTTAGTGCACAGGTAAACCACAGCAACTGCTATGCCCTATTATTATGAAATAAATATAACATGGCCTTCTGACCCAGCTTTATGGGCTCACTAATTTATCAGCAATGTCATCAATTCTTATTTTCTGTTTACATAACTTGCGCGATCAAGTAAGTACACAGCTTGGCAAAAATGTCTCCCTCAGGAAATTGCTGTGGTTGGAAGAACAATGAGAATTGTGCAAAGGATGCATTTTAAACTTTTTTTTATTTTCATTTTAATCAAGAACTAATGGGGCAGAAATCTTATCAAAAACATCAGGCTGACTTAGCCTTCAGGTCACAGACAGCTTTTTTATTCTTTTTTTTTTTTCTTTCTTTCTTTTTTTTCATTAAAAGGAAGGCATCATTAATTAAAACTGTCACTGCTATTAATTTGAGTTTGGAGAATGTAATTTTAGTCACTAATATCATACACAATATGCAGTGTCCATAATATTACATAATATACAACTGATGAAGAGTATTTGTGTTTAGACTCTTGGTACAGATAAGTTGAAGTCTGTCCTCGCAGATGTATAGGGTTCAAGTGTTTAAACTTTAACAATTTGATGCTAGTTTAAAGATGGGGTGCCAGTTCCCCCCCTAAAACATGATGATCAGGTATTATGATTATAGTTGGAGGTTATTTTCCCAAAAAGTGTACATAAAAGTAAAAATTATGTTATTATGTCCCACACCCACCAGTTCATTAAGTATGCCTGGTTGTCAGGTGGGTGTTAAACCAGCTGAAGTTAGCAACACCCACAGTGTTGGGTGTATGGTAAAAGGGAAAGGGATTTTATCATTAAATCAGTGTTTTTCGATCAGGCCTTTTGACTCAGAGGCTTTCAGCTTTCAGGAAGAAACCAAAAATACACAGGGAAGACATACAGTATTTGCATATTATCACCACGCGGGGGGTTATATTAGACTAGAGTAATGTTAACGCCATAGACACATACAAAACAGAAAAAGTACAAAACTATGGCACCACCTCTTTTACACATTTTGCTGGGGACCCCCTGGAACCCCCTCAAGGACCCTCCCAAGACCTAACTTTGAGAATCACTGATGTGTGTGATGTACATGGTCATCATCACTGCAGCAAACCACTTTCAACCTTTTTTAATCTTTTTTTTCATACAAATCTCACAGTGTCATGATGCAATGCATTGTGGATGGTGTAGAACTGTTGTTTTTGCTGTTGTACAATGAGGTATAAAACAACATCATGAACCCTAGCATCTCAATTCTGAGTCTGTCTGACAATGTCACAATAGGCACCCTAAGGGCACGGTCACACCACACTTTTATTCTACCAATGAGGGCGGATTCCACCAATGCATTTCAAGATTTTTTTTTCTTTTTTTTTGCCGCAAATGTCAGCTCCATTCCCAGTGAAATGCGCTGGCAGAAACCGCCCTCATATATGAAAGCGCGGTGTGATGAGTCCTTTTGACAACAAAAACTCATTTTATGAAACATTGTGCTTTTCATAGCAATAACCTTATTCCTTGTGCAGGGCTCCCTTTCAAACATCCTTAGAAAAGTGTCTCTTTCGCCTTATTTCACTGTCTCATGTTCATCGGGGTGCGAAGAAACTTCCCCCTAGCAGTCATTAAATTGTGCTAATTGCAAAAACAGATGCTTTTTTATATCACACACCATAAGGTTTTTAATTGAAATGCAATAAATTCAGGCCTGATATTCAGCCTGTTGTGTTCTTTCTGAAAATACTTTAAAATAAATAAATCAATGTTTGCACACTTGGCAGACTCTTCAGAATGGGTACTTGGAGGCATTAAGTAAATGATCTTGTATGAAGTGTGAAGTGGAATGAATACTACCCAAATTTGCTTTGCAAATAATTCACTGATGCTTGCATTTATTTTTTCATAGGCTACAGACTTTAATTGGGCCGAAGCAGATTTTTAACTACTCACTCTGCCATCCCTATTTTGGATGTGCCATACTGCCATTATAGGAAAAACATTTTAAAACCTTTGCAAGATTTTCAAACATTCCATAAAATAGCCCGTCATGATGTGACACATTGTGAGTTTGTAGATCTACTATTTTCACTGCACCATTGTATGACTAAGTAGTTGGTCCAGGTCCTCCAGAGGTCTTTCCCCTATACTCCAAAACTCATTGCCAAGAATTGGCGAGATTGTAGATCTGCTATTGTTTATGGATGTCTGGTGTTCGCCCATTACGACATGCCAGAGTTCATGTGAAAATCTGCAGGTTACTGCTCTCGAGACAGACAATTTGATTTCCGCCACAACAGCATGGTAGGAAACTATACATAATAGAGGATGTATTTTTTATTCCTATTTCTTTTCCCAAAAAGCAATCCAAAGACAAAGGTGGGTATACAATTGCAAAAGAAAATACACATTTGGGGAAACAACCTAACTGTGCTATGTGGGCATCTAGATTGTGTCATTTTCCAGGCTAAATGGCATAGCGTTGCTGTCAGGCAGAAACCTCTTATCTCCATATTCAGACCTTTTTGTTTTTTCGTAAATTAACGCCCCCACTTGATCATACTACAGCGTCACACAAAAGTAGCAGACCCACAAGCCCAAACACAGCACGAAGCAACGTGTTTTGAACTTGTAGATCTGCTACTTTTGATATTTTTAATTGAATTTGAATCCTGAACAATTTTGTTCAGGATTCCTCCCCACAGAGACAATATTCTTGTGTGAATCGTTGTGGACAAAGAAGAGAAAACATGCGTGCAAGTGCGCACACAAACACGCACGCACGCACGCACGCACACACACACACACACACACACACACACACACACACACACACACACACACACAGATAACCATCTTTAGGCAGTCTATCTCCAAGCATCTCTCAAGATGACATTGAAGAATGCCTTTGTTCAAAAGGAAATGTTTTATGCTGAAATCATGCTCCTGTGTATATGCACAGATGGTGTGGGGATGTCAGTGGGAAATTATGGTGGAAGCGCCTTTTCAGCTTTTGTTTAAATTTCCCTCAGGGTTGCTCTGTCGTGCCGACTGTGTTATAGATCGTGGAAAACCTTAGGGGAGAACAGAGTGGATTAACCTTTTAATATCTTCCAATCAATAGTAAAGAGAGATCATAATCTGACAAATTAACTACAATAAATAACAACACCACAGTCTTAGAAGAGCCAAACATTCAGCAACTATCTCCTATTCTATGTCTGTGGACATTTGTAGTAATTTGTAGTTTTTCCAAAAATAAATGGGGTGTGCAATTTTAAAAACTGAGCACACACTCAAAAGTAGTCTAGAACCTCTCACCTCCAATGAGGTATAATAAAGCAATAAAGAAAAAGGAACACACAGATATAAGTGGCTCTGGGTTTGAAGAGAGGGTTATTGTCTTTTTTAATGCAATTTACGACTCTAATGATGCACTTATGTTGCCCGCTCTTCCCTTTTTCTTACACCTTACCTACTTAAGGAGGAAATCTTGATTGGTAAGTCGATGCTATCCGCAGACTTAGGGATTTACTGTAGGTCGCTGCAGGTTAATTATTAACTTCTTGCAGGGGGAGAAAGCACAATCATCTGACCTATTCTGAGGGCTTTCTTAGTTAAACTGATGAGATCTCTTTGTCTGCAATCCTTTTCATTTGTAGGCTACATAATACCCATTGTGTGATGTTTGTTCAATGTTCTTTAAAAGAGGCTTTTAATGAGGCTATTTGTATATATTTATATAGTATTACTTCTCTCTCACTCGGGTTAAAGCTGGTAGACTAAAACACATAGTTTCTCTTCTTTTGCTCTTCTGTTTTTTCCTTTCATGATTACGGTATTTTAGTTTAGAATACATTTTCTAAATTCCTCAGTTTCTTCTTTCTTTCTAGTTTGTTTCCTTAAACCTTCCTTTGAAGTTCTTCGCATGCTACAAAATTTGCATGATGTCTTTTATCTTTCAAAGTTTTTGTCCCAAGAAAAAGAAAGGAATTATGTTTCTTCTGTGTTTTTTTATTTTTATTTTGAAGGGAAATGAAGTGCCTTTGTAGTAAAGCAGTGCGTCAAGCAGGTAGCAGGTTTCATTTATGTTATAATACTTGGTATTTAAAGCTGTAGCTTCCCTGTCTCTCGGCAGATCTCATCAAAACCTGGGGACACGCTTTTACGCGCCGAAGGGGCCCGCCATCGCACTTTGCCCTGTCAGAGCGAAGGACCCCACGATTACGATTCCGGGAATGACACGTCATCGCCGCCATCGAGTAAAACTGGTCTTTCTCGAATGAGCGTCGCCGAAGACAAGAGAAGCAATTCTCGAGGTCTGGCCTCACCAGTGAAGCCAAAGTTTACGAGCGGGGACAATGCCTCCGATTCTGGAAACTCTGTGACCAGTTATGTGTCTCTGTGCAAAACGCACGTGGAGGGTGGCTTGTCTGACACAATGCTCCATGGAACTAGCACAAGGTGAGCTTTGTGTTTATGTTTTAACCATTAAGACCTGAGGCCAATTCTACGAATGCCTTCTATCAGCGGTTCTCTAACCCTTTCGTGCCAAGGACTCCCAAAATTATATATGTTTGGCTTTAATATATCTCAAAATGCTTTTGCCCGGGACTGATCAGAATAGAAGATTTGTGTTAAAAGAAAAAATATATATATATTTTTTGAGAACCACTGTTCTAAATCCTAAAAGAGTTAATGTTGCTATATACAGTATATACTGTAGCTCAAATCTAAAATGACACAGATGCTATTCCAGTTTTAATCTTTTAATTAACCAACCTTGGACGGACGAATGCTCATCAGGGAAATTGTTCCAAGCAAATTTATCTCTTTGAAGCATTTTTATCTCACCTGTTAAAATATAAAGCCATTTATAAAATAACGCATTCCCCAGGATGCCATTTTTTTGCCCTTATCACTAGATAGAAACAATAAAACGTCCTTGTCTTATCTGTTGCAGTAAGCCGATAACCTTGGCGTGTCGGGTAGGTCGGGTAGGAGGGCTCCTGCCATCTCAGAGGGCTGAAAATATCTCCTCTCAGAAACGTCTGAGGGCTCAGTCCTCCAGCAGCCGGAGCAGGAGCAGATCCTCCGGAAGCTCCAGGTCAGTGTTGTAAAGTAATTAAGTACATTTACTTAAGAACTGTATGTAGCCTACTAGGGCATTCACGAATAGTGATTTTTAGTATTCGAATTATTCGACCTCAAAGTAAGTATTCAAATAGTCGAATATTCGACAGGACTGGCCAAACTGTCAAATATTAAGTAAGCTAGAGACGAACATTGTGAAAATAGCCGATCTACATGCTCACAACGCCTCGCAAAGATCTGCTATTTTCACAATATTTATCTCATTTGTCACATTAAATAATAATAATACCTACAATTCCAAGTGCTTGTCAGGGTGGGGGTCCCCAGTTCAAATATGTTTATTTTGGGGGTCGCGGCCTAAAAAGGTTTGAGAACCCCTGGTATAGAGCATTAACAAATTCATCCACCAGGGGCATTGACAACTCATTCTTATGACTTCCTATCTAGCCAAGCTTTATAAACTATATATGTTTTAAAGAGAAAACAATAAAAAAAAGTGACTTTGATATTCGAATATTCGAATATTTGGTGAATGCCCTATAGCCTACTTAAGTACCATTTTGAATTCCAGACTTTTACTTGTAACAGAGTTAACTATTCCTATATTGCAGTATTCATGTCATGTCAGCAACTGAGTACATTTACTTAAGTACTGTAGCCTACTTACGTAAGTACCATTTTGAGGTACTTTTATTTGACTTGAGTATGTCCAATTTTCTCGGAGACAAATACACTTTTACTCCATTACGATTATTTGAAAACTTTAGTTACTAGTTACTTTGTAGATTTTGATTATTACAAAACATACATTAACCACTTCAACCATATACATTTCAGCCATTTGAAAATAGTGATATTTTCAAAAGATTTTTATACATTTTATACGTATACATGTTATACTTGTACACGTGAAAACTCGTGAAATGGGACATTCTGCATAATGAGTACGTTCTACTTTTGGTACTTTAAGTACATTTTGATGCCAATACTTTTGTACTTTTACATTTTGAATTCCAGACTTTTACTTGTAACAGAGTAGGCTATTCCTATATATTGCAGTATTGGTACTTTTACTTAAGTAAAACATTTAAGTACTTTTCCCACTGCTCCAGGTACTCCGGACGCTGCTCTCGGAGTCAATCACTATCATCCGGCGGCAGGTTGGTGCAGCAGCATTTCCGTTGTGGTTCACCGGCTCTGTGTCTGTCTGTCTACGACGTAGACAGACAGACACGTAGACAGGGGCGTCACACCACATTCTGGGCCCTGGGTACAAGGATTCACTGCGGGCCCCCCATGAATGTTAACTATTGAAAAATAGCAGATATGCAGGCTCACAGCGCGGCACCGAGTGCCGCGCTGTGAGCTTGTAGATCTGCTATTTTTGAAAAATCGTGAAAATGTGTGCCAAGAAACCTATGTTTCCATGTCAGTGATGCTCAAACCTTTTCATGTGAAGGACCCCCCTTCTCAAAATATTTAGTTCCAGGGACCCCCCAGAAGCAAAATTTGAGTTACAAATACATATATTCAAAGATTTGCGCACATTTTCACGACTTTTAAAAAATAGCAGATCTACAAGCTCGCAGCGCGGCACTCGGTGCCGCGCTGTGAGCTTGTATATCTGCTATTTTTTCAATAGCTAAAGTTACTAGGGCCCCTCCACCTTGGGCCCTAGTAACTCAGTCCCACTTTCCTACCCCTTGTGACGCCCCTGCACGTAGACTCTACGTGGTGCTGATGAGCTCTGCTTGATTCAAGAGGGTATAATTGTCATTTTTTCTCTCTCTTCCCCCATCATTTAGCTTGTACTCACGCTCGCAGAGTTATTCGGCTGACGTGAGGCGACGGGGCAGCGCGGCCAGTTCCAGGGGAAGCACCAGGGGAAGCTACTCGCGATACAGTCCTCCTGACAGGTGAAACCTTTTAAGATTGTCTATGCCAGCGATTCCCAACCTTTTGGTCCGGGGAGTGGGCCCCCGAATTATTGGTAAAACACTAATACGCCTTTTCTGTCAGTGTGGAACTGGTTTGTTTCCCCACCTTATTTAGAACCAGGTCGGAGTGTTACAACAAGAGCTATTGCCTTTTATTTTTAAACATCATTTTAAAATGACAGTGACATCACAGAAGCATCCTTGGTATCGTATAAGCAGCCTCGAGTGTGTGTCGTTGAGTGTACGGTTGAGCGTACGGTGTTGCATAACGGGGATGTCACTCACTTATCTTTGTTATCTTTATCCTAGTCTTCAACCAGTGATGTGGCCACGTAATTTGGTGACGCATCCGATTGCAATCACCATGACCTTAACCTGGCATTTGACGGACCACAAACACAGTATGGACCGTTAGTCTTGCCTCGACCTCTGGTTGCAAGGGGGTGACACAATAATTGTATTTCCGAACCCTAAAAGTTGGTGAACTGAAACAAAAAATACTTTTCTTTTTTTTTATTCGCTGAACTGGGAACCAGCGTGTCAATATTCTACAGGTTGGAAGATGCAGATGTGATACAAACAATGAAAAAAGAAATACATACAGTGGTCTAGTTTGATAGCCGTGTCTTTATTTGGTTGCACAAAACATATTACAGAAATGACACATTTTCTTTTTCGTCAAATTACAGTACATGAACAGAATGTAAGCAGACCGGCTGATCAATCTGGGACAAATTTGTTGCCTACCAGTTACCACAAATTGGGACTCATATTGTGTTAACAATCAATTGATACATTAACACTTTTCGGTCCAGGGCTGTTTGGTTGATCATCTGTAATTTGCCACTCAGGGAATAGTAGTAGTAGTAGTGTTCACTAGTGTTCTTTTATGTAACGTTGTTAAGGTTACCATCTGTCATGCTTCATTTTGCAGGGATGTAGCTATTATGTCTTGTGGAGACAAAAAAGTGTCTGGCAACCGTTCCGTAATTCTCATCCCCTATCCTGTAAAATGAAAGTGCGAGAATAATGTAGACAGATAGATAGATACCATTAATACCTTTATTAAAGTGTCACTCTGCAACACGCATCATCAATATACATGTTGCCCATCTCTCCCTTACCAGAATAAAATAGTAGGGGACACTCACATGAAGTTGTGAGACACTTACTAAAAACAAATGAAAACATAGTACCGTACTATAAAAGCAAAATACAAAAACAATGGCATGGTAATTCTTCTTTAAAACCTTGAGCATGTGTTATTGTGATACTGTACTGATAAATTGGAATTTAAAGAGGCGGTGCCATAGTTTTCTACTTTTTCTGGTTTTCATGTGTCTCTGAGGTTGACAGCACTTCATTAGACCCCCTGGTGTGGATGAGCAATTATGTATTCCCTTTGTATTTGGGGTTTCTTCCTGGAAGCTGACACCTTGTGGGTCAAAAGTGCCGATCCAAAAACACAGATAAAATGACATCATATAATCATCCCCTCCCCTTTTACCATTCACTCAACACTGTGGGTGTGGCTAACTTCAGTTGGGTCACCACCCACCATGACAACCAGGCATACTTAATGAACTGGTGGGTGTGGCCACATAAAAAACAAATTTTAACTCTTTCTGTGCACTTTTTTGGAAAAAGTCCTCCTCCTAGTATAATCATAATACCTGATAATCATGTTTTAGGGGGGGAAATCATGGCACTTCATCTTTAAAGTATACCATGATGTTGGCTCTGTTGATCCAATTGAAGATCCAATCACAATCGATTGATCGATCACTAAAATAAACATGCTCTGAATATACACACGGCCCACCCTTCTGACCTTCCGGCTGTCGTGCCAGACAATCAGCAGTGTGGGCTGCAAACGTTTCGAGATTTTTAAGTGAGCCAGAAAAGGTTGGGAACCACTGGTCTGTATGCCAGCTGTTTATTACTGGTGCACCGAATATTAAAACCTTTCAGCATTCATTTGGAATAATGTGTGTTAAACCTTAGAGTTCGACACAAGAAGAGAAAGCCTGTCTCCAGAGACAGGGATACGAAGCAAGCACAGAAGGGTGGTAGGAAGAGGCAGAGGCGCAAGTCTTACTCTCCTATGAGGAAAAGGAGGAGAGACTCGCCAAGCCACCTTGAAGCAAGGCGAATCACAAGGTAGGCACTTTAATTAAACAAGGTATTTGGATATATTCTTTCACTGATATATTTTTCACAATAACTGTTCCACAAATGTCTTTTTTGGCAACTTCTCTAAACACTATTAAATAGTCGCACTGTGTGTCCAATGCTGTAATGACAGAGGTGCCACGAGAAATGTGGGCAACACATACTGTACTACTAAAATGAATGTAAAGGCCAGAACACGGCTATGCAACTAGTCGCAACTCCTTGCAACAATTTTTTTTTAAGGCCAGTCCACACCAGTGTAACTCCTTGCAACTGCCATGGGGGATAATGGTTGCGAGTAGTTGCATGTTGCAAGGAGTTCTGTTGGTGTTAGGCGATTCTAACTTGATGTACCCTTTGTCAGTTTTCATGGGGTCCGCATCAGTGTGCCAACGGGCCGGTATTCCGACTCTAAAACTAACCCTAACTCTAACCCTAACCCTAAACTTAACCTCAGTAACCGTGACGAGTAACTAACCTGCCGACGCTAGTCGGAACAGCGGCCCGTCGGGATATTGAGCGGACCCCGTTTTCATGCCAATTCTTTTAATTCCTGTAAACTCCACAGTGCCAGGAAGCGACCTATCCCTTACTTCCGGCCCAGTCCCTCCTCCAGTAGCCGGTCCAGCAGTGTGTCCTCTTGGAGCAGCCTCTTCACGCGCAGTCACAGTCGCAGTCGCAGTCCAGTCCGGAGCGCCAGCCGAAGCAGGAGCCGCAGCAGGAGCCGCAGCAGGAGCCGCAGCGACAGTTACTCGTCCTACAGGAGCTACAGCCGGAGTTCCTCCTGGAACTCTATCTTTGGGACTCGCAGCCGGAGCCGCAGCCACACGCCACAGAGCAAGCACAGCAGGGTCCGTCACTGAGCGTGCGCGCACACAGAAAAATAAAGGTGACACCTGGAACGCAAACTGCTACTTCGGAGTGATGCCATAGATGGAAGAACCATTTTTTTGTTCCAGAAAGAACCTTTCAGATCACGGTTCTACAAGGATTTATTTTAATGGGTTCCATAAAGAACCCATAACCACTTAAATCCTATACTTCATCGACCGGTGTCCCCCAGGGGTCTATACTCGGTCTGCTCCTTTGTCGTCCCTACACACAAAATCTCTTCATCGAAAATAGCATATCTACAAGCTCGAAATGTCTCCCATAGCATTACACATAACAACAAATGGGTTTAAGTGGTTAAACTGGTTTTTTGAGGAACCTTTTCTGTTCCTCAAAGAATGGTAGAACCCCATATGAGGAACCTGAAAAACCATTCATTCAGGTGACGTTCTTTCTTTGAACTTAATCTGGAATCAATATTTTTCTGTGTGCACAGCAGGTCTGCCCTTACATTTTCTGGAGACCAGAGAGGACTGCACTACTATTCGTCATTTCTGTTGGGAGCAAAGACAGTGATGTCAGGAGCCCTCTACTACTGTTAGGCTCTTTGCTGCTACCTTTTGAGGCTTGAGTGGAAAGTACTCTCCAGCCGCTCTCCAACCATGTCCTACACACAGGCAGTGTTGTTCACACTGTCGAGCAGGAGTCACCAGAGACTGAATGTGTTTTGATCTTGTTTTCTACTTCATACAAGGAGTCCTCGTCCTTCAGCGCTCAGAGGCCTGCATGGGACCATTTAACTTTCAGACCTATTACGCCCCCGCACTTCCCCATAATGTTATTTTTCGACGAAAACCTTCAAACTGGACATTTTCTTAAAAGTGTTGGTTCTGGCTGTAGCTGTAGTAGGCTGTGCATGTTCAGGAGCACATGCTTTTTCAAGGGACACCGGAGGTTTACCCTCACCACGCAAGCTCCGTTCCAGGATCCACGCTGAGATGTATTTCAGTCATTTGCTTCATGTGTTTTCAAATGGCTTTCCGAGGGACCCTTTTATGAAATGAAGACACGTTTGCTGTGTACGGTACTTCTGAAGGTAGAGCACAGAAATGCTTCCTCTGAGTTGTGGAAGCAGCCCAGGTGGCAATCAGACTGTCCTGTCAGCTCAAATGCTAGATTATTTTCCTGATCAAGTGGAAAAAAAAACTGTTAAAGGTTGTGTACGTGATATTTTTTGATTAAAACTAAATTCTGTTTAAAGCTAGTATTCATTGCTACAGAGTATGTGTTCAGTAACAAGGGTCTTTCCATCTCTCCAGCATTTAATAGTCAATAAAGTTTCAGGTGGGTTGTCAATTTCAGCCAGCCAATCAGGAAAGAGTAGCACCCATGTATCAGCTTCAGTTTTAAAGTGGTCCAGTTTCTCTCCTGATTGGATAGAATTGGTATCCCGAGTTGAAAATACATTTTCTGTTCACTAAAGTGCTGGAGAGACAGGGAGACTGTCACCCCTGTTACAACAAACTACTGTAGCATTGCTATCAGAATATGCAGCTATTTAACTCTCATTTTAACATGACAACAATATATCTCTTACTGCACCTTTAAAATGTCAGTCATTGTAATACATACAACGGGTTGTATAGGACTGAGAAAGTGATTTCTGATGGCAAAATCTTCATAAGGAAGAGTGAAAAAAATACCCAAATGAGCACGTTGTCTGTTATGCTTGCAGCGCTTTGAGACATTTTATTATGTTATTATTTGATTACTCAGATTTTTTTAAATAAGCACTACTGTAAGTTGAGTATCTGGAAATGGTGATGTTCAAAGCAAATGAATCTTATGAATCGCGTATAGATCCTCAATTTGCTTGAAAGGGATTTTCTTGATGTTTTACTGAAGCCAAACACAATGGCTCATCTGTATGTTTTTTATTTTTATTTGTATGTATACCAAGAGAAGGTCAGGTTCAGAAATGCACAGACCCTTGCATATTTATTGCTTATTTAATATTTATGCCATTGCCTTTCTCAGTAGTGGTCTATCTTTCTATGCAACGCTATAGTTACGACTCCAAGTCTGTTGTGATGTCCGTATTTTAGTTGGAATTGTAAGGCACATTCAGTCAGTACCCGGGCTTATTCAGTACATTCACAGAAAAATCCTCAAGTGGAACCAAATTTACCTGTAAGACTAACACTGGGGATGCTACGGTAGTCATTATATCCAGACATCAGAGTACACACAGTAGGTGTTTTGAAAGAATAAGGCCGTAAAGGCTTGAAAAAGCAAACTCTAAATCTAGTTGGGATCAAATGGGGGTAGTTTTAACTCCAGAGATGGAATCTTTAAAAGAAAGCGAAAAGAAAACTTTGAAACTGCCTTTCCTTATATTTGAAAAAGTTCTTCATCATGTCGAATCCATCATTCTGTCTGTAGAGGGTCTGCTCTTTGTACTCTGAGCTTATTTCTCTGAATGTCAAGGAAATTGGCCAAATGAGGGGAATCCACCATTGTGGCTGCTGGAAGAAAAATAATAACCGTAAAGCAGCTATTCCCAACCTGTGGCTTACTGTATATCCCAACCTGTGGAGTATAGCCGGCATGCAAGTGCCCCACAAGAAAATTGCCAAAACACTAATATTTTAATGATAATACTAAGAAATGAATACAAAAAAATGCCATGGTATTTTCTTCTTGAAAACAATACAATACAGATACAGATAAATAGAAACTGAAAGTATTCTATGCTTGTTCCACTGATCCAAGCCGGAACACAATCATTTGTTTGATCATTAAAATAAACACCCATCTGTTCACTTATCACAGGTTACATGTTGGCCGTCCGGCTGTTAAAGTGGTCAGATGGGTGGGCCCGATCCAGAATAGGTTGAGAGTAATTGGTTGACATTGTGTCAACAGGAGATCTGCAAAGCGACAATGACTCACAATACGTTCTAGATATGAGCGGCACTCTCAATGTCATGGTGTAAAGTTTTTTTGTGTCTTGTTTCTTTGTGTCCCAAGTAAGATTTTAATATGTACTGTAATTACTGTGGTGTAAATATTCATCTGCGCTGTATAAAGTATAAAAGGGATGTGGTTATTTAATTTAGAGCATTGTATAGGCCTAGCACTAGTATTTCTATAGGTTTGCTATGATGCACTGCCCCAACTGCAACGGTATTCAGCTATTCATGGAACTTGGTGGGAGAAACGACGAAGCGATGCTGGGCGTCAATGGACTGGTGATGTCTTTGTGGTTAAACCGCTCGAACACTAGCATCCGTATTCTGGGTGGACCCGAACTTTCAGCGAAAATAGCAAATCTACAAGCTCACAACACGCTGTGAGCTTGTATTGCGACAATTTATTGGTGAAGGCCGACCCCCGGCCGACTAATGGCTCATTTCAACTACAAGAACTAAGCAAACCATGTGTCTGCAATGTATTTCTGGGTTTGGTTCCATAGGCTACGGATCGGTTTCAGATAAGCTTCTCATTTGGGCCCTGCTCAGGTGGTAGTATACTAATTTAAGGGGAACACACACTGGACGCGGAGGCGGCGCGGAGGCGGTGCGGAAGCCGCGTAAAAAAATACGTCCCCGTTATTTTCAATTAACTAACCCACACCAGTGGCATCAGACGCGCGCAGCTGGCGGGTCTGCCGCCTCGTCTGCCGCGACGATACGCCGCTGTTCTATTTTTTCAGCGTTGCTGCGCGGTGAACATGTTCTCCCATGGTTCTCCCCACTGGGGGAAATGGATGTGCTGTGTGGCAGCGTGCCGCATCCAGTTGGGGTTACCGCGCGGCACTTCATGTGCGTCGATAGCGCGACGCGACGCTGCACAGCCGCACGCGTCCAGTGTGTGCTCCCCTTGAGTATACTAACTGACTGACTTCTGTTTTAACACGATTTGACACGTTGTAAGCTTGGAGATCTGCTATTTTGGGTTATTAAAACAAAACAAAAAACGATATCTGTCCCTTCAAGGGTGGTTCTGGTTATAACGGAAGAAGAAAAAAAAGAAGAAAAAACATCCAGAACTTCCAGGGTTCTGGGAAGCTCCAGGTTAAGGAAAGTTCTGGGTTACCCACCATCATCGTCTAAAAGAGCCATAAGTATTAATTTACTAAAGTATAGAGGGTTTAAGTGGTTAAACTCTCCCCGATCGTGTTTCATTACTTTAACATTTCAATAACACGGTCATCCACAACCAGTGTTTTTGATGTTAAATGAAGCGTATTATCTCATTTTCCATGTGGACGAGCATAATGCCAAGCATAATGTTTCTCACACCGCTTGTCCCCCGTGCTGCATCGTGCCAGTGAACTTCACATTGTAACGTTTTCACCTGAAATTGAATTGTCCCCGTCATCGACCTATACCCCCCCTCTCCCTCTGTGTGTCTGGAATAAACAATGTAAAGTCATGTCCTGTATGAAACTGTTGTGCTGCCTTTTTTTCTTCTTTTTTTTCTATAGAAGGTATACTGTAAAGTTAAGACAATTTACCAAAGATATACCGAAAAAAGGAATCAGTAACCAAACTAATCTAGCTTATGTAGGTTAATTGAATAATCGAGAAGCTCTTTATGTGAAATAATAATTATATATATATATATATATATATATATATATATATATATATATATATATATATAATTTCTTATATTGATAAGGAATCGACACAAAATAAAAATCGAATAGACTAAATCGATTGGTCTGATAACCACTTCAATACACTTCATTGTACAATTGTGCCACACCAAAATTGTGAAAATAGTCTTTCTTGGCTATTAATTACATTTTCATTCATCGTAATCGAGGAAAAAGATTGAAATAATGGTGATATTGTCATATCAGCCAGCCTATACATATACATTCCCATAGTTGTATAAATGTATGAGTCTGTTCAGTATGGGGTCTCCCTATTTCTCCAACTCATCAACCAGAAAAAACATTTTCAGGTCAGGACAGAATAGCCTACCAATTTTCATCAATAGACAAGACAAGTACAATTAGATGAAACACTACTTCATGTGTGATACCACCTTTCTTTAAAGCCCATTATAATGCATTATAAATATATATAAAATGCATTATAATCTGATTATAACACTGTATAATTATAGTACACACTAATGCGTTATAACAATAACACATTATAAAGCATGTTATAATTACTTAGAAGATCAGTAACAAAATCATAATGTTCTGGACAAATCCTTTGCAAGTATATAGGCCTATTTTTGGATTAATCTAATTAAAATAGCAGATCTACAAGCATTGTCTAAGCTTTGTTTGTCTAAGCTATTGTCACTATATTCGTTTTTCATTTTATTTTTTACTTAGATTTGTTTAAATTAATATGATCAAATATTGATTAATATAGCCTATATATATACATTATAATCGAGCTGTTGCACCCTGCAGTGCATGCGGTCACTGGGTGCATCATAGTTAGAGTGGATGTTTTGATATAGACTAGCCTTCCTACCGTTCATCCACACAAAGTTGAGTCATGAGCTGTAATGTTTTATCTGCGGCGTGACATCAGCGTGTTGGAGTTGCTGGACTCATCATGTCATGTCTTCTTTCCCATCGGTTGGAGCTGTCCTGAAGCAATGCGTCCTTTTCTATATAAAACCAATGAGTCAGAACTCAGAATGGAGGAGGGGTAGTTTGGGACAGATATGACTGCGACCGACCGGGGGGTGGGGGGTGAATGACACCGTAAGGTGGCTAAATTTGGGTACTGGGAGGAGGGTCTCTTTGGGCAGCAGTTGCCTAATGTGTGCTTCGTCGTGGGGGCGGTGTCGCGCACCGAACAGTAGCCGATCTACAAGCCCACGAGGCGACGCGGAGGCGACGCCTCGTGGGCTTGTAGATCGGCTACCGTTCGCTGGTGCGCGACACCATCGCACGACTAGTATACATCCATGCCTATTTCGCACGCCTGGATTCCTGACCCTCCCAGTACTTTCTGGACACTTGCACTGACTCGACATGCAATGAAAACCTGCCTTACCATATAAAAGACAAGCAGCTTTGAAGAACGGTCATTATTCACTTTCAGTTTGGAACTTTCTCAGAGAACTTTTTCCCAAGTGTTCGCGTTTTTAGATAAACAAAGTGATTTCATGCGTAAAATGGTAAAGTCCACAACACTTCCAAAGAGATAAAACTTTTATATTGTTATAGTAAACCGGGCTTACTTTTAAACGCCTAGAAACAGATATTTCCTTAGCAATCGCTTTAAACGGGGCAGATTTGAACAGATAACGCGTCTATAACTTGTTTCTGTGACCTTTGGCGCACCGTTATAAGGACTAATGGCAGAGGGAGACTTCTATACCATGGGGAGCCGACAGAGGATTCCCAGGGATCCGTTCGCGGAGTCGCCGTTCAGGGAGCAGTCTCCCTTCAGGGACCAGCTCGCGTCTCGGTTCATGGACGAGGATTTCGGATGTCTGCCGGCCTTCCCCGACGACATGGGCATGGACTGGCCGGGCTGGGCCCGGCCGGGCCGGCTCAGCACGCGCCTGGGCGCGGCGTCGCCCTTCGGCGGAGGTTTACGCACCGGCTTCCCCGGCAGCCAGCGGCCGTCCTCCGGCGGACCGGGCGGGCCCACGGTGTACACCACCACCCGCTACAGTGAACCCTCCTCGTCGTCCCGCAGCTCCACTCCCACCACGACCGGGGGAGAGCCGTGGAAAGTGTGCGTGAACGTGCACAGCTTCACGCCCGAGGAATTAAGCGTCAAGACGAGAGACGGTTTTGTAGAAGTTTCAGGTAAGAGAGAAAAGAGAGCCTGGGCCATGTTGTTGTGTACAAAATAAGGCCACCACCACCACTGCACTGGCGCTGTGGTTCTCAAAGTGGGGTCCAGGGGGTTCCATTTTGACCGTTAGTAGGTAATGTAAGAGAGACTGAGTTGGGGGTTCTTAATTTTACCACTTATATACTTTTTATGCAGGGTTCATTGCCATATGCTTGTGTTGGACATTTTTGTAAAAATGTCATTTTTGCCATGGACAATGAGGGGGCAATACATATTACATAAGATAACAGGTCAGGGTTCAAATGGAACCAAATTGACACTTACAGATACAGGTCCATTTGGGTCCATTTGAACTCTCTCAGAGTTAAGGGTCCTATAAAACATTTGAGAAACCACTAGTACTAGTTCAACTCCTAATATTCCATTATATCAGTGTCATACTTCTGAAGAATACCTGGAGACTTGACATTCAGTAATTGGGGCCTATGATAAAAATAAGAACATTATAATGGTGTGTAAAGAATAACAATGAAAACATAATTCCATGTGCAAGACCAAAGTCTTTGCCACAGACACATTTGTCCGTGTATAGCCATATTGATGACCCTAGCCTAGGTTTTATGTGTTCATTTGAAATGATACTTGTATTAGCCTACTTAGTGATATAAAAGCCACAGTGCACTGCAAGTGCAGACAGTCTTGTGAGGGGGGTTGGCAGGCTCAGACACCTGTTTCAGATTCTTAGAGAACTCATGAGAGCTACTTTTAGCTTTAAGGCACAAGGCCCGTGACAACAGTCAGTCTCTGTTAAAAATAAGACACTGCAGTGTTGTTGCCATTAAACACTTGGTCAGAATGTTCTGGGCCTCCTCTCTTTTCCCCTATGGCCTCCCAAACAGCTCTGCCACTGGCCTGCTGAATTCATCTTCCATCATGGTGATTTATTATTGAGCTAAAATTGAATATACTTAAACTGCACCATTGGAAAAAGGGGTGTTTAAACTATATGGACCTGACTGGAATTGATAGGCAGTGGTTCTCAAACCTTTCCATGTCAAGGACCCCCAAATTGATATGTATTTGGCTGCTGTCCCCTGTCTTAAAATATTTTGTGTCAGGGACCCCCATACAAGATTTGTGCTCAAATGACAGAATTAGTACACAGAATGGATAAAGTCCAAGGAAGGTACAAAACGTTTTATTTGGACAACGTTTCGATCTAGTTGATCTTCATCAGGTCATATGATCATGCACACCAGCTTTGTCTTATAACAAAGAGCTTGTAGATCAGCTATTTCTAAATAGCTGATCTACTGATTGATTTTGAGGCTCTATTAACACATTTTGCTGAAGAAAAGAAACCGACTACTTCAAAGAGCCAGCAGGCTACTTCAAAAGACAGGCAAATGCCAGGGATACCCAGAACAGGACAGAAGAGGGCACAGAGGAGAGAAGGCCCCAGCCAGCACTGCATGGGGCTTTTTGAGCGGTGGTCACACCGTCTCCATAGCGTGGCCGTGTGTGTAGGTATGTTTGTTTGTATGTGGGTTTGTATGTGGGTCTGTATGTAGCCTCAAGCCTGTGGTGCAGTACCTTTTCTGACCACACATGTTAAGGGAGGGGCGCTGTTGTTCAGGCCAGGCCACACACACACACACACACACACACACACACGGGGGGGGGGGAACCACCGCTCAGTTCACACGGGTGTGATTTTTTAAACACAATGCTGGTATGCCAGTTGGGTCATTCATTCACTCATGGAGCCGTGGAAAGCCTGCCTGCCTGCCTGCCTGCCTGCCTGCCTGCCTCGTTGACTCCACTTCATTTTAAAGCTCTAATACTTATTAGAAGCTCTAAAAACCTAAATACTCCATCACACAGCGGTGTCGCTTGCCGAATAGTTTATGACTGATCTACAAGATAACAAGGTGTCGCATGCATCTGTTCTTTTTGGCAAGTGACACCCTCCCTCACACAATGGAGTATAAGTGTAATACTATATCATTCTGCCATCTCTATTCCAAGAGCATTTCACAATCTGGACTTCATTTCACATCATATGGGCGGTAGCCCCTCACAATGTCACGCTAATACGTTTCTGTCGTCTGTGAAGTGTCTTGAGGGAACCGTGTTTGACATCTGCATCGCAGTGATGACGTTTGTTTGGACATACGTTAATATCTGTCGTGTGGAAACCTTGTATGTCCAAAACTGTTACTGTTTCAGGATTCAAATTCATAATCAGCGAAAGTAGCAGATCTACAAGCTGAAAACAGGCCACTTCGTGCCGTGTTTCGAGCTCACGGACGGATCTGCTACTTTTGACGATTTTGTGTTATGCTGTAGTTAGCATTATCGAGTAGGGCGTTCATTTATGGGGGGAAAACACAAACATTTAGAATATGGAGATAGGAGGTTTCTGCCCGACATCAACGATATGTTCTCGGGCGGGGGGGAGGGGGGCTTTACATAGTCCAGACCATGGCTCTAGTCGTTGTTGTCCAGCACTTTGGATGGGAGTTGGGGTAGGGTGGGTCAGACACGTCTGTGAGGGGGTGAGGGGTAGCAGATAGCCAAGCCTGAAGCTCTGAAGGGGGTTGGGGGTAGTATCTGGCATGCTAGCGGCCCTGATATTCAGCAGCCCCAGAGCAGCTGCTGGCTGGCTAACATAAGCCCATATAAACAACAACGCCATGGGGACATGAGGCCTTTAACTTGGGGGCATTCCAGTTCTAGCTGTTCCATCAAACATGTTGTGTGTTTCTCCGAGGGAGTTCTGGAAGAGGCAAAAAGGAAGGAATGCTGGTTTCATCATTATTCATTTTACTTGTAGTCTGATTTGAGTTGTGCAAAAACCCATATATTATTGAAACTGACATATAGAACCAACAACAATATATTTAATCAAGATGCCTTTTTTTGTAATAATTGTTCAAACTTTCTTATCAACGAATCAACACAAAACATTTCAATATATTCTTTTAGAATCTTCTAAATTGATTTGTCTGATCAACCACTTAACCCTGTATTATATTTCATTTTACATTGATGGCATGCGAAAACCGCAAAAATAGCTAATCTGCTGGTGTTATTTTCACTATTAAATGAATAACAATCGTTTGTTGATCATAATCGAGGCAGTCCTACTCCCTGCTTCCACCAAACTATGTGTGCTCCTTTGAGGGAGTTCTGGAAGAGGCCAAAAGGAAGGAATGTGGATTTCATCATCATATTCATTTCACTTGTAGTCTGACTCATATCATTTCACTTGTAGTCTGACTCACTGGTGTCTCTGTAGAACATTCTTTTATACTGGGGATGGAATCCACCCCTAGTACTAACTGCCGAAATGAGATTGGGCAATGGGAAACTTTATTTCTAACAAATTAAATATACTTTGATTTCAATACCATCAAAAGATTCTCATTTCCGTGCGTAGCAGAGCAAGGGATAGATTTAATAGAGGATTCTAGTGTTGGCCGTTAGGCCTATCTGGTGTTTAAAGGGCCCGTGTGAGCACCTTTTTCATTTCCATTGACCTGAGCTATGGCTTTGTAAAATGAAACCCAATTGTACAGCGTGAGATGAATAACTTTCTGGCATAATGTTAGACGGCCATATACCCACCGAATGTTAACACTGTTTCGTTGTGTTTTTACAGGGAAACATGAAGAGAAGCAAGAGGAAGGAGGAATAGTGACAAAGAATTTCACAAAGAAGATACAGTGAGTACTTACAGTCAGTCTAATGTTGTTGTAAAGAATGATAAGCTGCACTTTCTTTCATTTACAGGTCCATCTCACTTTATTTCCACTCCTAGCATTAGACAAATGGGGCGGCAGTGGCTCAGGGGTAGAGTGGCTGGTAGAGTGGCCAGTTGGGAACCAGAGGATTTCAGTTTGATCGGGACCATACCTATGTTCCCCAGGTTCTATGTTCCCCAGGTTCTATGTTCCCCACTTACCACCTAAACCTAACAACCCTAACCCTAACCTCAGTAAAACTAATGCTGGTTAACCTGTGGGGAACATAGAACCTGGGGAACATGGACCCCGTTTGATCCCGGGCTCCCCCAGAGTTGTCCTTGAGCAACACTCTGAACCGCTAATTTCCCCCGATGTGCAGGTTGGTGCCTATGTCAAGTGCTTTGGATAAAAAGCGCTATATAAATGCACAATTTATCATTTACAAAGAAATCACATTGACTCATTTTATCCTTTATATACTAAGTGAAATCCAGAGTGGGAGCCTTAAGGGTCATTTCTTTCACTCTTGTGGTTAGATTGCTGCAACTTTGCAGGCTTACCTCCACAACAGTGTGGAAAGGTTTTAGGTTTTATATATAAAATAATAATAAATGAAACTAAGATTAGATCAAGATAAACAAGTTGCATCTGTCACTATGTCGAGGCAGAGTACAGCAGAGCGACAGCTGTATGCCAGAGAACCCACGCTAACACAATGCAACTCACGCAAACCAATCCCATCCCGCCATCCCCAGTGTCTGCCACTTTAATTGGACGGTGGGAGGACTTCAAACAGCGGTGCTAATCGCTGTTGCGGGCCACCGTCTCGCAGGCGCGTCACACCAGCGACCGTTAATTTCCTGTCGGCTAATTGGTAAGCAGCTGGGCCACGCTATAGCCTTGCACTACTTCCTATCGCAATACCCTATAATTGGAAAGCCCTCGGATCGTGCCCGCGCGCTCCGGTTAAGCGAAACCTTAAACGAGAGATGGATAGAACAGAGAGAGAGAGAGAGAGACAGACAGACAGACAGAGATAGGGGAGAGAGAGAGCTGGGTCTACATAAATAATTGACTTTCATACGTAAATAAACGGACTGAATGGAGTGCAGTGGAGAGGGAATACACATTCCTTTGCATGGCTAAAGCTCATATCGTCACTGTCGGACAGAAACCTCTCTCCCTCTGTTTTTTCATAAATCAATGCCCTACTTGATCATACTACAGCGTCACACAGAAGCATCAACGTTTCGAGCTTAGAATTTGAATCTTGAAAACTGTTTCACCCGACAGATAAGCTATATTTTTGTCCATGCCTTACCCCTTATCCCCAAACTTCATTTCCTTTTTTTTCTCTACTATTTTCAAAATATTTTAAAATACTTCAATAGCCGATCTAGATCAGCTATTAAATATATTTAAAAATGTTTTTCAAAATAGTAAAAAATGCAAAAGAGTTTAGGGATAAGGGGTAAGGCATGGACGAAAATAGGGCCGGGTATGTCCTAAACATAAACCATTACTTTTCAGGAAATAGAAAAGACAAACTGTGTTATTATCTGTAGTTATCTGTAGTTATTTTTTGGTGATAAGCTCTCACAGTCCCCAGTGTTATTATTATTCTTTCGTCATATAAGCTCTTATACTTGGTTATCATTGATTAAATATTTATAAAACACATACTTCAACTTGACAGACTGAAACGAATTACCCACTTTGGATTCAACCTTTGTGGCTGGTATCTTTGAGTCAAACCTGGTTGTCCTTTTAGTGTGTGGAAGATGGTCTTCTTATGCAAGCGCAGACACAAACATGTCAATTAGTAACCAGTGGTTGTACGGTGTGTGACTGTGTGTCAGGGGTGAGGGTGAAGGTACAACTACGAGGTGACACCAGACAGAGCGGTGACAGAATGTGCTTTATCTGTATTCCCTCCTGTGTTGGTGTTTTGTCATTCAGTGCTTGTGGGCACATTGTTGTTTGTCACTCTGTCTCTGTCCCTGTCCCAGAGAGACCCATAATAAAGCTGGACTCCATCTGTCTAGTGTGTGTGTGTGTGTGTGTGTGTGTGTGTGTGTGTGTGTGTGTGTGTGTGTGTGTGTGTGTGTGTGTGTGTGTGTGTGTGTGTGTGTGTGTGTGTGTGTGTGTGTGTGTGGGGTTGTTTGTGTGCGTGCGTGCATATATGCATAAAACATGCACTGGATAGGTTGAAGGACTAGTAGAGATCCATTGACCCTTTTGGTGGCCTCTCTCTTGTGCGCACACACACACGCGTGCATAGTCGCACACACACACGCGCGCGCGCACGCGCACACACACACACACACACACACACACACACACACACACACACACACACACACACACACACACACACACACACACACACACACACACACACACACACACACACACACACACACTCATTCAGTCAGTCACTCACTCACTCACTCACTCACACACACACACACACACACACACACACACACACACACACACACACACACACACAGTTTTACACAAAACAGCATTCCTAACAGCAACCTAAAGCCATTTTGGAGCATCCCCAGGTGGGTTGAGGTGGGGGATAGGGGTTATTGGATAGTTTTTTGGCAGCTGTACAAAATCAATGTTTGAGATAAAATGAGTGCTGGTCAGAGATAAACAAACTCTCTCCACGCCGGACAGATAAGGGTTCTGCTTCAGTCCCACATTATGGACCACCTGACTGATTTGACTTTGTCAGAAACTTTCTGGCAACTTTCTGCTGCAGTTTAGGCGCCTTACGTGAACCCTAGCGTCCCTATTCTTGGGGTGAACATTACTTTTATTCGCCCAGGTTAGGTATGCTGTATACGAGGGGAACTGCCCAGTACGCTGTTAGCCACTGAGCAGCTCCACTGGAGCAGTTGGGCACCCCAACCCACCCCTCAACACCACAGAAGTGCCCTTGGGCCTATAGGGCACTTCTGGGGTGTTGAGGGTGGGGTGCTGCTGGTTCAGGGGATCGAACTGGGACCCTTTTGGTTACAAGCATGCTCCTCTAACCTTTAGGCCACTGCTGCCTGATCTACAAGCTCACAACACATGATGTGAGATTGTAGATTGGCTATTTTGGCAGAAGTATATGGGGACCACCCTGTTTAAACGGTTACAAACAGAACGGGAGGCAGAGGTATTGGACGTAATGCAGGCAAGTGATGCAACGTGTGTATGTACGTATGCAATGCATGTGTGCGTACTTTTATTTAAAATGCCAGTTCTAAACAAGGCCTCTCTTAGAGGTTCTTTACCTTGAATTGAGTACATTATTTTTCTCGAAACAGCTTTTAAGCAATGTAGAATTGATTTTGTCAATCCTACATATAATTTTAGAGATGAGGTCAGTCACTCAGTCACTCAGTCACAAAATGCATTATACTGCAGTGACCAATACAGCCCAGTAGAGGGCGGAATCATTCCACAACAAAAAGAAAAGAAAGGAGAGTTTGCAGCTCATATATTCGAACGGGTAAGGTCTAGTGGAAATAATTCACTGGACTAACACCATTTGTGACACCCGCCCCTAGTGTGACAGATAGCTCAGATTGTCAGATGCCAGGGCATGCCCACTGATACGTGGGCCTGCACATCAGACCTCTGGGGACCACCGACCGCAGCTCTGAGGTGTCTAGTCGGCACAGAGCTGTTCAGTAGCAGGCAGGCAGTAAGCTGGTAGCTTTCTTACATGAAACAGCATTAATATATAGAGGACGACTTCACCCATTTTCAACCTATCCTCATATAATTGGTCCTAGCTAATGTTCATTACAATAATGTTAAAATGTTGTCTATTCACTCTGTGTCTCAGAGGAGGGATGTGGACAGTTCAGAAACCCGCCTACCAGTGACATCATCAATGGGGAATCCAAGCTAATAGCTTTCTATTCCTGGAAAGTTGGCATGATATAATGGTTTGCATTGTTATTGCATACACATAGAAATAAACATTTTAAGTCAAGAAAAAAAACAACAACTGCCTAATGATGATGTTACTGGTAGGCGGGTGTCTGCAGTGTCCACAGCCCTCCTATGAGACACAGATGGAGTAAATGGTGCATTTATATAGCGCCTTTATCCAAGGCACTTTACATAGATTGTGCATTACATTCACCCATTCACACACACATTCATACACTGAAGGCGGAGGAAACTATGCAAGGCACCAACCTGCTCACTGGGAGCAACTAGGGGTTCGGAGTCTTGCTCAAGGACTCTTCGACATTAACTCAGGGGGAGCCCGGATTCAAACTGGGAACCCTTCGTGCTCTAATGACGGTTTCTCTACCCCTGAGCTATGCCACCCCATTAGAACAAAATGGTACCATTTTTATCACGAGCCTTAGTTAGGACCAAATTTAACTCCCCTCCTGTTAAATTCTCTGTTTCAACTTGGGGCTGTGCATTGGTGTGTTTACTGTATATCTGTCTTATCTTTGAACCTCTCCATGTGTCTGCTCTAATGAGCTGAGGTGGATGAGGGACTCTCTCTCTCTCTCTCTCTCTCTCTCTCTCTCTCTCTCTCTCTCTCTCTCTCTCTCTCTCTCTCTCTCTCTCTCTCTCTCTCTCATATGTCACCATCTGACATGTAGTTGTCAGTGGGGTGGTAGGGCAGTGTAATTAAATGGAGGGTACACTACAGTAGGTGGACTCCCAGCCAGGCTGTTTATGTCTGCACCCAGAGACACTTGGCAGCTTGGATGGAAACTCCAGCAGCGCCCGTATTTGGCCATGTTGTCTGACAAAGACCAGAGTATGATGATCTGGTCTGACTCTGCACTACACAATCCTGAGCATTCATTTAACCCTGCCTGCATTATGGAAACCATTCCATTTGTACCAAACTCTGAGAGTGTGTGCATGTGCGTGTGTGTGTGTGTGTGTGTGAGTGTGTGTGTGTGTGTGTGTGTGTGTGCGTGCGTGTGCACGCGCGTGCATGCGTGTGTGTGTGTGCGCGCGCGTGCGTGCGCGCATGCGTGTGCTCTTCCCTCATGGAGTGGTGTAATTAAATTGCAGTGAGTAATGTCAGTGTGAAATGCGAGTCATCATTTTAAACAATGACACGGCTCCCTCTGTGCCAATAGATCTACAAGCTCACAGCCTCACAACATTCTTAGCTTGTAGATCAGTGTTGGACATTTCTGTCCGACAGACAGTCGCACATCAATAGTACCAAAGCACAGAAGTTGACTGCCAGTCAATGACTGGCTGCTATTTATATAATATTAATACCACTAGATATCATATCATTGACCTAAATGTCGTTATATCAACAAGGATAGGATGATTAAAAAAGGTCTGTATCAGTTGGGCTTGACTTGATTTTAGAAAGGTGGAAATCCTAAACTTGCAGAGTGACACATTACTTTACCTGGTCCCGTCCCCGGTCCGCATACCGGTGGTTGGGAACCTCTGGCCTATATAGTTGCAACATAAAAAGTAGCAGAACGGCAAGCTCAAAGCACGGCGCAAATTTGTTGTTGTTGTTTTTGCTGTTTTTGAATTTGAATCCTGAAAAGTATCCGTTTTGGACATACTGTATGAAGTATCCGCCTGACAGAGACGATATGCAAATACAGAGTTATGTAAGAAAAAGTATAAGTATAGTACAGTAGACAGTTGTTTTTCCAAGTCTTACCTTTTAACCTTGAAAGCTGTTCATCAGTAGGTGTGACAACACAGCAGTGACAAATGGGAAATGTGTGTGGGGAGGCATTAATTGGCAGCGACTAAATTGGAGAGAGAAAAAAAGGGCTGATGAAAGCAAATATGTTCACTATTATTGCTATTAATTGGCAACGTCTAAATGGGGAAGAAAAAGGGGTAGAAAGCACGCACCCATATGTTCAGTATTACTGTTATTATTATCATCATACCTTTATTATGCTTTGTTATTATGGGAAGAAAGCAACACTTTAGGTGGTATAACTTGCATTTATTGAAATATTGACGTTAGATCATAATTATATTCTCCAGCTTTGCAGAATAGTATATTGGTTTGAAGTTTGAACCCAGTCCTTTCATTTAGCTAATTATTGCAGCACAGCTTCATCTGGTTTCAATCAATACTGAGCTCACTACTGATTGCCAATTATACCAATCCACTCACAACACGTTCATTCCCCATTTACGAAAAAGTGTCAGAGATGTAGGAGGAAGAACAGGAATAAACGCATCTGATTGGAAATGAGATGTTGTGTCTGTCTGTTAGACGACAGTTTAACACATTGCACCACAAATGATCTCAGTATAATTGCAAGCAGACTCTTGTTTCTTCAACCTGAAAACACACCTGCTCTTTACCATGGAATAACGATATGGAAATACACATCATTTCCCCCCGACAGCAACAAATGTTTTTTTTTTCCTGAGAATGGTTTACAATTCATCTCCTGGCTGTGAGATGTCTTTGTTATGTTAGAATGGGATGCAAGCCAAGGAACAACAGTCTAAATCCTTACAGTATGTGGAGAATATGCCGGTAAAATCCAGTTCTTCTGACTGAAGGCTGTTTATTGGCATTGACAAGGTGTCAATCGAATCCCCTGGGCATTTCATATATTATTCTGCTGCTCTGATACGAGAGAAAAAAAGGCCAGCGTTTTGCTTGACCTTAAACAGGCAGCCTCTGCTATTTCTCTAGGCTGTTCGGCTGCAGTTTGTCATCTAACTCTTCACCGCTCTCTCTCTCTGTCCGTCTCTCCGTCTCTCCTACACGTACACAAATGCCACCCCCATCTATACAGTTTGTCAGCCAGCCAAAAAAAATGGTTCACCGTCTCCCACCCTGCCCCTGCTGTCTCTATTAATGTTTACGTAAACCAGATGCTAGTTCTTTAAGGCAGTGGTTCTTAACCTTTTTTTCAGGCTGTGACCCCCAAAAATATTCATTTGAACTGGGGACACCCCACCCTGACAAGCACTTGCACTTCACTTGAGTTGAGGCATTCATTACATTTAGTTTGACTCGGTTCCACAGATAAATATTGTGAAAATAGCCAAACTACATGCAAGTTTGTAGATCGTGTTTTTTCTTTTTTTTCTTTCTTTTTTTTGCCTCTTTCTTATATCATTTGACATTTTGACCAATGTTTCACCAGTTTTTATAGCATACTTTGCTGATTACATTTGATGCAGTAAAGGTCTTTTTTATTTTTATCTTTAGGTTTTAAAAATCTCTTCACTGTAATCTGGGCCCCCCCAAAAAAAACTATGTGGGGGTCCAGATCCACAGGTTGTGAACCCGGTGCTGTATATAAGGCACCACCTGTTTATTCGTCCCTCACTTATCGTTCTCACCCACCTGTTCTGTGCCGTTCCCCTCTGCAGGATTCCGACAGATGTGGATCCCCTGACGGTGTTCGCCTCGCTCTCCCCCGAGGGGGTGCTCATCATCGAGGCGCGGCAGACCCCTCCCTACTACCTGTTCAGCAACGAGGGGCAGCCGCAGGGAGGGGAGATGCAGGAGGCCGAGGCCCCCAGGCCACAGGAGCCCGCCATGGTCTAGCCGTCGTAAAGGAAAAGATACTAGCCCTCATCCGCCTCCTCAGAGCATGGTGGAGCGGCCAACACAGTCGAGGGACAGGGGTGAAACCTGTTACCTTTAGCTTCGTGTTGTTTAGAGCAGTGGTTCTCAACATGTGGGTCGGGACCCCCAGGAGGGGGTCCTCAAATTATTTTGGGGTGTGTGTGGGGGGGGGGGGGGGGGGGGGGGGGGTGTCCCCAGATGATTAGCTTAACGTAGGACATTGTTTCATCACTCAACGGTAAGCAAACCAACATATTACAGTATAAGTGTATACAGGGTATCTGCACATTTCTAAAGTGTATACAGGGTATCTGCACATTTCTATTTAAGGACTTTTAAGATCTTTTGAATACCTCTAAAACCCCTGGGGGTCCCCGGACCCCACCTTGAGAACCACTGGTTTAGAGATGTGGTATTTTGCAAGTGTAAGATATATGATAGTAATTTAAAATGCGATTTTTACATTAATATATGTCATTTGAAGCATTGTTGTTGACATTGTGATAGTCCTATATATAGTATAGGCCTATATTAAAAGTCATCATATTCTCAGTGTGTCACTGATGTAGTATTATAACGTCACTGTCGGGCAGAAACCTTGTATCTCCAAATTTCAAAATTGTATGTTTTCTTTTGTAAAGTAAAGCCCTGCTTCATCATACAAGACTGTCGCACAAAACTAGTGAAAATAGCTGATCTACAAGCACACGATGCCTCGCGGTGCAGAGAGGATCATTTAAATAACAGATGGTCAGCTTCTGATATTTACATACTGGTCCATATCATATAATTACATGGAAGTGACTTAAAGTGGGAAGTTTTGAATAGTGGACCCTGCAGGTAGCAGAATGGAACTGCACAGTCAGTGAGTGATGACATCACCAATGGAGTGAGGTATTGGCCTAATAAATGAACATTGTAAATGTCTAGCATTCAAAACCAGAAACATTTGCAGTGCTCTGGAAGCTCTGTAATGTAAAAGGCTGAATACAATGTATAATGATGACATAAGTGTCCTTGTATTTGTTTCTTGGGAGTTTAGATGGATTTATCAGGGTGGACTGCCTCTCCTGACATCCCAGAACTGCTCAAATGAATGTCGGGGTGTGGCATATTTAGCCATTCAAACACCCTTTCCCAACCTTCATAAAACATATTTATTGTTTATGGGAATGCCGAATCATAACATAAGTGTTATTATTCCCCACATTATAAAAAAAAATCCAGCTTTTAAAACGAGGCCCTTCCTTTAAGATCATGAATGCCATTTAACAAAGCAATGAAAGTCGCCCCTTTTATCAGATGGAGTGGAGGCTTGTGTGCAGAGATACTTTATGTAAATATTCATACCAATCCAGAATTCAGAACATAATTTCAGCATCATACTGTAGGTTTTACAAAATTGTTATGTTTTGTTTTGTATTTGTGCGTGCAAATGAGAAGTGAATGAGTGCGTGCGTGCGGCCGTGCGTGTGTGGTTTTGATGGAGAATGTATTTACTTTTTTTTTTTTTTTTTTGGGCCAGACGTTTTGCCTTCCTGCCCACTTTTGTGAAAAATGTCTTTGTATTATTGGTTGATGCAATAAAAATCTCTTGCCATTATCTCCGGTGTGGATTCACAGCTGTGCCGTTTGGCTCAAAACCACGCTACCTTCAGGCCTGAGTCCAAGTGGCCAGGGTGTGCCGGCAGGGGCGTCACAAGGGGTAGGAAAGTGGGACTGAGTTACTGGGGCCCAAGGTGAAGGGGCCCTAATAACTTTATCTATTGAAAAATAGCAGATATACAAGCTCACGGCGCGGCACCGAGTGCCGCGCTGCAAGCCGCGCTGCAAGCTTCTAGATCTGCTATTTTTGAAAAGTTGTGAAAATATGTGAAAATCTTTGAATATATGTATTTTTTAAGCGAACATTTCTAACTCAAATTTTGCTTCTGGGGGTCCCTGGAACTAAATATTTTGAGATCGGGGTCCGTGGCCAAATACATATCATCTTGAGGGTCCTTGACATAGGTTTCTTGCACACATTTTCACGATTTTTCAAAAATAGCAGATCTACAAGCTCACTGTGAGCTTGTATATCTGCTATTTTTCAATAGTTAACATTCATGGGGGGCCCGCAGTGAATCCTTGTACCCAGGGCCCAGAATTTGGTGTGACGCCCCTGTGTGCCGGTTATATTGTGATTGGATGGCAGGTTTGCAAATGGTTTAATACCGGGTGAGACCGCTACGCCTGGCAGCCTGGAGTACAAACACTGGCAGCTGTTCTACAATAAACTGGAACAGATTCACACAGCATGGAATGTGATGCTAAATAGTGTCATTTCTTCAACCACTTCCACCCTGGCAGAGGGTTTCTGCTGGTCCCTATAAAAAGCCTTAAATTCATTTATCTACAAATAAGGCCTTCTCTTTTTTTTAAAAAGCAAAAAATGCTACAGACAGGGAACATGTTTAGTGTTGCATACTGGAAAGAGCAGAAATATATGTGGTTTATTGTGTTGTCTGAACGCTATAATGAAGCACCACTCATACAGTGCAAAAGAAGATCTACTAGGAGAAATATTCTATATGTTCCCTAAATGAAATTGACCCCCTAAATCTGTGTAACATTTGTGCTTTTTTATTTTATTTTATTGTATTGTATTATTGTAATTCTCAAAAATCTGCTATTTTTGAGCAATCTTTAATAGGGTTTAAGTGGTTAAATTACAGTGATAGGCCTACAATGCTGTACTGTACATCAAACAGGCTTCATTGTCTGCAGTGAGTGTAGCCATCTACATGAACGATTATGTATCGACTGGTATGATGAGACATGGGATGCCATAGCAACAGCACAATGACACTTATGCCAGTTTTTCCCCTGGGGCGACTTTGCTCATGTGGAACTGCACTAATGTGCGGCTGTGTAAATGTACAACACAATATGGAGCACAGAATCACGTTCCTGTCACAGCCACTTCAGCTGAACCAGCACAATAATTAATCACATTATCAAATATTATACTCAATGTATATGTGTGCCTGTGTGAATCTGTGTGAAACCCCCACAGACATAATATCCTCTCTGTCGGGGTGGAAACCTCATATGTCCAAAAGTGTTACTTTTCAGGATTCAAATTCCAAAAGTACCGTAGTAAAAGTAGCAGATCTTAACGAGTCGCTTTGCGCCTCGTTTCAAGCTTGTGGATCTGCCACTTTTAATGATTTGGTGTGACACTGTAGTATGATCAAGTAGGGCATTCATTTATAAATAAAAACACCAAAAGTTAGAACATGGAGATAAGAGGTTTCGTCCCAACAACGATATACTGTAATGGCTGTAACAAATGGCTCTTTTTGACTACGAAGGGTAACCCAGAATCTTCCATAACCTGGAACTGTGAGGTTCTATTATATTGTTTTGTTATGTTTCCGTTTTCATTATAATCGGAAACCTTTTTTTAAATATAGCCTTCTTCAAGGACACATGTGAGCTTGTAGATCTGCCATTTGTGCTAGTTTAGAAACATTTTTGAAAGTATAATTCTGTAGTTCTGGGTTCCCTAAATGCAGGGTTAGTTACCACCTCCTGAGCAAGGCCCTAAAAGTAGGTTCTGACAACATTATCAGAAAGCGAACTGTGGTTCACCTAGGTCTTGTAGTCGAAAAGAGCCTAAAGACACTGTTTATGAGAATGTGTGTTGAATAAAAGCAGCTGGACCAGGTTATCAGTTAAAACATCACAACAGATTTTGCCTTTTATCATGCTGTTCTTTTATTTGATCTTCCATTCGCATTGCTTAGCTTGCATAGTTGCATACTGTAGCTGTAGGGCTATTACTGTACTTGGGAACGCACTGAAACTCATCTGTGGAATTGGCGTGTAATTGAAGCTTGAGCAGGCTCGATCGCAAAGAGGGCTCTCTCTCTTTCTCCGCTCGGTATGTTACTGTTTCACGTCAGGGACTTCCAGTTCCAATGGCTCCTGGCTCTGGCCGTCAGTTGGCAGACCTTTGACAAGCTCGGGCTCCTCGTGCTGCTGGGTGATCTCCTCCGTAGCCTCCTCCTCCGGCTGGATCTCTCCATCGTGGGCTGGCTCAGCGGATGCGGCTGTGCTGCTCGGGCTATCTTGGCTGTCCAGGGCTTCACGGTGCTCAGGAAGAGGCTCTGGGAGACTCTCTGCACTGCCTTCATCGCTCACAGGTGTCAGAGGGTGAGTCTCCGCTGTTGGCTCTGTGTGGGCCTCTGCGTCTTTCTCCGTCCCCTCTTCATGCTCCTGAAGATCCTCGGCAGCGCTGCCAGGATCAGCTGCTTCCTCACCCTGGACTTCTGGAGGAGAGACCTCTGCATGATCCGCTGCTGCTGCTGCCGGTTGATCTGAGAGTACAGGTGCTGTTGGCTCTGTTTCTCTGCTCTCTGTGTCTGCTGTTTCAGGGATTTCCTCTTTGCTGGGCTCTTCTATTTGCTGCTCCTCACTGTGGACTTCTGGAGGAGAGACCTCTGCATGATCCGCTGCTGCTGCCGGTTGATCTGAGAGTACAGGTGCTGTTGGCTGTGTTTCTCTGCTCTCTGTGTCTGCTGTTTCAGGGATTTCCTCTTTGCCGGGCTCTTCTATTTGCTGCTCCATGGATGCGGCTGGCTCTGTGTTATCTCGTCCGTCCAGGGCGTCGGAATGCTCAGAAGGCTCCGAGAATCTCTCTGTGCCTTCTTCATCTGCAGGTGCCAGAGGGTGGGGCTCCCCCGAGGGCGTGCCGTCAACCTCCGCCTCTTGCGCCTCCTCCTGCTTATCGTCTCCAGCGAGAGGAGAGTCTTCCCCGTGATCTGGTGCCTCTGTGCTGGGTTCTGCTTCCGGTTCTGGTTCTGGTTCTGGTTCTGTTTCTGCTGGGGGCTGTTCTGGAGCTGTTGGTTCAGATTGCTCTGGTTCGTGTTCTGTGTGCGTTTCTGGGGCGGCCTCTTTGTGGTCTTTTTGCATTTCTTCTCCTCCTATGGTCTCTTTTTCCACCTATATAAATGCACAAACATCCAGTGTCAGAGATAAATCAACACTTTAGAATTTGCTAAGACGGAGAAGAGAATTAACGGTTGAAAACACAGTGAAGCATAAGTACTATGCCAGAAGTAATTTGCACAAACCAAGATGATTACATAGCAGAAGTAGTATTTTGAATGAAAGAAAAAAGAATGAATGAATGAAAAAAAGAAAGAAAGAAAGAAAGAAAGAAAGAAAGAAAGAAAAAGCCATCATAGTCACCTGAATAGGAATGACGATGTCAGCTGGAATGGCGGTGTCAGGAAGTGGTGCCTCCACAGACAGGAAGCCATCAGACATTGTGGATGTAAGTTTACTGACATCAACTCCAACAGGCAGCCTGGAAACAGCACAGCAGTGTTTACATTTGGGAAGTGGAGATGTTGTACAAGTTCAACATAGAAAATGCCTTTTAAATGACCTTCTGCGGCTTAGATATTGAGTGGTCAGTGTGCATGTACCTGTATTTCCTTGTAAAACATCGAGCAGTAAAGCCGTACACATCTGGCCTCTCCGAATGACTCCCTGGAAATGAAATATCAATTATTCAAAGGACTCAGGAAGAGAGACTCAAGGAACACCAATCAATGTGAATGTTTATATGAGTATATGACATACAGCCGCAACATTTATTTCCCTGAGCACATAATTACAGTTGCTCAGTCGCTCATGGAGTGTTTAAGATTTGATTCAGTGGAGAAATGTCTCACTTAGCCACAACTCTGTTTGGGAATTCGTCGTTGTACTCAAAGATAGACAGAGTGGAAAGTAGGGTTAGCCTATTAACACGTACAAGTGAAGCCAATGTTAATACGTTACCGTGCTGTGGATTTTGTGGCACAAAGCCAGCCCTCCCTACCTCCAATCACCAGGAATCCCTCCTTGACGCTGATAGAGATTTCTGAGGGAGCAAAGTGGGTCATGTCAAGGATCACCCTCCACTTAAACTGCTCCGTACTGGCATTGGGGCTGGAATACTGCAGGCTTCTCGTGACATAGGGCACGAAGAGGGGAGAGGGAGCGTACCCAAGCCAGGGGGAACAACCCGGCCACCTTCTCTGGAGCCCATCCACCCATGGAAGGTTCCCCAGCTCCGCAACAGGCTGCAGGCCAAAGTCCTGATAGAAAGGCCAGCCGGGCTGCCATTTTCTCAGTGGGTAGCAGGTGGCATCGCTCTCACACTCTGGACTGCAGAGCTGCTCTGCTTTGGCCTGTTCTGTCATGGTTCAAGAAACGCCCCAAGGTTTTACAAATAATAAAATTAAAGTGGGAGGAAAATATTAAAAATACCAGCCCCCTTTGGATGACAGCCTAAGTATCTTTTCTCTTTCACTCTCTCTCCCTCTCTCTCTCTCTGTGTCTCTCAAGGTTGTCCTCCCAGTTCCAATTACAATCCAATTTAAAGAGTGAAAGAGTGGTGATTATGAAGTGAAAGGTTTGCAGAGGCAGAGTGCAGCGAGCATCTCCAGGGGCTCTTTATATACCCATCCTGTCTGTTTTAGCACTTGTTCAGCTCTAATGTTGATCCCATGGGAGGGGAATGTGGGCACGGGGTGATGGGTGGTTGAGGAGAGGCCGATACCTCTCGCCAGGGGCGTCACAAGGGGTAGGAAAGTGGGACTGAGTTACTGGGGCCCAAGGTGGAGGGGCCCTAATAACTTTATCTATTGAAAAATAGCAGATATACAAGCTCACAGCGCGGCACCGCTGCAAGCTTGTAGATCTGCTATTTTTGAAAAGTTGTGAAAATCTTTGAATATATGTATTTTTTAAGCGAACATTTCTAAACTCAAATTTAGCTTCTGGGGGTCCCTGGAACTAAATATTTTGAGATCGGGGTCCGTGGCCAAATACATATCATCTTGGGGGTCCTTGACATAGGTTTCTTGCACACATTTTCACGATTTTTCAAAAATAGCAGATATACAAGCTCGCTGTGAGCTTGTATATCTACTATTTTTCAATAGTTAACATTCATGGGGGGCCCGCAGTGAATCCTTGTACCCAGGGCCCAGCATTTGGTGTGACACCCTTGCCTCTCGCTGGCCCAAGGAAGGAGCTGTGCTATAATTAGCAGTATTTATAACTTCTGAGGTTACAGTGGCAAATAGCTAGGAGTTGACCAGTGGTGGCAGAGGTACTCAGATGTTTTACTTAAGTAAAAATAGCAAATACAAGTCCTGTATTCAAAATCTTTTTACTAGATGGACAGTATCATGTCAGCATCAAGTCAGCATCACTTACTTTTTCAAAAATAGCAGATCTACAAGCTTGCAACATGTTGCTCCGTGATGCGTTGTGAGCTTGTAGATTTTCTATTTTTGAATAGCTGAAGTATAAAATAGGGCTTACTGTAAGTGGTTACGGTTTTTTGTGTGATATAAAAATGTTAATCTGCAAAGCAACTATAGTAAGTAATACAATATTTGCCGGAAATGCTCAACAAAGTACAATAAAATAAAAGTACCTCAAAAGCATTTACTCTCAAGTACAGGACTTGAGAGTAAATGTACTTAGTTACTTTCCACCACCCACTGCAGTAGACCAAGGCAGTGAGGGCTGTCACATCCGCATGCCTGTTATTCTCACATCTCGGTGAACTCTATTCTCTGGGAGGTGACCGCGCTCCTCAGCATTGTTGTAAGCCGGTGCAACTTCGTGTCAGTGTCCCAGAGTGACCCAGAGCCCCTGCCTGAAGACCAAATGATTCATATCTCTTAGCCTCGTCCGGAAGGGGTGGGGTTTACCGTTACATTGGCCCCGCAGGTTTATCGTTTCATTGGCTGCAGCAACCCGGATCGGGCATCCCGAGGTCGAAGACCCCACCCCTACACACACGCGCGCACACACACACACACACACACACACACACACACACACACACACACACACACACACACACACACACACTGTAAATATGGTATATTTCTTTTTCTCTTTTTTCTTTTTGTTATTGATGATATCCTATGCATAGTGATGTGTTCTATCGATCTGTCATTCAATCTTATATGAGATACATAAAGGGTTCCTGTGTACCGGTAAATAAGCCGTAAAGCTTACTAGGATCTCATTTTAGTTGACCTTGTACCAGTGAACTGTACTGTCATGAAACTGTACCTTTTCCTATGCAACCTTCTAATAAAGTCTTCAATCAACACACACACACACACACACACACACACACACACACACACACACACACACACACACACACACACACACACACACACACACACACACACACACACACACACACACACACTGTAAATATGGTATATTTCTTTTTCTCTTTTTTCTTTTTGTTATTGATGATATCCTATGCATAGTGATGTGTTCTATCGATCTGTCATTCAATCTTATATGAGATACATAAAGGGTTCCTGTATACCGGTAAATAAGCCGTAAAGCTTATAGGATCTCATTTTAGTTGACCTTGTACCAGTGAACTGTACTGTCATGAAACTGTACCTTTTCCTATGCAACCTTCTAATAAAGTCTTCAATCAAACACACACACACACACACACACACACACACACACACACACACACACACACACACACACACACACACACACACACACACACACACACACACTATTTTAGTTTGATCTCAGAAGGATTACTATGCCCGAGTTATACGTAGTTTACATGCGGATCACTTAAGTTGTATAACTTGTAGATCTGCTATTTTCAGTGTGGGCGACACTGGCGCGCAACTAAGTATATATCTGGCATTAAAGTGTACCCTCTGTTATCAAGTGTGACATAGCTGTCAGGGTTCCATTTCGGAGTTGTTTGCCCTGACACCCTGACATCCTGACACACTGTCCACTGGAGCACAAAACCAGCAGAACAGATGCTTGTGTCACTTTGGGAAATGCCTCACCCTGAGATAGTAGTAGGACAGCTTGATGGAGCTTCAATTGGGATGTTGTTGCTGCTGTGGCTGTTTAAAAAAACATGTCTCCTCTGTAATCACTATATAGCTAGAGACTTTTATTCCCCCATCACAGATGATAACCATGGTGTACTGAGACAAAAGGAAAAAGAAACACTTATTTTTTTGACACTTTTGTCAATCATAGAATATAGTTTTCTTCAAGGTTGCATTAATCATTCCATGCCCTATTAGCTACTTAATTATTTTAGTTTTACATAACTAAGCCAGTAAAGCCACTATTAGCCTACTCTTTATATAAAAAGGTAACACTAAAGGATCTCTTTCAAAATAGGTTATTTGAAAGGTTCGCCTAAAGTAAAGGTAGCCATGCAGCTACATTAAAGTTGTACCATGTAACTTTTTTTATAAAACAAATCTTAAAATTGTCCTAACTGTTAAATCGCTAAAGTTTTAGAACACCCACTCCGTTATTTTCAGCTTCTGAAGCCTTCTCTTTATATGTTTTCTATGATCCTGGCCGTGGACCGGATTTCGCGCAAAATTGACGTAATCTGCATCATCTGTATACGTTGTGTATACGTTGCCCAATCACATCGCCGATCATGCACACATGGTACACTACCGGCCAATCACAGCGCATCTTGAAGTGGGGTCGCCATATTTGTAGTCGCCCGTGTGTCTCTTTACTCAAAAGGTAATCTCGCCTACCAGGCAGGGTGAAGTAGTCCGTTTCTCCGGAATGCCTGAACGCACAGGAACCAGGGACCCCTCCAAAGATAGCTCTCGGCGTTGTGGAGGCAGACGCGGGGGTGTGAAGGTACGAAAAACGGGCGAAAGACGCGAACGCGACCGCGGTTTGCTATAGGGCTACTGACCACTAGTTGAGAATCTTACACAGTATAGCTTTAAAGCTACTTTGTAGGTTGCTAACTTAAAATAAAACAATTGGAGCTACAGCTGGAACTCCATCTGTTGTGTTATTTTATGTTGGTGTGCATCATGTGCCACTATTTAGAGATGAAGCTTTGTGTGCTCTGGAAAAAGCTGGTGGAAAGTAACAGAGTACATTTACTCAGGTACTGTAGCCTACTTACCAAGGTTCTTTTTTACTTTACTTGAGTAACAGTATTTCAATATCTTGCTAAACTTCACAGAGGTAGTTGCACTTTTTACTTCACTACATTTATTTGACATTGCATAATGAGTTATTTTTGCGACAAGTAGGCCTATTAGTCTAGTAGCCAAAATGTGAACCTGGACATTTTGAGTACCCTAAAGTTTTATGTTAGAAATGTTGAGTATGGGTCCCCAGCATGTAGAAACTGCCGGATGCTAACTTGTATATGTTGAGCAATTTGCATAATTTGCATAATAAGCTTTAATTAGCATAATCACCTATATGGATAATATGTCAAAAACTGATACGACGATTTGAACAATATTGGAGTGGTTTTGGGGGTTATTGAGGATGCTGAATCAATTTCTGACATTTTCTAAATTCAAAATGGCTGTTTTAAACCGGAAATGGCCATATATACCAACTTAAAGTTGTACTATGTAACTTTTTTTATAAAACAAATCTTAAAATTCTCCTAACTATTAAAACACAAAAGTTTTAGAAGATCCGCGCCGTGAATTTCAGCCTGTAAAGCCTTCTCTATATGTAAACTGAGATCCTTGCCGTGGACCGGATCTCGCGCCAAAATTGCGTCATCACACTACCGGCCAATCACAGCGAGGGTTATACAACTGCCGGCCAATCACATCGCATCTTGAAGTGGGGTCGCCATTTTGTTGTCGCCGGTTTGTACCATCCAGTCTCTAGGTAATTTCGCCTACCAGGCAGGGTGAAGGAGTGTATCTCTGGAATTACTGAACGCACAGGAACAAGGGACCCCTCCAAAGATAGATCTCAGCGAGGTGGAGGCAGACGCGGGGGTCTGAAGGTACGAAAAACGGCCGAAAGACGCGGACGCGACCGCGGTTCGCTATAGGGCTAATGACCACTAGGTGAGCAACTTACACAGTATGGCTTTAAATTGGGATGATTTTGATACTTTTTTGTTGATTTTGATTATGAATTAAATTATAAATGTGGTTATTTATATGCTTATACATTATCTGCATTTCAAAAGCCAAATATAGACAATCCACACAAAATGATTAGAACAATGACTGCCACAATAGCCTAGCAAAAATAGTCACTTCATCATTTGGAAAATCAACAAAAAATGATCAAAATCATCCCAATTTAAGTTGGTATATGGCCATTTCCGGTTTAAAACAGCCATTTTGAATTTAGAAAATGTCAGAAATGGATTCAGCATCCTCAATAACCCCCAAAACCGCTCCAATATTGTTCAAATCAGCCAATCAGTTTTTGACATATTATCCATTATTATAGGTGATTATAAATGCTAATTAAAGCTAATTATGCTAATTATGAAAATTGCTCAACATATACAAGTTAGCATCCGGCAGTTTCTACATGCTGGGGACCCATACTCAACATTTCTAACATAAAACTTTAGGGTACTCAAAATGTCCGGTTCACAATGGGGCTCTATGGGCTGGCTACTAGACTATATATCTCGCTTCGAATACTTTTTTTAAGTACGATTTTGAATACAGAACTTCTGTAACAAAGTGGCCTACTAGGCTACTATGCTGTGGTATTGTTACTTTTACTCCTTCACCTGGTACTTTCTAAATTCTTCCACTGCATGTTAACTACAGAAGGCTACATCATTCTAAAAGTAGTGAAGCTACCCACCCACCACCTACTCATAGTAGGCTGCTGCTGTCTAATTGGCCTATTAGGCCTACAATTAAAGTTATTGCTCCCTGTGCTGCACACACTGACTCTTAATTGCTTTGTGGGCTGGACCTCACTCAGCTGGACCTGAGTCCTGAGGGTCGTTCATTCATGTTACCATGGGAAACAGCTGTAGCACAACAAGAATGCAGCCTGCACAGTGCACACCATTGGAGTTTGGTGGTGAAACCAACTGGGGAAAACAGTCATATAGTGTTTAGGCTGCCTATAGAATCGAGCTGCATCTATGACAAATAGAAATTCAGCACTGGACCCTCGTCAGTTCATAACGACCAAACCTCTCCCCGTTTCCAAAGCATGTGATGGTAAACTGGCACGGGGAAGCACGGCGTGCAGCGCCCGTCATTCCAACCGACAACAGCTGTCTCTGACCCGGCGGCAGGGTTACATGTCTGCGTCCTGGAGGAGACCTCCTGCACCACGTGAAGAAGAGGTGGGGCAGCCCCGCTATCTGGAACCCAAAAGACAGCTGGCTCAGGAGGAGTCCCTGGAAAAGGTAGCCTGCTGTGTGTGTGTGTGTGTGTGTGTGTGTGTGTGTGTGCGTGCGCGCGCGCGTGCGCGCAGAGATGCTTTGATGCTTTGACTTCATATCAGGTCAGGATTATGTAGAAGTGTAAAATAAAAATACAATAACAATGGTTTGGAATCAGAAACTCTTACTTCAGTTCAGTCCCACCCCCCCACCCCCCATCTCTGCTATCCTGTTTTAATACAACTTCTCTCAACTCTCAAAGTTGCCCACCACTGCCCTAGATGATAACCTAAAAAGCACTAGTGTCAAGCTCAAACACAGTGTGTTTTTACCTGGGGTGACTTCATGACAGCAGCACTTGCTGTCATATAATTCCACTCCTCCCCTCTATCTAATTATTGGAAAGCATTAAACACTTGATTTCGTGGTTTTTTTTTATCCCAAGATGATAACCTAAAAAGCACTAGTGCTGAGCGCAAGCATACAGTGATTGTATTTTGTGTCCGGGACCCGGGTAGCTCAGTCGATAGAGCTCTCGCCTTTGGACCATGGGTCATGGGTACGATCCTGGGCACTGCCAACTCAGTGTATGTATGATGAGGGTGCATCAAGTCACTCGGAGCTGAGAGTAGGTGTGGCAGTGGCGCTACACATCAGCAATCTATCTCCCAGGGGCCTAGCTCATTGTAACGGGGACAGACTCCACGTGTTACCGGCTGATACTGACAATAAGCCACTTTATGACAGCAGCACCTGAGCTGTCATAATTCTTATTGGAAAGCATTAAACTCTTGATATTAGTTGAGTTTTCATCTTGAAGTCCTTAGAATAGATGATAACCTAAAAAGCCCTAGAATGCATGGAAGTACATATGCACTTGCATGCACATATGTTTTTGTCTTGCAAATGTGCGTGTGTGTGTGTGTGTGTGTGTGTGTGTCCTTTCTCATTTCATGGCAGGCTTACTCTCTACTTCATCTATAGCGTCCCAGTTGCTCATTGGGGCCTCACAGAGCACTCCTACCTAAGCTCAATCATTTCATTTGCTTTTAATGGACACTGATCCTCCTCTGCTCTCCTCCCACACATGAAGACCATCAAGTGGGTCACACAACAAACCAGATCCCCCTCCACCTTCCAAAAATATACCTCACCCTCAAACCCAAAGCATAATAATATGTGACCCAGTTAACTTCAGCTGGCCCACCGTTGCTTTCATGTCCAATAGGATATCTGAGATGTTTTCACAGGCCCAGGCCAGCGGCTATACATCAGTAGTTCTCAAAGTGGGGTCTGGGGAACCCCAGGGGTCCTGGGGGTTGCCAGCAACACGAGGAACAGTTCAAACACTTTGAAATTAGCCAATCTCACAATGTGTTGCACTGTGACACGTTGTGAGCTCGTAGAGCTGCTATTTGGAAGAAATTGTGAGAAAGGTTTTAAGACATTTTGAATAATTTTGAACATTTGTACCAACACATATCTTCCCCTATGGGGTCCCTCGTAGGGCTGTCACAATTATTACATAATCGTCTAATGGCAATTATTTGAGGTAATCGCAATTATTTTGCATAATCGTCATAATCGTTTCCATGTTGAGATAAATGTTAATATAGTTTCAAACACTTTCAAAAAGTAGTGGAAATAGCAGATCTACAAGCTCACGACGCGTCGCATTGCGATGCGTTGTGAGCTTGGAGATCGGCTATTTCCACTATCAATGTTATTTTTTAAGTATAAAGTTGTCAAATATGTCAGTAATTTCTTTGTATATTTAGGTTATGTGTCATATTTGCCATGTGCAACTTCAAAGCCTACAAGCCAAACAGAAATGCAAATGTCAACGACAAATACACAATTAAATCGTTAATCACAATTATTTGAGTGACAATTAATCGTCATGTAAAATGTTATAATCGTGACAGCCCTAGTCCCTCGCACAAAATATTTCCAGATCTGCCTGGGCCATGACCAGCAATCCAGGCATGTGTCGCCTGACAGTGCATAGTGGGTTCGAGTCCCGTTCCTGGCGATCTTTCCTGCATGTCTCTCCCCATCTCTCTCTCCCTGTTTCCTTTCGGTCTCTACTGTAAATCTTTAAAGATCCGCAAAACTATATTAGAAAAATATATATAGATATTTCCAAATCCCGGTCTGTGGCATATGGCATAGATAGATAGATACTGTAGATAGATAGATAGATATATACATATATATACATACATACATACATACATACATACATACATACATACATACATACATACATAGGTAGATAGATAGATAGATAGATAGATAGATAGATAGATAGATAGATAGATAGATAGATATATATCTTTATTATGCCAATAGGGAAAATCAGTCTCCCAGAGGTGGCACAGAAATTAAGCTTACAAAGTTACAGAGAAGTATGAAAAGAAAAAAAGTACTGTTGTGTACAGTGAAAAAAACAAAGGAAAAAATAAGTATCAACAATACAGAGCAGTCGTAAAAACGTATACTATATATATATATATATATATATATATATATATATATATATATATATATATATTTAAACCCTAAAGAACAGTCAATGCAGTATATATAATACATATCAATTTGGGGGTCCTTGGCATGAAAGTGTTTGAGTACCGCTGAGCTACATCATGCTGTCCGTTTGTTTGTCAGATTGCAGAGATGCAAGGACAGCTGGGTTCCGTTTGTTTCCCAAAAACCCAGCTAACCCCCCTAACAACAAATGCATCCCAAATAAGACATAACCGCCGCCATTTGCGAAAATGATTACTGTCACCTGGTGCTTTGAGGGGCGGGCGACGGAGACCCGCCACAGCCAATGGCGATTGTTAGGGGAGATTAGTGGCTAATACATCAAGGGGGATGACGTGTCATATGGATGGTTTGTTCCCGTGGACAATGCATTAATCATAGTTATTGTGGGCTCGGCTCAGTCGCTGAGGCAGGCAGGCTGGCCAGACCAGCAGAAAAGCCTAGCTGGTCCATATCAGAAGTGACACATCAGAATAGTGTCTTATATCTGCACAGATAGAAGCATGTAGAAGTTATACTGCAGTCAGGAGCGAAGCCAGAAGGTCAGTTATGTTATAGCATTGGGTCTCAAACAGTTAATCGTCAACTAAAATGACTAATTACCACAGTCGTGTTTCTGTGACTAGCAAAGAAGAATAGCCGTACCTGTACTGTACATACTGTACATACTATTGTAAATCAGCAACGAGGCAATCTCATCTAGCACTTTCTGCTTTATTGACCTTGTCAGTGGAATTGTGTTGCCAGGGAACAAACAGCTTGGGTTCACCAAGTTTATTTACTGCCAGCTACTGATATTCAAACACACACACTCTGCAACAGGAAATAAACACTTGGACCTGGTTTGAATGTTTACGTTGTCAAGTGTGAAAAGGTCTTCTACGTATACAGTAGAACACCGTTCATTTTGATTAAACTCTCTCTGCGCTGTTGTGAAGACAAATGCAATATCACCGTATTCCGTTTGCCAGAGGGGGGTGTGTATGTGTGCGTGCGTGCGCGCGCGCGCGTGTGTGTGTGTGTGCGTGCGCGCGTGTGTGCAATGCGCGTGCGTGTGCTCTTCGCTCATGGAGTGGTGTAATTAAATTGCAGTGAGTAATGTGAGTGTGAATGTGAGTCATCATTTTAAACAATGACAATATTCCCTCGGTGCCAATACTAGCTCACAACATTCTGAGCTTGTAGATCAGTGTTGGACATATACGTATAAGATTTCTGTCCGACAGCGACAATATATAGCCTATATCAGGATTAATGTTTATAATGTTGATCTGAAATAACAATATATAGCTATATCAGGATTAATGTTTATAATGTTGACCTGAAATGATAATCCTGCTTAGTGTTTCATTAGCGCGATCGGGAGGAAGCACAGCTGAATTCCCGCCACCTTCTCGCGGACCGTAGGGATGGGACGATAATTGCTTTTATCGTGATAAAAAATACTCACAATAATCGTATCGTGGAGATTTAATTTATCGTGAAATTGTCCTCCCTCTATAATTGGTAAAACGGAGCTGTAAATAACGTACTTGATACAGAATCTTTTCCCCACCTTCTACCAAATCTCTTTGCCAAAAATAGCCGATCTACAATCTTGTAGATATATGCTATTTTTGGCCCCAGAATAATGGATGTTGGGGATATTTTGATTACCGCGATAATATCATAAATCGCTATTATTTTGGTCACAATAATTGCGTTATGAAATCTTCATATCGTCCCATGCCTAGTGGACCGGTGGTACATGTCCCGATCTGCGTAACAGACAGTGGTTGGGAACCTCTGGCCTATATATTTGCTGTCGGGCAAAAACCTCCTACCTACATATTTAAACTTTTTTAGTTTTTTCTTGTAAGTAAAGTATGTGTTTGTGTAGTACGTGCATGTACGCAAGTGTCTGACTGTGCTTCCTGGCACACGTGTAGCCTATTCTCACATATATTTTAGTACAATTTGGAGTGTAATGAAGTTGAACACCCTGCATTTAACCACTTCTTAGTGTCCAGTCTAGACTCAGTAAACTGGCCCTGATTTGACGCTGTACCTGGACCAATTTTTACCCGTCCAAATATCTTTGCCAAAAATAGACAATCTACAACAGTAGTTTTCAACCCTTTTCATATTAAAGCCCATTATTTAATGGGCAGTTGAGCCACGGACCACCATTTGATTAGATATAGACTCTTAGACCAAAAACTTAAAGAATATTTTGTTGTCATTGGATACGTTTTTGGGTCCACAATTCCATGCTGTATTGATGTTGGTACCATAGGAGAGATAACAGGCAAACATTGACCAAAATAAAAATTCTTCTACATTTTCCAATTGTGACTGTAGACTTCTTGTAAATTAAGTAATGCATAAGTTAATCAACAATTTAACTTAAATCTTTAACTCAAGAGTTAAAGATCTGTAAGGGTCCGTTTGGCTACCAACTCCATCATTTAGCTGGGGACCACCTGGAACCCCTTCAAGGACCACTGGTTGAAAACCACTGATCTACAAGCTCCAGAATATGGATGCTGGGGTTCAAGTGGTTAACTGTTACTGTATGTTCAGCGGTCTCTCTCTGGGCGAGGGAGGGAGGCAACAACAGAACAACGGCGGTGTCCCGGTTTGACTTGAGCAAGAACTTTGCGGTAAATGAGCTCATCCATCAGCCAGGAGCGGTTGGGGACAAGGGGATGATGAGGAGCAGAAGGAGGGGACGAGGGAGATGAAGAGGGACGGTGGGGGTCAGCTCCGGGGGCCAGTCGGGCCCGGGATGAGGGGCGGGCTCAGGGAGAGCATGTATCTATTCTGCATCTAGCATGAGGCAAGACCCAGACTCAGAGTAGGGATGGAACGATATGAACATTTCAATTCACGATTATTGTGACCAAAGATATCATGTTATACGATATTATCGCAATAATCAAAATATCCCCAACATCCATTATCCTGGGGCGGAACATTTGCCCAAAAATAGCAGATCTACGAGCTTGTAGATCCTGGCAAAGAGATTTGGTCGAGATTAGAAGAAAGACTGTATCAAGTACGTATATTAAAAGCACGTTTTACCAATAGAGGGTTTAAGTGGTACCACATGCAGCTCGGAAAATAAAAGGTGAATATTGATCCCAGTGCATGACGGAGGACGGTATCACGATAAATTGAATCTCCACAATATGATCGTGAGTGTTTTATATCACGATAAACGATAATATCGCTTATCGTCCCATCCCTAATTCAGAGTGAAAATTATTAACACAGATCCTTGCGTTTGGGCGTCCCTCCCTGCCTGGAACAAAATATTCTGAGATTACATATCATTTTGGGGGTCCTTGACATGACAAAGTTTGAGAACCACTGATATAGCAACATAGTTTTTCAGAAAAATGATAGGATCTAGAAGACTTGTAGAATCGGCCTATGTATATCTGCCGTTCTTAGACTTTGTCATGTCAAGGACCCCCAAAATGATATGTATTTGGCCACGGACCCCCATTTCAAAATATTTTGTTCCGGGGACCCCCAGAAGCAAAGATTTGATTTAAAAATGTTCACTCTGAATTTGGGTCTTGCCTCAAGCTAGATGCAGAACAGATACACGCCTCAGGGAGAGGCCTCATGGGCTCATGGTTGAAAAATGAGTTGGCGTCCGTCCCTGGTGATCTCTCTGTCACCTTCCTCCTCCTTTTGGATTGCGTAGCCAGAGGACATCAAAGTCTTTGCCTGTTTTTTTGGGTCTCTTGTCCGGTTCAACTGTCGCAATGCTATGTGCGTCGTCGCAATGTTGTTGTGACATCTAGAGGACATTTTATTTTTTATTTCTTTATTTTAAGCCCTGAATCTGTGTTGTTTACTTTCTGTCAGGCAACAAATAGTTATTGAAGCCAGCAAGGCAGTGTTGTGAATGCCTAAATCAGTGTAAGATGCATAACCACTTAAGCGCCCATTTTAACATGTTACACACACACACACACACACACACACACACACACACACACACACACACACACACACACAATTAAAAACCACCAGGTATTTGTTAAACGCTACATTTCTGATGAACATATCATAACTGGTCTCTCTCTCCTCTGTTTTCTCTAGGCTGAGAGGGCAGAGCCACTCCAGTCCCTTCACAATGAGCCTCCACATTCCACAACAGGAAGTAAGGTGTGACCGCTGATCTTGATTAAAGCCACATTTATACCATTCGCTCACCCTCTTATCGTATGAGCCAGAGTTGATTTTGACAGCAACGTATGATTTAGTTTTAAAGTCCTTTGAATAAAACTTAAAGGTAGGGTAAGTTATTTAATTTAATTCAAATAATAACAAAATGGGTCTATGTTCTGATAGTTACTATAGAATTTTTGGTCCATATTTGGATTTCAGCCTTATCTCCTGTGAGGAGAAAAAAGCAGTTTAAAAAACTGTTGGATGACTGCCTGGCTCCAGCCCATTGACCCGTCCACTCTCTGAGCAGACTGGTTTCTGGTGTTGCGTAATGTACCTAGAGTTTCTCTGGTCTGAGGCAAACCAAGCCAATGAGAGTTGGAGCCTTGGAGGAGGGGGTGGGTCTAACGAGACAGCAAATCAGCAGAAACAGAAAATCAACAAACAGTAGAGGGAGGGGGAGCTCAGCCAGAACTCTTAATTGCTCCCTTTGAACTCCAAAGGAGGTTGTGCACACCTCGTTAGTGATCTCTCTAATCAATGAAAGCATCAAAGACAACAACCTGTTTGATGCCTGAGGGGAGGGGGAGGGGGGATGTTTTTGTGTACACACAAGTCAAACACAACCCCTCGCACCAGATCTTTTGTGATTGGGAATTTCACATTTCAAATCCCCTCCCCTTTGAAATCTCAACGCAATGGGACAATATCAGACTCAAGCTCCAGCGCAGAGTCTGAAATCAGGCTAGGGTGACAAGTTTTCCTCCAATCAGTATAGTGTGGGGCCTTCCTCCAATCATGGTTGTGTGGGGGCAGGCTTTATGTGCACCAAGGCCTGCCCCCACTAGAGCTTAGATCGGGCCTAAAAAAATGAGCCCGGCCCAACCCACCCCACAGAACGGCAGCCCGAGCCCGGCCCAAAGCCCGATACATAATTGACAATTGGAGACCGACACAGCCCGCAGCCCGACATTATAAACAAGCTTAATTGCTGCAGCAGCCTTTTTTCTCATATGGTGATTTGTTAAGAACAGAGTCCTTTTCCAACTGTCTTTATATAGACCTATATAAGACATTGTAGCAAGTACCGTGCTAATTATGGAACAAATAAACATCGGAGCCTAATTCTTCAATCAATCAAAAAGCCTTGCTGGAAAACACAGCTGACGGCCGCCGCTAAATCAGACAGCAGGCGCACAGGCTATTATAGCTACAACGTTCACACAACGTCTATTATGATTATTAGGATACAAAAAGTGTCTGTGGACTGTTTCAACGATGTCCTCCGCTCTGCTCTGCTCGACCAGCGCTGGCAGCGCATGCATGCACTGCACACGCCACAGCAGCGAGCAGCCAGCCACACGCACACACACAGCGCACGCACACACACACTCACGCTCAACTGTCAAGTTGCGAAACAGTGCAGCGGTGCAGCCATAGAGTCATGAGCGCGCAGTTTACACAGTCACAGAGACATCATGATACTGCGCTGCGCTTGCCTACCGGATTATAAAAGCCCGACCCGACCCATAGCCCGTCATATACATGGAAATTTGAGCCCGGCCCAGCCCGCGCCGCGCCGACCCGTCGGGTCCCGTCGGGCTCGGGCTGAATTTCTAAGCTCTAGCCCCCACTTGATCATGATTGGAGGAAGGCCCCCACCTGTCACCTACATGAAAACTGAAACCTAAGTGAAATCACGTACACTACCTTTAATTTAGATTTAGTCATGTTTTAGTCATCTGTAATGTTTTAGTCTTGTTTTAGTCGACTAAATATCACACAGTTGATGGCGTCGCAAAGAATTTCCCCTGTGGGATAATAAAGCTATCTATCTATCTATCTAAAGAGTCGTAATGCCTGATTTTATCTACAAGCTCACACCTTTGTACATTTTTACTTTTGAATAATTACGTATTTAAAAAAGATCCTGTCCTTTTGAGCACTTTTAAAGCAAGTACTCCAGTAACTGAAGTACAAATTCAATGAGCAACTTTCACTTTAATATTTACCAGGACTCCAGGAGTATCTATATTTTAATGACTGGGGTAGAGTACTTTGTCCATCAGTGCTCTTACAGTATCCTATGAGCCTGTATAGTGTATTTATCTTGGCCGAGTAAAAAGAGCAGCTGGACTATTTCGTTTTCAATTCAGTGCTCTCAATTATATGGGGATTAACGGGCCAATTATCTGTCATTTCCGTGAGTGATGTCACATTAGAGACGCAGCATGTGTGTGTGTGTGTGTGTGTGTGTGTGTGTGTGTGTGTGTGTGTGTGTGTGTGTGTGTGTGTGTGTGTGTGTGTGTGTGTGTGTGTGTGTGTGTGTGTGTGTGTGTGTGTGTGTGTGTGTGTGTGTGTTTGTGTGTTCGTTCCACACTGGCCAGGCCTCTACCAGAGAAGACAGCATGTCCCTGAGGAAACATCTGAACCATGCTAGGTGAGTCTGCCTCTGTTCTGCACAGTGCTTCTCAAACAAGGAATCCCAAATTAATATGGATCTGAAATGTCTGAAATGATCTGGATGTTGTGCCTTACACAAAATGTGTGTTAATGCTAAAATATGTAATTGCGACCGCAATTACACACACACACGTGCGCACACGCTTGCATGCACACGAACACACACACAGTGGGCTCGGGTATGTGTGTGTGTGTCCTGCAGCCAGTTTTGAAATCTGATGGTGGCATTTCCTCTGGTGATGTGTGCGCGTGTGTGTGTGGGCAAGTGTGTGTGTGTGTGTGCCTTTGTGTGTGTGTTCTCTGTGTGTGTGTGTGTACATGACTGTATGAACCTTTGTGTGTGTGTGTGTGTGTGTGTGTGTGTGTGTGTGTGTGTGTGTGTGTGTGTGTGTGTGTGTGTGTGTACTGTATGTGTGTGCGTAGGTCTAACCCGTTAACCCCACCCAGTGGTGGGAAAAAGTACTCACATATTTTACTTGAGTAAAAGTAGCAATACTGCAATGTAGAAATACTCTGTTACAAGTAAAAGTTCAGAATTCAAAATGTATGAAAGTGTTGGTGTCAAAACGTACTTAAAGTACCAAAAGTAAAAGTAAAAAATGTTTGAAAATAGCTGATCTACAAACTCACAATGTGTCATGATGCGATGCGTTGTGAGCTTATAGATCAGCTATTTTCAAATATCCAATATATACATTGGGGCTAAAGTCCTTTATGTATGTTTTATAATAGTTTTTTTTAATAAAAGTTTTCAAATAATTGCAGTGGAGTAAAACAATATTTGGATCCAAGATGTAGTGGAGAAGTGTTGGAAATTGGAAATGCTCAAGTAAAGTACAAATACCTCAAAACTGTACCATTTAGGCCTAGAATTATTGAATGCTTTAACCAGTGAAAAATAGCAGATATACAAGCTCACAGCGTGGCACCGAGTGCCGCGCTGCGAGCTTGTAGATCTGCTATTTTTGAAAAAGTCGTGAAAATGTGTGGTTTTTTCAAAGCGAACGTTTGTAACTCAAATTTTGCTTCTGGGTGGTCCCTGGAACGAAATATTTTGAGATGCGGTTCCGTGGCCAAATACATATCATTTTGGGGGTCCTTCACATGAATACGTTTGAGAACCACTGACATATTAGTCTCTCAAGAACAGACTAACTGAGCTCCAGTTAAGTATAAAGGACCTTTTCTTTGACGACGGCTAGCCAGATTGCTGACATAGAAACATTAGAAGTAATCAAAAGACACTTATTGAATCGGGTCAAAATTCAAATTTTCAAAATTTTTCAAAAATAGCAGATATACAAGCTCGCAGCGCGGCACTCAGTGCTGCGCTGTGAGCTTGTATATCTATTTTTCAATAGTTAAAGCATAAAAAAAAAATTAAAATTAAAAGCACATTATTGTTAAAGCAAAACAATAATGTGTACCCGTTCTAAATTTAAGTACAGTACTTGAGTAAATGTACTTAGTTACTTTACACCACTGACCCCACCACCACAGGCGTCAGAGACAGCAGACTCTTGGGGGGGGGGGGCCTCCCTCCCTCCCTCCCTCCCTCCTCCCCCAGCCAGGAGAGCCTGCAAGCGCGTGACATTTGTGACAGCCTCTGATAGAGCCCACAGTGCTGAATTATTCATACAGGTGTTATTTTCACAGGGAAGAAACAAACCCCCTAATAATGAATATGCTAGTTGCTGATTTTCCCCAGCAAGTGAATGGAGCAGTAATCTGTGGTGGACAGCAACACACTGCATTTACTTGAGTATTGTACTTAAACCATTAAGACCTGATCCTAAAAAAAAATGTTTTTTATTTTTCTATATCAGTGGTTGAATAAATAAAGTCTGCAAACTGATTGTTGCTCCCAAACGTATCGGTACGTTTACTTCAGCGGCCCAGCACCCAGCCTAGTAGGTTTAGGATGTGCGTGTCTTTTGGCCTATTTTCTCAAACCTTTTCATGTCAAGGACCCCCAAAATAATGATTTTTTTTTGCTCCACACCCCCATCTGAACATATTTTGTTCCAGGAACCCGACTTTTTACAGGGGCCAGTTTTGAGTTGCAGTCACCTGTAAGTGTTCTTTCAGAGTGGTTTTAAAGGAGAGGTAGGGATTTGCTCTCCTTTAAGGCTGTAAGTAGTGCGTAGTTCTGTCCGGGGCATCTTACTGTGTATTAATATCTAAATGAAAGCATACATTATGAATATTTATTAGAAAATGAAATTACAGCAGTGATTCCTGCTGATTTGTAGGCCTATGTTTATCAATGAAATGAATTAATGATACTAGTTCTGTTCCCGGGGGCATGCGATGAGGTATTGAATGTAGGAGTCTCAGAAGTAATGTTGGAGAACCCAGACCGAACCCTGTTGGGCAGAATCACCATCGATGTCCAGTTGTGCAATACCCGTTGTATCAGTCTGTCTGGCTGGCACTCTCATACTGTATATGGTGTTCCGTGTCCAGGCCAGTCTGTGGTGTCATCTCCAAATTTGGGCACCGTAGTGATGTCAGTCAGTGATGTCAGTTGGGCTTTGTTAATATCAGTTGGGCATGTTTTAGTTTTAGTATCAATGATGTCAGCATGCAGACAGACAGCGGACAGACATTTGGTAAATTAAATCATCAAGGACGATGATACACGAAAGAAGATTGTTAAATTGTAGCGCTGCTGCTGCAAAAACGCAACAATATAGATTAGGGATGTTAATCGACGCATTATTGGCGAATCGACGCGTCGCGGCCGAAAATCGACGCGTCGATCGACTTTTTTCACTTTTTTTTTCGCTAAGCAGCAGCTGAGAGGAGAGCACAACGGTGCATAACTTTAAGCAACACAACGTATGCAGCTGCACCCATCAGAACTTGCATCAAAGCCCTATATAATAAACAATTGCTCTTCCTTGCGTTAGCATGGAGTCTGTTCTTTAGAGACTAGAAGCGGAGTTACAACGTCCATGGAACGTAGTGGGGGCGCTCAGGCTAGCGCACCCCAGGCTAGTGTATCAAATGTGGAGCAGTGTCTGACTCGCTCTTTTCCCGACCGAGTCAACGGGTGTGTCGCATTAACGTGTATTTTGCGATCATCGCACACGACGGCGACGCTGCCATTAACAAGCGAGCTTTCGTGTCAAGCAATGAAGCATGCATGCAGAGGCAGGAGGTAAACAAAAGCATCCAGTCCATAGAGTTGATACAGTCAGGCAAGTCAGCGCGCAGTGCTATGACGCGCACATCAGCCAGCAGTGTTTCTCAACCAGTAGTCCGCGGACCTGACTAGCGCCGCATGCATGCGAATGCACAACACATGCAGGCATGCACTCGTCTCCGACACACACACACACACACACACACACACACACACACACACACACACACACACACACACACACACACACACGGTCCTCTCACATATGGAAAACATTAACGCTTATAACGTTTTTGAACGATTAAAACCTTTTTTGGGGGAAAAACTTTTGAAAAATAAAAAAATATATATATTTTTCGATTTTTCGACTCGTACTTTTTGAGTCGCGGTGAGCGTGCGTCGATCGACGCGTCGATTTCCGATTTTTTTTCACATCCCTAATATAGATTTAAGCAGCAAAGTGTTTCTGTACACATTTTGTAAAGTAAACTGAAGCATTTTTAGCCAAAACATGTTGCCAGAACCACCAGAGTTTCTTAATCCAGATAGTCGATTTTATCTTTGGCTGCTGACCGTCCGTGTTTTTCTCTGTCCCAGGGTGGCAGCTGTTGCTGGTGGGGTTGTGAGCATGACCTGCCCGCTCAGTAATGTTATCACGACCCGCAAATTGTTGACTCAAATGCTTACTGTGTTTGCTGGCACACAGGCTACAACAGGTAAAATGGATACAGTCAGTCAGTGACCGCTCCAGCACCAATATTTATATTGGCGCTGTAAATAAATATAATATTTATGAGTTCATGAGCAGTCTAGTGGTGTCTACGACGAGTCAATGACCCAACTTTTTCCCGTTTCTTGATAATGTTGGGAACCCCAACGGCACCTTCCCGCGACCCCACTTTGGGTCGCGATCCATAGTTTGAGAACCGCTGGTCTAAAGGAGGATTTATACTTGGTTGTGCACCCCGAAAATAGATGATCTACACAAGCTCACCACATGTCACGGATTGAGAGCTTGTAGATCTACCGTTTTCGTTCATCCATTATTTTAAGATTAAAGAGTATTTGTATTGGTCCAACCATCAATAGAATAGTTTAAAGGGTATTAGTTTAGAATAGGTCAAACTAGTAATAGAATGCATGTTCGGAAGCATCTTCCATAAACCCTAATGGTCTGGGATATTGTGTAGTGTGTGTGTGTGTGTGTGTGTGTGTGTGTGTGTGCGCCTTAAAAAATATGTTCAGTCGTGAGATGTATTTGTGCTTTAATCCATGCGTGCGACAAAGTAGGGCATTCATTCATGAAAAAAGATAAAAACATTAAAGTTGTTTGTGTAAAGATACAAGGTTTCGACCCAATCAGAGCACACGCAGCACCAAGAAACATGGCTCAAAACACCATCCTGTAGCGCATCGTGGGAGAACATGTCTGACGTCTGGCTAGATTTATTGCTTCATTACAGGAGTTTAGCTTCCAACCATAACCTTTGCCCAAATACTGTTTGCTTGTTTTTCCGCACGCTGCATGTGTAATTACCTTGGCATTAACGCTCTGCCAGAGCATAAACACACAGACACACACATGCACACAGACACACGTGGTTCCATATTTATTAATCATTTCTTATGAGCAGTGGTGGGAAAGTAAATGTAGCTTCAGCGTTAGTTTATGCAGGAGGACACAGGATTCTTGCCCCGCCCAGCTGTAGTCAGCTGTTAGTCAGCTCTTTTCCCATTCCTCATTCACATATCAGCTGGTCATTACATCTCACTGTCATACTCCAATCAAAGCTCTCCATCAGTAGGGAAGGCTCCTTTAAATGTGGCTTGCTTTCTCTTCCTATGCTTGGTTTCTGAAGCTTCGGAACATTCGCTGCTAGTTGCCTCCTCCACCCCAGCCTCCACCTTTGCACGATCAGTCTGGCTAAGCTCAAATACTTGTCTAATTAAGTTATAATATGTCAATGTATTGCTAAGCTCAGATACTGTGATTTTCACTGTCTAAGTAAGTTACATGTCATGTCATGTCTTGCTATTGTATCCCTATGGGGGGTCTTGCTTAGCGTTCCCTGATTTTGCTTAGCATGCTCAAAAAGCATGCACAAAATTCAGGGAACATCTCCGAACGCACAGCCCTTCAAATGAGGGGTTGTGGTTTGGAAGCCAAGGAGTGTGTGTGTGCAACGTTTGGCATGGATAGGGGCAACGGTGGCGGAGATATGAGTAGAGAAAGTGTGACGTGTGGCGGACAGACTGACTGATAGCCAGTGGAGGTTTATGGTCCAATCGACTGACTTCATATGGAATGGTGTGCTTCCATTTTGCTAAGAAATGTCTTGAATAGTTGAATTTATATTACTTTATTAGTGAATAACATTTTCCTATTGACTTTAATGGGAAGATGCGAACAAGATCAAATGAATACCATATTCCAAGAGTTGATCTTTGTTTGTTAAAACATGTGCTTAACTAAATACCAGCTAAACATGTGCTTAACTAAATACCAGCTAAGGTTGGGGCTGACATACAGTAGAACCTTAAGCTGGTAAAAGCGTAACTGCAATCATCAATCAACATTTGACATAGAGTTGTAAGAATGCCCATTAATCAGATTACAGAGAAAATGTCCAAGGGGAAATTATGGTCACCTCATTCAAGCCTTTTCTCTCCAAGTAAAGTGGGACTGATTTGCAAAGGTGAAAACCGAGAACAAGACTTTAAAAGCATGCACATGTTGCCATCATTATTTGTTATCTGCCACGCATGCAGCTGGCCGGCAATATTTAGTGCAGCCAAGGCTGCCAAGCACTTCATACTATGAGGGGGTTTGAGTACTTGTGCTCCGGCCTGCTTATTTGCCTCCATCTTGTTACAGTATAGGTCAGGGGTGCGTGATTATGGATCCAACTGGGAAAGATGGATGGAAACGGCGTAGAGCGCTCGTTTTCAGTTATTGTCCACGACATTGCAAGCGGCGCGAAGGCCAGTGCGGCGCTCGGGGGCGAAGAGCGGGCCAGAGTTACGAAGCCGTGGTGAATGCAATCGTTATATTTATGCCCAGGCCGTAAGGCCTGGGCAAGCGCACGATAAACGCCATGATAATTGGGTTTTGGTGCACCTCGCGCGGTCCAAGTGACTACAACGGAGCGCTCCCTACGTCCGGTTCAGCCAATCACAAGCTTCAAAAATGAGTCCGGGGCGTGGTTATCCATCTTTCCCAGTTGGATCCATAATCACGCATCAGGGGTTCCCAAACTTCTTTGGCTTAGGGCACCCCATAAATACTTTTTTAATCCGAGGCACCCCTACATTATAATTTTCACTCCCAGCACCTTATATTTATAGCATATCATCGTTGTCGGGTGGAAACCTTGTATGTCCAAAATCATTCGTATTGTATTTATCATCTATAAAATGTACTATACTAGTGAAAACGGCAGATCTACAAGCACTGTAGATTGGCTGTTTTCACTAGTTTTGTTTTGTTAGTCTGAAAATAACTTGTACTTCAAGTTTAAAATGATACTAAATATTTTTTCAAGTGCCCAATTAAATTCCAAATATTATCAAATTATCTCACGGCACCCCTCGACTGCCGTCACGGCAAAAACCCTGCAGTAGGTATTGCACAGTAAAGCCCAGAGTGTTATACGGACCAGGTGCAAGCCAATTTGTACACTATTGTAACGAGTTTAGCTCAGAGGGAAGCAGTGGTGGAGAGTAAAGCCCTTTGCACACAGGCGCGTTTAACCGCACGGATAAAACGGACAATATAATTTTTTGAAAAGAAAACAATGATTCTCTATGACCTCATGCACACCGGCTCCGAATTAGCCGTGCGACGAGTGGCTGCCGCCGTGCGTTTTTTTCTCGATCGAACCCAGTTCGATTCGTGCGCCTTGTCGCATGCGGTAAAAAACTCATCACTCCTTTTATGACTCCTTTTTGGATCCGCAGCACCGATTCCGCACAGCCTTGCACACCAAATCCAATGCGTTTTATTCATGCCGCAAACGAAAAAAACGCAACTGTCCTGTGTGCAAAGGGCTTAACTATGTACATTTATTTGAGTATTTCTGGATACGTTCATTTATCTTGGATAGTTATTGTATACTTAGGCTTTGGGGCACATCAAGCGCTTGCCAGTCTGCATCATGCAGTACCTATGGCCCCCAAGTTCTAAGTTCCCCAGGTTCTATGTTCCCCACTTACCCCTGCTAAAAAATATTCTATGTTCCCTAATCACCAAAAATGCAGGAAACATTGATTTCTTAAAGGGACCGTAATTATTAAAGGGAAACTAGGTAACTTAAAGACTATTTTAATATATATTGTATATACATTTTTTTAGCAGTCATTTCTCTTTATCGGTCACTATATTATTGTGCTGGGATGTTTCCTTGCAGAAAGACAAATCTGTTCCACTGTTTGTTGACATTCATCCCTTGGACTATCAGTATCATGTCAGTATCATAGTCAGTATCATGGCAAGTATCATGTTAGTATCATGGTCAGACTCAGTATCATGTCATTATCAGGTCAGTATCTAATCAGTATCATGACAAAGATGTACCTTATAACATTTTTATTTTTGCAACAAATAAAAAAAGGTACAATCACTGCAACATTAATATGTGCTAATTCTCAACATATAATATTATGAACAAATAAACATTAACAAAAATGTAAATAATTACCCCATGGGGCAACTCTCCATATAGGTTGAATACTCTAAGACTTGCTGTGGAGATATGAAATTGAAAAACTTTTTTCTTTTTCTTTTTTTAGTGGGGAACACAGGCAGTTGTCTTCAACATCTTTTAGGCCAAGGACCCCTTAGCTGAGACACAGATGGAAAAAAAGGACCCCCATTGCAACATTAATATGTGCTAATTCTCAACATATAATATTATGAACAAATAAACATTAACAAAAATGTAAAGAATTACCCCATGGGGCAACTCTCCATATAGTTTGAATACTCTAGACTTGCTGTGGAGATATGAAATTGAACAACTTTTTTTTTCTTTTCTTTTTGAGTGGGGAACACAGGCAGTTGTCTTCAACATCTTTTAGGCCAAGGACCCCTTAGCTGAGACACAGATGGAAAAAAAGGACCCCCACTACATATTGTACAGAATTGTGTTGCAGATAACTTTTCCATAGATTTCAGATAGCTTCATAGACTTGTTACAAGCACTGTCATCAGTGTTGGATTCTAAAGTCTAGTTTCACACATTTAACCATCAGACCTGAGGCCAATTCTGACTGAAATAACCTTCTAAATCCTGACCCAAGTAAAAATTAAGACAAATGGATTTACCTAAATCTGATCACACCGTATAGTTATAGTCTGGATGGCTCTGGTTGACCAATCCTCTAGCTTAAAGGTAGGGTAAGTGATTTTCCATGTATTTCAAATAATAACAAAACGTTTTGTGTTTATGTTCTGATAGTACTAAATACTATAATAGTGTTTGGTGGTCCATATCTGGACTTCAGCTTTATCCCCTGTGAGGAGAAAAAAAGCAGTTTCAGTTGCTCCACCAAACTGTTGGGTGACAGGTTTTCCTCCAATCAGGATAGAGCGGGGCCTTCCTCCAATCTAGGTTGAGTGGGGGCAGGCCTTACACGCACCAAAGCCCGCCCCCACTTGATCATGATTGGAGGAAGGCACCCGACTGTCACCTACATGAAAACTTAAAGGTAGGGGAAGTGATTTTAATTTAATTCAAATAACACAATGGGTCTGTTCTGATAGTACTAGTTACTACAGAGTGTTTGGTCCATATATGGACTTCAGCTTTATCCTCTGAGGAGAAAAAAGCAGTTTCATTTGCTCCTCCAAAACTGTTGGGTGACAGGTTTTCCTCCAGTCAGGATGTGGGCCCTTCCTTCAATCACCATCTCGCCTTCAGTGGCTCCAATTGAGATTGCGTATCTTCCTATTGCTTATCTTCCTATTCCTAAATCTGCGGGTGTGATCGTGTCACTTCTTCCGTACTTCCTGCAGCAGTTTGAGGGCTGCCGTGTTCTCTGGCTCCACCTTCAGGAGGCGGTTGAGGACCACTTCGCAGGCCTTGTGGTCCTCCAGCTGCCTGTGAGCCTGAGCTCTCCTGTACAGAGCCTTGATGTTAGAGCTGTCGATCGACAGAGCCCGGTCACAGTCACGCAACACCTTCTCTGGCTGCTTCAACGACAGGTAGCACAGTGCCCTGTTGGTGTACGTGGTGACCTCCGCGGGGTTGTGGCGCAGACTCAGCGTGTATTTTTCGACGGCTTTCTGGTGTTCTCCTTTCTTCACCAGAGCGTTGCCCTCCTCCTTCAGCGCTTGGCCTTTCTTCGCGTCTTGCTCACTGGGAGTTGCCGCTGTGGGGTGCTTTTCTTTGTCTTCTCCAGCGCGGCAAGCCATCAGCATCTCCTGTTTCACTGTCAGCTTGATCGTGGGGATGGCAGGTAGCTTCTCCCTCCACGACGATCCGTCCATCTCCTGCAGAACCTTGGTCATCCTGGTGGCGCCGGCACGCGCGGAAGCTATGTTCTCCACCTGCAGGGCGGTTTTATAGTCGACGTAGGCCAAACGGTGGCGCTCTAGAGCCTCGTAGGCTGCTGCTCGGCGCATTAGGGACTTTATGCCGAATGGAACCAAATCCAAAGACGTGTTGCAGTCCTGGATGCATCGTGCACAGTTCCCATCCTTCAGGTAGCTGGCTGCTCTGTTGGAATAGAGGACGCTCAGCTCCTCTGGACAAAAGAAGACACCCTCCTCCTCTTCAGATGTACCTTTACCCGTCTTCTCCAGTTCCTTGATAGCCTGGCTGTATAGCTCAGTGGCCTCTCCATACTGGCCTGCCTTAAAACTTTCATTGCCAGCCTCTTTCAACTCCTTCCATGCCTGAGACACGCCTGAGATACCTCTCTGATACAGTTTGTCGTCTGTGGGGATGTGTATCATCGTTTCGAGGTTAAAGCCATGCTTTTCCGCGGAGGCTTTGAAATAATCTTTGAAACCATCCATATCTGCATATGGTGGTCGTTGTCCTGCCATCGGTGCAGAGTCTTCTGTTAACGTGTCACCACACTAGAAGCACAAGGAGATACAGGGTCACTTGTGGATGTTCTGCTCTGTCTGTCTTTATGTCCGCTAGGTGCTAGTTGTTATATAACATTGTTATATGATGTCATGTCATGTGAAGCATGACATCACATGACATCATAGCGGCGCTAACTATTCTGTCCTCGTCCCTTATATGCCCAGGTATGGAGATCCATGATGTCATCAATATAAAGCCCATATCTTGGAATGCCCATATATAGACTTATTGTGTCAGTGTCATGTGACATAGATCACATGAGTCATAGAATGTCAGTCATCTATGATGTAATGAATACAGTCGGACAAGCACTAGTCAGACTACACTAATTAGCGTGCAAAGGTTAACAAAAAGATGTCAAAAGATTATCGGACAGAACAGTTACAGTATTGTGTTGCCTATAGCAACCACATAATCACTAATTAGTAGACTTTAGTACTTGTCCGACTTTATTTCCATCCATCCATCTTTCTAGATAAACTTTATTTTGCTGGGTACTCTTTCCACAGTTTTGGTGGCACGCCCTTGGGCCATATGTCAATGTTACTTCTTCTCCCAAATATGGAGATGACTGACATCATAGACATAAATGTCCGACGTCATAGACCACATGAGACTGACTCAGGGATCTCCATATATGGGCATAAAAGGAACAAGGACTGACACAGCGATCTCCATATGTGGATTAGTGAATTTATTTTCCCCATTGACTTTGGGAAAATTGATTGAAAATTATTTAAATTTAAATTGATTGAAAATGTACAGACTTGAATGGGGAAAATTCAAATAGTAAGACGGAATTCATTTGCAAGTGTGACTCGCGTCACGGCAACCACACTTGCAAATTCCAATTGCATCTTTCTAGTTATTAATTACTAATATTAGATTTAGTTCAGGAAGCAGTTAGGGGTTCTGTGTTTTGCTCAGGGACACTTACACACATAGACCATGGCTATTGGACACAACCAGTAGGATGTTTAAGACCTGGATGCATTATTACTTTAACCCAGGGGTCTTCAACTTTTTCAGGCCAAGGACCCCTTAGTTGAGAGAGAGATGAAGCAGGGACCCCCACAACCTGTTCATAGATTCCATAATAGTTTCATTGTTTGACAGCACAATCATCAGTGTATTTTGGATTCATGTCAATTTGTGTTTTCAGATATTTAACCACTTGGACCGTCAATACCCGTCTACACCAAAGCTCTTTGCCAAAAAAAAAAGCCGATCTACAAGCTCACAAAGCTTGTAGATTGGCTATTTTTGTCTAAAGTTCTCAGAATATGAACATTAGGGTTCAAGTGGTTAATATAAAAAGGAGAAAAAAAAGTTCCTATCTCACAAAGATTTGGAGGACCCCCTGTAGTAACTCTGAGGACCCCCTAGGGGTCCCGGACCCCCTGTAGAAGACCCCTGCTTTAACTATTAAAAAATAGCAGATATACAAGCTTACAGCGCGGCACCGAGTGCCAAGCCATGAGCTTGAAGATCTATTTTGAAAAATCATGACAATTTGAGCAAGTCTTTTGAAGACATTGACCCGATCTGTAAATATCTCCTAAATCCTTCTGAAAAACATGTTTCTATGTCAGTGCTGCTCAAACCTTTTCACGTGAAGGACCCCCAAAATGATATGTATTTGGCCACAAACCACCATCTCAAAATATTTAGTTCCAGGGACCCCAGAAGCAAAATTTTAAATGTTCGCTTTAAAAATGTATATAAAGATTTGCCCAAATTTTCACAACTTTAAAAAAAATAGCAGATCTACAAGTTTCAGCTTGGCACTCTGTACATTATACATTTAAATTGGATTCACATTTAGTCATCATAACCACATTTTAGTTACTATTATATTCAGTTGGCATTTGGGTTCACCAAAACACAGAATGTCCCTTTAACGTCTGTCAGACAGCAGTGCACACCATTAAGTGGAAATAAACTAGCATAATGCTAGTATGCTACATATATTTACTGTAAGTCCCAGTTGGGTAGGCCTAGTACTACTAGTAGTGCATGAGTTCAATTATGGCTTGGAAAAACGTTTTAATCAAAAGTGCTTAAAATGACCATGAAATAGCCTATACAACATTTTATGTAGTTTTTAACCACTTCTAAATCAGTAGACTATAAAGAATGATCTCTGGAGCCCAAAAACGAAGTCTGACTTCATTACTAACAAAGGTGCAGAGCCACCATTTTAGGAGCACAATACAGAAAAAAACAAGAGTTCAGACTTGGTCACATAGTCACTAAAATGTACACATTAGCTTAACAAAAATCGATCTCAAAGGGCAATAAAAGCTTCAGAAACAACTGTATGCCGTTTCAGACACTTTGGTGTTGTACAAACCTGTTAAAAAATTAGGCAATCCACACAGGTCTTTCTCCAGTCAGCCTACTCAGTAGAATGAGGAAGTGGTCCATTCATTCAATCAGCGCGCTCCATTCAACATGTGGTACGCTGAGTGAGAAAGCTGTGAATCGCCACACTGCCCCCTAGTGGTCGCAACACTAGGAAAGTGCCACTGTTATTGTGGGCTCGCCTAAAGGCGAGCACACTTTAGATATTGTCATTATTTATCTATCAGTCAGTCAGACAGTAGACGGGAACTTCGGTTCCTTTCTACTCCTACATACTTAGTGAGAAAATGAAAATAAAAACATCAATGTGTTCAGTTTACAGTGGCGAAGTGCGCTATTATTTTTTATAGCAATCGGCCAAATGGTGGCGCTGTAGGAAGCCTTCGAAAGTGCGAACTTTGAACAGGTATAGCTCATGCTGTGTTATACATACAGCCATGAAACCTGTATACACTTATGCGTCTCCTCATGCCGAACAACTTTTACCCTCTAACTTTTGACCTCTGACCTTTAGGTCTCCCAGAATTCGGAATTATATGAAAAACAGTAAAAATCTATCTCCTCCTGGGATTTTCGCGTCAAGTGCACAAAACTTTTTTCACATGAACTTTGGACCAATACGGTCAGATTGATCAACCAGATTTTTTTTAAAGTGAAATATAATTTTTTAATAATTCAATCAATATTGCGGTTTTATGCAAATTATTCTTCGGCCTCTAAATCATACATGCAAAGTTACACGTTCATGGCATTTGGCAAAGATGTGGAGGGTTAGTCAAAGTATCACTGAAACCAATTTTATTCCAATCGGCCAAAGGGGGGCGCTATACGAAGCGTTTGAAAATTCAAACTTCAAACGGGCATAAGTCATGACTCGTTTTGTTTGAAGACATGCAACTTGTTACACGCGTGCTTTGACTCGAGCGGAAGACATCTGTGTCGTTGTTAAGTAAGCTCCGCCCTTCGATTTTCCGCCATATTGAGCAGTTTGTAAAACGCGTAAACCCGCTTTTATTCTGGAATTTTCGCTCCACGTGCACAAAACTTTTTTTACGTGAACTTTGGACCGATATCTAAAGATCTGTCAGATCGGATTTCTTTAAAATTGAAACATGCTTTTTAAAATAAATTCAATGAATATTGCAGTTTTATGCAAATTATTCTTCTGCCTCTAAATCATACATGCAAAGTAACATGTTCATGGCATTTGGCAAAGATGTAGAGTGTTAGTCCAAATATCACTAAAACCAATCTTACCCCAATTGGCCAAAGGGGGGCGCTATATCATTTTGAGCAGTTTGTGAAACGCTTAAACCCGTTAGGATTTTTTTTTTTGCAATTTGCATGAAACATTCTACACACAATCTAAGGACCTTTATCTAATATGCCTATGAAGTGCACACACACAAAAAAATTATAATAATGAATATAGCTGCAAGCAGCGATAAAGTGGCCAAAGCCAAAAACACCTCAAATCATGAACACAGCCTGCAATGTGCGTGAAATCTTGCAAGCACATTCCCAATAGGTCAAGGAACAGATACCACCCTTCTTACATTGGCCTGTTATAGCGCCACCAGCGGGTCAACTTTTGCACAACACATTTTTGGAACAAAATGGACCAATTTCATTGACGTCAGTAACGTCAAAGAGAGCACTGCCTGCGATCTTGACATTTTGTACTTTTATAGCCATTGTTTTCCGGCTTGAAGCGAGCCCACAATTGTTTCGAAGGAACAATATTTTTCTAGTGACAATATCTAACCGTCATATCAAGTTCTCCTGAAAACTTCGGTTCCTTTCTACTCCTACATACTTAGACAGAAAATAAAAATAAAAACATCAATGTGTTCAGCTTACAGTGGCGAAGTGTGCTATTATTTATTATAGCAATCGGCCAAATGGTGGCGCTGTAGGAAGCCTTCGAAAGTGCGATCTTTGAACAGGTATAGCTCATGCTGTGTTATACGTACAGCCATGAAACCTGTATACACTTATGCGTCTCCTCATGCCGAACAACTTTTACCCTCTAACTTTTGACCTCTGACCTTTAGGTCTCCCACAATTTGGAATTATATGAAAAACAGTAAAAATCTATCTCCTCCTGGGATTTTTGCGTTAAGCGCACAAAACTTTTTTCAGATGAACTTTGGACCAATACGGTCAGATTGATCAACCAGATTTTTTTTAAAGTGAAACATTATTTTTTAATAATTCACTCAATATTGCAGTTTTATGCCAATAATTATTTTGCCTCTAAATCATACATACAAAGTCACACGTTCATGGCATTTGGCAAAGATGTAGAGGGTTAGTCAAAATATCACTGAAACCAATCTTATTCCAATTGGCCAAAGGGGGGCGCTATACGAAGCATTTGAAAATTCAAACTTCAAACGGGCATAAGTCATGACTCGTTTCGTTTGAAGACATGCAACTTGTTACACGCGTGCTTTGACTCAAGCGGAAGACATCTGTGTCGTTGTTAAGTAAGCTCCGCCCTTCAATTTTCCGCCATTTTGAGCAGTTTGTAAAACACGTAAACCCGCTTTTATTCTGGAATTTCCGCGTCACGTGCACAAAACCTTTTTTATGTGAACTTTGGACCAATATCTAAAGATCTGTCAGATCGGATTTTTTTTAAATTGAAACATGCTTTTTTAATAAATTAAATCAATATTGCAGTTTTATGCAAATTATTCTTCTGCCTCTAAATCATCTATGCAAAGTAACATATTCATTTCATTTGGCAAAGATGTAGAGTGTTATTCCAAATATCACTAAAACCAATCTTACCCCAATTGGCCAAAGGGGGGGCGCTATATCATTTTGAGCAGTTTGTGAAACGCTTAAACCTGTTAAGATTTTTTTTAGCAATTTGCATGAAACATTCTACACACAATCTAAGGACCTTTATCTAATATGCCTATGAAGTGCACACACACACAAAAATAATAATAATAATAATAATAAATATAGCTGCAAGCAGCGATAAAGTGTCCAAAGCCAAAAACACCTCAAATCATGAACACAGCCTGGGATGTGCGTGAAATCTTGCAAGCACATTCCCAATAGGTCAAGGAACAGATACCAACCTTCTCACATTGGCCTGTTATAGCGCCACCAGCGGGTCAACTTTTGCACAACACATTTTTGGAACAAAACGGACCAATCTTTGACGTCAGTAACGTCAAAGAGAGCACTGCCTGCGATCTTGACATTTTGTGCTTTTATAGCCATTGTTTTCTGGCTTGAAGCGAGCCCACAATTGTTTCGAAGGAACAATATTTTTCTAGTTATTAGTGTTACTGTGTAGTGCAGGGGTCTTCAACAGGGGGTCCGGGACCCCTAGGGGGTCCTCAGAGTTACTACAGGGGGTCCTCCAAATCTTTGTGTGTGTAGAGGGGAAAAAGAGCAGACCAAGTACAGAGTACAAGTATTGACGGTTCAAGTGGTTAAATATCTGAAAACACAAATTGACATGAATCCAAAATACACTGATGATTGTGCTGTCAAACATTGAAACTATATGGAAAATATGAAAAGGTTGTGGGGGTCCCTGCATCATCTCTCTCTTAGTTAAGGGGTCCTTGGCCTGAAAACGTTGAAGAGCCCTGGTTCAGACATCATTGCAGTTACCTCTCTCAATCAGGAGAGGGAAACAATGGACATAGAACTTTAATTCAAGGGGTTTTGTTAATGACTCATGGCCTCACACAAGCACATTCATTCTGGAGAGTAGGGTAGTGCAATTATAACAAAACCAACATTGAACCGATAACCCACAAGTGGTGCCATACAAAAATGGCTCAAATAGTCGATCTTCAAGCTCAAAAGTAACATGTTGCGATGCCACACGCTGTGCGCTTGTACATCAGGTATTTGAGCTGTATGAATTGTTTTTAAATCGTTCGTTAATCGTAATCGAGGTTAAAGTTTGAAGTAATAGTGATATTGATTGAAGTCCCATGGCCCAGCCCTAATGGAGAGAGAGACAGTTAGCTGTGGAGTGTGTGGGAGGTGCTGCTGTGACTGTCCTTGGCTCTGATGAGACAAATGTTCTGCTGAAGTCTTTTAATTGGGTAATTGTGTTGTGTGTTATTATTGCTGTTAATATTTCTTTGTCTCTTGCACTGTGCATATACATGGATATCTGTGGAAGCCAGCAGCAGCGCCTATTGTGTAAAAAAAAACTGATATTCTGAACAATAATGAGAGAGAGAAAGAGAGGAGAAACAGAAGTACTCTCAGAAATGCACAATAAAAAAAAGCCCTGTATTCAAAGATTTTCATACGTCCAAAGAGAACAAGTAGCTAAAGTTTAAAGTAGAATACGACTTGATTTTATTCCTTAGTCTTAGCCGTATCTTTGTGTTTTTTTCCTAGTAAAGTTGCTTTTCTTCTGTTGTTTTCTCCCCCCCTCCCTCCCCCCCGCCCCATGTAAAGCGTCTTTGGGCACTATATAAAGCACAGTTCTAAGTAAATGTATTTAATTACTTTGGCTTATTGGCTGCTCAAAATAAGCCAGGAAATCTGTAAATCTGACCCTAGATATGTACTTGGAGGCATTAGTCTATTGTGAAGGGAGTTAGAGAAGCTGAGAGAAACTGACTCCTCGATAACTCTGCTGAGTCAGTGACAAGCGGTGTGTGGTGGTGGTGGTGACAGAATAAAGGGCACAGTGAAACACGTGTGATATACTGTATCTTCAGTGCCCGGTCCAAACGTAAACCTGGCCCCCCACCTTTAACCCTGAAGATGTGAGAGCTGGGGGACTGCTGAAGTGAAGTCACCCGTGATATAAACTCATCCTTCTGATTTACTACCATGCCCACAAATAAAATGATACCCCTCCAAAAAGCATACCCTTGTTGTCGGGTGGAAACCTTGTATGTCCAAAACCGTTTTGTATTAATCATTAAAAGATTATCTAAACTAGTGAAAATAGCTGATTTACAAGTACACAATGTTGATCGGCTATTTTCACTAGTTTTGTGCGACAGTCTTGTATGGTGAAACAGGGCTTTACTTTACGAAAAAAATAAGAAAAAGACGTACACATTTGTAACGTAGAGATACAAGGTTTCTGCCAGACAGTGACGATATCCTTGCTGTCGGATGGAAACCGTGTCTTTTTTTTATTTTTTATTATTATTTAAAATAGTGAATATAGCAGATCTACAAGCGCACAACGCCTCGCGACACCGCTTTTGTGTGACATTCTTGCTTGATGAAGTAGGGCATTAATTTACGAGAAAACAAATACAATATAAAAAGTTGTAAATGTGGAGATTGCCCGACGGCGACGATCTTAAAGATGCCATCGCTCGGAGTGAAGGCTTAGGTTAAATATTGATTGCAGTGTGAGAAATTAAAACCGTTATTTTTCGCCCACCCACACTGTAGTTTTTTAACTGATCGCATCAGCAGCCAGAGCCCTTGGGTGGCAGCTTGTTGCCAGGCAACCAAAGACAGGAGTCAGTAGGTAGGTGAGGCATCGACTTGGTAGCGATTGGAGAGAACAGCCGTGCCTCTGTTACACCGCATGTAACTAAATACATTTACTCAATTACTGCATTTAATAATGAACATTTTGAGTGTATTTATGTGTTGTAATTTGTTAGGTTGTACTTCTACTCCACTACATCTCAGAGACAAATACTGAGTACTTTTTAATTGCTCTACAATTATTTGACAGCTATAGTATTACAAAACATACGCAATCCACTTAAAGGGGAGAACCACACATTTTCAACATTGAACTATGTCATTAATATACCGTGGAGTTGTTGGACCTTTTTTTTTCTTATTTCCACACAACTCCAAGGTATACAGTACCAGTAAGATGCCTGTTTTATACCCATATATGGAGATCCCTGCTCTGAGTATCTGACATCACTGTGATGTCACCTGTGATGTCACGAACCATAGTGTCAGGCGTTAACGACTTGTGTCCATCAAGTAAGATTTGCAATACAGGACTACCAACATTACTTTACCATTTTAAACCCATATCTAGTGTCTTTTCTATTTTCTTTTATTCTGGGGAAGCTTTCGCTGAAATTGGCTGATCAAGCACGACGCGTTATGAGCTTGTCGATCTGCTATTATCTGCAGAAGTCTTCCCAACAACAGTGGCTATGGTAGCCCGTAGCACTTACCGTAGCACTTGCATACCCTCGATGACCATACTTTTTTTTTTTTTTTTTTCCTACTGTATGACTGACTAACGTTTTTAGATCTACCTGCGTTTTTAGATTACTATTTCTATGCTTTTGATTTGACATCCTTGTGCTGTCCTTGCTTATTGTAAATCGCTCTGGCTAAATGCCTAAACTGTAAATAGTGGTTTAAGTGGTTCACTAGCATATTACTTCATCCAGCCCGGCTAAGTTACATTATCTTATTCAGTGTGCTGACTGCCGCCCTGTGGCCACACATCCATTCCCATGAGTGCATCTGTAATGTACTAGTGGTGGTGAACTTTTGTATTTTTACTTAACCCATTTAGGCCTAGGATTATTGAATGCTTTAACTATTGAAAAATAGCAGATATACAAGCTCACAGCGCGGCACTCGGTGCCGCGCTGTGAGCTTGTAGATCTGCTATTTTTGAAAAATCGTGAAAATTAGAATTTTGACCAGATTCTATAAGTGTCTTTTGAATCCTTCTAAGATTTTTTTGAAAAACCTATATTTCTATGTCAGCAATCTGGCCAGCCATCGTCAAAGAAAATGTCCTTTTCACTTAACTGGAGCTCAGTTATCTGTTCTTGAGAGACTACTATGTCAGTGGTTCTCAAACCTTTTCATGTGAAGGACCCCCAAAATGATATTTATTTGGCCACGGACCCGCATCTCAAAATATTTCGTTTCAGGGACCACCCAGAAGCAAGAGTTACAAACGTTCGCTTTGAAAATACATATATTCAAAGATTTGCACTCATTTTCACAAAAATAGCAGATCTACAAGCTCGCAGCGCGGCACTCGGTGCCGCGCTGTGAGCTTGTATATCTGCTATTTTTCACTGGTTAAAGCATTCAATAATTCTAGAAAGTAGCAATACCACAATGTGGAAATACTCTCTCTTACAAGTAAAAAATGTCTGTATTAAAAATGTTACTGGTGCCAAAAGTAATGGCTTCAAAATATACTTGAAGCAAACGTGAAAAAAAAACAATGATTTGAATTATTTAGAAAAAAGAAAGCAGAGGCTGCTGAGCAAGAGCAGTGTGCAGGATCTTTTGTTCATGAAAATCTTTTTCACGTTTGCTTCAGTTTTCATTGTCCAACGCGCCTGCATCCGATTGAAGTGGATGTGCGAATACTTCCTCTAGATCAAAATATAATTAAAATGCCAAAGTGAAAGCACTTGAATTATTAAAAACGTGTTTGAAAGTAGCTGATCTATAAGCTCGCAAGCTTGTATTTTCGAATAACCAAAGTATAAAATATAGCTTGAGTGGTTAATATATGTTTTGAATTAATAACTAGTAATAACTAGCACTAGTAATACAGCTCTCAAATAATTGTAGTGGAGTAAATGGACAATATTTGCCTCTGACCTACCAGTGGAGTAGTAGTATAAAGTATACAAAATGGAAATCTAGTAAACTCAAAATTGTAGTAGAGCCTACAGTACTCGAGAAATGGTCTTGTTTATTTCCACCGCTGCTAAAGGTACATCATGATTCGCGTGGCCAGCATGGTGTTACGCAGCAAACACCGCTGCAACATGACACGTAAACTAATTCAATTACGCTTCCTAATTAAACCGTAATAGTCAATCAAATGGCGGCGGCGACACGTCCACGGACGCCTATCCGTCAGCGGTGACGCGATGCGAAACGAGGCCTGGAGTTGAGCGATGGTGTTGACATTCAGAGAGAGAGAGAGAGAGAGGTTTCATATCTGTGTCCCCAGAGATGAGCTGTGTCCCCAAAGCCACCAGCAGTGATGGAAAAAGTACTCACATGTTTTACTTTAGTAAAAGTATCAATACTGCAATGTGGAAATACTCTGTTACAAGTAAAGTCCGGAATTCAAAATGCACTTGAGTAAAAGTATTAGTATTTTTAGTATTGGCATCAGAATATACTTAAAGTAACAAATGTAAAAGTACAAAATGTTTGAAAATGGCAGATCTGCAAGCTCACAACGTGTCACGATTCATGGCGTGGGCCGCCTACTGGGGAACCCTGTTGTAGAAGCTCACAACACGTTTTTTATTTAATTTCTTTTTTTTTGCCCAGGCGTTTGGCGTCAGCGGTCAAACAGGGTCGAGGTTACTTCCACCTTCTGCAGAAAGAGGAAGAGGAGAAGGAGGAAGAGGAGGCGCGGCAGCGCAGGAGGAGAGAGGAGCAGCTGAGAGCGCCGCCCCGCGTCTCCTCAGACTCCTCCCACAGCGACTCAGACGGGTGAGCCACAGAGGTCAGACCTGGTCAAGAAAAAAACTAAAAGAAGCAGCTTGGACTCCTCATGCATAGAAGGAAGCATGAGGTCAATCCGTTGCTCTCCCCAGGTTGGCAGAGTTTTATTTTCCGTAATTTCGTAACAAATTTAAACTTTCGTATAGGCCTATTCTAGATACATTGCGCATGCTGTGAAATTTAGATTTTCATGGCACACAGTTCATGAAAATTTAAAATCCATAGCTCAAAATGTTACAATATTACACGAGCACAAATCTGGTACGGGGGTCCCCGGCACAAATTATAATTTCACGTGGGGTTCCATGGACAAATACACACTCATTTACATGGTAGCCAGACAACTATTCCACAATCTCTGAATGCTATACAGTATAGAGTCTGGAACAGCAGCTCCCGAACGGCGAGTATCGAAAACGGGCATTACCGTTCAAAAAATATATATTTTAAAATGTCATTTCTGCTAAGCAGCAAGCTAAACATGCTTATATGATTTTTATTTATATAATGATAAATATGTGTGATGTGAGACTGAAACAGAAGTGACGTGGGGGCTTCACTTCCGCTTCATCTCGCACTCATCGTTTCTATTTCCGTCTGCCAGACTGTATGCCGGGAGCATTTGACCAAATCGCGGAGGCAACAGTCCGGCCACGCGAGACTACATGGTATGTGTTTGATTGGAGAGCGGTCTCTAGTTGTTGCACGTCGTTCCAATGAACTTCAGTGGCGGATGAGGCATCTAACTTTGTATATCTATGGCTGGAACTAGTCACTCTTTGTGTCTGCATCAGGTGTCCCCTCCCAGATGGAAGCAGTACTTGGGCCCGGCCTCGCAGGAAGAAGAAAGCCCAGTGGCTGAGACCCTTTACCCCAGTGCATCGCTCTCTGACCTCCCCTCTGGTGAGCGAGGCACCAACGTGAGTTCCCATCCCGCTAAGCCTGAATTAGTCATTTATTATTATGGCCGTCACGATTATGCCATTTTACTTGACTTGATTAATTGCCACTCAAATAATTGCGATTAACGATTTAATTGTGTTTCTGTCATTGAACATTTATTATTTTTTGTTTGGCTTTTAGGATTAGTAAACAAAAGTTGCACAGGGCAAATAACATACATATTTAATTACTTCATATTTAACAATAGCTGATTCAGTGTAGATCGTTTTGAGCTTGTAAATCATCTATTTCCACCATTTTAGATTTTTTTCCCCCTAAATATTATGTATATATATTTGTTATATGGAAATGATTATAACGTTTATTTTGAAAAACAATTGCGATTAGGTGATTATGTAATAATTGTGACAGGCCTGGTATGTGACATGTCTTTAAGTGAAAGTGGGTCCTCACTGTGGGTATTATACATTTTGAACCAATGAAAATTATCAAAATTATCTTGTGACTAAACTACATTGGATCCATTGAAAAAAAGGTACCAATTTTGCCACCCGACAGCGATTTTTTTAAATATTCCACACACACTTCTTCTGTTCACAGGATCAAACTTTTCTCCCTCTTGATCAAAATGAGGGCCGGGTTTGTTTTTTAAAACATTTTGATGTGATTAGAGATGATGAGACGATATGGAGAAGTCTGTGCACGGCTCTGTCTGGCTGGGTTCAAGCATGTGCTTACATTACGTCAGACACAATGCATTGTTATTTCCACTGGTGAAATGTATTTAAGTATATTTACCAGGCCTGAAATGTTGTCATTTTAGGGGCAAGGACACTTGGCCTTTGGTATTGTCCATTTTTTTATTTTAGTCCATTTAAATAATTTGTTGAATTTAAGGGTTAGGGATGAAGAACGTATCTGCAGTGAAATAGATGATATTTACAATCTGATCCATGCCCAGTCCTGCACCAATCAAAGACACTGGATTGGTTTAAAGATGGGGACTCTGGGGAGTTAATATTTCAGAATCTCAACAAAAAAACACCGGTGTCTATATGACAAGAAAGAGACACCGGTCTAAATATTGACCAGAAAGAGACAGAGGAGAAAGTGGTACAGTCAGCTGGGGCATTAAGGCCACTGTGGCCTCAGGTCATGCCATTGGTTTGAGGGGCACAAGGCCAAACTGAGGGGCAACGGCGGCCATGGCCTTCATGGCCTCCATGAAATTCCTGCTCATGTACTGTGCCTTAGTTACTTTGTAGATTTAGATCACTAGAGTCCTCCCATTAGCCAATTTGAATGTAGGATTATTACAAAACATATTAAAATAATTAAGTCCTATTTTATATCTTGTAGATCTGTTTATTTATTATTATTATTACCCATATAATTTTTTTCAAAACGATTTTGGCAAATTTTGAAAGCTTAATGACTAAAAAATAAAACATTTGATGCTTACTTTTGTACTGCTCCTTCTCTCAAGTAAGATTTTGAACACAGGACTTTCACTTGCAAAAGTATTTCTACTTTGTGCACTTTGAGTACTTTCTCCACCACTGCCCTGTTCAGAATGAGGATCAGGTTTGCTTTTGACGTGATTAGACTCGACAAGACAACATCTAAAAGGCTTTGATATGGAGGAGTCCGCGCGCCGCCATATCAAAAAGGGTTCTGAAACACAGGAGTCGGAGCACCTCTCTGTCAATCTCCCCGTCGTGTCTGTCTTTGTTCACGCATGTGCTTTACCTCAGACGGACGGATGAACGCCTTGTTGTTTATTTCCCGGCAGCCGTCGAGCGAGAACAAATTGGCAGATTGCAGAATTGGTAATGTGATGTGTCTGACAACAGCTTTCATTTTGGGATTCATTCTTGAAAGCAGCGTGAACACAACTTAACCTTTCTGGAAGGGTGTCTCGAGGAAAGTTTTCCCTGACGGGTCCTCCTTGTCTTCCTTGTTCCTTGTGCGTATCTGACAATAACAAATACGTATACTTCACAGAAACTTTCTTTTCTTTCTTCTTGAGTGGGCCTATAGTATGCGATTTGTTCAAACACACACAGACACATACACGCCGCCGCAGTGTTGATTTCGTAGACTAAATCTATGACGAAAAATGACTAGTATGACTACCCTTTTTAACTGATGAAAACTGGATAAAAACGTAATAAAAAATATGCTACAATGACTAAAACTAAGACTGACCTGACTATATTGACAATTTCGGCAACAAATAAAAACTAGACTGAAATGTTAGGGAGGGTGTAGAAGAGATCCAATAGAACTGAAGGACAAGTAATTTTGTTTGGTTGTGCTCTGAAAATAGCAGATCTACAAGCTCACAATGCGTCGCAGCGCTTCGGCTATTTTCAGCATGCAACCAAGTGTAAAATCAGGCATTCCGACAAAATCAACTAAATCTTATGATATTTAGTTGGCTAAAACTAGAACATTTCATATGACTAAAATATGACTAAAACTAAATTAAATTGTATTCAAAAGACTATGACTAAAACTACATCAACATTTGCTGTCAAAATCGGAATTGTTAAAATCCTGACGGATCTCAAACCTATCTGTGACTATGGATTTGTGTTTGATAGACTATTTCTCTGTCGTAACCATGTTTACATTTTTACTTTTATGAAGTTTGAAAGCCTGTTTAATTGACTTTTAAACGGTGGCCCATTTGTGGGAAGAGCATTTGTGGGATGAGCTACGCTCATGGGGGAAAAAACGTTGTTGAACAAGGTGGACAGCTCTCATATAAGCTCACAACCCATCACTTCGCCATGTGTTGTGATATAGATATATATGATAGATATAAGTGTTGTGATATATAAAAATATCTATTTCTTACCTTTTTCGAAATGTGTTTCACCTATAATGACATGCCCAAAGTAGGGATTGATTATTAATCAATGCTTTCATTCAATTTCCGATTAGTTCGATCAACTGTTGCACCCCTACTCATTATGTGATGTTGCAGGGAGGCCATCTATCGCCAGCTGTGCTGTCTCAACTGGCTCCTGGAGGCCCTGACTCTGGAACACTCTGGCAGGGCCGGGCCCATCTCCTCCTGCTGGGACTACAAGTAAGTCTGGGACCTGTAGTTTTTTACCTCATCTCCTCCTGCTCGGACTACAAGTAAGTCTGGGACCTGTAGCTTGTCCCCCATTACATTTGTTTAGATAATGTCTTATTTAAGGAACAATCCGCACTTACGGTTTCAGCTTTTTGAATTGCATGAAACATATTTTGCGTGCGGATTGAGTGCGGATTGTTCCTTTTTATATAAGTTGTGAGTCTGCACCTGTCCTTGATTCTGTAATCGTTCATCTGTAGAGCACACAAATCATGATACTTTTGATAAAGTCTCACTTGAAGGTAGCATGAACGTCTATTTTCATTACATATTTCTTATGGATGTAAAAGTATGACATGGGACAAGGAAGGACATGTGTTCATGTGGGAAAAACTAATTTCCTCCGGGGAACCGTAAGTCAGTAGTAGCCTTGGGAACCAATGGGTCCGGAACAGGGGTCATCAATATGTCCGTACACGGACAAATATGTCCTGGCAAGATGTGTCCTCGTCCATGGCTGATTTTGTTCATAAGACCCTATTACTGAATGTCAGTTTAGACAAAATTGTATTATTTAGTTTTTCAACAGAAATTAGGTCTACTAGCCAGGATAAAAGATCTACCATGATCTGCTCACTGCAAATACCCACAGTGGCCAAATCAAGTTGGGCTCCCATTGACTTTCTATACAGGAGGAAAATACCCAGAAAGGAATCTGCTTTAAGTAGGATGTGAGGGATCTAACTAGGGGTTTGTCATGATGCTGAATCCATTGCAAGCATTTGTTTTGCACAAAAAACATTCATTGGCCCCAGAAAACGCCAACAAAAGATGATTTTTTTGATGACTCATCACTTTTCATCACTAAACCATCATTTTCTGGGGCCATTTTTAGCCAAAGGAATGTTTTTTGTGCAAAACAAATGCTTGCAATGGATTCAGCATCATGACAAACCCCTAGTTAGACCCCTCACATCCTACTTAAAGCTGATTTCTTTTTCTGGGTATTTTCCTCCTGTATAGAAAATCGATGGGAGCCCAACTTGATTTGGCCACTGTGGGTATTTGCAGTGAGCAGATCATGGTAGATTTTTTATCCTGGCTAGTAGACCTAATTTCCCAACAGAATCAGTTGAAAAACGAAATAATACAACTTTGTGAGTGTATTTTTTCCCTAGATTTACTAGACTAGTTTGCAAGTTTTCTTCAGAATATGTATGACACTGGTTCAGGGACGTGCAGAGAATGTCAGAGAGGCAGGGGCTGAAATCCCTAAAAGGGCCTTTTGGTGAAAATATCGAAAATAGCCGACCTTCAAGCTCACAAGGCGTCGCGCTATGGTCTGCTATTTTCGCTGCGTGATACCACACTGAAATAAGCATAATCAAGTCAATACTGGAGATGTGGCGTAATGCCATGGATTTCTACACAGAGAGGGCAATTCTTTCAACATAAGACGCTGTGTTCAAGTTGAGGAGAGTTTAGACAAGGCAATTCTCTTGAATGCTGCCTTCAGGTAAGGCATGGAAAGAGGGCATTTGCATTTCTTTCAAGGGCACTTTTTACAGAGAGGTAAAAGGGCAGGGGCTCAAGCCTCCTTTGATGTCTATGTGTGATGTGCAAGTGCCTGCACTGGTTTACTATGACACTATATGGCACTTTAGGAGTCCACTAGGACGGTGGCTTCCAAACGTTGTATTTTCAAGGACCCCCATAACTCTGAGAGTGTACAAATGGAACCGTCATTTCACTCTCAAGAGTTACAGACCTGTAATGCTGTTGTGGTATGATAATATGATAATGAGGGGAGCGGATGATTTTAGTGTTTCACTGAATCGCTTTATTTAGATTGGGCCTTTGACTCAGAGGCTTTCAGCTCAGGATGAAACCAAAAGTACACAGGGAAGAAATACTTGCATATTATAACCACACCTGGGGTCAATTAGAGCTGGGGTACCCTCGCAACACCGATAAGCATATGCTTACAACAACAATTTTTTAAAACTTTTTTGCAGATATCCGATATTCCAATATTGTCCAACTTAATTTCCGACTCCGATATCAACAGATACAGATATATGCAGGCTTTTCACCAAAAGTGATGTTGTTAGGTTTTCAATGAAGTGAGTCCCAGGACTCACTGGTGGTCACTTGAATGAATCCCACTAATCACGCGCAGATCCCACTTTGAGAACCGTGGTATTGGAGTAATGTTAACTCCATAGACACATACAAAACAGAAAAAGTACAAAACTACGGCACCACCTCTTCAAGTAATGTAAATGTACTTGAGACAAATGTTATGTAGTCGGTTGCTTTCGACCACAGGCCCTCCATTGCAGCCCGTTGATCATCTCTCAGCCTTTACTGACAGGAAGGAGGGGGGGGGGGGGGGGGGGGGGGTGGAGTAGGCGGACCGGCCTCGAGGCAGAGGCGGCACCAGACATTATCAAAATCATAACTTACCTTTATCGTAAAAACAGCACAGCGCCCATGGATTGATGTCTGCGATCTGCAGGCCCCCCCCGACGGACGGGGGGCCCGGCGGCGCTCTAACCTTGTAGTGATATTTCATGACTTCCTCCTGTTGTCTTCCCGCGCTGTAATACCTCTCTCAGATCATTTGGATCCCATAAAGCTTGAAGACCTTCTGGGGGGAGATTGAATTTGAAAGCTGAGCGAGAGGAGCCGCCGCTGGAGGTTGTAACACAATGACATTTATTATCCCTTCTTCTCCCTCCCTCCCCTCGCCAGTGGTGTAAAGTAACTAAATAGATTTACTTAAGTACCGCACTTAAGAACCATTTTCAGGTATTTGTACTTTACTTGAGTATTTGCAATTTCCAATACTTTTACTTCTACTACACTACATCTCGGATCCAAATATTGTACTTTTACTCCACTACATTTATTTGTCAACTTTAGTTACTAGTTACTTTGCAGATATGAATTATTATATTATAAAACATTAATTAAAGATTAACTATTAATCCACTTTAGCCCTATTTTACACCTGGTTATTTGAAAACAGCCGATCTACAAACTCACAGCGCGTCGCATCGTGACCATAGACTGTAAGAAATATGGACGGTGGGAACCCTTTGGTTTCTATGCTGCGAAAATTAAGCTTTTTTTTTTGCCCTTATATGAGTGTCGCCATCATTGTTTTAATGTGGGTACCAGGAATGCTATTGGCTGCCAACGGTCACGTGCAACCGCAGGGATACATGGGACATCGTCTTGCTGAAAATAAAGCACACGAAGAAGAACCATCACAAGCCTATGATCACAAGCCCCTCCTACAGCATACCCTGCTTTAACATATAACATAAATGGGACCATATTTTCACAAAACACATATCATGGTGATTGAAAAGAGGCTTTAAACTAGCGACAGGAAGTATTTATGACAATGATTATTAACTCACTTAGTGCCAAACGACTTTCAGATCAACTATCTCACTAGACTTCCCTGCCAAGCGACTTTAATCGACTTTTACTTATAAAAAAACCCCCATTAAATCTAGTAAACATGATTTCAATCGCGATTTTGCATGTTCCACCCCCATACAACCCCATCTTTCATACAGGGCAGCCATCTTTGCTTACATAACATGTAAAACATAATGGCTATTTTCTCAAGAATGCCTGAACGGATTTCCAATCTGATTTTTTTGTTTGAAAGCTGTGAACAGCCTGCACAAACATGGTGCATGATCTGTGCATGGGCGTGCATGATCTGTGCACTATAAATTACATGGAAGTCTATGGAGACTTATGGCAGGGAGATCCCAAAGAAGGCATATTTAAATGGCAGTAAATGTGTTAAGGTAAGAAAATCAAATGTAAAAGTTTGGGGGAAATTAATGGAATCCTATGGAGAACATGTTGCTTTTGGTACCAGAACAGCGCAACTAGCGGCCAATCATAGGAACTTTTAGTTGCGTGTTTGCTTCATTTTAATCTGCTATTTTCAAACTTATTATTTTAAGTACATTTTGATGCCAATAGTTTCGTACTTTTACTCAAGTACATTTTGAATTCCAGACTTTTACTTTTAACAGAGCATTTCTATACTGCATTATTGATACTTTTACTTGAGTAAAAATACATTTTAGTACTGCTCCTAGCCCCTTCATCGCCCATCTCTCCCATCCCTCTTCCATCACTAAGTCAACAAGTACAGCCACGGTGGGGTGGAATTATTGTGGGATATTCTACCATAGCCATCTGAAAATATTTAGTTCCAGGGACCAATACAAGAGAAAGAAGGATTTGCGTTACAAATGCTTTCAAAATATATTTACATTCAAAGATTTGCACACATTTTTAAGATTTTTCAAAAATAGCAGATCTACAAGCTCGCAGCACGGCACTCGGGTAATCGTTAAGTAAAATGTTCAGGATTGTGAGTCATGACAGCCCTATAGCTACTGCCTGGTAAAAACGGAGCTGTCGAGTGCATGCAGATGCAGATGTTAGCACTTTACATCTGCTGCTTCTCTCTCTCTCTCTCTCTCTCTCTCTCTCTCTCTCTCTCTCTCTCTCTCTCTCTCTCTCTCTCTCCCCTCTCCCTGTGGGGGTTCAATATCAGGGGAGCTCAAACCTTGAGGGTGGTGGAATGGTGGAATGTAATCCCATGCCCATCCCACCCAGCCCCGCTCCCACAACGCTAATAGACTTTCATACCCCCGGCCTCTTTGAACCTCCACCCATCATCACCGCATGCTCTCTGCCGCCATGACTTTTGTAACGTCTCCCAAGAAAACTCTGGCCCCCGCCAACCAGGAAGTAAAATAGGTGGCTAGAAGTCATTTTAAGTTTGTTTGCACTCTGAAAATAGCTATTTTCAGCACGCCATTAAGGCCCGCCAAAATAAATTTTAGTCGACAAAATGAACTGTAGATTTAGTCGACTGGAATCATATGATGTTTAGTAGACTAAAACTAAACTATAACAGGATGACTAAAATGTAACTACTGTAACTAAATAAAAATGTATTCAAAACTAAAAGACTAAAGACTATGACTAAATTAAATAAAAATGTCAAAACCAACGCTGGTTTATCAAGTACTGTGCTTATACAGTAGGTGGATGTCACAGACTCCGCCTCAGCCACCGTCTGTGACCCACCTAGCCAACCTGTGCCCTAATGACTTACCTTATTCACCTGTGTGGCTCACCTCACCTGTTCCCCTTTACTGATTTTGCTTAGTCTATATTTGGGAACCTGATGCCAGTGCTTCGCTGTTGGTTTGTCTGATTTGCCTTGAGCAGTTTATGTATTATTATTCCCCTTTGGAAAGGGTCGTTTTGAGTTTATTAAGTAAAGCATTCAAGTTCACTTCTCGTTTCCTGTCAAGTGATTTCTATTCTGCATTTTGGGTCCTTGCTGGGAGAAAGCCTGACAGTGGAGTGATATTTTCTGGTTACAACCAAAAGATTTTTGTGGAAAAAATGTAAGCTCTATATTCAGATAGAAATCATTGCTATTGAGTTTTGTTCAGTGAACAGGGCCTTGCAATCTCTCCAGCTTTTTAATAAACTAGAAAATTCATTTTCAGGTGGGGATGCCAATTTCAGGAGAGTCTACCCATTTATCAGCTTCAATTCTATGGTGTTCCAGTTTAAATTCTGTCTGCTCACTTCTTATGTGTCATCACTTCCAATTTCACTTGTTTATCCTGTATCCTGTGTGAGTTCTCTCTCCTGTCCTGATTGGATAAAATTGGTATCCCAACCTGAAAATGCATTTTTAAGAGCAGGAGAGAAGAGGAGACCCCTGTTACTGAAGAAACTATCTATATCAATATATCAGAACACAGTGCTAGCCTTTTTAACACTTATTTTAATTAAACAAACATCACAATTACTGAACCTTTTAAGTACAGTTCTGAGGTAGGTAGTTGTTAAGTCCACTTTTCAATGCTTTATTCCACTATACCTCTCTAGAAGCAAATATTGTGCTTTTACGCTAATCTCTCAAGACAGATTCAGAGCTCTGCACAACAGCAGGCGGATGGGTTCCTGGATTGCTTTTACTCCAGTACAGATATTTGAAAACTTTAATTACACGTTACTTCATACATTTAGTTTATGAATACAAAACACACACTTTGTTTTTATCACGATAATAACGATTCTCGTCCCGTTATTATGGTCCCGTCCCTAACAGGGACCCCGGACGAGGCAGGACGACGCTGAAGACGTTCAACCGAGAGAGAGCCATCCAGAGCAGATGGGAGCGCTTTGTTTGCATGCCCCAGGTATCAGTTCCTCTTTAGGTTTTAACTCTCTCTCTCTCTCTCTCTCTCTCTCTCTCTCTCTCTCTCTCTCTCTCTCTCTCTCTCTCTCTCTCTCTCTCTCCATCTCTCTCTGCCAGCTGCAGCTGGCTGTTGCTGAGGTCACTGTTTGTCCACAACTTATCTCTTAATGTCCTTTACCTGCCTCGCTGAGCAGACAGGAGGACACTAATCCAGCAGCACAGTGCCCAAGCGCATGCACACACACACACACACACACACACACGCTCGTGCACGCACACACACACACACACACACACACACACACACACACACACACACACACACACACACACACACACACACACACACACACACACACTCTCTCTCTCTCTCAAAGCCTCAAAGGCAGACGTTACGCCTGCATGACTCACACCACCACACACTCACACACACTTGTGCGCGCGCACGTCTTGGGAGATGGCGCATGTGGCAGTAGAGGACATTAGGAGAATCTCGTTTATGGTGATAAAAACAAAAACAAAAAACACTCGTATCGTAATCGTATTGTGGAGATTTAAATGTATTGTGAAATTATCCTCTGGCATACCCCGGGATCAATTTACCTTTTTATTTATTTGCAGAGATCCATATCCGGTACCTCTATAATTTATAGACCTGGAAATAACGTATACAGTCTTTGTTTCACTCTACCTATCTTTGCCAAAACATAGCCGATCTACAAGCTCACGACGCGTTGTGAGCTTGTAGATCAGCAATTTTTTGGCAAATGTTCCACTCCAGGATTCTGGATGTTGGGGATATTTTGATTATCGCGATAATATCGTAAATCACAATTTCTTTGGTCACAATAATCGTGACATGAAATTTTCATATCGTCCCATCCCTAGTGTGTAGTAAAGTGTTGTGCCGTGTGACTCCTTCACAATAGAGGCCTTTGCTCATGATGTAATGTTTGTATTAATGCTGCTTCTTTTTATTCCAGCATGGCTTCTCTTTCCGGTAACCATTGCGTAACCACTTTCAAAAGAAAACGCTTGAAATTACTGTTCCACTGGGACTTGTTTACAAGCACCACCAAATGATTACATAAACATAATGTGAAATTACCCTTTATGTGCAATTTTGAGAAACTTGCATGCCTGCATCACTAGGGGTGGAGTTCGAAACAAGGGCCCGCTACAAACTCGATAACACATTTATTGAGTACCCGGTATAAATAAGCTTATCAAGCTTGTTATCGAGCATAGGGGCCCATGACGTCAAGTTTAAACAATCAAGACAATGAATGATTGTTTTTAAACAATCAAGACAATGAATGATTGTTTTAATGATATTTAATGATAATATGTGTTACTTTTGTCAATTGTCATCTTCATAGATGGTCTGCCACAAACTAACAGTCACAACAAGTGGCCAATAAAAAAAGATACCAGTTATGTTCAGAATTTGTCTCACGTCTTTCCACAAAATATTAGAAAACGTTCCATAGTGTGCTCGATAAAAGCCCGGCTCAATAAGCAGTATCGATAAGGTGCTCATTATCAATAAAAATGAACGAACTCCATCCCTATGCATCGCCGGTGTTGTACTGTAGATCGGAGATTATTGGTGTTGTCGGGAAAAATAAATATATCCAATTAATTCGTTCAATTCACGGCTGCACCCCTAATCTATTACTATCCCAGCCCTTTCTCTCCTGTTATTTCCTCCTAGCCTCGCAGGACAGGCCTGAGGCCTCCACTGGGAGGAGGCTGCTCCTCCTCCAACATGCTGCGGAGGTCCACCTCCTCCACCCTCACCTCCTCCTCTGTGCTGGGCAGCAGCAGCCTGTCCTCCCTGGGCCCAGCAGCAGGGGGCAGCGAGGAGGAGGAGGGGGGGATGGGGGGGACCTCCACCTGCTCCACCCGCTCCACCCCAGCAGCAGGCCTCCTCTGGGGGGTCAGTGATCACCATCACCGCACAGAGTCACCAGCAGGGGGAGCACCACAGAACATGCCCGCTTCAGAATGTAAGTCTGAAAATTAAGCTGGGCGGGTCACAAGCTTAACACATGGGCTGCCATAGTTTTACCAGAACTAATGTAGATTAACTGCCATGTCATTTTCCTATTGTTTTTTCCTGACTTTTGGTGGCGGCGTACACGCGCCGCGACTCATGTTCACGGCCGTTCAACGTCTTGTCTTTCACACGGAGAAGAAAAAGTACAACCGTAGGCCTATAGTCCATAGAAAATGGGTCCGTCCGTCTTGACCAAACGAGCGATGTGGGAAAACAAAGGGAGAAAAGGCCATTTTACCACAGCCAGATAGAATAGAATGGATGTGAATGAGGAAGTGGAGGTCGGGCAGCAGAGGTTTTCGCAAGGCATCATGGGAATTGATGTTTTTTCGCTCGCCAGCGGCGACCGCAGCACCTATTTACTTGGTTACCTTGGTAACCAGTTAACACGTTCCTGGCAGGGTTTCCGCTAGGCATTTTTGGGGCCAGCCACCTTGGCCGGCAGGATTATATTTTACCGGCCAATCAATTAATTTATCGGCCATATTATATTGAACGTCACATACGTGTTTGCAGATGAGATACTGTATCTGCATGGTGCACCCAACTGATAATTACACCATTTTATGTTAGTGCTGGGCTTCCTTCCTCTTTATCACAGATGCAATTGCAATCTGTTCCTGAGTTAACAAAATAATAGCCTAACTATCTACTTATGTAGTAGTATCGCTTGCCAAAAAAGAAGTGAATAGGTTAAAGTGGGCGCACAACTCAAGCGAACCGTTTGCGCGCCCTGCCACACAGTGGCCTACAAATTAATAAGTTAATTGTATATGATTTTGGCTTCACGTCTCATTAAACCTTAATATGCAAACACACAACATTTGTTTTGTTTTGTCAATGTTATGTTGGCGCAAGGAAGGTTACTAAGTAACTTGACTTGCCTCTGTTGCTTTGACCACGATGGGATCACATCCATGCGATCAGAAAGTCATGTGCGTGCTTGTATAATATCCATGATTCCACAGAGTTCGGGTCTCTTTTTTATTATCGTCTAACTGGGTCCAGCTTGGTCTAGATTACCTTGGAAGAACCCCAGTTCTGTTCTGATTATAACACTAAAACCACGCTGTATAGCGCTGATTGTTACAAGGTGCTGGAACTGTCAGCTGTGAAACGTGATGCTTCTCCGTAAGGCCGTGTGCGTCTAAAATAGCAGACATACAAGCTCACAGCGCAGCGCGTTTCGACTTGTTGTGAGCTTGAAGCTCTGATATTTCCAATGCGTGCGCACAGCGCATAGAGATGGGATTTATGGCTCTTTGAAGTAAGCCGGATCTCTGGGATCCGTTCCTTTCAAAGAGCCGTTCAAAAGACTGGCGCACTTTTCCCACCACTGTTCAGGAACGGCTCCCTACTGTGAACCGAATCATATCGTTCATTTCAAAGAGCCGTTCAAAAGACTTGATTCGTTCGCGAACGTCCCACCTCTTACAGCGCAGCATGAAGCAGCAGCAGTGGCGATGAGCTCCGCTGTCGTCAGACTCACAGAAGACAGAACATGATACATATTTAAAATTATGATAGGTTTTAATGGTTGTAGCTTTACTACTTTAGACAAATAATTATTTGTATAATAAGATTAAATGATAAAATAGCCTAAGAGGCATTTTCCCAGCCGGCCACGGTGGCCGGTGGACTTTATAATTACCGGCCAATTAAACATTTAACCGGCCAATGGCCGGTAAATACCGGCTAACGGAATCTCTGGTTCCTGGATGCCGCGGCGCTCCACGGTGGTTATCCTTATCACGTTCCTGGACGTATTAGGCAGCCCAAGTGTTAAAGGACCCCCAAATATACAGAATATATTTGACCACGGACCCCCACCTCAAAATATTTTGTGTCAGGGACCACCAAAAGAAGAATACATATCAAAGAAAATTCTAAATCATTCAAAATGTTCCAAAAATGTTCAAGGTTTTTCCAATTTTTTCAAAAATAGACGATCTACAGACGATCAACTCATTTTGAATATCCACAAGTAAACAAGTCCTGTGGATTTTCTGTTTACATTCTTGTCTAAAAAAAGTATTCCACCCATAAAATATATATAAGTGGTTAAAACTATATGCTATATTTAGAAATTTAGCTGGGTACCCCCTGGACCCCACTTTGAGAACCACTGCTATAATCAGCGTTAGGGAGGACCAAGTATATGAAGATTGGTCCTTTAACCTGTTTAACCTGTTAAAATCTTTGTCATATTAGACTTTGGCTATTCAAATTTTGTAGAATCGGTCTCAGGTCCTAATAGGTTTAATCAATGGTTCTCAACCTGTGGGTCAGGACCCCCAGAGGCGTCCCCAAATGATTTTGGGGGGTCCCCAGATGATTAACTTAATGTGCAACATTGTTTTCTCACTCAACAGTAAACAAAACAACATAAAGTTTAAGTGTATAGAGGATATACTCACATTTATTAAAGCTATACTGTGTAAGTTGCTCAACTAGTGGTCAGTAGCGGTATTGCTTTTTTCTGCCGTTTTTCGGCCGGAGTCGTCGCGGACCACCGCCGCGGACCACCGGAGCGGCGCCGCAAACCACCGCGACCGATAGTAATCCGTGGAGGGGTAGAACGCATGGTAGAACGTAATTTTCTGGCCAGGATTTGTGGATTAAGAGGTTAAAATCCTTCACCATGGTAAACACTGTAGCCAAGCGGAGGCGCTTCCTGGAGACCAGAGCAGATAAGCTGTGATTGGCCGGTAGTGTACCATGTGTGCATGATCGGCGATGTGATTGGGCAACGTATACACAACGTATACAGATGATGCAGATTACGTCATTTTGGCGCGAAATCCCGCCCCTGTCACTGCTAAGAAGAAAACATATAAAGAGAAGGCTTCAGAAGCTGAAAATAACGGAGTGGGTGTTCTAAAACTTTAGCGATTTAACAGTTAGGACAATTTTAAGATTTGTTTTATAAAAAAAGTTACATGGTACAACTTTAAGTGACAATTTAAGGAGTTTTTTTAATACCTCTGAAATGATAAACATTGGCCAAACTGTTAAATATTAGAGGCAGAAATTGTGAAAATAGATGATCTACATGTTGTGGACATATTATATGTCCACAACATGTAGATCATCTATTTTCACAATTTATATTATAGATTGTCTATTTTAGAACCGTGTTATACAAAATGTAATTCCTCAACTCTTAGTGCTCGTCAGGGTATGGGGATACGCAGCTAAAATATGATTATTCTGGGGGTCGTGGCCTGAAAAGGTGAGAACCACTGGGTGGAATCATAAAAGAATGCGAGTACTTTGTCCACCACTGTCTGTGTGACGCATGCACAGCAGCAATGAAGTTCATTGCTGTCTGTAAAAGGCTCACTCATCGTTGCACCTGGTATGCTTGAGTGGAGTTTCCTGCCCTGTAAACTCGTAAATTCATGCATATTCAATGAATGGCTTTTATCTGCAAAGGTCTATGGGTCTGCTCCCTCATTGTTTATGCTCTCTCTCTCTCTCTCTCTCTCTCTCTCTCTCTCTCTCTCTCTCTCTCTCTCTCTCTCTCTCTCTCTCTCTCTCTTGTGTTCCTCCAAAGAATCCTGTTTCCAATGACAAGGCCTGTCACAATTATTACATAATCGTCTAATTGCAATTTTTTTGACATAATCACAATTATTTTGTCACAATCGTCATAATCGTTTCCATGTTGAAAAGTCTATATATATTTTCAAACATTTTCAAAATAGTGGTAATAGCAAAGGGAGGCGATGGAGATTCAAAAATAGTAGATCTACAAGCTCGTGTTGCACTGTGAGCTTGTAGCCTACAGCTCTGTCTCAAGAAATTAGAATATTGTGTAAAAAAAGCATTGGAAGCAGCAGTTGCCATATAGCATCCCAAATCATCACTGACTGTAGACATTTCACACTGGACTTCAAGCAACTCCAGAAGGTTGACATTTGTCATTCACATTTCTCTATTGTTTTGAGTGGTCTCGTGTAACCCACACCCCCTTAAACCCATATGTGAACGGAGTCCCTCTCAAAGGCTATATTCTCGTATTCATTTTTTGCTCTACATTAAATATCTTGGCTGAAAATAGCCGATGTACATAAGCTTGTAGATCTGCTACTTCCTGCAAACGTTTTCCCCACAATGTGGATGCTGGGGTGGCTTTAACCAAAGACAAGACTGCTCGTCTCTTCCCTTGCTGAATAATTGTCAGGCTTTTCTTCTTTTCTTTCTCCTCTTATTCACTTCCCTTCCCTTCCCTCCCCCCTCCCTCACTTCTCCGTGTTCTTTGTGATCATAAAAGAAAAGTCCACAAAAATCAAAGCGTTCTTTCAGCCTCATTGCTTTACAGCAATTAATAATAATCCCCAGAGTTATGTTTCACACTCACAAATTGGCCATTGGAGATACGCAACCCTGCTGCTGCCCCCACACCGCACTGTTTCACCTAGGAGTGGAAGAAGTGTTATTCTCCTTAATTTCAGTGGTGGAAAAAAATACTACTCACAATGCGTAATGTAATAATAATCAAAATCTACAAATACTCTGTCAAAGATTTACTTGAGTAAAAGTACAATAGAATTGGCATTAAAATGTACTTAAAAGTACAAAAAAGAAAAAAGTCAAGTAACTAAGTACATTTACTCAAGTACTGTACTTATAAGTACAGTTTTTGGTATATTTACTTTACTGGGGTATTTCCAGTTTTCAGTACTTTTACTTCTACTACTTTACTTCTAAACTTTAGTTACTAGTTACTTTGTAGATTTTGGTTATTATTACAAAACAAACATACATTAGCCTCTTCAGCCCTATACCTATACATTCCAGCCATTTGTATTGATATTTTACTTAAGTAAATAGTGTTTGTACTTTTCCCACCACTGTTTGAGTAAATGGTTTTACCCGGCGAACAAGGTCGAGGAAGGATTCTCCTCCAACAACAAAGAAAGTAAAAAAAAATCACTTTGAAACGGTAACTGTAAAACGCTTCAATAATACAAATTATCGTTGCTATTGAATTCCCCCCTCTCCCCCATCAGTAATTGTCAAGTAGCATGATGGCTAATCCAGAACATTCATGAGGGATAATTAAAATAAAAGCTCTACTTATTCCATCTAAAGCTAGCCAATTTGCAGAAGTTATTGGCTAATATAAAATAAAATGTGTCTGCACGTTTTTATGAGCTAGGCAATATTCCCCGGCGAGAAGTCTCACTTATACGTTTGAATAAATCGTTGATGTCGGGTATAAACCTCACATGTCGTAAACGTAAACCGTTACTTTTTAAATTATTAGCATTTATTTTGAATTATAATAGAAAAATATAGCCTAATAGAAAAGAGCAGATCTACAAGCTCACAATGCGACACATTTTTTGCTTAGAGTCTGCTGCTATTTTCACTACTTTTGTATGACGAAGTAGTTCGTTAATTTACGAGAAAAACATGAATATTTGAAATGTGGAGATACAAGGTTTCCTTTCTGGCCGACGGCACCGAAACGTCGCCTCGCCGCCTGATTTGCTGCAGCGTGATTAATTTTGCCACGGCTCATGGAAGTGGTGTAATTGAGGCGAGTATTTAACATTTTAATGAGTGCTTTGTACTCCCGGGACGTTTTATGAAGATTTATAGTGTTATCATTGTTGCATGTCACCTGCTATGACCTATGGTATACGGTATACTTGATCCAATAATCCAGCTCTGCATGTTAACACATGTTGGAAAAGCTGGGATGCTGCAGCATCACCAGCTATAGGGGTCCAAATGGATGCTTACGGCTTCTTTGGTTCCTTTCCTAGTACCATGCACTTTACATTTGAAACAAATCTCAAAGTGCAACTATCAGGGTAACATGTTTGTATAGCCTAAAACATGATAACGGTCACAAAAACATTTAAACCATAGAAGCAGTGCTCTTCCGAGCACAGGTCTACGCCAGGTCAGGTAGTTTATTGTGGCCTCGGCCAATGTGAAAAGGGTCCGTGTTTGGATTTTCCCGGTAATCGGACGCTGCATGCATGATTTTAGGCATTTTGTTCCAAAAATGTGTTTTGCTAAAGTCGATCTGCTGGTGGCACTATAACAGGCCAATGTGAAAAGGGTGGCATTTGTTCCTTGACCTAGTGGGAATGTGCACGCAAAATTGCAAGCTGTGTTCATGATTTGAAGCATTTTGTTCACAACGGTTCAATCCTGCAAACTTTGGAAGGAAATGCAGGGCAACGTTTTTTCCTTGGCCTCTAGGGAGTGTGATATAAGTTTTACACTGATCGGTGGAGTAGGTAAAAACACGAATCGGCCTGTTATAGCGCCACCATGAGGCTGATTTGAAAATGTTTAAGTGTCATTTCTTCCTCGGCTTCGTGGGAACATGCGTGCACAATTTTGCAAAAATTGCATGCTGTGTGCATGATTTGAGGCATTTTGTTCAAAATGGACCAATCCTGCAAACTTTGAAAGCCAATTTTAGCCAATCAGTATGGAATATAGAACATTGGACAGATCCATATTGATCAGATGACTATAGAGATACTGTCTACCAATTTGCGTGATTTTTGGACAAAATCTGTAGGAGTACTGTCAAAATATGTGTTTTGCAAAAATCAACCTCATGGTGGTGCTAGAACAAGCCCATGTAAAAAATGTGGGGCAGAGGTTCTGAATTGGTATCCAGGGAGTGTGTGTGACAGGGGTGTAGTTGTCCCGATTTAAAATGAAGCAACACGGAACTGAAAGTTCCTATGATTGGTCACTAGTTGCGCTGTTCTGGCACCAGAAGCAACATGTTCTCCATAGGATTCCATCCATTTCCCCCGAACGTTTACATTAGATTTTCTTACCTTAATAAACATTGTCATAAATACTTTATGGTTCCTGTCGCTAGTTTAAAGCCTCGTTTCAATCACCATGATATGCGTTTTGTGAAAATATGGTCCAAAGTATGTTATATTTGACGTTATAGCAGGGTATGCTGTAGGAGGGGCTTGTGATTAAAGGCTTGTGATGATTCTTCTTCATGTGCTTTATTTTCGGCAAGCCCAAGACGGTATCAGTACGGTATCCCTGCGGTTGCACGTGACCGTTGGCAGCCAATAGCATTCAAGATGGTACCATTTCTACCAATGAACGTTGATTTCTACAATGATGGCGTCACCCAAGGGCCAAAAAAAGCTTCATTTGCGCAGCATAGAAACCAATGGCTTTCCACCGTCCATATTATATTACAATCTATGGTGTGTGTACAGTTTGGCAGTGACCAGGCCAACGGAGCCGGAGATTAGCTGGTAACGGACAGACACACACACACACACACACACACACACACACACACACACACACACACACACACACACACACACACACACACATGCACACACACGGACACACAGACGGATGGACAGGGGGCAAAACGTAGTCTTGCAGACAACAAAAATGTAAAACATTAAAATCACGTGAGGGCACAAAGCCTAGGAGAAGAACATGAGTTGTTACAAATGGTAGGTCTTTAGTTCTCCTTTAAAAAGCATCAACAGATTGCAACGCTCTCAGGTGGTCAGGCAGGGCATTCCAGAGTCCAGGAAGGTAAAAGGAAATGGCCTCAAATGGGGGTCCGTGGCATGATGCATATCAAACTGGGGGTCCTTGAAGTGAAAAAGGTTGAGAGGCGCTGAACTAAAACTATACTTGAATCCTAATCGACACCGGAATCTCCCCAGTGCTTTGGTTATTTAACAACACATGCTATCAACTTGTAGGCTAGATAGCCCGGCCTCTACTGAGATAATTGTTCACTTTGTGATACAAGCACCAAATTTTGCACAAAGTTTCCTCTGGACCTACTTTTTCCAAAAAGCAAGTTAGCCACTCAATTAAAAACAAATAGGGTTGGGGTCCCATTGACTTTCTATACAGTAAAATAATACAACAAAAATTAATCTGCTTTAAGTAGCAAGTGAGGGGTCAAACTAGGGGTTTTTCATGAGCCTGAATCCAATGCAAGCATTTGTTTTGAACGAAAAACATTCCTTGGGCTAGAAAGGCCCCCACAAAAGCGTGATGACTCATCACTAAACCATAGTTTTGTGGTGGCCTTTCTAGCCCAAGGAATGTTTTTTGTGCAAAACAGATGCTTTTCTGAACAAGTAAGTCCTAGGCATTGTCCATGCCAAATTTGGTGCTTGTATCACAAAGTGAACAATCGATTCTATCAATAAATTGACTTGTAGCCGCTTTTTTCAAATAGCCAAAGTAGCCTATTGTATAAAATAGGGCTTCAGTGGTTATGGATAACTGCTGTAAACATTTCACTGTTGATAGATTGAATTTATTATCCATATATACCCACCCACCCACTAGTGTAAGCCAGCTGACACAGAGCATCTCTCTGATGTAGTAGCAGTATGTGTACAGCAGGAGGAGCTATTGGATCATTTATTTCAAGGCAGAACTTGATGTTCTGCCATGATGAACTGACATCACACCACTTGAAGTGTAACAGTCAGTGGTGGAAGAAGTACTTCAGTAAAAGTGTCAACATGACAATTAGTTTGTATATCAGAATATATGATAAAATAGAGCTTGCATTTTTACTGTATGTTTTGCAATAATCTAAATCTACAAAGTAACGTGTAAGTAAAGTTTTCAAATCATTGTTGTGGAGTAAAGGCCTCTTAGTAAAAAAATAAAAAGGACAGTAAGTTGTACAGTAGCCTACTTGAGTAAATGTACTTAGTTACTTTCCACCACTGGTAATAACTGTTGTACTCACAATTTGTCCAATCCTTTTGCATTACAGTAATAGTTGTTTGTACAGCATTATGGGTTTATGTACCCAACCCACTGTTATTTTTAGCATGCATAACAAACTGACACATACTGTACATTCACAGAATAAGCACATCTGTATGTATTCTAGATTAGAGTGCTGTAAATTGGCTGTGTGTGCGTGCATGCATGCGTGTCTCTCATATCTTCATACTGTGACATTGGCTGTCAGGCACGAGCACACATAGACATCAAAGGGGGCTTGAGCCCCTGCCCTTTTATCTGTCTGTAAAAACTGCCCTTTCCAGACCAAAAGGGTTAGGGTTAGATGCAATTTTTACACTATGGTTAAAGAAATGCAAATGCCCTCTTTCCATGCCATACGGGAAGGCAGCATTCAATAGAATTGCTTTGTCAAAACTCTCCTGAACTTGAATGCAGCATTTAATGTTGAAAGAATTTCCCTCTCTGTGTAGAAATCCATACCATTACGCCACATCTCCAGTATTGACTTGGTTATGCTTAGTTCAGTGTGGTTTCATACCGAAAATAGCAGACCTCCAAGCTCACAACTGCGACACGTTGTGAGCTTTGAGGTCTGCTATTTTCCGTGCTTCCACCAAAAGGCCCTTTTGGAAATTCCACCAGACCCTGCCTCTAACATTCTCTGCACGTCCTTGGTGGCTGTATCTGTCCTTAGATCCTCTTCTGGATGAAGTCCTTCAGAGGGTCAGGAGAGAGCTCTACGGCGCCTACAGCTCCACCACCTCTAGTCTGACACACAGGTAAAAAAAAAGAGCCCATGGACTGTAATGCTTAATTCAGTTGCTCTCAAACCATTTAATGTCAATAATAATAATCTCTTATTGTCCCCAAAGGGTTATTTGTCTTCACAAGTCTGTTCGAAAACAACGACGAAAACAACACATGTACCATGTAACATCACTAACATGTGACCATGTAACACAAAACAACATGTCACAAAGACAAAGCATGAGGTTCCCACTGTACACAGAAAACCTTCCTATAGACGGGGCGGGGCAGTTCATTTTGTGCAGCGATGGCTGAGGGGACAAAACTCCTGCTAAAACAAACCTTTTCCCACTTCAGGGTTCTGTGTCTTCACTCAGATGGCATGAGGTCGAAGTAGCCATACAGCAGGGGATGATCAGTGTCATTTGTTATTTAAAATGCTAAGCGTGCGATGGCCTTGTTCATATCAGCGTGGGTGTGGGAAGTCCCAAATGTACCTGGCCACAGACACCCACCCATCAGAAAAAGGGACTTCCATACAAGATTTTATTTGTTAAAATGTTTAAAGTCTGGAACAGTACATGTCAGGAATGCAACCCATTGTACCTAGCCATGGATCACACCACGGTCGTCTGTCACGGCCATCACGGATGAACTTCAACCTGTTGTACAGCCCGTATATCTACATAAACGTTCATATTTTGGACATAAAGTGCTTCCCCCATGGCCATAGATGTTACAATTCTGTTCGGGGCCACTTAAAGGACAACTTTAGTTTTTTACAACAAGGGTTCATATTTTAGATTGTCATTATAGAATATAAAAGATGAGTGTTAAAATGATTTCATTTACTTATTTCTATTGTTATAGAGATTCTTATTTCAGTGGTTGGGGGCATGCGTACGCCTGTCATTTTACACAGAATAAGCCCATTCCCGAGATACAACGCAACCTTTCATGGTTGGATGTGATTTATGGGGGCTATTAGTGTTACTGTAAATAGCAATAAAGAAACTGCTGGCTTATTGTGTCTAAAAACACATATTTAGCCACTTGTACGCATGCCCCCATGCGTACGCATGCCCCACATTGTGGCACGGTAAACGCGATAAAACAATAGAACGAAGCAAATGAAAACATTTTAACGCTCATCTTTTCTTTTGTCTAATTACAATCTAAAATATGAACCCTTGTTGTAAAAAAACAAAGTTGTCCTTTAATGCAAAGAATCGAAAAAGAAAGATCTGCCATAATTATCCCAACTTACTGAATACCATTCACAAAACACCTGACTGCACTTCTAGATAATGAATTGAAATCAACTGATCTGTTCCGACACAGAGATTGAATTTATATATTGTACACCAAGACAACGTAATATTGTCCTTGACATTGATTTGAAAAGGTTAGCCGAAGATAACTCCTGTAGAGAAGATTGAGCTACAAATACATTTCAGATGTCCTCCGCATCATCTTAAAGATGACAGGAATATGCAGAGACGCAGAGCATTTTAAGGTTGGTTTATCACCTTTATTCACCTAATTATTCTAAAATCTAACAAAGATGGCAGTAGTGTCAAGAACAGAGTGAGTGGTAGTCAATGGACTAAACGCTAAACCCCCGCCTGTTAGGAGGCCCTCTGGGCTTAGCTCCTCAACCTATACTTACAATCCTTTAATCTTGACTTCTATAATTAGCACCCTACTCCCTCTCCTTTCATTCTCCTTGCATCTCTTTTTGGCTTAGCAGGATTTGTAAGCCTGATAAGAAATTCAATGCCAGGAATGTTAACATGAAACGTCACCAGATCTCTGTAGTGGATGATGATAATAATAATAATAAGGGTGGTAATAATAATAATAACTAGTAAGACGCCTCAGAGCGAAAAGCAACCTTGCCTCGGACGAAATTCGCACAGGACGGAATTCATTTACAAGTGTGATTCGAGTTGAGGTTGATTGTTTAAGTTGGACTAGTTAAACTGACAATATGTCCATATATGGGCAATTTCGGCATTCCCAGATTAATATTGATGGCATAAAAGCGATTCTTTTAATGTGGTTGTCCTAACAGCATCATCTGGGAATCAGATGTAGAGAGCAGGGATCTCCATATATGGGCATAAAAGGGACAAGGACGTAATTAATTTGCAGGTGTGACTCGTGTCACGGCAACCACACTGGTTAAACTGACACAATATGTCCACATATGGGCATTCCCAGATATGGGCTTAATATTGATGATTCTATTAGTGTCGTTACCCTAACAGTTTATCATCTGGGAATCAGATGTAGAGGTCAGCTCCATATATGGAGATGTAGGTGATGCACCAGTCCTCTCCATGTATGGATATTCAGGGTTTTATCTTTGATGAGGTGATGTCACAACAATATGATGTCACAATGTCAACAAAGTTGATGTAGTTACAGAAGGAAGGACGTACGGACAAGATGAAAAAAATGAATAAAAATAATAACAATGAATTTCTATTTATAATGCACTTTACATTTGTGTAAATCTCAAAGTGCTACAATAAGCATTTGCATAAAAACCACTACACCACTATAAAAGATCTAAGAAACAGAAAGAAAACATAAAAGAAACGACGGCATAAAGCCTAGAGGGGGTAAAAATGCTTTGTTAAAAAGCAAGGTCTTTAATCCTCTCTTAAAAGAATCAACAGACTGTGGTGCTCTCAGGTGGTCAGACAGGGAGGGTGTTCCACAGTTGGGGTACGTGGCTCTTGGTTATGGGGGTTTTGAGGAGGTCAGTGTTTGTTGAGCGGAGGTTTCAGAGCCCAGGGTTATAATTCCCTGTAAGAAAAATGTTCATTGACTAAAGACATGTAATTTTATGGTTGGTTGCGCATATCTACAAGTTGTAGATGTGCTATTTTCAGCATGCAACCAAGTGTAAAATTACGACGCCACCAAGGCCCACCAAAATACATTGTTGTCGACAAAATCAACTGTAGATTTAGTCGACTAAAATCTTATATTTAGTAAACTAAAACTATGACTAAAATATGACTGAAACTAAATGGAATTCTATTCAAAAGACTGACTAAAACTAAATAGAAATTTGCTGTCAAAATCAACACTGAGTAGGAAGGAGTATTGCGTGGATGCACGGGACGAACGCAAATGGCCTGTTATATAAGAGTGGTTATTTTGGTAGGGTTCTACTTTACTGTGCCTGCCTCGTCACTACCCAGTATTTATCTGAACTGTTTAACAGTATATACTCGGGTGGACTGATTACACTGTCCAGTTATTCATTTTCTCTCAAGCTCCCAGAACTCTAATCATGAGCTTGCACTATCCGCTAGGTTCTTATTACCTCTGACATGGAATATGATATGAATGCGGAAAATGGAAGGATGGATTTTATTTTGTCATTGTACACAAGTGTACAATGAAATGTACTTGATGGCATCAATCCAATGCAAAAAGTAGCAGCAAAGGTACCAAGTTTGTAGTAGTCATAGTAGTCATAGTAGTAGTAGTCATTCATTTAACCTATATTCATTTTCTCTGAAATACATTGAGAGCAGAGCCCTCATTTTCATTGATGATCAGAAAGCATTATACAACAGAGTAATAATATTGAAATAAAAACAGCAGGATAAAACAAATTGTGTACCTTGAAAACAAGTCGTAGTAGTAGGAGTAGTAGTACCAGCAAGACTCCCTGATCGGGAGATAAGCGACCGTCAGGTCGCAGCGTGATTTTAGGGCAAAATGTGTAGGAGCAGTGTCCAAAAAATGTGTTTGAAAAAATATATGGGACAGATCCATGTTGATGACATGAGTGTAGACATACTGTGTACCGATTTGCGTAATTTTAGGGCAAAATCTGTAGGGGCAGTGTCCAAAAATGTGTTTGAAAACGTCGGCCTGATGGTGGCGCTATATGGGACAGATCAATGTTGATGGCATGAGTGTAGACATACTGTGTACCGATTTGCGTGATTTTAGGGCAAAATCTGTAGGAGCAGTGTCCAAAAATGTGTTTGAAAAAATGGGCCTGATGGTGGCGCTATATGGGACAGATCCATGTTGATGACATGAGTGTAGACATACTGTGTACCGATTTGCGTGATTTTAGGGCGAAATCTGTAGGAGCAGTGTCCAAAAATGTGTTTGAAAAAATTGGCCTGATGGTGGCGCTATATGGGACAGATCCATGTTGATGACATGAGTGTAGACATACTGTGTACCGATTTGCGTGATTTTAGGGCAAAATCTGTAGGAGCAGTGTCCAAAAATGTGTTTAAAAGAATGGGCCTGATAGTGGCGCTATATGGGACAGATTCATGTTGACGGCTCTCTTGGCGCCGCCGAGGCGGGTGCGTGGGTACCGGCCCCGGCTCTCCCGGTCGCTCCTAGCCCGAGTTACGGCATTTCATGTGCGCTGCAGTGGCGGGGGTCCTCCACTAGGGGTGCGACCACTTTTGCATCCATTCTGGAGCACCAGGAGTCGGTGGTCCCTGGGAATTCCCCATGAACAGCCCCGTTGTGGTGGTCATTGGTCATTTTAGCACTTTTTGGCGGCGGCGACAGGGGGTCCCTGGAGCTCCGGGGGTCCCGGGAGGGGTGGAGGTTGTGGATTGGCAGGCAAGGAGTTTGTGTGCAAAGTTTGGCATGGATTGGGGCAACGGTGGCGGAGATATGAGTTGGGGAAAAGTGTGACGTGACGGACAGACGGACAGACTGACAGACTGACGGACAAACGGACAGACTGACAGACAGCCTGTCGAGGTTTTGGTAGTAACTGCGACCTGACGGTCGCAATTAGCAACCACCTAAAAACCATTGTATATATCCCTGCTCTGCCTGCACGTTACTGTGATGCATGAAAACTGTTTTCACCTGTACATATTTTGTTCTTATTGTATTGTTTTGTATTGTGTACACTTCTGCTTTGGCAATGTAAATTTATGTTTTCTCATGCCAATAAAGCCCTTTGAATTGAATTGAATTAGTATTAGTAGCATTAGCATTAGTAGCAGTAGTAATAATAGTTGTAGTTGTGTGTGTTGGTGCTGGTGTTTGTGTGAGGTACTGTACTAATTAATATTCCCAGTAATACTAACAGTACTAACAACTCAGATCAGATCAGATTGGCGCTCCAGTGAAAACATGACCTCGGTTTTTAATAAAGTGCTCTTTTGTTCCAGCCTGGCGGCACCACGACCACAGCCCCGGCCGCAGCGCCAACGCCTCCCCCACAGCTTGGACAAAGCGTCTCGCTTCAGGCTGGCAGAGAGATCTCGACCCAAGAGGTGCATCCCTAACGTTGCGTTAAGCTGATGCTCTTCTCCTCCAGAGCAACTTGCAGAGAGAGAGAGAGTACCGAGGAGGATTGCTTACAAATATGTGTGTTTTGCGTGTATTGGATATCGTCTTTGTCGTGTGGAAACCTCCTATGTCCAAAACTGTTACTTTTCAGGATTCAAATTCTAAATGTTTGTTGAGTACAAAGGACCCCAATGTAAACAAGCCATAGTGCTTTCTTGAGTTTAAATCCTGTTAGTAGACCTTGTATCCGAACTGTACTGTCATGTCTTTTCCAATGTGAACTGTTAATAACGTATTCAATCAATCAAAAATCAAAGGTAGATCCACAAGCTCAAAACTGCGTTGCCTCTTGCCGCATTTCAAGCTTGTGGATCTGCTACTTTTGACGTGACGCTGTTGTATGATTAGCAAGTATGGCTTTCATTTACGTAGAGAGGAAAAAAAAGAAAATATGGAGATAGGATTGGTTTCTGCCCGACAGCAACGATCTTCAACAGCTACATTGCAGGGTGAATAGCTGAACTTTACTGTGCATTAACTCAAAAAGCTTATTAAAAAGACGTTTGACGTGAGAACAAGCTGCAGGCAGCAGCTTGTGACATACAGTGTGGAACGTGTGACACAACAACATTGATTCTTTTACGAGAGAGTGTACGCCCACAGTACAATAGCTGAATAGTCTGAATGCCATATATTGTGTGGCTGTGTGGCCTGTCACAATTATTACATAATCATGTAATCGCAATTATTTGACATAATCACACTAATTTTGTCACAATCATCATAATTTAAGACTTATATTTGTCAATGTCAAAATGTCAAACATTTTCAAAAAATAGTGGAAATAGCCGATCTACAAGCTTGTTGTGAGCTTGCAAAAAGGCTATTTCCACTATCAATGTAATTTTTTTAGGTATAGAGTTATCAAATATGTCAGTATTTTTCTTTGTATGCCATTTGCAACTTCAAAACCTAAAAGCCAAACAGAAACATAATTGTCAAACGACAAAAAACACGATTAAATCGTTTAATCGTTGTGTAAAATGTCCTAATCGTGACAGCCCTAGCTGTGTATTCTTCCTCATGCAGCTGCCCTGTCAGGTCGGCTGCCAGCGGTCCGGTGGGCAGCAGCAAGGCGTCCGCCATGCTGATGGAGATGAGAGCTGCCCTGGAGCAGAGAGCAGAGGAGAGGGCCCAGAGCTACACGGATGTCCTGGAGCTAAACGCCAGGTCTGCTCTCTCACCCAGAGGTCATCAATACGTCTACACGGACAAATGTGTCCGTGACGAGACTTGTTTTTCTAGATTTAGTTTTTCAATACTGAAGGGCAGTGTCCAGGTTTTCTTCTGAATATGTATGACATTATGGTATTTTAGGAGTCCACTAGTACCAGTGGTTCTCAAATGTTTTATTTTCAAGGACCCCCATAACACTGAGTGTGTACAAATGGACCTGTAAGGGCCCATGTGGTTCCATTTGTACACTCTTCAGTGTTTCAGACCTATTATGGTCATTCAGGGTTATCTCTTTGTGTTTCTGGTAATATTATTGTATTCTACTTTTTATGTCCGTCACAATGCTTGTAGATCTGCTAACCACAGGGTGTACTATGAATTAATCACTTAAGCCCCATTTCAGAAATAGTAAAATAGGTAATGTACTGCTCACTCATACTCATACACTCATACTGTAGATCTGAAGTTTTTGAGCATTTTGAAAATCTCAGAAAATGATTGGATTTTTATTAATTGTTTTTGACAAAAGATTTAACTGGAAAAAAAAAACATTAATTTGGAAAAGGAAAAACAGAAATTTAACATAATAATGGGCCTGTGACCTAAAGTGAGTTGCATCCCTATGTTTGGGAAACTCAGCCTACAGGGAACAAAAACAGGAGTTTCACTGTGTATCAGCATTACACAAACATGACACCTGTATCCCCATGAAGGTAAAACACCCTATGGAATAGTATTAACATCATCCTAGCTGGAAGAGCAGTGACATTTTCAAAGAGGACTACATCATAGTATTACATAACTCTCACCGCGTACGCAACACTACAACTGCCAAGCTACTATCCATAAATATTCACTTGCTTTAGTTTCCCTGCGCAATTCATGATATGCCTAGTAGGGGAGCAGCAGTAAATCAAAGTAATCAGTTTATAAGTTAATAAAATCATTAATGAACAACCTATCCCTATTTTGGGCATGTACGTTATAGGTGAAAAGTTTGAAAACGTAAAAACTAAAATAAATCTATTTCACTATTTTTGAGCCACACCATCACAAGTATTACATAATGCATATAGTGCTTCATCGATTATTATATTAATTGAAAAGGGCAACCCTCATGTCATCATGTCACAAGTCACAACACGCAGCGGCATGCCAAGTAATTTCAGTTTCGGTTCAGTTCATTTCAATTAACATTATCAATTAATTGTGAAATATTGACATTGTACCATGTCCAATCTGTAGATAAATTCCCGATTCAGCTGCTTGCAACCATGTTTCCACTAGAATGTGAGCTGACTGAATATTGTTGTTAATAGAAAGTGCAGTTATGAATTCTCAGCTCCATCCTCAGAGCTGGGTTAACTGTAGGTTGAGGTTCATCATGTCAGCCCACACAATGTTATTGTGCTATATCACTCCATGGACTTTAACCCCTTTGGCTCTGTATTGACCCTGAAAGCATACACATACCAGTGGTGGAAAGCTGTGTTGATTTTGTCGACCAAGACTATGACAAAATGTTTGTCGACTACCTTTTTTCACTGACAAACGAACTAAATAAAAACTAAGCTATGATGACTAAACTAAATATATTGACATTTTCGTCAACAAATACAAACTAGACTAAGATTGGAGAAGAGAGAGACTAGTGGAGAAGAGATAACTAAAATACAAGTCATTTATGTTTGGTTGCGCTCTGAAAATAGCAAATCTACAACACATCAACTATTTTCAGCATGCAACCATTGCCAACCAAGTATAATATCAGGAATGACGTCACCATCAAGGCCCACCAAAATACATTTTTGTAGACACAATCAACTGTTGATTTAGTCGACTAAAATTGTATGATGTATAGTCGACTCAAACTAGACTAAAACTAAAACATTTCAGATGACAACTAAATATAATTTTATTCCAAAGACTATGACTGAAACTAACTCAACACCAGGCACGTGCACACACAGACATATAAGGGGGCTTGAGCCCCTGCCCTTTTATCAGTCTGCAAAAAGTGCCCTCTCCAGACCCTGAATGCAGTTTTTACTATGGTGAAATAAATGCAAATGCCATACCTGAAGGCAGCATTCAAGAGAATTGCCTTGTTCAACTCTCCTGAACTTGAACGCAGCTTATGTTGAAATAATTGCCCTCTCTGTGTAGAAATCCATGCTACACCACATCTCCAGTATTGATTTGATTATGCTTAGTTCAGTGTGGTATCAAGCACCGAAAATAGCCGCCCATGGTGAAATAAATGCAAATGCCATACCTGAAGGCAGCATTCAAGAGAATTGCCTTGTTCAACTCTCCTGAACTTGAACGCAGCATCTTATGTTGAAAGAATTGCCCTCTCTGTGTAGACATCCATGCTACACCACATCTCCAGTATTGATTTGATTATGCTTAGTTCAGTGTGGTATCAAGCACCGAAAATAGCCGCCCGTCTGCTATTTTTGATATTTTCATCAAAAGGCCCTTTTAGAAATGTCAGACCCTGCCTCTCTAACATTCTCTGCACGTCCCTGATCAACACAGTGTAGTTGCTTACATAACAACAGCGTTGGCACTGTGCTGTCAGTGCAGGGGCGTTACACCAAATTCTGGGCCCTGGGTACAAGGATTCACTGCGGGCCCCCCCATGAATGTTAACTATTGAAAAATAGCAGATATACAAGCTCACAGCGCTGCGAGCTTGTAGATCTGCTATTTTTGAAAAATCGTGAAAATGTGTGCCTATGTGTCCATGTCAGTGATGCTCAAACTTTATCATGTGAAGGACCCCCCATCTCAAAATATTTAGTTCCAGGGACCCCCCCAGAAGCAAAATTTGAGTTACAAATGTTCACTTAAAAAATACATATATACAAAGATTTACACACATTTTCACAACTTTTCAAAAATAGCAGATCTACAAGCTCGCAGCGCGGCACTCGTGCCGCGCTGTGAGCTTGTATATCTGCTATTTTTTCAATAGTTAAAGTTACTAGGGCCCCTCCAACTTGGGCCCTAGTAACTCAGTCCCACTTTCCTACCCCTTGTTACGCCCCTGTGTCAGTGCTCTGAGTGCAGACAATCACATCATCAGATGCAAGGTAAACACAGACGTCTGGAGGGGGGAATGTGAGCTCTCATCTCTGTCTGTCTTCCTCACATTCTGGGCTGGAAAGTAATTAGAGTACATGTCTAAAGTGCTCTACTCAAAGTGCAATTTCAAGGCGCTTTTACTTTACTTTAGCGTTTTTTTTTTTTGTTTTTTTTTACTGTAGCCTACTTTCTACTCAGAGACAAAATTATGTTTTACTCTTTAATCCACTAAAACGATTAGAAAACTTTAGATGAAACTGGCTTAGTACCTTAGTGCATAGTATTGTTTTATATGTGTCTGTCATTTAATGTCTCAATGAATTGAGTACAAAGGACCCCAATGTAAACAAGCCATAGTGCTTTCTTGGGTTTAAATCCTATTAGACCTTGTATCTGAATTGTACTGCCATGTGTTTCTTATGCAAACTGCTAATAACATATTCAATCAATCAATCAATCAATCGACCAAACGCTTTGTAGATTTGGATAATTAACACAAAACATACATTGAGCTCTATTTGCCATTTGAAAATAGCTTACCTACAAGCTTATAATGTGACTAAAGTAACATTTTGAATACAGACCTTTTACTTGTAACAAAGTCCCTACTTCTTCTACATTGTAGTATTGCTGCTTTTACTCAAGTATAAGCAGTGGTGTAAAGTAACAAGGTACATTTACTTAAGTACTGTACTTAGGTTCAATTTTTTATTTATTATACTTTTACTCGACTACAATTATTTGGCAACTGTAGTTCCTAGTTACTTTGATGGTTCTGTATATTATTACAAAACATACATTAACCACAACAAATCAACAATAACTTTGTTATTGTCGATGTTGCACAGTCTTTGCCCTACCTCACACACTTACCTACAGTACCTATACTAACTATACAGTATATGCATAATGATAAAGATAGCAGTATTCATTCATTGTTGAAGATATTTCCGTACTGTTGTTTGAAGTCACAATTATAATTACTGCTGCTAATTACTGCTGCTAACTATCTCACTGTTCATGTTCATATTCAGTACTCTTTTATACTCTTGTCATTTCATGTCACTCACTCACTACTATTACACCTTATCTTTGATCCATAGATCAGGGGTAGAGAAACCGTTATTAGAGCACGAAGGGTTCCCGAAGGGTTCCCAGTTCGAATCCGGGCTCCCCCTGAGTTAATGTCGAAGGGTCCTTGGGCAAGACTCTGAACCCCACATTGCTCCCGGTGAGCAGGTTGGTGCCTTGCATGGTTTCCTCCGCCACCGGTGTATGAATGTGTGCGTGAATGGGTGAATGTAATGCACAATCTCTGTAAAGCGCTTTGGATAAAAGCGCTATATAAATGCACCATTTACCATTTACCATTTTATAGACTAAAAAAAAATATGGACGATGCGAAGCCGTTGGTTTCTATACTGCGAAAATGACGTTTTTTTTGTCCCATGTATGGGTGTCGCCATCATTGTTTTAATGGTACCCCAGGATTCACAAGGCATTCACTAGGGACAGGAACCATAAAGTATTTATGACAACGTTTATTAAGGTTAGAAAATCAAAGGGGAAAACGAATGGGGTCCAATGTAGACAAATTCTTTTTGGTACCTCACGGGGGGAAAACAGCGCAACTAGCGGCCAAACATAGGAAGTTTTAGTTCCGTATTGGATTCGTTTTAAATCGGCGGAGCTATGCCCCTGCTTAGATCTCAAATAAAATTGCCCACGCCAAAATATGCTGTGTGTTCTTTACAGATACAGAAATATCCATGTTTGTCCATATTACACAGATCACCAATGCAACGTAGCTGTGAGGGCCCAACGGGCCGCGAACTTCTAGTTTTATACATATGCAAAGTGGTGGGACATTCTGCAGAAAAAGGACTTTCTACTTTCGGTACTTTCTGATACCAATTCTTTGTACTTTTACTCAAGTAAATGTTGAATTCAGTACTTTTACTTGTACCAGAGTATTTCTACATTGCAATATTGATACCTTTACATTTGAGCCTCTCCTGTTGTCCGTCCAGGAACAGGTTACACAGTGGCCTGCAGAGGTTTCGGGCTCTGCGTCACGTGACCGCCGCCCGCCGGGGTCGTCTCCCGTGTCACATGACCTCCGTGGCTGACACGACCCACCCGGGGCCAGGGGGCGGGGGAGGGGCCCACGTTGCTACTGCTACGCCCACGAGCGACAATAATAACAACAATACCAGCAACCGTATACCCTGGTATGTGATGGCCTGCAAAGGATATCATCTGGAATGGAATGTGGAGTGGAGTTGGAGGGGTGTATGTGTGGTCAGGGTTCTATTTACTGGTGGGAGGTCCATGCTTCAGCTTTCGATATCCCCTCTCTCTGGTAATTCTTTTTTATTGTCGGTGGGGATATGTTTTATCCCTGCCTCTTTTGCTCAGACTGAAGTAAACATATTGTTGCTGTCAGGCAGAAACCTTGTAACTTTTCCCGGGCCCTCCGACACTAACTCACAGAGTTGGTGTCAAAGTGTCCATGAGCAAGATGCTGAACCCCTAATTGCTCCCATGATTTCCTCTGCCATTGGTGTATGAATGTGTGTGTGAATGGGTGAATGTAATGCAAAATCTCTGTAAAGCTACAAGCTCACATGGCATCTCGATGCGACATGTTTTGAGCTTGTAGATCTGCTCCTTTGCTGACAGTGGTAAAGTGGCTAAGAGAATATCCTATCCACCCCCTCTGGGTTTTTTTTTTTTGTTTGTTTGTTTTTCAACAAAGGGAACTGTGTGTGTATGTATGTGCGTGCATACGTGCGTGCGTCCGTGCGTGCGTGCACGAGTGTGTCTATGCACATGACATGTGGCAGGCAGATGCATGCCTGCGTCTGTACAGGTGTTGCACAGATGCTCAATAAATCTGTTTGTGTTTGCTTGAAACAACATCGTCTCTGTCGGGTGGAAACCTCAATTATGTCCAAAACTGTTCCTTTTCACCATTCAAAAGCATCAAAAGTTGCAGATCGACAAGCTTGTGGATCTGCTACTTTTGATGCTTTTGTGTGACGCTGTAGTATGATCAATAAGGGTGTCAATACCAAAAAACACAAAAAGGTAGGAGATAAGAGGTTTCTATATTACAAGGTTACAATATACACTATATCCGCAGCATTATGAAAGTATTTCATTGCCTCTGAGCTCACTCAAGTGATCCTAACAAAATTACACTACAGTCTTTTTATCCCTTTTTTCTTTTTTTCTTTTTTTTCTGCCAGGCTCGCCGCTCTGCTGAACGGTCTGCCAGAGGAGGTGCGCAGGGAGCGCGCGGTGAGCCGGGTGCTGGGGAAGCTGAGTGGTGTAGCGGGGGAGCGGGTGCTGTCCACCAGGGTGAGACCCCAGCTCTTCTTCAAGGTGCTGGGTGCTCTGCAGCCCTGGGAGCTGTGCCTGCCCGACCTGTGTGTGGCCATCGAGGTACTGGCACATGCACGCACGCACGCACGCACGCACACACACACACACACACACACACACACACACACACACACACACACACACACACACACACACACACGCGTGGCCATTGAGGTACAGGCAGAATCTCTCAAATAACAACCACTCCTTCCTCCATGTGCACACGCACACTAAGGCTGGGCGATATTAGGAAAACCTTCGGTATTCGATAACGTTGTTGAATACCTCGATATCGATATTACTCACGATATTAGTAAAAACAAATGCATTATATCGTTTTTAATGTTGTTCTGCTTTAGGTCCACTGCCTGCCTTACCCAGATAATGAATATATCCATGCATGCACACTGCACAGTACACATAGAATAAAGGTATTAAAGGCCCACACCTGGTTAAAGATGGGCTGCTTTTTTGCATGTGCTACGTGCATGCATAGTGTGTGTCTGTTAATTCATTTGACACATACACCAATACCTAATTTCAAGCGATTTTGGTCGATATGTATACCTCGCATGTTGATACCTCGATATCAATATTTTTTCGATATATTGCCCAGCCTTAACGCACACACACCCAGACACATACACATTCTCCTGACATTGGATGCAAGTACAAACTCTTTTTTAACGTCTGTCATTGTACACCAAAAAATATATATACACGCCGCTCACTATATCTCATTTGGTTTGGTAATGTCAATTTGGATCTCAATGGAAATGTATTTAGCTGTAGGACTATGCAGGAGGGAGGAGGTGGTCAGAAATGAAATCATTGTAGGGACGGGCAGGAACGGTCAGAAATCTAACGGGAAAGGGATTAAGAAAGCTCCCGCGCAGGGCTCTAGCAGGAAGCTTCAGTGCGGGAAGCTAAAGCAGTGGTTCTCAAACAGTTTTATGTCGTGGACCCCCATTTGAAAACATTTTGTGCCAAGAATTGTATTTGAAGATGGCCGATCCCCCACGATGATCCCCCCAAGGACCCCCTGGGGGCCCCCGGAGCCCACTCTGAGAACCATTGCTCTCTAGCACACAGGACAATGAAGACTGGTCCACTGATCGGTTTGGTGGAGAGTTTGAGCATTGAACTCTGTCTGTGTGTGTGTGTGCGTGCGTGCGTGCGTGCATGCGTGCGCATCAGATTGCCAGGGAGCACGTTGTCCAGATGCCCAGGGAGGACTACGATGCCTGGCTGTGTTCCAGGGTCAGCCTGCCCTCCCAGGACCCCCACCAGGGCCACCATGCCCCCCAGGACACCAGGTGACCACGCCTCCAGCAGATTCTGGACTGGCTGGAACAAATTGATTGAATCCATTATAAAGAACTATAGATCATTTAATAAAATAATTGATTAGTAATTAAGCTGTATTTGCGGCATGTCTTTATAAGGCAAAAATATTTGTACAAATTCAAAAATGTGTAAAATGTGTCTTATAACTTGTCATTTCTCTATTATTCGATTCGATTATTCGATATCCATTGAAAAGTAATGGATATAACAATGGCGAATAAAATAATGGCTAGTTGGGGGTAGGGATAGGACGATAAGCGATATTATCGTTCATCGTGATAAAAAACACTCACGATAATCGTATCGTGGAGATCTAATTTATCGTGAAATCGTCCTCCGTCATGCACTGGGATCAATTCACCTTTTATTTGCCGAGCTGCATATCCAGTACCATTTAACCCTCCATTGGTAAAACGTACTTATAATATACGTACTTGATACAGTCTTTGCGACGCGTTGTGAGCTTGTAGATCTGCTATTTTTGGCAAATGTTCCACCCCCGGATAATGGATGTTGGGGATATTTTGATTATCGTGATAATATTGTAAATCGCGATTTCTTTCGTCACAATAATCGTGATATCATATGACATTTTCATATGGTCCCAACCTTAGTTGGAGGCCTTCACACATTCACGTGCAGACGAACCTCCATGAGAATGCAGGAGACACGTGTAGGCATCAACGCACCTGCAAATGGATCGTCCCTGATGGGTGGAATTACCTTGTACGTCTAAAACTGTTTACTTTTCAGGATTCAAATTCAAAAGCATCAAAAGTAGCGGATCTACAAAGCTCGAAACACGGGAGGAAGCGATCCAATGTACTTTTGATGCTTTCGTGTGGCTGTAGTGTGATCAAGTATTATTAATTTACAAAAAGTTAGATTATGGAAATAAGAGGTTTCTGCCCGACAGCAACATACTGTCTCTCTCTCTCTCTCTCTCTCTCTCACACACACACACACACACACACACACACACACACACACACACACACACACACACACACACACACACACACACACACACACACACACACACAGATACTGTACTCGAGGGTGGGACGGGACCAGGATCAGCATCACATTTCACTTCCTCCTGCTTCAGTTTCTCTTTCTTTGTATTTGTAACAGAACTGATGCATAACCCCCCCCCACCCCCCACCCCACCCCACCCGGCAGAACAATGTCAGCTCACAATGTGCTGCTAAATCCATGGATCCTTTCTCAACATCTTTCCCACTAATAGTATTGCGTGGGTTCTCAAACTTTGGACCCCAAGGGACACCAAAATGTACATGTACATTTGGCCATGGACCCCCATCTGTGTGTTCTTTTGCCAGGGACCCCCATTACAGGATATGTTTCCAAAATATTCTAAATTTTTCACATTTTGTTTCAAGATTTTTGAAAATAGATAGCAGGGGGGGCGCTCGCTGGCCTACCGGTCCAGGCTCATACCACTTGTATATTGCCACAGGTATTGCCACATAGGCATGGATGCCTGGCGGCGGCGCCGGTTCGATTCCCGATCCGGACGACCTTTGTCACTCCCCATCTCTCCCCCCATTTCCTGTCAGTCTACTGTCCTATCCGATAAAGGCCAAACTTTTCAAATATCTGATGTAATGAATTATGTTTTTTTAACGCTTTTCAAAGCACTCAAAGCGCTTTATGATGGTCCATTCATTCATTCATTCATTGTCATACATTGGGAGTTGAAGCAGTGAACAGTCGACGCCAGCGTCCTCACTTCCCACTTTTATACACCAGTGGTGGCAAGCTAGCGCTGACTGACTCATCTGAGGCAATGTGGGGGTTCAGTGTCCTGCCCAAATTATGAAACAATTTGGGAAATTGTTCTATGGGGGATTCCTGGCACCATTTTCTTTTTTTCAGATGGGGCTCTACAGCCAAACACATAAATGTAGGGGTCCTTGACATGAAAACGTTTGAGAACCACTGGTTTTATGCATTCTTTTTTCATGTATTATTATTATTATTATGTATAACCGCACCGGTGCCAAGTATAACAATGTACACAAGATTAAATTGTGCTTGTGTGTGTGTGTGTGTGTGTGTGTGTGTGTGTGTGTGTGTGTGTGTGTGTGTGTGTGTGTGTGTGTGTGTGTGTGTGTGTGTGTGTGTGTGTGTGTGTGTGTGTGTGAGAGAGTGTGTTATCTCACCCCTTGTTGGGACCTTTTTTGGTATAAAGTCCCGTGTCAGCAGAGAACTGCAAAGAGTCCTTATCCCGTTATGATAAGCTGTTCTCCGTCTGCTTGTTATCCTTACCCAGCAGAGGGAAGGGGCAAACATACTCTGTGTGTGTGTGTGTGTGTGTGTGTGTGTGTGTGTGTGTGTGTGTGTGTGTGTGTGTGTGTGTGTGTGTGTGTGTGTGTGTGTGTGTGTGTGTGTGTGTGTGTGTGTGCGTGCGTGCGTGCGCGCGTGTCTGTGTGTAGTGGGCGGGGGGCGGGGGGGGGGGGGGGGGGGGTTCAAAGGCAGAGGGCAGATGGGGCTGGGGGGTGAAAGTTTCCCGTATGGACGGCCCAAGGGGGAGGGGAGGGGGTAGTGGGGTGGAGCCAGTGTTGAAAAGTACAATGCACTTTTAAACTTGAGTAACATGTTTGAAAACTTTTTTTTTTCTTTTTTCTTCTGTTATTTTTTACTTGTAACATGATAAAGAGAAATCCCGGATAAGAATCCAGATTTGTTTGGGATATCTGAATGTTGTATATGTTAAATTGGCTGTTCACTGACTGAGGAAGTTTTTGTTTTAGGAAAATTCGAAGAGAAAGCATGGCGGTTGCGTTGGAGAACGATGTATCCATACAATGTATGTTGTTTGTGATGTATCTTGTTGTAATGCACATTTTGTGAGTATCTTGAAAGCCTGTGCGGGCTGGGCATCTTATGATGCAGGACACTTTAATAAAAACAAGTACATTGTAGTTATTGAGTAGTTCTACCACCACTGGCGGAGGGGGGAGGGGTGAGGGCGGGTCGGGTAGGTGGGTGTGCGTGAACGGGAACAGCGTGGGGGGGTAGTACAGGGAAGGAGGTTACTCCGGTAAGCAGAGCGGCGTGAGCTGTAGCAGTAATAGCACACATTTCAGGAATACCACAACGTCTGGGAGCTCCAACCCCCTCGGCTAGAGGTGGAGGTTGGGTTAAAAGAGCAGCATTCTTTCATTTGAAAACTCTCACTGGAGGGTTTTTAAGCTCATGCCCCAGAGAGTTTAATCTATCCAGACAGTGCTCCCTTTGTTTTTTAGTTTAGTTTTGTTTTTTGTGTTCTGTCAAAAGTCCAAACACAGTCAGTCACACGGTTGGTGAATAATAATGCCGTTGTTTGGTTCTGGGTATGTGAGCTTGTACCAGGGTCCTTGAAGGGGTTCCAGGGGGTGGTCCCACAGCAACATGTATTAATATAGCTACAAAATCACTTCATGAACTCCTCAAACCCTATTTTAGGCTGTTCAAAACTAGAAGATCTGTAAGCTCACAGTGCATGCCATACATTGTCATCGTGTAGATCTGCTGTTTTTGTTGTGTGGGGCACCGCCGTGCGATCGGAGTTGTATCGACGACACAGACATCGCTTTATGTACTTAAAACCTACCTTTTTAGCAAATAATTTCCTTTGTTTTTTCTTTTGTCTATGCCTTGATTTTTACGTATTTTTTAGTCTACTATATACCCCTAGTACAGTTTTATGTTGTTTCCTTTGCCTTTGCTGTCTTCATGCCAATGTGTCTAAACCCTGTACCACTTTGAGATTTGTGAAGATGTGAAGTGCATTACAAATCAAATGTATTCCTTTTTATTATTATCATTCTCCCTATTGGTTTGAAGACGTTTCCTGGGTAAAAAGTGAAGCTTGAACCCTGATGAGCTCACTGTGTTCTTTCCACACGGTATCAGAAGCACAACAACCCGAGCTGCGGCTGCAGGAAAATTCAATATTTACTCTCTCCGATTCAGCCACAGCGGTCACTGTGCTCTTGCTGTCGCTGTGAACTCCAGAGGAGCAGCGTGAACTCTTTGAGCTGCTTTCAAAGGACAGAGAAAGTGTTTTTGGTTCAGAGGAGAGAGACTCTTACGAAATCAGACTCCTGACTGTCGAAATCCTTCGACAGAAAAATTACGAGTCAGAGTCAGCTCAACCGTGTACTTTTAAAGGCAGCGGAAGATGACTCATGTGTGTGCAGTACGTTGTGACATGGAGCTTGTTGTGTCCTAGTTTTGCAAGAGTAGCCCTGCTAGCCCACCTCTGCGGTGGCGTACTCAAACATAACAACAGCTATCATTTGATAGGACTCCATTGTGATTATTCTTTTAGTGGCTGTACTATTTGAACTGTTAACTGTTGCTTGTAACATTGGCAATCCATGGAATTGCACTCACTATTTGCAAGTCTGTTTGTTGGGTTCAAATCATTCCAACTCCTATATCATGCCCTTTGCCCTGCAGCTGATAAAAAGTTCCACTCAAACGGGGCCTTTGCACATGCATGTTCTTATCTTGTTAACAGTAAAGGCATGCAGCGATTCCCAACCTGCAGTCAGTGGTGGAAAAAGTTCTCAAATGTTTTACTTAAGTAAAAGTAACAATACCACAAATACTCTGTCACAAGTAAAAGGCCTGTGTTCAAAATGTTATTTGAGTAAAAGTACAAAAGTATTGGCATCAAAATATACCAAAAGTAAAAGTACATTTTTTTCAAATAGCCGATCTACCAGCTCACAACACATCGCATCACGCGTGAGCTTGTTAATCTGATATTTTCAAATAGCCTATGTATAAAATAGGGGCTGAAGTGGTTAATGGTGGTTATGTTTCGTAATGTAACTAGTAAGACGCCTCAGGGCAACCTGCAGTGCGAGGTCGCGCCAATTCTTGGCCATATGGCCAGTGATGTATATCGGACCAGTTGCACCAGACCCCTGCATGATAGTAAACAATGTGATGTCAGAACGTATTTGGTAATGCCCATTTATGGGCAATTGGGCATTACCAAATGTGGGCATTCCCAGATATGTGCTTAATATTGATGACATCGGGACAGGGATCTCCATTTATGGGCACAAAAACGGACAAGGACATAATTAATTTGCAAGACTCGTGATGACATCAGCAATCTCCATGTATGGGCATAAAAGGGACATCAAGCCAGAGCGTGATGTCAGAGCGGCAAGCCCATTCTGTTAAGAGTGACATCAGAGCACGATGTCAGAACGACAAACCCATAGAACCATAGACAAACCCATAGAGCCACAGTGTCAAGTGTGACAGACAGAGATACACAGTGACCGTTTTCATAGTAAACATGCAAGCTACGGTCGCAATAATTTATTTCTGCAAAGTAACTAGTAACTAAAGTGTTCAAATAATTGTAGTGAAGTGGCGTAAAAGTGCAATATTTGCCTCTGAGATGTAGTGGAGTAGAAGCAAAAGTCTTGGAAATTGGAAATACTAAGTAAAGTACAAATACCTCAAAATTGACTCATCTAGTGCCATTCGCGAGATGTCTCGCGAAATGTACTCGAGTATCTGTAGTGCCATTCACGGGATATCTCGGGAAAAGTAATAGATTACTGTAACGGCGAGTACATTACCGAGAAGAATCGCCGGCGGTCCGGAGACGAAATCCGTCGCTGATTTCGCATCATCACGGCTCCACGAGCACAAAATAGTCCCATCCATAACATTGAGGTGGACGGGGGATCTCATCTTTAATGTCCATTATCTCAAAACTACACTTTAGAAGCTAGGATGGAGGCAGATGCTCGCTTATGTTACACAGTTATAAAAGCTCCCGGTCGGCCATTACACAACTCCACGTGGACACGGATCGGTTCCGGCGCACGATCCGATGACGTCAGACCGGAAGTGATTGCGCGGTGGACTTCTGGCCTTCAAAATAAGACAACGCAAGTGGATGGGACCTGAAGGAGGCACTTTGGACATTATAATCCGTTAATGTCTGGGGCTCTGAATGAGTTAAGTACTGTACTTAAGTAAATGTACTTAGTTACTTTACACCACTGCCAACATGTGGGCCTAATGACAATATAACATTCCTATCAAACAATTTATGTTATAAAATAACATTTAAAACCTTGAAACCTTAATCTAGTCAAAGGTCACGTCTCACCTAGACACATGCAGGATATGACACAAATATTCCAAGTGCGTTAAGGGTTAAGTTAAGGGTCACATCATGGCCTCAATATCACCCTCCAACACACACTTTACACGAAAATCAAACCTTTTTTCCTAGCATTTTACAGGGGAAAAAGGTGATTGAATGAAAGCTTGTGAAATGTTCTGTTGCTCTTTGACATTAAGTGTCATTCATCTAAGCCAAGTTCAAAGTGACCTGTCAGTCACACTCGAGGCAGGCCAGAGGCCACCTTCGCTGCAGACCAGAAATAACCGTGTAGCTTTAGCTTAAAGTACATACATAGACCCTTTTACACCTGTTGTCCAGTGGCTGTGATTTACTGCTCTACTATTACCGCTGATTCATTATACATATATCATCTCTGTTGGCAGGAAACCTCATATGTCCAAACTGTTACTTTTCAAGATTGTAATAAGAAAAAAAGAAAAAGTAGCAGATCCGCAAGCTGAAAACGCGTTGCTTCACGCTGCGTTTCGAGCTTGCGGATCTGCTACTTTTGATGGTTTTGTGTGACGCTGTAGTATGATCAAGTATGGCATTCATTTACAGAAAAAAAAAAAAACAATAAGGGGATAATAGTTTTCTGCCAGACAGCAACGATATCTATAATTATTTAACATCCACACACGTGTCAGGAGATTCTTTAAACACATATACGAGAACGTATACACATTGTTACTTTTAATTTTCTTTTTTTGTCATAGCGCAACATATGGTGAAGTAGCTAGTGCAGGTAATTGCAACAATCACCGATCTTGTCCAAAATGAAAACGGGACCGCCAAATGTTCTAAACTTTGCCGGGCCTAACGATTAATCACATGGCGTTGATCCCCTTCACCTATTCGCTCATCCTAGGACACGTCTTATGTGTATCCAGAAGAATACACTAAAATGATATAGGCCTACACAAGTTATTATACCAACATTGAAAGTTAGAGTTTGTCTCAAAGCGAGATTAACGATGTGACTGATGGAGTTAGTGGCCAATATTGCAACAGACACTGACTGAGGGATGTTGTGGCATGTTTATCACATCAGCAAACAGTGGGTGGTCCTGATGAAAACACATGAAAGAGAGAAGAAATCCCAGAGAGAAGCTCAAAATGTGTCTGTCTGTCTGTCTGTCTGTCTGTCTGTCTGTCTGTCTGTCTGTCTGTCTGTCTGTCTGTCTGTCTGTCTGTCTGTCTGTCTGTCTGTCTGTCTGTCTGTCTGTCTGTCTGTCCTGTCTGTCTGTCTGTCTGTCTGTCTGTCTCTCATAATGCCTGTCTTCTCAGGAAAGGCATGTGCATCAGAAAGCATGTGGTTTGTCCTACTCTGTGATCATCATCTTCTGGCATCCAATAATTTGCTGGCAAGCGCAGGCAGGCTTGTGAGGCTTCATGCTTGCACTAGTACCCTGGAGCTTGTTTTAAAGGGACAGCGATTCCAAGGCGTGTGACGTCGTAAATTTGCGTCACTGCTGGTAGCTTCACCCCTTTGTTTTGGCTGTGAACAGGGGGGGGGGGGGGGGTCTCATGACATGCTGTTTTTACAAAACATAAGTCTTTATCATGGCCCTTCAAACGAGTATTAAAAGGTTTTAACTGAGGAATCCACTCCAGTTTCCTCTCTGTGTTCAAAGGCTTTTCAGTTGATATGAAAAAATTAAAAATAAATAAAACGTTTTGCCTGCGGGTGTCGCTGTTGAGGGATTTTGCCTGTCAATCATTGCCTCTGCTCTGCCCCCACTGGGGGAGAAAGAGAGGGGAGGGGAGGGGCTGGGAGGATAGGGGGCAGGATCAAGGGACTGTGACATCAAAAACGGGGGGCGAATCATTTAATTTGTTGGACCTAATTATTCAGAAAACCCCAGACCACAGAAAAAAATCCAGTTCAGTTTTTTGGGGCGTAATTCAGGAAACAAAACAAAACTAAAAATAAATACATTTGAAGTCACGAGGCCTTTAAAAAATACTGCTTGCTGTATTGAAATTTAGACATATAGGCCTACCTTCCACCCAAAGAATTTCGTTTTTCCAGAAACGTCATCGTCATCAATAGTGAGAATAGCAGATCTACTTTGGTGGTCATCATGTACCTTTTTCCCTTCCTAGAAATTTAGTGCGTTCAAAATTACAATATTTGCGTATTTGTGTGAAGTCATAATCATCCCACAAAAAGTACAGTTAACGAAACATGTACTAAAGTAACAGTACTCCAGTAAAGGTTACTTGGTTTAGTGTCCACCCTGGCTGACAGCAGTTCCAGAGTGGGAGGACTCAGGATGACTAATGTCTACTTCCAGCAGACACGCTGTGTCTCGCTGACCACTGCCACATGGACAGGAAGGGAAACCATGGTGACGACGGAGTGTGTGTGTGTGTGTGTGTGTGTGTGTGTGTGTGTGTGTGTGTGTGTGTGTGTGTGTGTGTGTGTGTGTGTGTGTGTGTGTGTGTGTGTGTGTGTGTGTGTGTGTGTGTGTGTGTGTGTGTGTGTGTGTGTGTGTGTGTGTGTGCGTGTGTGTGTGTGTGTGTGTAATGTATGTCGCCAGCTGCCACGACCTTTGTGTCTATTAGACATCCCTCTCTGGGAGGCCTTGGCTACCTGTTGTTGTGTCTGTGTGTACTCCTCATTCCACACAAGGCACAAAAATAAAGTTTGAATGGGGAAACGGCACTGTTTCGGCCTTCATCAGGTTATTTTCAGTTCTGTAAATCAGTGATTCTCAAAGTGTGGTGCAGGAACCCCCAGGGTTGCCTGTAAGGTCTGACGCTCTTTTCTTCTTTACCTGGAAAAGAGAAATTGTATCCGCGATCATCCGTTCTTTAGTTGTGGTCCGTTGATTATAGCTTGTTTTGACCAAAAAAGCAGAACTAAATGGATTTATCTAAATCAGATAACATTGGAGTGTGCACATAGAGAAAGAATTCCGGATTACGTCATTCTCGGTTGGATCAGTGTCAAGCAACCTAGGACGCTTCATACAGTGGAACTGAGTCTACACTAGCGCGATCATTGAAAACAACCACTTGACGAATATCTTTGTCGCTGAAGTGTTGGATTTGAATTTACGAATATATTCATCAATGGCAGACAGCGTTTTGGGAGCTTTTCATAATGTGTTGACTCTTGACAGGAGGAGGAGGCTGTACGCCTTTCTTTTCAGCGAAAAACCGTGTCTGTTGGAGCAATAATGTATCATGTGCGTTTTCCTCTGAAGTGTCCCAGCCGGTTCATTTGTAATTCAAGGCACACATGCCTTGTAGGACCAGAATAGAGCTCATTAGAATAGGAAGTATGTGCTGATCCTTTGAAGTGTTCACTCTGAACATTCGTCAGAACAGGGATGACAGGCATTCATCTAATCTGACAAAACAATGTTGTACAGTAAGAAAAACATTATCTAATGATGTATGGATTTTATTTATGGATATGCCTCTTTACAGTTTCTACCTGTCTTCATATAATTGGTCTAAACTAATTATTATATTATTAGTTAGGACCCATTCATTATTATATTAGTTAGGACCAATTATCTAAAGATAGGTTTAAATGGGTGAAGTAGTCTTTTAACGTTTTAAGTACAATTGACCATATTCACACCGTGGCGATCTTTAGAAGCTCAAAACCAGCATATTGGGTAAGGCAAGACCCGCCTGCAGAAGCTTCTGATTGGCTGCTTGCCACCCCATGTGGTCATGTGATCCAAGATGGCCACGGTGTGAATATGGCTAATACCTTACACATTTATAAGCCTGTCTAATTTCCTGGTTCTCATGGAGTCCTTGAGTGGGTTCCAGGGGGTCCAAAGCTAAAGGATTAGAAACCAAGTGGTACAAATGGAAGCAAAGAAATATACACTTAAGGGTCCATTTGCTTCCATTTGCAACCTCTCTGAGATAACACTGAAGGTTACAGTGTTGTAGATTGGTGGTCCCACAGATTAACATTGTGTGACCCTTACAAGTCTGTAACTCTGACAAATGGAATCAAATGATCCCTCCATTTGTACACTGTCAAGTTAAGGGGAGATCTTGAAATGTGTAAGTTTGAGAACCACTGGTCTAGAGAACAAGTGTCTTACATACAAAAGTTGCCTACCTATTCAACAGGTTGTCTCTGTCGGGTGGAAACCTCATATATGTCCAAACTGTTACTCTTCATGATTCAAATGAAAATATATATCTAAAGTAGCAGATCGACAAACAGATCAGCTACTTTCGCTTTTGACTGCATTAATTTACGAAAATAATATGGAGATTAAGGAGCTATATTTTCATCCATGCCTTACCCCTTATCCCTAATCTTCTTTGCCTTTTTTACTATTTTGACAAACATTTTAAAACACTTCAAATTGCTGATCTACATCGACATGTAGATCAGCTATTTGAAAAATCTAAAAATGTTTTTCTAAATAGTAAAAAAGGCAAAAGAGTTTAGGGATAAGGGATAAGGCATGGACGAAATATAGGGCCCAAGATGTTTTTTTGGCCCCAACAGCGGCGATGTTCAGAGTTGGTCTCCTTGTGTAAATAAGGCACAGTCGGCTGCTCCAGTGTGACTGTAACCCTGAGAGTTTCAACCACGCTCCGTCTGAAAGCAGCTTCTGTAGTACTCTCAAGAGTTAACTGAACACTGAGGATGGTGTGTGTGTGTGCTCTGTGGCTGAACGTCACGGCGCGTATACACACACCAACGCTCTTGACTGTGAGGGGTCTTTGTTGCTAGTGGCAACTGAGGATAAGGATCTATTGTCCAGTGTTGTTCTTGGCGAAAGTGTGTGTGTGTGTGTGTGTGTGTGTGTGTGTGTGTGTGTGTGTGTGTGTGTGTGTGTGTGTGTGTGTGTGTGTGTGTGTGTGTGTGTGTGTGTGTGTGTGTGTGTGTGTGTGCGTGCGTGTGCGTGTGCGTGTGTGTGTGTGTGTGTGCGGGTGCGCACGTGCGTGTGCGGTATGTGCAGAAACGCGAAGTAGGTACCGGAAGGAAAAGCAGGGTGAAAAAATCATTAACTGCCTGACCAGTTCCTTGTGTCTGATGCAATGCGGAGACAACATGTATTAGGAGGAAGGTGGAGCCTTGACGTTGTCATTTCAGTGTTGCTGGATGTGGTTCAGCCTTGCATGTCAAAAGAACCTGCCAGGCAGGCCATATGATGATAGATGGAGCATAGCTGTATAACAGAGCTATTCAGTCACAAATGTCATGGAGCTCTTAAAGGGTGTGTGACGTCGCGACAGAGAGTTGAACCAGGGACGGAGGGACAGATGTTTATGTTGTGTGACTCACTGTTTCCATCTTGAATTCATTTATACACTGCCCTAAATACCAGGATTACAGTCCTTCCTGCTTCACAAGTCACACACTGCTGATAAGCCAAACGTTGGCCTTCAGCTCAGAGCACTGGCTCTCCAAGTAGGGGGTTCCAGTGGGTCCCCAGCTAAATGAGAAACAGTTTAAAACACTTAAAGCCCTTTAAAAATATCTGTCTGTCTGTCTGTCTTGTCTGTCTGTCTTGTTGTCTTTTGCTTGTTTTTCTTTTTAAGATTATTTTGGGGCTTTATATAAACTAGCCCTTACCCGTTCAAAGATATGAGCTCCAAAATGATGTGCAGTGTGTGGGTTATGGGATGTGCACTGTGCACACAGTATATGAGGGATGGAAAGTAACTTTAACTGGTGCTTGCATGATGTAGGAGCATCAATGTAAGAAACCCGTTTCGTTTAATGGCTACAGAGATACTGTCTGTCTCCCCCCCCCCCCCCTTCCCCCCAGCCCGCCCACCCGCCTGCACACACACCCGCCTGCCTGCACACACACACACACACACACACACACACACACACACACACACACACACACACACACACACACACACAGAGCTGGTTAAACATGTTGCCCCATGCTAGATGCAGAATAGACATGCCTCATGCTAGATGCAGAATAGATAGTAGTTACACCATAAAAATGCTAATATACAGCATACGATTTGTGAAAGTGACAAACGGGCTTCACAGTTCTGTCAGGTGTGTTCATATGCTAATGGTGATGCGATTTCAGATCAATTGCTCCAGCCACTGAGGAGAAACGCTGTTTCAGACAGACAGACAGACAGACACTCACTCAGACATTCGCAAAATTATAGTATAGATAAAGGCTTTATTCATAGGACAGTAGAGAGAATAGAGAGATGGGGAGTTACACGCTGTCGGGATAGCATTGCAGTCTATGGTCCCCGCACCACAGTCTACAAACTCATAATGGGACACGTGAGATGGTCGATTTTGAGAAGTTGCATGGGCAATCTAAATGAAAAAAAAAATAAGAAATTGTCCAAAGGGGTGCGTTTCATCAGGCTCTTTCATTTGACCAGGTCAGCTGACGGAGCTGTTGATCCTTGAGGCTCAGCGGGCAGAAGAGATTTTCACCCCATGCAGCCTAAAGGCCTGCCTGCTTCCATTACTCTGACATGAAAGTGCAGTCACATGCAAGCCTCACTGCCATTGCTTCTTCTGCCCAATATATGGTGTGACATTATCACGCGCCCAGAATATGTTCAGTGTGTCGTACGTACGACTTAGTATAAATGTGACATTCTCCGGTGAACATCTGAGTGGGTTCATTGGTTCCTCTTTGATCTTCAAGTCTACTGTGTGAAACAACATTCGATACCATACCATAGGGCAGTGGTTCTCTAACATTTCCATGTCAGGGACACCTAAAAGCATAATGTATTTGGCTGCAGGCCCAACTGAAGATTTGTGTAAAAATTGTTCAAGATTTTTCTAAATTCACAAAGTAAGCACTGCTTTTTATGAGTTCATTTCATTAAGCGTCCTTGCGAAGCTTGGCCAATGTGACCCTGGGCGTAGGACAAACTTTGGACAAACGGACAAAGCCAGATGTTGGAGCTGAAAAATATCAGATCTTCAAGCTCTTGTAGAACTTCAAGAACTTGTAGAACAGCTATTTTTTAATTAAAGTGGTAAGTGGTTTTGCTGGGGACCCCCTGGAACACCCTCAATGGCCCACGTTGAGAGAGCCAGTGCTGTGACGTTTTCTGTTATGTTGTAGTCTCTCCTCCTGCTGGTGTGGCTTTTAGATGCTTTCCTGTCACCTTGGCATTGGGTGTGCTTTTGAAATTGTTGCAGCTTCCTTTGATGCAAGTCTGCAGAGATTGAAATTGTGTTGTTAGATTTTTTTTGTTTTTTTGTTTACACTAGTTTGACAGCAGCCATTGTAGTTTTTACCACTCTTTTTGATTGATTGATTGATTGATTGAATATTTTATTATAATGTCATAATTGTAAGTAAGAAGTACAATATTTGTCTCTGAGATGTAGTGGAGTGGACGTATTGGAAAAATGTAAATGCTCAAGTAAAGTAAACAAAAAACAAGTACATTATTTTCCAAACATTGATTAACTCATTCCCTGCCAGGCCCGATAGTCCCGAGATTATTCCAATGTCTTTCCCCGCCAGGCCCGATAGTCCCGAGAATTAAAAAAAAATAAAATAAAAATAAAATAAAAAATTCAAAAAAATTTTTTTTCAAATTTTTTTTTTGACCCCCAAAAATGGAGTAGGCATGATAGCAATCGCGAAATTGCATGTTTAACCCCCATAGCAACCCCATCTTTCAAGCATGGCAGCCATTTTGGCAGCCATCTTTGTTAAACATAGTGGCTGTTATCTCATGAATGCCTGAACGGATTTCCATTCGGATTTTTTTGTTTGAAAGCTGTGAGCAATGTGAACACACGTGGTGCATTATCTAGGCATGGGTGTGCATGATCCGTGCACACCCAATTACATGGAAGTCTATGGAGACGAATGGCAGGTGGGAGTACGGAGGTATGTTAAAATGGCGGTCAATGTAATGAAAAAGAGAAAACGATCCGAGCACTCAAGAATTAACGGAGAGGGTGTAAAATAAAAACTAGTCTAATTTTCAACTCTATATTTTGATCTCCTTTGAGAGCAGTGGTGCAAAGTAACTATGTACATTTACTCAAGTACTGTACTTCTGAGTCATTATTTACTTTACTAGAGTATTTCCAATTTTCAATACGTTTACTTCTACTTCACTACATTAATAATTTTAGCCAAGTAAACAATGTGAGTACTTCTTTCCACCACAGCCTTTGAGAACCTGGTTGATCTCTGACTCCACTGGTTAATTATGCCAGGGCAGCAGCCTCTCACTCAGCTATGGAACATTCAGTCCTTCCCTGGTATCTTATAGCTTATTCATGGTATGCTAATGTCAGCCTTTCTGAACCCATCCACATCCACAACCTGAAATGCAAAGAGACGTGAAAGCAGATCAGGGGCGTTTTCAGTTTCCAGTGAACAGCTGTAAAGGCCAGCTTGGCTCTTGCTGTGGCTTGTTAAAGTAGGAGACAGGAAATTGTTCATTTCTCACCGCCAGAGGTGGAAAGTAACTTAAGTACATTTACTTTGTTACTGAGTACAGTTTTTAGGTACATACCCTTTACTTGAGTACCGGTATATAACATTTTCAATAGGCCTACTTTATACTACTGCGCCACATCTCAGAGGCAAATATTGTACTTTTTACTCCACGGCCGATTATTTGCAAAACCTTAGTTACTTCGAATATTTAGGTTATCACAAAACATACATTAATTAATCCCTGTTTAATATTTGTCTATTCGAAAATAGACGCGCTACAAGCTCACAAGTTCAACGGGCAACTCGCTGTGAGCTTGTAGATCTGCTATGTTCAAAAGATTTTGACAGATTGTCTTTGAACATACTTTTACTCACCGGTGTTTCTATATTGTGGTTTTGCTACTTTTCGGGAGTACTTCTTGCACCACACTTTTCACAGGAAGCAGGCTGCGTCAAACACAGCTGTGGTTTCATACAGCCTAACCACAAGAACACAAAATGGAGGTCAAGTCATATCAAAACAACTGTGCCGCCGGGTGGCGTTTATTATGTAAGTTACAGTCACAATTTCATAGATATTTTCATTCTAGTTCACTGTCTTTGTGCTGCTAGAGATTGACTAAGATATGGCCACATATTCAGACATATCCTGGTCACTTTTTCCTCGCGTTCTTTGTTTTTTGTTTCTGAGAATTATTTTCCTCCACCACAAATATGTTAAGAATGTGATTTAGATTCCATGTTTTTAGACAGATGCTATGTTCATTGATTAGCTGGTATGTGGTTATATGCCTTGTTTATTGACTAGACCTCTTGCTTACTCTGCTTAAAACGTCTCGCGCTCGTAAGTCTTTCTGCTTAAGAGCGCCTGCTAAAATGCCTGTAATTGTAATTAATTGTAATTGTCTTTGAATAGATAATTTCACACAAAAACAGCCATAGCTGCCATGACGCGTTATGCGGGGGGCATTTAACAAATGAGAGGTTCAGTCAGGGCAAAGTGAGACTTCAGGGGAGCCGGGCCCGGCCTAGAGGGCAAGGGAAGATTAATTTACATGTAAAAAACCTGATCTAATCAGTACTGGGAAGGTTGGGGACTCCCTTGTAAAAAATAAAACGTTCAACAAGGTGGGCCACACAACCACGGGAAGGGAAGGGGGGGTTGGGGTCTGTCCCACCAGTCTGAGGAGGATTAGTCTGCCTGAGGCGAAAGGTGTGTTCCTGACCATGTATTCTCACGCAAGACACAAGAAGATGACAATACTAAACACTGACCCACTTGTAAAGGGAAGTGAGTATAAGAAAGAGGCCCCGGCACGGAATTTGGATTGGATTCCCAGGAACCTCCCTGTTACACTAGAACTGTTACGCAACACAAGCAGAGCCTGTTCCTCCTTCCCAGAAGTGAGAGTGTGCACTCGTGTGTGTGCGCGCGCGCGTGCTTGCGTGCCTGCATGTGTACGCACGGGTCGGAGATAGATAGGGAATATAAACACGGTATCTGCCAAACATGCTGTCTTGACATTATCAGGCCCAAACTTTGACCCCTATCACAGTCCATATAGGGCTTACTGTATGTGTGCGGTATCACTCAGTGCACGTTCAATAGTCTAATCGGTCGGAGGACTGGGTGATCGGTAATAATTCACAGCAGCCTCAGCTCCTATCAGCCACGGCTCGTGAGAGAGAACAGAACTCCTAACAGATGTGTGAGACTGTGAGGTCGCTCGCGTCACATGTGGTCTGACTGAGATCCATTTCTTTTTTTCTCAGCAAAACTCTGAACATTTTCCTGTCAAGGATACCCAAATTGATATGTATTTGACCATGGACCCCCATTTGAAAATATTTAGTGCCCTGATAGACCCCCATCACAGAGCGACACGCTATGAAACCTGTAGATGAGATGTTTTAGAAAATAAAATAGGGATAAACTATTGAAACTTACTCATTTTGATTGAGAATCCCTGGAACTCAAGGACCCCCAGGGGTTTCCAGACCCCACTTTGAGAACCAGTTATCAACAGACTAGTATACAGACATCCTCTGTAATAAGAGATCTAAAATGGATAAAAGTACTTATATATGCCTAGACCGCCTGGGTAGTGGCAACAAGACAAACCAGAAGATGACTCCAGCTGTCTTTATACACGTAGAAGTTCAACATTCCTGAAGAGTTTTTCATAAGGCAGACTTGCTACCGTCTTAAAGGAGTAGTTCACCCCCAAAATGACTTTTTTTCTATTGATTAGTCACTCACGCCATGGAGACTAGAGTTCAATAATATTTTTAGTTTTTTGTAGTTCTAGATCTGTTTCACCAGTGAAAGTTTGTAGTTAACCATTTACCTCATTACGGCAAATCCTTTGTTCCAATCGTATTAAATGAGTCAATAACCATCCATCAGTCTCATTGGAATAAAGCAAATCCCTTATGAAAGTTGCAAGTGACAGAAAACAGGAAACAAAGATGCAATGCAATGCAATTTTTTTAATGCAGTATAATTAAGACTACATGGAGAGCGGTCGACAAATTTAAAGAAAGGCATTTATACATGCGAACAGATAACATATTACAAAGACTCCGAAGCAGAACAGACAAATAAATAAAATTTCTCTTATTTAAATGATCAATCCCCCTGCCCCCCCATAGATAAATTTACAGAAAATACTGGATTTTTCACCCACTTTGGAATAGCGAGTGAAAGATTTAAGCAATCTTAAACCCCTCTAATTAGTGATGCCAAATAAGCTGTGAAGAACTCCCCCATCTCCCACAAGTCAATGCAGCCTCGCCCATGAACACAGTACAGACCTGCTGTAATAATAATAAAGGAGATTATGTGCTTAACTTTAGGCTTAATGCGAGAGGGTTCAATTTGTTGCCGGTCTGTAGTTGGTTAACAACTCTACACAATACCTGTGTCTAGATTAGGGATGCAACCATCCATCATCTTCTTTGATTCATCGAAAATAGCAAGATCTACAAGCTCACAGTGACCTTGTAGATCTTGCGATTTTCAGCATATTTGCCATGTTTAACTTTTAGTCTATAATGACATGCCAAAATATTGATCAATAATTGTATCTCTTTTTGTTTTAATTACATTAAATCGCTTTACACTGTTGCACCCCTAGTCTAGATTTTATATGGTTTAACGTGTTGGGGGACGAAACGGGTGTGTGGGGTTAGGGGTTCAGACACTGATGAGCTGGGGGAACAGTTCGTTTGCAAACATGTCCTCCCAGGAGCTCTCCGAGCACAGAGGGGAGGACATGTCGCTGAAGGGGGACGGGGACCGCTCGTATCCGGAGTCGCTGTAGGCGTCTGCAAGGCACGCCTCCTTGTCCAGGCCGCTGAGGTCGAGGGGAGAGGGGGCCGAGATGAAGTCGTCCGCCGCCCGGTGCTCTAATTCTTCCTCACAGACGGGGATGACCACCTCCTCGGGCTCGTCTTTGATGCACACCGTCTCCTCCTCGACCTCCACCACCACAACGGGGATCATGGTTGCCGCCTCCTCCTCTAACTTCACCTCCACGTCGTACTCGCTCTCCACGCCGTCGCCGCATAACACCGTCGTCGCCTCCTCCACCACCTCGACGGGTTTGGTGTAGATGTGGTCGAAGTGGATCAGTTCATTAAGGGCCTCCAGCTTAACTGGTGGGGTCCCCAGAGCTGCAGGTGCGGCGGCAGGTACTGCGTCCCCCCCTCCGACCAGCAGCATCTCTTGTTGCTCCTCGCACTCCTGCTCGCAAGACTTGAGGAACAGCTCTGGGTCAAGGATGTCCAGAATGCCCATGAGCAGATCAGACTGGAGAGAAGGGAGAGAGAGAGGGATTAGCCTATGGCAGTGCTAGCTTAAGTACGTTTACTCAAACACAGCACCAACTTTGAGGTACCACTACATCTCTCAGTCAAAGACAAATGTATTTTATTATTTTTTACTCCACTACAATTTGAAGTCTTTAGCATCAAGTTACTTCATAGATTTAGATTATTACAAAACACAGTACAAAAACCAATTAACGCCCCATTTTGATAGTGGCCAATCTACAAGCTCACATGGTGTTGCATCGAACACTACAGTACAGTAACATTTTGAATACAGGACTTTTAACCGAATATTCCTACATTGTGGCATTGCGACTCTTACTTATGTAAAACAATCAGTACTTTCCCCCCCCACCCACTTTGGATTAGCATACTAACCCATGACCCAGCTCTACCTAATGCTGGCTGTAGACCATTAGCATCATTAATGAGGCTTTCTAGAGGCAGGACCAGGCCTCCGCCAGAGAGGCCCACGGGGCTTTCGCTTCCATCGCAGAGAAAGAAGGCAAAATGGCCTCCTCCTCCTCCTCTGGTGGTCTTACCTCAGTGTCTGTAGGGTCAGGACCATCTGTATCCATTGTGAAGTCTTCAGATTTAGGAGGTGCTGGGCCTGCACCTGCTGCGGAGGCGCACGTAGCCTGAGTGCTGCAGACTCAGAAGACCCGATCCCCAAACCTGCTTCCTCCTCACTGGACAGCAGTACCTGAACCTGAGAAAACAGAGCAAAAAAAGAAAAGTGTTGTTTTAGAACGAAGCCTCAAACACTGTCTTTTTTCCCCCCTCAGGTTCAAGTACTGACCTGAGAAACGCAGCCCACCCTTTCATCCACCCTTTCATCCTCCAAGTTTAAAAAACAAAACAACAATGGTCTCACCTTCTCTTTCGTATCCAGGGTGTCCAACCCCAGTCTTTGTCTTAGTTCCTCGTTCTCTGTCAACAAGCCGCTTGTCTTTTCACGTAGGAGTCTGTTTTCAACGTGAAGTTGCTGGTTCTAGGGAAGGGAAGGGGGATGACACATTTTAGTTTCAACTTCCGCTCTGGACATTTTTTTTCATTCTCTTTTCTTCCACAAAAATCTATAGCCAAAGTAAAATCTTATATTGGTAACCTTTTTTGTCACCAAAGATACAATTTGGCCTAGTTCTGCTTTGAGACAGTACAGTAACAGGCAAGGTATGAGGAGAGAGAATGCTGTACAAACTGTCCACTGTTCACTTTTATTGACCGTTGGGTCCGTTACTCATGCATACTGTGATTGGGGTTCTCTTTTTTCCCCCCTCTTTTTTTTATGTCGTCTGGGGTCCTCAGCAAAATGTTTAAATACAGCATCCAAATCAGTTTAACCTTATAGCCTACACATTTATTCATATTAAAGAATATTTTTGGGGGGGAATGTGGAATATTATTTTTTCATACATGTTAATAAATCTTGTATGAAGTCCCTGGCAAAAAACAAACACACATGTGGATGAAAAAGTTTGAGAAGGATGTGTTTTATGGGTGTGGTGTGGGTGGTGGGGGGTTTATACCTCCAACTCCAAGTCTAGCACTTGTTGCTCCAACTCCCCCATTTTGGCCTTTTTTCTGTCTCTGGCAGTCTGGGCTGCGACTCTGTTCTTCAGTTTCCTAAAGAATGAATGGAGGAAGGAAAAGTGGGGGATTTAGATGAAGACATTCTTTCCGTGACGCTGACAGCCAGTCTGACTAAAATCGATGACAGATGGGGTTTGAACCATTGCGCAATCACACACACACCGGCCATCTTCTTGCCACGCAGGCAAGGCAGCCAGCCAGGCATAGCAGGATATCAATGTCCTGTTCTGTTCCATATTATTCAAAACTCAACTGGGTGGGACCATTATAGCGGACGGTTACTCAAATGAATGAGATAGCTTGACAATCTTAGATTATAGTCCAACTTTGAAAAAAGGCGTGCAATTTATTATGGCGTGATCAGGAGACAAGTTTTAAACTTTCAGATACATCATTTGATTTGATAATTTGTGTATTTTTGTTAACAGCAAGAAGCAGCCAACTTTAGTAGTGATCACTGGTGACTTGATTTGAACGTCCAAATCATTTGGTAGCCTAATTATAAGGATTCGAAACACATTTGATATGATTTTAATTTGTGTGTTTTTTGGTAACAGCAAGAAGCTGCCAACTTCAGCGATGATCACTGTGACTTGATGTGAACGTCCAAATAATGTTCATTGTTCTTTTAAAGAGATCAATAGCCTACTCATGCATATGGGCGTATGCCGGGTTTAAATAGCCGACAGCTCTATGTTTCGTCCTAAGACCGGTGCCGCGCAACCGGCGAAAATAGCCAATCTGCAAGCTCACAATGCGACGCGTTGTGAGCTTGCAGATCTGACATTTTCAAATTCATGGACACAAAACGTTAGAAATCAACCCAGAACAAGTAATTTCAAACCAACCTCCGCAGTGCCTTCTCCTCCGGGCTCAGGTGCGTGAGCCGCTGCCTCTTGCGCATCGGCGGCCCATTGTGAGTGTTCGATTCCGAGCCGGAGTCATCCGAGCTCTGCTGGCCGCACGACGAGGAGGAGGCCGAGGAGGACGGCAGCATCACCGAGATGGAGCGGCTGTAGGCGGCCTGGTGGAGCGCGGCGCTGCCGCCGGTCTGCTGCTGCTTGCCCGAGATGAGCAGCACTTTGTGGGTTCCTCCTCCGCCCGTCCCTGCCGTTATCACCACCATGTTGTTGTATATCCTTTTTGCTGGAACAGCGGGGTTTGATTGAGAAATAATATTAGGTTTTTATTGTTTGGTTGTGTTATTGTTATTTTATTTTTAAAACACAGAAACCCGAGGGGTTCTTCTGCGTTGCTGCTCTGTTCCCCGTCACTTTGCAGACTGCTCTAAATGGGAGGTGCGCACGGTATCTTTTCTACAGTCGTGGAGAAAGCTGATAGGCTGGCTTGAACGGTGTGACGCGTTTTGCTTCGCAGCCTCTGATTGGCCACGTCGGGGGCTGATGAAATTTGCATTGACAGTTTCGCCGCCCTGTGCAATGAAAGTATTTCTATTTCCCCCATGATTTCCCCCCACCACAGTACACAAAGTACATGAGCCTGAAACCTCCCCTCTTCCCGTATGTCACACCTTGGAGGCGATTAGGCCTACTGTTTTAAGTGTGCGTGCGCGCGTGTGTGCGTGTGTGCGTGTGTGTGTGCGTGTGGATAGATAAATATTCATTATTTCATACATGATACACACATAGGCCTTGATGCGTGATTATGGATCCCACTGGGAAAGATGGATGGAAACGGCATAGAGCGCTCGTTTTCAGTTATTGTCCACGACATTGCAAGCGGCGCGAAGGCCAGCGGACCTTGGTCCTGCTCTTCGCGCCCGAGCGCCGCAGGCGCGAGTGCCCGCGAAGAGCGGGCCAGGGCGCCGGCCGTGCGAGTTACGAAGCCGTGGTGAATGCAATCGTTCTATTTATGCCCAGGCCGCCTGGGCAAGCGCACGATAAACGCAATGATAATTGGGTTTTGGTGCACCTCGCGCGGTCCAAGTGACTACAACGGAGCGCTCCCTACGTCCGGTTCAAGCTTCAAAAATGAGTCCGGGGCGTGGTTATCCATCTTTCCCAGTGGGATCCATAATCACGCCTTCTTGATACATACATACATACATACAATTCAATTCAATTCAAAGGAGCTTTATTGGCATGAGAAAACAAACATACATACATACATACATACTGTACATATGCCTACATACATACATACATAGTCTACATACATACATAGGCCTACATACCAGCCCAGGCCCAGAACACACATGCATGCATGTAGTTTCCAATTATCCTTCCCCCTTTTCTCCCAATTTAGCTTATGTCATTTCCAGAATTACCCACTTATTTCTGTGTAGTAAAGTAATGGGATGCCCCCAGCCCACCCCCTCGCTTTGGCATTAAGTACAGCGCTGCTTTATTCATGAGCATTAAAAATAATATTATTCTGACAGCTAGATAGAGTGGCTACTGGCTAGTAGTGGCTACCATTACAAGTGTCTTATTACCGTGGCTGGCCACAGTAACAATGTCCAGTTGCAGAAGCTCATTATTAGGTTATGGCAATCCAGTGTTTCATAGCCTACTAAATATTGCTGCTCTCGGGCAGAAACCTCTTATCTCCATATTTTAACTTTTATTTTTTATTTTTTTCATAAATGAATCATACTACAGTGTCACACAAAGCATCAATAGTGGCAGATCTACAAGCTCGAAATGTGGCGCTCGAGATTGTAGATCTGCTACTTTTGAATTTGAATCCTGGACCTGAAAAGTAACAGTTTTGGACACGAGGTTTCCACCCAACAGAGACAAACTTTTTTCCCCTATCTATAGGCCTACCTATTTTTACTATCCAGAGATCTTTTTAAAAACACTAACCCCGGCATATTCTGAGCGGAATCTTCGTCAAAAATGGTGTTGTGAGCTTGTAGACCTGCATCTGCCACTTTTGCTATTTTTTTATTTGAATCATTTCGTCTATAATTGGCGGCTATCTTTGGCAAAGAGATCTTTTGGAAAAGCTGTCCAAGGACAGTGGCAACTCAGGTCGTTTTCAGTAGACTAGACACTAGAGGGTTCAGGTGGTGAACGTGTTTAGGTTGAATGTTCAATGTAGGAATTCTGGAGCTGTGACATTGACTGGGGTTTTCCCGGGCCTGATATCTGACATTCCCCCTGTGCTCTAAATATAGCCCCTTTTCGACTGCAGCTTTAGCACCACACCACACCACACTACACCACACCACACCACACCACTCCACATAAAAATCTCTACATTTTCCATTAAACAAAAGTACCCCTATCGGTAAGAAACAAATTGACCCTTTTAACTGTGATTATAATACAGTATAAATTTGCATTACAACTATCCTAAGTTATAATACACTATAATGGATTATAACTGTGATACACTATCATGTATTAATGTATTACTATAATAATTATAATACACTATAATAGATTATAATAGTGGTTATAACATAATAGAATCTATTATCATGAATTACAACTATATCCTGGTGGTCTAAATGAAAAGTCAGAGAGTGATCAGTCATTATGAAGTGTTTGGCCCTGTTTGGCCTAGCTCAGACCTACTCTAGATTGGATACTTTTTAGTACCACGTTTAGTACCACTTTCACACTACTCTACCCAGGTCCTTGTAGTGGAAAACCTGGCACAAGTGGGCGGTGTGGTGTGGAGTGGTGTGGTGTTGGGCCAGTGGAAAAGGGGCTTATTATGTGCTTTGGAATTTATGTAAATGATGTTGCGGCCTCCAGACATTGTTATCAAGTCATTTCCTTGTCCTCTTCTTGAGAAGGATGTTTTCTTTCTTTCTTTTATCAAGCAATCATAACCAGCTTTACCACTCTGCTCTCTTTCCCTGAAATGATCTTTTCCTGCTTCCTCCTGTGTATCATTCAGGCCTCCGGCAGGCACTGAGAAAGAGAGACATTGCACTAAAGCAGTACCGTGGTTCTCAACCTTTTCGGGTCGTTTCCTCCCAAAATAATCATACTTGAACTGGGGAGTCGACCCCCCACCCTGACAAGCACTTGGAATTGCTGAGGCATTGCATTTTGTTTGACTCGGTTCCAGAGATAAATATTGTGAAGATAGCCGATCTACAATTCTTTTGGTTTGTTTTTTACATACCTATCTTATCCCACAGGGGAACTTCAGTTTTCAGCTTCACCCAGCTGAGTGCTGCCCACAGGAGCAGTTAGAGCTTAGGTGTCTCACTCAGGGACACTTTAACACATAGTGAGAGTTGGAATCATACCTGGGACCTCCGGGACCGCAGGAGCCTCCAGAGTCCTAGGCGGGTTCACTATACCCATTCAGCTATGGCCGGCCCAAGCTCACAACGCCCCAAGCTCATAATGCCTTGTGTTGTAAGGCGTTGTGAGCTTGTAGATTGTCTATCTTCACAATTTTTGCCTATTGTTTTTATTTTTGACAATTTGGCCAAATGAGAATTTGTAGATTGGGTATTTTTTTAATTGGATTAAGGGTCACTCTACATCCAATGTCAGGACCCCCGTCAAACTCAAGCTGGTCTTTGCCCGCACCCCATTCGTTATACATGGAGGCACAGCAAGCAAGTTCAGTCAGACTGTGTGACACCCTACATTTCATTTAGGACCTATTTGTCCTCAAACAGAGAGGGATTTGCATTTCTGCGATATGTAAAAGCTGTCAGGGTTTACAAGGTGTAGTTCTGCCCTCCAGACTGTCACCTCAGCGGCAGTTTTACATCAAACACCGCTGTGTTTGCACAGCCTTGGAGAGCTAGCGTAGAATCAACATCTGAGAAGCCTGCGCAAGAATCTGTCTTTTGACAATCTTCATGTTACCAATTGTGCGGCACAAAAGACACCAGGGTGAAACACAGGATGTTCTTTCATTCGGGGCTGAATGATAACTAGGACAAGGCTTTGGTGTCGTCGTAGTACTTTCGTTTGACTGTTAGCAGCTACACAGTACAATCTGGATCGTTCATATAACTTCTAGAGAGGCCTACCTACCAATGTAAGCAATCCAACAAAATGCATCCATTTTGTTAAATGTGTACGCTTTGGTTAAATTCATTGATTGATTGATTGATTGATTGATTGATTGAAGACTTTATTAGAGGTTTGCATAGGAAAGGGTAGTTTCATACAAGGTCAACTAAAAGGATATACCCAAGAAAGCCTATTGCTGTCTATGACCGACATTTGAATACTACGACAGACATTTGAATACTATGAACAGATAAATGAACACTGGGGATTTTTACTGTGTACTGTCTGCCACGCTGATAACAACGGAATAAAAGGAAATAGAAGTGCTGTTGCACTTCTCAATGAAAACTAGAGGGGAAACTGTCAACTTCAGCAGAAGAGGGAAGAAGAAAACCACATCTACAAACGGTGTCAATGACTTCATTGTCATTGCAATTATTCAGTCTCGATAATGAGCAATCTAGTGAACGACACGAGTCGATTCCATAATGTCATCTTTCTCTTTCTAGGTGAAAGTTATTCTTGACTTGGCAACTCGGGTGGGAATCCCCCCCGCACCCCCCCCACCATGGCTCCCATCAGCTTACACTCAAGTGGAGACCTATATTTATATATACCCCTAGAAGTGATATGTTAATATGACACGGGGGATGGGTTGTGTGGGCATGAGAGAACTTAACACTCATGGAAAGTGGTGGACAAAGAGTACTCAACTGCAGTACTTGAGTCAGTAGTATGGATAGATACTCCTGGTAAATGATCGCTCCACTACAAGTGAAAGTTGCTCATATCTGCACTTGTGTTTAAGTATTGCATCGCGTCATGTTGTGAGGTTGTGGATCTGCTATTTTCACTATATTTGAGATAGGGCTTCATTCATAATGTACCATATTCTCTTCCTAGGAATGTCACGAGTCAAAAGTTCGATTTTCATCTTTGAAATGTAGAAGTTGCGTGAAAGTTATGTTACCAAAAAGAAGGGGAAAAAAAGGAATACTCAAGTAAGAACAGATACTCAAATGATATCATCTCTGTCAGGTGAAAACCTCATATGTCCAAACTGTTTCTGGGCACGGTCACACGCACCTATGAGGGCGAATTCTGCCAAAATGCATTTCAATGGGAATGGAGCATTTATTTAGTTTTTTTCTTGCAGAAATCCGCAAATGGCAGCAAACCGATCCAATCCCATTGAAATGCACTGGTAGAATCTGCCCTCCTAGGTAGAATAAAGTGAAGACCGTGCCCTCAGGATTCAAACTCATAAGTAGTGAAAGTAGCAGAGATCTACAAGCTCAAAACGCGACGATTCTCACGCCACGTTTCAAACTTGTGGATCTGCTTTTGTGTGATGCTGTAGTGAGTGATCAAGTGGGTTGTTCATTTACGAAAGAACACAAAAGGTTAGAATATGGAGATCGGAGGTTTCAGTAAATCAAGTAAATTAAATATGTGTCCACCACTGGTTGTTGACAGAGAGAACTCATGGCCACGGGCAAAACAGACACATGGATGTAAACCGTTGAATCCCATTAAATGGCTCTGTGCATACTCCCTATATCTATTTGCACTGTGTCATAAGAGTCAATATAATTACTAATGCAAGAGGAGAATTAAAATGTCAAATGGGATGACAGCTACAGTCAAATGAGGACTCTTCTGCAAATATCCTTAACAGATGACAATGCTGCCCTATTATGCATTCATATTGCACTCTTAAATCATTTGAACCATTTGAGCCTTCTATTCTTAGTCAAACTGACCCCAGTTGCACTGTGCTTGGTGAATTTTTCGATCTACACCAAGAGCTATATTTTCGTCCATGTCTTACCCCTTATCCCTAAACTTCTTTGCCTTTTTTTTTACTATTTTGAAAAACATTTTAAAAAAAACACGTTGTGAGCTTTTAGATCAGATATTTGAAATATTTGAAAATATTTTTAAAAATAGTAAAAAGTAGCAAACAAGTTTAGGGATAGGGAGTAAGGCATGAACGAAAATAGGGCCCCAAATCTTTCTTACCAAAAATGGCAGATCCACAATCTATTTTTGGGGGGTGAATGTTCCCCCCGGAATGCGTGCGGTATAAGTTGCTAAGGTTTTTATACAGATGCTTTCGTATGTTTTAAAAAAAATATATATATAACCTTTTTGTACTGCTGTTACCCTGAACAGGACTCCCCCCTGGTAAAATAGATCTTGTATCTCAATGGGAATCACCTGTGTAAATAAATGTAAATAATAGTAATAAGTTGTATTCCCCCAAGTTAACCACTACTTTCTCTTCATAACACGGCGAGGTATAATTTGATGAATGTTTAGACTCGAGGCATGTGAAGTTTAGAGCACATCGGTTTCAGCACTTGACCAAAGAACCAACGTCTATACTGTGGGATACAAAAACACAGGGCTTCTCATTGGGCTTCAAAGTGTTCTAGTCTCATTTTGCCAGTGTAATCAAGCTAAATCTGGCATAATAACTTATCTTTGTTCTACCGCCTCCACAGTTTAGTGGGCCAAAACTAGATTAAGAGGCAAATGCTGCTTGTTAACACAAGACAAGAAATGTGACTCTTTGGTAAGAGCGAGATGTGAACAAGTGAATTATCTTCTGCCAGCGTCGCTAAGCAGTGCCATTGAAATCTAACACATGCTAAAGCATCTGAGATAATTGTTCCCAAAGTCGACTTAAAGGGCATGTCTAAAGTAGCCTTGTGAACCAGCCTCCCACGGAAAGTCTAAAGTGCTTCCAACCCCTTTTCAACTTGAGAAAAGCCCAAATGCTTTCTTGTCGTCTTTATCCTTTTACAGTGAACTATACTATGTCCTGTACCTTTTCCTATGCAAACCTCTAATAAAATCTTCAAACAATCAATCAATCAATCAATCTGGCCTAGAATACCCAGCGAGCCCCGTTTATTTACGCCCCACCCTATATATATGTGGGGATCCTCCCTGCAGAGCTTGGAGCTAGAATCTGTGACGCTGGCCCGCCCTGGTTGCTAGACCTGGCACACACACACACACACACACACACACACACACACACACACACACACACACACACACACACACACACACACACACACACACTCCCTAGAGTTTGGGGAGAGGCCATAGAGCCTATGATTAGGGGGGTGGATCACAGACAGCAGGGACCATGCTGTCTGCGGAGCATGAAGGCGTCTATCATTGCCTCAGACTCTAGTCTAGTACATAGTGTATATCTTCCAGATGGTTGACACATAGCTGGACCATATACCGGTAGCTGAGTGGTTAGTGGGGAGCCAGAGCCCCAGGTTGTCCCAGGTAGGATTCCAGTTCAGGTCAGCAATGTCCAAGTGTGTCCCTGCAAGATTCCTAAACCCTTAATTGCTCTGTGTGCGGCCATTGTAGGCTGCGATCAGCTGGGTTGTGCTGATAACTGAATCTCCCCCCCGAGGGAGGAGTATAGGTCCACATTATTCATCATCATTACATTATGTAATGCAGTGGTTCTCAAAGTGCGGACCGGACCCACCCCAATAAGCAAAATGAGTTTTAATATATGACATCAAAATCAGTTGACTTTATCCCTGTATCCATCGGCTGTTTAAATAGTCGATCCATAGGCTATATCTGCTATTTTCAACAATTTGGAATATTTGTGAAACACAAATCTTTTACGGGGGGTGGGGGTCCTGAAACAAATTATTTCTGAATGGGGTCCGTCGGTCCTTGGCCAAGTAAATATCTATCTGGGGGTCCTTGAAATGGGGTGGGGGGATGTTTGAAAACCAAATTCAAAATTCACATTCAAAGGAGCTTTATTGGCATGAGAAAACATACATAAAGCTTTAGCGTTAGTTTATGCAGGACACAAGAGTCTCGCCTGACTCAGTTGTAATCAGCTGTCAGTCAGATCCTTTCATATTCCTCATTCACAGCTGTGCTGGTCATTACCTCACACTGTCATACTCCAAGCATAGCTCATGCTCTGTAATGGAGGCTTCTTTAAATACGGATATGGAAATAGCAGCATTTCTTTCTTTTTTTCAACAAGATTTAATACACAGAAAAAAGCCTCAAATTTAAAATGCATTTAAAGGTAGCAGCTCTGTTTAAATGTGCAGTAGGTCTAGTTGTCACTCAATGGTGTCTAGTCCTTAGGGTGGTTGTATTCCATTCTCTAGCCTTCTTTTATCGCAATAGTTAACAAATCTTGCTGCTGTGTTTGCACATTTTTGTATTTCTCCCAGTAGGTATGGGACTTTTTTGTCGTTGTTATTTTCAAACTAACTTTGGGTGTGTGTCATGGGAAGTATCTGATGGCTTGGTATAGTGGACAGGTGGTTAGAAAGTGTAACTGTCTCCACCACATTTTGTGCGCAGTGGGTGCATAGTCTGTCTTCCCTTGGGAGCGGGGTCTGTCTGTCTGGGCTCTTTCTCTATAGCAAAAACCACTGCCTTACTTTATTAGACGTCACACCCCTGACCCGCCCTTGCCGGCTGAGCCTGTTACCCAGACATTGAGTGGGCTCTGCATGTGAATACCGTCACTCACTACTGGCTCAAAGGCAGTACAACAATGAACCTCCATTCAGGGTCCATGCCTTTTCTCTACACAACAGACAGGTGAATGGTGGTGCAACATTCCCACCCTGAATAGCCTGTAGAAAAGGCCCTGTTGAAACACAGGTGAAAGGTTGTGGATATACTGTTATTATGATGTGGAAGGTCATGTTTAGAGAAGATTGATGTTTACAGTCAGTTAGCCAAGAACACACAACACACAAAAGAGTTATGAACGGCCTATAGTTGATGTCAGCAGAGAGCTGTCTGTGTTCTTTTTATTAATGTAATAATGTAATGTAATAGAAAGCACTTAAAATATTAACCTTACGAAGCATTCCTTGTTTTTATTAGCACATGAATCCCATACATTCCATAGGGCTGGACCATACATGGACAAAATGTCATCATCATTCATTGCAACGGGAGCGGACCCTATTGAGTAAAAGATGAACTATTTCTAACATGAACTAGAACTGCACTCTGTCGAGGTGCCAACTTGCGTCTTGTGCACAAATAGGCCATGTATGGCCTTCTTGTGCGCCAGCAGAGCGCGCCATGAGGTGCGCTCACCACAGGCATCACCACTGGCATTACCAGGAATGCTGGTCTCTCATTGGCTGTTAATGATGACGTTGCCAGAAATGCTGGTCCCTGATTGCGCTACAGGCTTAAACACACACAGCTACCTACCTACCTACCTACCTACCTACCTACCTACCTACATATGCATCCGAACGCAGTACTTGCACGCTCTGCGTATTGAATGTGTTTTTAAATTCTAATTTGAGTTATATAGGGCAATTATGATGTATTAAGGAATATGAGGCTTATTGGTGTGGTGCTGCTTTCCAAGTGACAACTGTGTTTGTAACACATATCAACGCAGTCAGACGCTGTGTATTGCATTGAGAGCTGATTTTCAAAGGCTGAGTAACCATGACGACCATCAGCTGGCTATCATGGGGGGAGGGGGAGGGGTGTTTTGGGGCTGCAGGACCCCCCGCCCACCCTCCATTATCCAAACAAACACCACGGTGTCTCTGGCAAATAATGTTGTTGTTTTGGAGGTAGACGGTACAGTGAGGCAGTGTTGATTTTGACAGCAAATTAATTGAATTCGTTTTAGTCATAGTCTTTTGAATACATTTTAATTTAGTTTGGGTCGTATTTTACCTGAAAAAAAAAACCTTTAGTCTAGTTTTAGTCGACTAAATATCACAAGATATTAGCTGACCAAATCTGCAGTTGATTTTGTCGACAAAAATGTATTTTGGCGGGCCGTGATACCTGTACATCAAGCGAGTGCATCTCTCCACTCCGACATGTCTCCTTTCCGACATGTCTCCATTCCGACACTAACTCTATCTCTAACCCTAACCCTAGACCTTAGGCCCATGGGAGTGTCGCCACTCCGACAATAAGAAGTCAATTTCGGAGTGGCGACATGTCGGAATGGAGAGAGCCAAAGCTGCCTCACGCTACACAAACAGCAGATAGGCTTCTGTCCTGACCTATGGTGACCATATTTTCAAAAACCCAAACTGGGACCCTTACTTAAATCCGATTTAGGGAGAAAAAAAAGCAAAAACAGAAAATATACAAGCTCAAAACTTGTTGCATCGTGTCAGCTTGTAGATCTTCTATTTTCACTGTTTTGATCATTTCTTTGACATTTTATTTAGAGTTTTTTACCTGATGTTTTTATCTTGATGGGGGGCAATGAATGAATTGTGCAACTCTATGCAAGCTCTGAAAACAAGTGTTGTTATTGTGCTGAAAATCAGAACAATTTGGTCATTAAGCCGGTACATTGTAATGTTTCTAATAACGATATTTTCTCGGGACACCCAGCTCTAAACTGGGACAATCCTGGCCAAACCGGGACGTCTAGTCACAGATACAGTATGGACCACATGGCTCCCGCGGCTTTAATACTGCTACTGCTACTACCAGCACAGGAATGTCGGTACTGTGGATAAATGTCAGTGTTCGTCTGCTCTATTGTCCCTTTCCTCAAGAGAGAGAACAGATATGCAAAGCGTTGGACTCATTATCTTAACTGGCAAATACACTCATGTTAACTACACCCCCCCCCCCCCACACACACACACACACACACACACACACACACACACACACACACACACACACACACACACACACACACACTCATTATGCACATGCACTCACACAGAGTGATAAGATCTTCAGTGCTTGATTGAAAGAAGCTGATTGAGTTACTACAGTAGATAAACATCACCCTGGAGCAACATGATTGCGTTGCGTTTGCCCTCGTTGACATCGTTGTTTATGTAAAGCTGAAATCTTCATCCCTTACTAATGGCCATTTTATCATTTAACTTTCATGTCTTACAATCATTCGAGAATTGATAAAGAACAGAGTGAAAACAGAGTCCGGGGCCGACCGACCGATTTTCCCGGGGGGGTCATAAAATTCAGCACGAGATCTGATCGGCCACGGGATCTTGCCAGTGTGCACGGGGCTTAACCCTCGTAGGGTCTTCGGGTCACTTTGACCCGGTTTTACATTTTCAACATCAAGAAAAGGTATGTTAAAATATGATTTTTTCCATGAAACTTCTTCTGCTTGGCTTATTTACTGTACTAAACATGTGATATGAAAATGGTACCTGTCATGCATTTGCAACACCCCCCTGTATCAACATATAACACCCAGGGTCTTCGGGTCACTTTGACCCGGCCATTGAAAGTGTATGCTAAATGCCTAATATTTATACCATTTCTTTCTGAAAAAACATTGGACATATGGATTTTGGAGTACATAATTTGCTCACCATTACAAACTACATTGATAACAATTCAATCAATATTATCTCCGCCAGGCCAGGATGGCCAAAAGTGAGGGATATGTTTTCGTTGCTTCTGTCTGTGAACAGCTAATCTCAGTCACCGCTGGACCAGTCAGCGTGAAACTTTACATGTACTTCCCCGGGAGGCCTAGGAAGATATTCAACCCCAAATCGTCCTGTTATAGAGCCACCATGAGGCAGAATTGAACAAAACAAGTTTTGGGGGATATTTACAATACTGATTTTCTCTTGTCATTTGATCAATGTCATGACCTACAGTATGTGTCACATTTTCTATTCAGATTGGCCACGATCCCAAAGATGCTTACGATTTTTGCGGGAGTGGCACATTTTGCTACCAAATGGGAACTTCATCCCTATGCCACTTTACAAATTCCAAGTTCCTCAGCATTCCGACGTGATTTGTAGCATTTATTTTATTTTATTTTGAGTAGCCAATTATAGTTTACCCTCTTTTTCTCCCCAATCCAGTCCTTATGCCAATTGATTCCTCCCCTATGTTGTCACTGCTGTTGTATCCTACCTGACAGTGAGGAGCCCCCACCGAGAGGACGTAGGGCCTTCGCCCTTCGTCCTACTCCTCCCTCCCAAAACCAGCTACCGCCCAGCCTGGCTGTAGGAATACATGTAGTGACAATTATCACCCTCTCCGCCCAGCTTCCCTTCCCTCGAACAACAATTGTGTTTGCATAGATGCCCCACGATTGATTCAAATCCACAACCTCTGTGGTGGTGGCAGGGACATTGTGCCACCCGAGCACCTGTAGCACTTTGTGCAAATCAGAGTGGGACAAGAAATATTTGACATATAGTTCTTGATCAAATGACAATAGGGATAATATAATATGTACCAATTGGTGTGAGGTTTAGACAAAGTCTATATGGTAATACCAAGATATTTTACAAAGATCAGTCTCATGGTAGTGCTATAAAAGACAGATGGGAAAGATTTCCTTTCTAGGCCTCTTGGGCGTATGTGTGCCAATGCCAAGTTTGATGCTGAAGTGGTGCCTGAGATTAGCTGTTCACACAACGGCCTGATGGTAGCGCTATAAGAGGCCAATGTGAAGAATTTGGGGAGGAGGTTCTTCCTAGGCCTCCTGGGAGTGTGTGTGTGTAGTTTCACACTAATTAGTCCAATTTGCCTGAGATTAGCTGTCCACAGACAGAGGAGTGAAAACATAATCCCTCACCTTTGGCCATCCCGGCCTGGCGGGGATAATACAAAATATTGATTGAATTGTTAGTAAAGTAGTTAGTAATGACAATCAAATTGTGTTTAATATGATTTTGGGGGATTTCTAACTACTTTAGAATGGTTTAATATGAGCCGGGTCAAAGTGACCCGAAGGCCCTGGGTGTGACTAAAACACAAGGATCCTACGAGGGTTAAGAAAGAGAAGATTCGAATCAATACAATTCAATTCAAAGGAGCTTTATTGGCATGAGAAAACATACGTTTACATTGCCAAAGCAAGTGTCACAAATAAAATAAAAACTGGGGAACAGAATATACATTGTGAGGGGGTACAGCATTGTGTAAACAGAGCTATGTCGCATTGTGACATTGTATATATATACAGGGTATAAAGCTTTTGGAACAAATAACAGCATTATTCTTTTCTCAAAATGCGATTCAATACAATTGTATCAATGTGCCAAACAACTAGATCGTCTTATTTAACTTATAGACCAGAGACCGGATATTACCGTTGGTAACGAAAAACTCCCCCTTAACTTGAGTACAAGTAATAGCAACAACACTAAAACTATGACGACAGCAATAGCAGTTATAACAGTACTATAATAATAATATAATAATAATAACAATAATAGTAAGTTTGATAAGTACTAGTTCTTGCCTGTTCGAAGATGTGTGCTCCAAATTATGTGCAGTGTGGGTTATGGGGTGTGCACAGTATATGAGGGATTGAATGTAGGAGTCTCAGAAGTAATGTTGGAGAACCCAGGTCCCAGACGTATCAGTGATGTCAGTCATCTCCAAATTTGGGCACTGTTTCAGCATGCGGCTGTTACCATGGCGGTGACGCATGCGCAGTACGGTGCATGCGTCATCCCACCTTTACGAGCACAAAGAGTTACATTTTGTATAACACGGTACTTTTGTGAAAATAGCAGATCTACATGCTCACAAAGCCTCGTTGAAGGCGTTGTGAGCATGTAGATTGGCTATTTTCACAATTTCTGCTTCTAATATTTGACAATTTAACAAATGTTATATTGACATTTTAGAGGTATTAAAAAGTCCTCAAATTGTCACTTTAGAAATGTGCAGATATACCCTCTATACACTTAAACTTTATGTTGTTTTGTTTACTGTTGAGTGAGAACCATAGAGATGGACCAAAAGAGAGGGAGGGTGTGGGAAACCTCCAGGCGAAGTAAACAGTCCGGCAGAGGCCTAGCGAGCAGGCGGGACGGGTTCATTGGGGAGTAGTTTAGGCAAACACACCGACCCGTGGCCTCCTGCAGCTGGCCGCTGTCCCAGGGTGTGACCCCTGTCACCCCTATTGTCCACCCCAACACTGCCCATTAATGGCCATGCTGGTCGTCACTGTGACCAGCAGGGCCTGCGACACACACACACACACACGCACACACACACACACACACACACACACGCACACACACACACACACACACACACACACACACACACACACACACACACACACACACACACACACACACACACACACAGGTGTAAAGTAACTAAGTACATTAAAGTACTGTACTTAAAGGGATATTTCACTTTAAAATTTTTATCATTTTATCATTTCATCGTCTAATCAGGCTTTTGTGACAACCCTGGGGAGATTTTAATTTTCTTGATTCAGTATTTAGATATTTGATATTCATTTTTATCAGATACGCCCCCTTCCTATACAAATCCATTGTAACTTCAAACTCCATTTCAACCATGATAAAGTCAATGAAAACACCCATACTTTTTTTCTGGTGACTCCTGACGCCCTCTTAATACATGAGCTGGCCGTGTTTTTCCGATAACCTTTTTAATTAATTTATTGTTATTAATAAAAAAGGATTCGGCTATTTTCAAATTGCCGATCTAAAAGCTCACAGCTTGTAGATCTGCTATTTTCAAACATTTTGTACTTTTACTTTTGGTACTTTAAGTACATTTTGAATTACAGGCTTTTACTTGTAACGGAGTATTTCCTATATTGCAGAACTGATACTTTTACTTAAGTAAACAGATGTATTTTTTCCAGCACTACACACACACACGCACGCACGCACGCACGCACGCACGCACACACACACACACACACACACACACACACACACACACACACACGCACACACACACACACACACACCCACACACAGCACGCTGTGTTCACACACTGTTTACTCTCTTGCATCGCCTTGGCTTCACTGCTGCAACCAGGCCTTTCCTGCATGAACACGCCGTGTGTCTCCCACACAGAGGTCACTTTACAATAGGCCTTCATTCATATGCACACCCATTCTGTAATCAGATGGATTCAAAACATGACAAATCCCCCACCTAATGCATGTGCTATGAGAATAGAATGACCTTGTAGATAGGCCTCTGCTCTTTTCACTATTTATACATTATGCAATATGCATTATTATTAGGCCTCATGCAAAAGCAAAAATGTAATTTATATAGCGTTTTTTTATACTGATGCCAGGTCATTGATTGTTGTCATCCTATATAGCTTCAATGTACAGATTATAGCCTTTTTTATATATAGCCTATATAATATATATTTTTTACTATTATTATTATTAGGCTAAAAGCCTAAATTGTAAATTGCATAATGTACATACGACAACATATACTTTATGCTTCATACTTGGGCTATTCTTTGCTACTCTTAAAGCTTATAATACTGATTTGCCACATTATTTGTGGATCATTTTAACTCTGTAAAAGCCTGCGTCCATTTATGCCAGTTATACCAAATAAGCAACACAAAAGATGGTGCATTTTTATGACATTGGAACTGTTGTTGTCTTTGTCTACAGTTAGTGCTTCGCGCCTTGATTCTCACATCAAGTGAAAGTTACAAACGACCAACAGGAACACCACTACAACCACATCTGTGACAGGAACAGCGCATGCTGCTTGCAGCCAATGGGGGAAGAGGCACGTGATTAAGCTTTTATAGCATAAAAATGTACAATATGCATTAGTCAAGCATGCATGCATGAAAAAGTAAATTGCACGCTGTGTTCATGATTTGAATTTTGTTCAAAACGGAGCACTCCTGCAAGGAATATGAAAGATCTGAAAGACGAGTTTTGTTTAATGACTATTATAGAGATACTGTGTACCGAGTCGCTTATTTTTTTGGGACAAAATCTGTAGGAGTACTGCTGGTACTCCTGGTGGCCCATGTGAAAAATGTGCATGGGGCAGAGTTTCCCAGGCAGTGTGCGTGCACAGTTTTGCTGCCATCGTGCCAAAGGTGCCAGAGATTAGCTGTTCACAGACGGACACACAGACTAACACGGACGGACAGGGTGCAAAAAAATAGTCTCTGCCATGCCTTTCGGCCTGGCGGAGACAAAAAAATCTTAATTGGTTTAATGTCTGTTTTGTAATAATAATTGAAATCTGCTAATTAACTAAAGTCAAATAATTGTAGCAGGGTAAAAAGCACAATAGTTGCCTCGGAGATGTAGTACAAGTGTCCAAAAATGGAAATACTTGAGTAAAGTAAAAGTACTTAGTTACTTTCCACCACTGGCGATTAGACAGCGGCAGGCACATTATTGGACAGTCATAGCCCCATTTGTACAGCTGCAGAGAGGCTGTGCTCTGATGCAACATCGATCTGATGCAACATTGTGGCAAGATGTCCTGCCCTAAAATGTTGAACTTGACCGTTATCTCGACTCAAAAGCTACACATTTCTTCATGTCTCTTTCACCTCTTCCTCATTTCAATTGGACTGACCAATAGTTGGATTTCATGTTTTGTCATGTCAAGGTTTGATATTGATATCAATATTGTAAACTGCCTTTTTCCCATGGAATCTGGAACATGCAGTACTTTCCATCTCTGAAGTATATGTGAATACTGCCCTCTGGTGTTACTAAAATCACATTGCAGTAACACTTGCTGCATCACATGTCTAAAGTATGGGTTATACGTTATACGCATAGTTATAACTAGAAGCAATGCTCTTACGGGCACAGGTCTCTGCCGGGTCAGGCAGGTTATTGTGGCCTCCTGCATGGTGGCGTTAAAATAGGCCAAGGTAAAAAAGGGTGTCTTAATGGGCCTTTCACGGAATCACGGCAATCGGACATTGCATGATTTGAGGCATTTTGTTCCAAAATTGTGTTTTGCTAAATTAAACTTGCTGGTGGTGCTATTACAGGCCAATGTGAAAAGGGTGGAATTCGTTCCTTGACCTTGTGGGAATGTGCTTGCAAAATATCACAGAAATTGCAGGCTTCGTTCATGATTTGAGGCATTTTGTTCAAAACATAACAATTCTGCAAACTTTGGAAACCGATGTTAGCCAATTAAGATAGAATATGAAATCCATCTTGATAGAGATAATGTATCAAATAATGTATTTTACATAATACTGTAAAGCCCGTATCAGAGTCTGAGGTGAAGAGCTATCACCTCAACTTTATCACCTAAAAATGTGAAGGCCATCATAGTCACGGACTCACGGTGAAGTCCTATCACCGCGCTTCTGTGCCTCTAAAACCAGGCACACTGATTGGTCTAGAATCGACCAATCAGTGAACAGGGTGATGGAGAGATCAGGAGAGATGTCTAGGTCCGCGGTGATGGCTCTTCACCACGGCTCTCTCAGTCGTCCTCTAATGACGGCTAATGACGTAATGTTGTAGTTTTCTGACTTTAAAAGACTACACCGCGGTGATAACCCATCACCGCGGACTACTCTATGATAGGGCCATAAGTCGGCCTACTGGTGGCACTAAATAAGGCAGACGTGAAAAATGCAGGACAAAGGTTTTTCCTTGGCCTCTAGGGAGAGCGCATACATAGTTTTAAACTGATCAGTGGAGTTATAGGAAAAAACACGACTCTGCCTGTTATAGCTTCACCATGAGGCTGATTTAAAAAAATTAAAGTGGCATTTCTTCCTCTGCCTATTGGGCGTGCGCAATTTCACTAAAATCGCATGCTGTGTTCATGGACCAGTCCTTTGGAAGCTAATCTTGGCCAAACAGGATGGAATATGGAAAATAGGACAAATCCATGTCGATCACGTGGCTGCAGAGATACTCTCATGATCTTTGGACAAAATCTGTAGGAGTACTACAGATTTTACTACTGTCCAAAAATGTGTTTGACAAAAATCGGACTCATGGTGGTGCTAGAACAGGCCCATGTGAAAAATGTGGGCAGAGGATCTGAATTGGCATCCAGGGAGAGTGTGTGCACAGTTTGGCAGCGACCGGGCCAACAGTGCCGGAGATTAGCTGGTAACAGATGGACAGACGGACGGACACACGCGGACGGACGGGCATATAGGGGGGTAAAACATACTCTCGCCATGCCTTTCGGCCGGTGGAGACAATTAAACTATATTTAGGAGAGCACACCACATGCCTTTCTATTGCATATTTGGGGAGAGCCCATTCACTTCACCTATATTCAGGTGTCCAGTATATGGGGCCGCAATAGCTGAATGGTTAGTGAGCCTGCCTAGAACTGGGAGGTCCCGGAGGTCCCAGGTATGATTCCAGCTCTCATGTGTCAAAGTGTCCCTGGGCAAGACACCTAAATGCTCCCCGCTCCACGCTCCTCTGTGGGCAGCACTCAGCTGGCTGAAAAAAAAACAGTGCAGCCCTGTCCCCTTGATTTGATTCAATACCAGCACCAAGTCTTCTGACCCAGCCGTGCTGAAATTTGACTATTTATTTATTTTCTATTTTAACTTTTACTTTTATATGTACATTTGTTTTTAAATGAGGGCCCAAATACAGTACATACAATACTTTTTATTTCTTAATTACAATACATTTAAGGCCCAATATTTCTAGAAATGCTACAATAACCTGTATTTTCACTCATTTTGGGGCTAAACAATGCAACAAAGGATAAATGTAAGTATGATAATGATGTAGGCTACCATGCATGTTAAAATCATGGATACTTTACATTATTCTCCACCATTTTTGTTATTAAACTTCCAATTTTCTAGTGAACTTTATCAGGGGGAAAATAACATTAAAATAAGTTATGTCTAAGATTAAAGTGAATACAAACATTAGAACAGTAAGGGGGTGAGCGCTTGCTGGAGACCACCTGGAACCCTCTCAAGGACTGGTGGTGCCTGGATCGCCTGGTCATCCCATTTTCTTCCTGGTAATGTATCTTGTTTTTATTCATCATTGACCTTGTTCCTTGTTGTTGTTAAGAGATACTGTACATGTGTAGGCCACCACGGTTACCTCCATATCAATTGAATCTTTGCATTGTTTCGGATTAAATTAAGAAAATAAACACTGTAGCAAACAAAGGCTTATAATATTAACATTTTGTTCAACAAGATAATCGAATTTGTTTTGACACACAATGAACAATTATAAGTTAACAAAAAAGTAAACAACATAAATTATGCCTAGCTTATTATAGGCTATATTAATATAGGCTAGGCAAAATTTATGTAAAAAAAAAACATGAAACCCTTAATAGGCTTGCACAGGCTTTATTTATATGGTGAAATGAGTGTGTGACTGTGTGTGTGTGACCGTGACTGTGTGTGACCGTGACTGTGTGTGTGCGTGCGTGCATGCGTGTCAGTGTGCGTGTCAGTGTGTGCATGTGTGATATATATCCCCTTTTTTCTTCTTTTTCCCTCCTTTCCAGAGCCCTCCTGGCGGCCCTTGGCAGTCGTGACCCACACTTTGAAAACCACTGTCTCAGGGGAAAGCGTATTTGTGACTACAGGCTACAACTGCTTTTTGATCTCAAGTCTCTTTGATGTCATCTTCTGCTGGCTCCGACATTTCGTGCGTTCATGCTCGCAGACACACAAAACTTGTCACGTGCACTGTATAGGCCTATCGTCTCTGTCGGGTGGAAACTTCATACGTCCAAAACCGTTACTTTTCAGGATTCTAATTCAAAAATGGGAAAAGTAGCAGATCTACAAGCTCAAAAGGCATCGCTACGCAACCATGTTTCGAGCTTGTGGATCTGCTTTTGATGGTTTTGTGTGGGGCTGTAGTATGATCATAGGGCAATGATTTACAGAAAAAAAAACACAAAAAGTTAAACTATGGAGATAAAAGGTTTCTGCCCGCCAGCAACACTATGTGCACAGACTGCACACACAAGCTCACATTACTCCTGGCATCAGCAGAAAGCAAAATAAGTCTTTGGACCTCAAAGAGGCCCTGTAAGGAAGCGTGCGTTCCCAGCAGCGACAGACAGTGTTCCCAGCGCCCTGCGGTGGTGTACAGGCCAACTCTCCCACACTCACCCATTTCCAAGTCATCCACCTCAACTTCCCCTCGTCGTGCCAATCACAGAGTGGCACACACATGCAGGCAGAGCGGGTTGTGCCGCGTCAGCAGTGCTTCTCATGCAAAGTGGAGATCATCTCCTAAGGGCCGTCAGAAGGAGACCTATATGGTGATTTGTTGTGTACTCATTTATTTATTTTTGGATCAGTCACTTCAGGCTTTTGCAGAGCACTTCTTTGGTGATTCGTAATGTTCAGCTTGGTGGCCTTATGCCATAAGCAGGGGCGCCACAAGTTACCAGGGCCCAACGTGGATTATTTTATACTTTAGCTATTGAAAAATAGCAGATATACAAGCTTGTAGATCTGCTATTTTTGAAATGTCGCGAACATGTGTGCAAATCTTTGAATGTATATACTTTTTTAAGCAAACATTTGTAACTCAAATTTTGCTTTTGGAAGGTCCCTGGAACTAAATATTTTGAGATGGGGGCCAAACAGATCATTTTTTCTCCAAAAAAACCTTAGATGGATTTGAAATATTCAAAGACTTGCACACATTTTCACGATTAAAAAAAATAGCAGAGCTGCAAGCTCGCACTGTGAGCTTGTATATCTGCTATTTGTCGATAGTTAAAGCACAAAATAACGTGCAATAATGCGTTTCCCAGTCTAAATGGGTTAAACCCCCTCTCCCTATGAGGAACATTCATGGGGGGGCCGTAGTGAGTCCTTGTACCCAGGGCCCAGAATTTGGTGCGACACCCCTGGCCATAAGTCTGTTTGCCTGTGCCATGCGTCAAACTTGGCAAATCAAACAGGGACAATCATGAGGAGGCATGGGAATATTCTCCTCAGCAGAGAGATGGGAGACATTTGGGGTATGAGAGGGACAGTAAAGGATGATAGAAAGAGGAAAAGAGATGGGGATTGGAGACAGAAATGAGTGCTAAAGAGGGAAATGACCAAAAGAACACAAATTTCATATTGTGGGAGAGGCCACACACTACACACTACTAGGCCTACACAGTAAGGTCAACAGTGTTAATCTATCCATTTATAACTCTGAGTGTATTAAGGGTCCATTTGGTTACAAAGTACACAGATAAATGGACAGTGAGGACTTTTACTGTGTGAAAAAGAGACATGCACAGATACATACAATATATGTGCACACGCACATCTCACATGCACGTGCGTTAGAGTGAGTGAGTGAGTGTACACTTAAGTACAATTTAACAATTTCCAGTAGGCCTACTTTTATTTCTACCCCGCTACATCTCATAGGCTAATATTGAACTTTTACTCCACTATAATTATTTGAAAACTTTAGTTACTAGTTACTTTGTAGATTTGTATTATTATTACAATATAACCATTTTAAAATGTAACATAAATTGATTATTATTAACATATAAAAGAGGTAGCGTCCGAGGCTGAGCCTACAGTATTACACATCACTGTAGGACAAGAAGGTCAAAAGTAAAATTTCGCTGTGGCCATATGAAAAAATCTCCTAAAATGTGTTAATCAGCTAGGCTACCAAACCTTTCTCACTTCATCCTATATAAGGACCTATAGAATGCATTTCTGCTTCATCCGTTTTTGTATTGTGCATATTTAAATTAGATAATTTATAATATGTTAATAGATTACCAGTGTGAACACCAGGGGCGTCACACCAAGTTCTGGGCCCTGGGTACAAGGATTCACTGTGGGCCCCCCATGAATGTTAACTATTGAAAAATAGCAGATATACAAGCTCACAGCGCGGCACCGGCGCGAGTGCAGCGCTGCGAGCTTGTAGATCTGCTATTTTTGAAAAATCGTGAAAATGTGTGCAAGAAAACTATGTTTCCATGTCAGTGATGCTCAAACCTTTTCATGCGAAGGACCCCCAAAATGATATGTATTTGGCCACGGACCCCCATCTCAAAATATTTAGTTCCAGGGACCCCCCAGAAGCAAAATTTGAGTTACAAATGTTCGCTTAAAAAATACATAGCGATTTGCACACATTTTCACGACTTTTAAAAAATAGCAGATCTACAAGCTCACAGTGCGGCACTCTGTGCCGCGCTGTGAGCTTCTGCTATTTTTCTGTGAGCTTCTGCTATTTTTCTGTGAGCTTCTGCTATTTTTCAATAGTTAAAGTTACTAGGGTGTCCCCCCCCCCCCCTTGTGACACCCCTGGTGAACACAGCCACTACTGTTTCAGGTGGAACTTGTAGCCTACTGATGAGGCACCTTGTGAACAAAGAGTTAAAACATTTTATAAACAAATTGAAATCACAATAAACATGAAACAAAATGTAAAGTGTAAGTATAGTGTTGGGCCAGGCAACATCACATGTAGTGTCTACTGATGAACAATAGATGGCGTCCAAACGGTTTGCTCTGTTTGCCAATTACAATCACAAAGGGTGTTGTTAATCACTCATTAAAAAGTACTGTAGGAATAGACAACAACATTAAAACACACACACACACACACACACACACACACACACACACACACACACATACACTCACTCTGAAGTCTTCAGGCTCTGCTTTCACCCTCAAGGCAGAATGATCTGTGGAGCGATGAAAACCAGAAGAAAAAGCAGAACCCCCAAATATTTAGAACTTCAAAGCCTGACATACTGGCTTATGAGCTGTTTAACACAGGAGGCTACCTGAAAACAAGGTAGGCCTACATTAATGCTTGTGTTTGTTTAGCTATGGAAATGCTTGATTGATTGATTGAAGACTTTATATGACAGAGCAATATCTGTCATATATACGTGAATGACATGGCATCTACATGCGACTGCAACCTGTTCCTGTTCGTGGATGACTCGGCTCTCCTCGGCAAGGACCACTTGCAGGTTGAAAAGACACTTAACTCTGAACTAAGTAAGATCTGCACATGGCTCTTAACGACAACAAATTATCAATTCACCTGGGAAAAACTGAGTCCATCCTCTTTGGATCAAATCATAACCTCAAAAAAGTCGATAACTTCACAATCAAAGTGGGTGACAAGGTCATAACACGAAAAAACGAAATCTCTTACTTAGGATGTAGCCTATCCTTGAAGCTAATCTTTCCAGCGAAAAGATGTCTTCTAAAGTAATAAATAAAATCAACCAACAAACTCGTTTCCTACAGAGGATCGCCCCAATGGTCAATTTCAACACACTGAAGACCATAGCTGCATTAGCTGGTGCAATAATCCAGCCCCTCTTTGACTACGGAGTTCACGTAGCCTATGGTATCATGACGCCCCACAAGCCCTTAAAACTAAACTCCAAACAGCCCAAAATAAACGAATTAGGGTCCTGCTTAACCTTCCCTATCAGACTCACCTCACCGCTACTCACCAGTTAAGAGTGGGATGGCTCAGAGTAGATGACAGAGTACAGCAACTTGCAATGGGCCTGGTGTACAAGATACACTACACCACTATGATACCCAAGTACCTGTCAAAATACTTTATAAATGTTAAGGATGTCCATAATTATAACACCAGAGGCAGCGCCACAGATCACTTTCAACCCAGAGTCAAAACCAACAAAGGGTCAAACTCGTTCTTCTGCTATACCACCACAATGTGGAAAGCCTTACCGAAGGCCATAAAGGAGTGTGGATCACTAGCATCCTTTAAAATTGCCCTGAAAAACCACTTAGGCCTACAGGCAGCAGCCGTTCGCAACTGGTAAAAAAAAGCCCTACCCTCCCCTGCCCCTTCTTTGTATATTATACTTTCTGTTTGTTTAGACTTACTGTTTTCTTTTTTTTTTGTTCTTTCATTTTATTTTCCTTACTGTGTTCTATTCGTCTGTCATTCAATGTTATATGAGATACTTTAATGGTTTCCTGTGGAAATAAGCTTAGTCTTTTCATGGATCTCCTTTTACTAGACCTTGTACCAGTGAACTGTACCGTCATGAAACTGTACCTTTTCCTATGCAAACTTCTAATAAAGTCTTCAATCAATCAATCAATCAATCAATCAATCAACTCATTGTCTGGGTTTCTCTGTCAGTGGGTGAGAGTGATAAAAATTAAGTGTGTTCTCTACTCTGCTCTGCCTCTGCTTATTTTAGATTTCCTGTCATTTTAGTGTTGTCACACATTATTTTTGCCCCCAGCGGTTCTTCTATTCTTGTATTAGTTTTACTTAGCCTCGTAAACCACCAACTTCCGGAAATCGCATTGACATCCGGAAGTTGGTGGTTTACGAGGCTACATTTTACTGAGGATAAGGTTAAGAATAGGTTTAGGGTTAGGCATAGTTTTACAGACGTTACATAACTTACGTTTAGGAGTAAGGTTGGATTTAGCCATAGTTTAACTGAGGTTACGTTTAGGAATACCTGACAGTGGCAACTAAAAACTGTCAAGGTTGCTGGTCATGAACGAGGGCTGGTGTGTGCTTAGGCCCCATTTACACTGGCAGCCAAATCCAGCCTGAATCAGATCTGTGTCACAGCAGATTGCACACAGCGTTGCTGGCGGGCAGATCTGATTTGTTCCTTGTGAAATGTGACCTTTTAAACCAATCGGATTCCAATCTGGATGTGGCACAGGCTGGATTTGGCTGCCAGTGTAAATGGGGCTTAAGTGTGTGCACAAGACATCGGGTGCATCCACGCACCTGAAAGTAATCAGCACTGATTTGATCTGCCAGTGCCAGCGGCATCCACCTCAAACAAGTTGCACAGTTAACTTCAGACGGTCAGAAGAAGTGTGTCCCAGTTCATCATTTTAGCTGAATCCTCTGAAGTGTGTGTGCGTTCATGCCAACACACAACACATCCCAGTGTTGTACTGTACTGTGCTGTACTGTGCTCCTACTCCCTAAGTAAAACCTCAAAGGAGTCGCTGTCCTGTGTTCTAATCGACACCCCTGGATGAAGCGGGGTAGCCGGACTAGCCAGAAAATTAATCACCAGTCAAGCGTGGGGCATTCTCTCGAGACAGAGTCTGATAGCTTACGCTTAGGGACAAACCGAGTGGGCGTTCCCTTTTCTTTGACGATGGCTTGCCAGATTGAGCGTGGGGTGGCTCAAAGTAGATTACAGAGTAGGCCTGCAGCATCTTGCAATGGGCCTGGTGTACAAGATACACTACACCACCCATGTACCTGTCAAAATACTTCCAAAACGTCAAGGATGTCCACAATTACAATATCAGCGGCAGCGCCACAAATCATGTTCAACCCAGATTCTGCTCAAACAAAGGGTCAAATTCGTTCTGCTGCTATAACTAAAATGTGGAACAACCTACCGCAAGGCCTTAAAGGAGTGTAAATCCCTAACATAGTTTAAAAGAACTCTGAAAAATCGGCTGCCCTCAAAACTGGTGACAATAAACCTGGCCTAACCTTACCCTTCCCATGACCCAGTGCTGTGTTCACCTGATACTTGGGTATATGTCGTATGCTGTGAAGAAAAACATTAGAAAGACCGTATGCCCTCGAGAACCTTTCAAAGTAGCATATCTGATAGGCATTATGCACTGGCGTACGCCATGGCCACAGGAATAGCCACGGAGCGTATGCCCTCAAAAACATTCTAGAACACACCACTGCCATGAACCATCTATTGTAAATACCTTGCATCTTGCATCTTTCTAGTTATCATATTGTCACTGTGGAAACCATATTTCATTTATGATTTTTTTTTACATGAATTAATGCTCTATTTTATATTTTATTGTAGTGTTGTGGAAAAGTAGCGGAAAAGGCAAATCTACAAGCTATAGGAGACCAACTTCAACCACTGACTGCAGAGATATCAACATAACCCTACCATGCATACAGATTGATTCAAATCATGTTTTATTCATTCAAATAAGTTCCAGATTGCAGCTTTAACCACTTAACATGTTTTAAGGATGGGCTTTTTTACTGTGGCACAAACAGAGAAAAAAAAAGATAAAGAAAAGAAGAATAGCCCGTAACCCAATATATTGCAACGTTAAACGGTTCAACTCTCCTCTTAGCAGTTCTCCTCCCTCACTGTGACAACAACACTCATATGATCCATTCTGTAACGCTCTGACACAAAACAAAAACGCAGTGCGGAGGAGCATATCGTGTGAGTCTCTCGGCCTGTTGCTTTGTGAGTGACATCATCCCAAACAACGTGCAACCAACCCTTGAGCTCCCCCAGGAGCGTCACAAGGGGGGGGGGGAAGTGGGACTGAATTACTAGGGCCCAAGGAGGAGGGGCCTTAATTATTTTATACTTTAGCTATTGAAAAATAGCAGATATACAAGCTCACAACGCGGCACTCGGTGCCGCGCTGAAAAGTCGTGAAAATGCGTGCAAATCTTTGAATATATGTATTTTTTAAGCTAACATTTTGCTTCTGGGGGGTCCCTGGAACTAAATATTTTGAGATGGGGGTCCGTGGTCAAATACATATCATTTTGGGGGTCCTTCACATGAAAAGGTTTGAGCACCACTGACATAGAAACTTCGGTTTTTCAAAAAACCTTAGAAGGATTTGAAATATTCAAAGACTTTTTTCAAAAATAGCAGACCTACAAGCTCGCAGCGCGGCACTCTGTGCCACGCTTTAACTATTTTTCAATAGTTAAAGTACCCAGGGCCCAGAATTTGGTGCGATACCCCTGGCTCTGACACAAAACAAAAACACAGTGTGGAGGAGCATATCGTGTGAGTCTCTCGGCCTGTTACTTTGGCGAGTGACATCATGCCAAACATGACATGCAACGTGCAACCAACCCTTGAGCTCCCCAAGGCCGGGCTGGGGAGAGGCCATGCCTAACTTAGTATGCTCTGCCGTAGATCGGTGTCGCACGCCGGAAACAGGCGATCTACGAGCTCACAGCACGTCGCGGAAGCGACGCGCTGTGAGCTTGTAGATCGGCTATTTCCGGCCGTAACGGTGGCGAAGTATATACGTGAGGCCTTCAGGCATTCATCAGCAGCACCATTGTGTCATCGTGGGGCGAGAGCGTTCTCGCATCAGCGGAGGGTTACAGCCAGGGCCCCCTAATTGCTTTATGTAATAAATAATACGCCGCTGCGGCCATGATGCGCCGCCCATCTGGGAGCCGTGGTGAGTGTAGATCTGCTGCTCCGCTTTCCTCATTGTCTCCTTCTTTCTCCATTAAAACATAACGTCACTGTCAGCGGCACCGTGCCAACAACAATGGGACAATTCACAGGGAGGGGGGAGGGGGGGTCACATCACTGACAGATCATTGCCACGTTCAAATGTAGGCTATCCCTCCTCCTGGTATTAATAGCAGTGCTGGAGATACTTTTAGGCCTACTCAAGTAGGCTACTGTACTGAGGCACAATTTCTTTTAAAGATTTGTTTGGGGGTTTTTATGCCTTTATTGATAGGACAGTAGACTGACAGGAAATGGGGAGAGAGATGGGGTGCAAAGGTCATCGGGACGGGAACGGGACTCAAACCCACGACATGCTGCCAGGCATCAGAGCCTTTGTGGTATGCACCCAGACCACTAGCACACCTTACTGAAATACAATTTAGATGTGCTTTTACTTGAGCGTATCCATTGTTCAAAACTCTACAAGCCGCAGAGCGTGTCATATCTGCTATTTTTGAATGCTTTTGAAAAGTCGCGGACATTTTTGAATAATTTTGATTGTGACACAAATCTTATATTCTACAAGGGGTCCCTGGCACAACACATTTTCAGATGGAGGTCCGCGGCCAAACACTATGGGTTACATATCCATTTGGGGGTCCTTGACATGAAAACATTTGAGAACCACTGCTTTCCACCACTGGAAACAATTTATAGTTGTGAGCACATGAAAGCCATTTAGCATTGTGTCAAGCACTCTACCAGCCTAAACAAGAAGACAGGTGATTCTTCTCAGGCTGGAGAGAGAGAGAGAGAGAGAGAGAGGGGGGGGGGGGGGGGGGCGGAGGCAGAGGAGGCCAGGGTGTTGGAGAGAAGATCCACAGATGTGCAGGTTATCACTGCTGGATCACTGCCAGTGGTGGACAAAGTATACTATACAATAGTATACATGAAGTACTTTTTGCTCGCCGCTCCAATAAGTGACTTTGTGTGTATATCCATATATGTACGTCCCTATCCGTATGTCCCGTTTCTGACTGGACAATATAATGACATACATTACATCGTCATCAAGCTGTGCTACCCCTCCACCACGCTGTTTCTTCAGGAACAGGATTTTCTAGTGTGAAGCACAGCTCACTTCTCACAGGAGTGATTTTTAATATCAATGCATTGCTGTATTAAAATGACCAGGTACCAAGTACATGTCTGTATCTATTACGGTTCTTGAGATACAGCATATAGGTACTTTTACAGACTCGGGAGAGCAAGAAATGTGTAACATTCTAGTTAAGTGAATATGGTAATTACAAATGTTATTTTCATAACCTGTTATTTTCAGTAGGGTTATAACATAAAATTCTAAATCCAAGATGGGGTCCAATATGGCTGCCATTATTAACTTGAAGTAATCATATCTTAGCAACTTTGAAACATGATTTTTTTACATGTTTTAACTGTACAGAGCTGTACACATGAGACCCAGTTTATAGCACTTGCAACTGCCACAACAGCCAGATTTACAGCCACATGTGGTGAGCTGTTCGTAAGTCTTGACTATTGGAGAGTTGGCTGTCCAGAAGACCTGCCATTCCTCACCAACCTTCTGCCATCCCCAGTCTGCAGGGTCCTCTGCTTCTGGCTGACACAGGGTTGCCTGGGCCCACACACAACCAGCCTGGTAGGCAGCAGGCCTGGTGTGTTGGAGCAGAGCTGCTCTGGCTGGTGGGATTGACTCATAATAGCCGGGGAGCCACAGGCCAAAAATGAGAGAGGACCTGTGATGTCATGACATACTTTTTATTTTTGTTTTTTCTATTAATTTGGTCAATAAGGTACACAGAATGAGAGGCCTTCTCTGCCGGAAACACTGCAAAAAAAAGTTTCCCATTAACTTCACTATACAGGAAAAAACACCAAAACTAAATATGCTTTAAGTAGCATGTGAGGCGTCAAACTATGGGTTCTTGATGGTTCTGAATCCATTGCAAGCATTTGTTTTGCATGAAAAACATTCCTTAGGCTAGATTTCAGCCTCTCAAAAGGTGAAAAGTGATGAGTCATCACTTTTCACTAGGGATGGTCCGATCAGGTTTTTTGGAACCGATCACCGAGCACCGATCACAAAAGTTTGATCACCCGATACCGATCAATCACCGATCCGATCAAGATATTATTTATATATTATTTATATTTTCTAAATGTTAATGTTTTAACTTTAAATAATGAATTCACTCATGAATTCATTTATATATTTGCCTTATAGTTATTTACCAGCATTACTATGTATTTATTATCATAGCAGTAACTAATTATTCCTTCAGCACTGTGGAAATCAATACCCCAAAATGGCCTCAAGTGGGCATACTGAACGGCTGGTTGATCGGATGCACCGATCGGATCGGATCGGTGAATTTACCTTTTGATCTAAACCACCGATAATCGCCGATCACGCTTTGATCGGCCCGATCCGATCCATTGCCGATTGATCGGTAACATCTCTACTTTTCACCGATTTGTTGGTCCGTTTTCCAGCCCAAGGAAAGTTTTTCATGCAAAACAAATGCTTGCAATGGATTCAGAATCATCAAGAACCCCTAGTTTGATGCCTCACATGCTACTTAAAGCATATTTATTTTGGTGTGTTTTTTCCGGGAGGCTCTCTCCATTCCGACATGTCGCCACTCCGAAATGGACTTCTTATTGTCGGAGTGGCGACACTCCCCATGGGCCTAAGGTTTAGGGTAGGGGTAGAGATAGGGTTAGTGTCGGAATGGAGACATGTCGGAAAGGAGACATGTCGGAGTGGAGAGATGCACCCGTTTTTTCCTGTATAGTGAAGTCGATGGGACAGTGAATATAAATGGCCATAACTTTTTTTCGCAGTGTTTCTGACAGAGCATGCCTCTCATTCTGTGTACCTTAATGACCAAATGAATAGAAAAAAAAAAAAAAAAAAGTATGTCATGACGTCACAGGTAAAACCCTATTCTTTGAGCTTTTGGGCCTGTGGCTCCCCGGCTATAAGGCCTCTGCTTTCTGGCGAACATGTCAAGCCTGGTCTCATCCACAGTAGCAGCTGTGCTGGATCTGTCATACATTAGGATAACAAACTTCTCCAGAATGTCTAGGTCACAATCCTCCGCTGTGGGAGGGTAAATACCCAGTTTTGGAGAACACAGGTGAGGCCTCTGGACACATGTCCCATGCCATGTCTGCAAAGAGGTTTTCTTGCCTTTATTTTTGCGGATCAAGGCTGATACGGTGTCACGTCCTGTGAAGGCATGAAAGAATAGCATGCCTTGACCTTCTCCTCATGCAGACTGATCAAGCTGAACTTGTAGCTTGATATAAAATTGATTGATTGATTGATTGATTGCATTTTTAGAAGAAGCACAAGACAGTTCAGTTACAATATCGACTTAAACCCAATAAATCACAAAGGTTTCTTAATGAGGCTTGAACCACAACCTTGGCATTGCTTGCAATGTACTGTCATGTAGGTACTGTGCACTAACGACTAACTGATTGTGCCACTGGAGCGATCAAAGATAAAAACAATTATAATGTATTAAGGCATATTTGTCATATTAGCCAGGGATCCTTTTAAGGATGTATAAGAGGCATAAACAATTCTCACACAAATTCATTCAAATACTTGTTTTATTTTTCTCTGTGGGCATGTGATACCTTTGTCAACCAGCAGAGAGCAGGCTTGCTATAGAAACACAACATTGTTTTCCCCTGAAGGGAAATTGGACCACATTTGACTTGTTGGTCTCCTTATTTGTCCATTAGTCAAACTAGTCCTTACCCGTTCAAAGATATGAGCTCCGAAATGATGTGCAGTGTGTGGGTTATGGGGTGTGCACTGTGCACACAGTATATGAGGGATGGAAAGTAACTTTCTGGTGCTTGCATACCGTTTCGTTTAAAGGCTACAGAGATACTGTGTACCGATCGATCTACATGACAACATCTGAAAGAGGGCCAGCCAACACCCCCCCCGCCCCCCCCCCCCCCCCCCCCCCCCCCCCCCCCCACCCACACACACACGCACACGCACGCACACACACACACACACACACACACACACACACACAGAGCTGGTTAAACATGTTGCCCCATGCTAGATGCAGAATAGATATGCCTCATGCTAGATGCAGAATAGATAGTAGTTACACCATAAAAATGCTAATATACAGCATATGATTTGTGAAAGTGACAAACGGGCTTCACAGTTATGTCAGGTGTGTTCATATGCTAATGGTGATGCGATTTCAGATCAATTGCTCCAGCCACTGAGGAGAAACGCTGGGACAGACAGACAGACATTCGCAAAATTATAGTATAGACTAGCCCTTACCCGTTCAAAGATATGAGCTCCGAAATGATGTACAGTGTGTGGATTATGGGATGTGCACTGTGCACACAGTATATGAGGGATGGAAAGTAACTTTAACTGGTGCTTGCATGCTAATATGTAGGAGCAGCAATGTAAGAAATACCCGTTCCATTTAACGGCTACAGAGATACTGTGTACCGATCTGCATGATTTTGGACAACATCTGTAACAGGGCCAGAACCCCCCCCTGCCCGCCCGCCCGCCTGCCCGCCTGCACACACCACACTCCCCCCCCCCCCCCCCCCCCCCGTGTGTGTGTGTGTGTGTGTGTGTGGGGGTTTGTGTGTGATTGTGCATGGCCTGAACAACAGCGCCCCTCCCTTAACATGTGTGGTCACAAAAGGTACTGTAGGCTAAATAGATATAGATACACCATAAAAATGCTATTATACAGCATACGATTTGTGAAAGTGACAAACGGGCTTCACAGTTATGTCAGGTGTGTTCATATGCTGATGGTGATGCGATTTCAGATCAATTGCTCCAGCCACCGAGGAGAAACGCTGAGACAGACAGACAGACAGACAGACACTCACTCAGACATTCGCAAAATTATAGTATAGATGGTGAAGAGCATTGCATTTAATGTCACTTAGGGCACTGGTTCTCAAAGTGGGGGGTTCCAGGGGGGGTCCACAGCAAAGGTAATTAATGTAGCAGCACAATCCATGTTGTGTCATTTGGAAGTATTTTTTAACACAAAGCTTCTCTTCTTTGGGTCCCTGGCATAACCTTTTCAGATGGGGGGTCTGCGGCCACACATCATTTTGGGGGTCCTTGAAGAGGTTTGAGAACCAGTGTAGCTGAGGGACAGTCGGTCAGTTGTTAATCAAACTGATTGATTTAATCTATAAAATATTTGGTATGGGTAATTTGATAAAATAAATCAATTTCCGTGTGTGTGTGTGTGTGTGTGTGTGTGTGTGTGTGTGTGTGTGTGTGTGTGTGTGTGTGTGTGTGTGTGTGTGTGTGTGTGTGTGTGTGTGTGTGTGTGTGTGTGTGTGTGTGTGTGTGTGTGTGTGTGTGTGTGTGTGTGTGTGTGTGTGTGTGTGCGTGCGCGCGCGTGTACTTGGGTGCGTGTGTGCGTGTGTGTGTGCGTGTGTGTGTGTGCGCGTGCACGCTTGTCATGCCCAAGTGAGTGAAGAAGAGAGAAGAAGAGTGTAATAACACGGACAGCACATGTGGTGTAGATCAGGATTCATAAAACACTGACATCATCCGGTACAACAATGTGATCTGTAAATTATTGTCATGCTTGAGGCACTGGAGAAAAAACTGAAAAAAACAAAACAATACTTTGTCACTGTTGGGCAGAAACCTTGTTTCCTCGTTTTTTCGTAAAGTGAAACCCTGCTTCATCATTCAAGACTGTCGCACAAAACTAGTGAAAACAGCAGATGCGAGGCGTTGTGTGCTTGTAGATCGGCTATTTTCACTAGTTTAAATCATTTTTAAAATGATAAATTCAAAAAGAATGGTTTTGGACATACAAGGTTTCCACCCGACAACAACAACTTGTTTCTAAACTCCTTTGAATTGTTTTCTTTTTTCTCTCTCTCTCTCTCTCGTTTCTTTTCCTCCTCACTTTTTGAGTCCGAACACATGTTGACCATCATGCTCTCTGCTCGGCTGCTGCTGCATTCTTGACCTAAGAAGGCCTCACAGTTGGTTTTCATAATCACACTGCCACACAGCTGACAGCAAGATGAGAGCTTGTTTTCTGCTCCAGTCTGTGCATGGACATCTATCACTGCATGTGGAGGAGAGTGCTCGCTCGCCACTTTTCTTCTCTCCTCCTCCTCTTCTCAACTCAAACCACTAGTTTGTTCTCAAGCTTTTTCATTTTTTTTGCCAAGAAGAAGCCACGATTTTTCAGAAACACTCAAAAATAGCACACTGAGCTAGCTTTGAATAGCCAAAGTATAAAATCTGGATAAAAGGGGTTGAATGTGTTATCACATTTTGCTGGGGACCCCCTGGAACCATTGAACTAATAGAGCCTGCCTGCCTTTTTCTGCCTTTTTATTGATAGTGTATGGTAAACTGACAGGAAATGGGGAGAGAGAGAGATGGAGAGTGACACGCAGCGAAGGTCGTCTGGATGGGGAGCATTAGCAGCCTAGGTGTCCGGGCCTCAGTGGCGTTAGTTCGCCTTCACGCGCGTGCAAGACACCAGTCATGTTGCCATACCTTAGCTACTATGAATTTATTTTAAGTAGATGTAAGCCATTTAACATGAGAGGGAGTGGGTTGTTGACTGATTTACCACTGTTTCAGGGTCGTGAAAACAGTGGTAAATCAGCCAACAACCCACGACCTCGAATGGTAAATTGCTTTTCTACCACTTTTTCCCTATAAATGAAAGAAAACACAGTTGTAACTTGCAAGGATCCTGTTTCCTAGGTGAGACATGACCTTTTGACACAATCTAAATGTCTCAATAGAAGAGCAGGGAGACAAAATACAACCACTCCAATTGTATAAGTTATATTGAATTAGCATACTCTACCATTATCAGATTGGACAAAATGTCATTTTATTCATTATGAAAAAAGTTACATAGTGTGCCCTTTAAATCATGTACTTATGTATTATAATGGTGAAACGGTGGCTATACATAACCATCACACTGCTGCTTTGTTACCAAGCATGGTATGGTCGGCTCCAGTAGAAGCACAATGCCCTCATTTGCTTGGTACCATGGGTGTTGTTTGTGAAATGTGGATTACACAAACGTCCACACACACGCCGATCCATTCTCCACTGCAGGAATGACAGAATTATGTTGTTGTGTCTATTTGTCTATTCTTTCCAGCACTGTCTGAAGAAAAGCCATTGTGCTCAGCAGTGGTGTAAAGTCACTAAGAACATGTAGTCAAGTAAATGTACTTAATTACAATTGTAAGGTATGTGTACTTTACCCAAGTGTTTCCAATCTACTCCACTACATCTCATATAGCTTAACCACTTCAGCTATTTATATACTTCAGCTATCTGAAAATAGCTGATCTACAAGCTAATAATGCGTCGCATTCTGAGCTTGTAGATCTGGTATTTTTAGACATTTTGAAAACATCTGAAATGGGAAAATTCTAATTCTACGTAATTTTGGTACTTTATGTATATTAGATTTATGCCAATACTTTTGTACTTTTACTCAAATAAATGTTGATGAATACAGGACTTTTTTTGTACTTGTTGTAACAAAGTATTTCTACATTGCTGCATTGATACTTGGACTTAAGCAAATAAAATGAGTATTATTTTACACCACTGGTGCTCAGTTGTTGTATGAGAATCCAGCAGATCCAGATATCCTGAAGATTCTCCAGACAGGGCAGGGTTCACATCCTTAAGAGACGGGAACAACAGATCTATCTGAACATGGATAATATAGAGGAATTTTACAGAGATTAGTTTACACTGAGACACTTGTCTTGTGCTCTGGGGTGGGCAAGATCTGCATGAACAATCACATCTAAATGCATATCTGTTGAAGGCCACTCTAGGTTTCACCATTGAGAGCCATTATGAAACTTATTATGTAAAATCAAACACATATTTGTATCATTACATTTCAGATGAAATATGCAAAATGTGTCTCGCTTTGAGAAAGTTCCACCGCCACCTCTGGCGATCCATGTAAAGCATAATATAGCATACATCTCAGGATTTGTAGTGAAATTGCCTTCTGTGGCTGTGAACCAGAAAGTGACGCTCCGTGGAGTGCATATCTTTGCCAGGCTATAGCCAGGGCTGTGTAATGCTTGATGTATACACAGTTGCGTGTCGCGTCATGGTCTACAAGATCACAACAACGTCACTGAACGAAGCGTTGTGAGCTCCACCTAAAAGCCTCGGCACACAGGATGCAACGGCGGGCTGTACTCGCGATGTAGTAAAAACGCTCCTGCGGTAGTGTTTTTCACGGGACGATCGCGCTATGAACGGTGAACGTGAACGAATCTTTTCAACGGATCATTAATGTGAACGAAATGATTCGTTCACTGAAATGAACGGGATTGCCCATCACTAGTTGCAGCCATCGGGACCCAAGGAAGCTGCAGGGGTATAGCATTCATGGCAATTTACATACATCGCCTCCTATGGACAAAAGTGAAAGTGCTTTTCGAGGAGTGCTCGAGCACTCAACATGCGATTCCAATTAGGTGTTGATTAGATGTGGCATTCATGATTTATGGTTGTTTTTTGTAAGAAATAGGCCGCCAAATGATGCATGGTACATGCTGTAGCCACACACACACACACGCACGCGTGCACACACACACACACACACACACACACACACACACACACACACACACACACACACACACACACACACACACACACACACACACAGGCAAAAACATAATCTCCGCCTCCAGCTCCTGTGGTGGAGATAGGTTATTTACTTAAACATTAAGAAGCAACCCTGCTTCTTAATGTTTTAATATGACTGAGACTATCTATAATTAGCTTGTTGGAACTAGTTTAAAGAACAGTGACAAATGTTCATTGGAGATTAGCATAATCTGACAACTGGCAAGTAATTATTCAAGATTGGATTAATTGTCTTAAATTAGTGATGAACTGCTCCTAAATATCATAAAGCTGAGAAATGTTCCCCTTCCCCACAAATGTAGGCCATGATTGTAAACTCTTGTAAAGTGTGTATAATGTTATTATAAGCCAGATACTTAAACAATATCTGAAACAGGCTGAAAATTAGCCTGGCTAAATGATGACATGTTCTGAAGAGGGGTATGTTTATTTTAAGGTGGTATAGTGTGTTAAAACTATGTCATAAAGTGTACAAAATTAGCCTAGAGTTTATACGAAATCGAATCCACACTTAAATGGTAACAATAGCTCTGACCGCAACCCTATCAAATTAAACTACCGGTAACTCGAAATCAAAACATCACCAGGGAATAATTGTATTTAATTTCTTGCACATTATATTGATAAGATAACCTGTTCAGCTAAGTCCGTGTCCATTTAACTCAGCGAGTAAAATTAAAGACAGGGTCCAAAATGACATTTTGTACAGACAAATTAATGTGACTTTTACACAGTTTATGTTTTTTTTTTTTTTTTTTTTTTACAGTGTTTAGTCAATGACAACGCCGTGCCTCCTTAACTGAGTGCTGGCACTTGAGAGTGGGGAGTGCAAAGGAGAGGAGGGTCACAAAAGACTGGTGGGTGGGGATAACCCTTTAGAGAGAGAGAGAGAGAGAGAGAGAGAGAGAGAGAGGGGGGGGGGGGGGGGGGGGAGAGGAAGAGAGAGAGTTAGGGAGAGAGAGAGCTTGAGAGAGCTAAGGAGAAGGAGAGAGAGTGAGCGAGAGAGAGAGAGAGAGAGAGAGAGAGAGAGAGCAGAGAGGGAGAGAAAAAAAATCCTAAAAAAAAAATCACGTGTTTGGAGATCAAAGGAGATCCGCTTTGTAGCGGGGGGAGTGAGAGAGAGAGAGCGTTAGCAGCAGTGTAACTGACGCGCTGGGCTGCAGTCAGTCGGTGGTGAAATAAACACGCTTCAAACCCAAGGAAAGGCAGCGCTGTGCTTTTCTTTTTATTGCACAATATTCCCGGACTTCCACGGCTCCTTTTGACGCAGCAGCAGCGCTTTGAATCGGCTCGCATCTCAACGCCAACAACATTTTTACATTTTCGTCCGTCCCCCCCAACCACCACCTCTTCTCTTCTTTTCCTTCGCTTTTTCTTGCTCAACAAAAACAAAACCAACGACACCACCACTAAAAAAAATCAAAACCCCCAACCAACAACCACCACCTTTTGGAATAATTATGTTCCGATCGGCGCAGCAGATCCAACAACAACCGGCAAGATGATGATGATTTCGCCGACAAGGAGAAGGGGCGCCTCGGATCGGAGCGGCGGTGTCGGCGGCGGCGGCGGTGTCGGCGGCGTGCTGCCCTGCGTGGACTCCTCCGTGGTGCTGGTGATCTTCGTGGTCACCAGCTCGCTGACCGGGACCGTGTTCGCCAAGGACACCGCCTTCGTGGAGGTGGTTCTGTTCGAGTCCAGTCCCAATGGAGATTACACCACCTACACCACCGGCTTGCAGGGGCGCTTCTCCAGGGCTGGAGCCACGATCAGCGCGGAGGGGGAGATCGTTCAAGTATGTAAACTCTGGTAACAGTGGTTCTCAAAGTGGATTCCAGGAGGGACTCTGTGGGTTCCTTTAGGAGGGTCTAAATGTGACCCATACAAGTCTGTAACTCTGACAGTGTAGGCTACAAATGGAACCAAATGGACCATTTGGTTCCATTTGTACACTGTCAGAGTTAAGGGGGGGACCTTGAAATGTGAAAGTTTGAGAAAACACTGCTCTATAACAACTCTTGCTTCTTCTACTCTGCTGCTGCTGCTTGGGAATACACTGTCAGAAAACAAGGGCTGTTGTTGTTGTTTGTGTGTTCTGACACTTCTGAAGTGGTGGGACACTCAAGAAGCCTTTACGCAGTGGTTCTCAAACTTTTTCGTGTCGAGAGGACCCCCAAATTGACACTTAGTACAGTAGTAGCCTGCGGACCCCCATTTAAAAAAGATATGCCTGGCTATGGCTGAAGCAGTGATTCTCAGCCATTTTAGTTCCAAGGACCCCCAGTTTTACATGCATTACATGGCCACGGACCCCCATGTAATGGCATTTCTATCCCGGGATCCCTATTTGTATTGTAAAATCAATCATTTAACTCCTGAGATCTCAGCGTTACAGACCCATAAGGGTCCAGTAGGCTTCTATATATCTATGATTTGGCTGGGGGACCCCCTGGAACTCCCCGACAAGGACCCCTGGGGGTCCCCGGACCCCACTTTGAGAACCAATGCCTTGCAGGCTGCTGCTTCCCTGGATTCAAAGTTTTTCTTTTTTCCCCCCAATGTGGGTGGGTGGGGGTGACCGGAGTTGATGGGTGTATGTAGGCTGTGTGTAGTGAGGAGGATGGTACTGCGGTCACAAGATGGCTTCTATCTTGTGGAATTCATTCACACAGGAGGAGAAACATGCTCTTGCAGGTTGTTTTGTTGATGTCTGGGGGGCTCAGATCTAGAGCTGGCAAAACAACAACAACCACGACGCCGTTTTCAGCCATTGGCAACGTGATGCGATCATATAGGAAACTCTTCGAAACTTTGAAAATGCACTTCATCTTCAAAAAAAGTTGGCCAACTTCTGCATGATAAATGTGCGCGTTTCACAAGATCCCAGCAGGCTACCACCAGCCAGTTATAGGAGGCTTTTGGAAGCGTATGATTTCGTTAAAAAATGTTTATATTTTTTGGGAATAGTTCGCCCTATACCGTATGCGTGCACGCGAGCTGGCTCTGTAGAACACATCTCCCCTAGACTAGTCGAGTCGGATGCATTTTTAAAATGTTCTCTGCGGTTCTCTGCTCCTGTAACAGCGTGCACACCGCACATGTCCCGCCGACATGCGCCGCGTTGTGGCCCGGGTGCTGTGTACTGTGTAGCCCTCCTCGGCTACACACAATGGCTCATCTTCAAGTGTTGGATCATTCATTTACACCCGTGATATTATCAACCTTTTTACATTCTTGGACCCCAGTTTGATATGCATTTTAGACCCCAGTTTGATATGCATTTTTGTATCAGTCTCAGGGACCCAGTCTGCACTGTACTCTGGGTGTACAAATGGAACCACATGGATCCATACTTGGTAGTTACAAATCCACAAGGGGTCCATTTGGTTCCTAACTATTAATCACTTAGCTGGGTGGGACCACCTGGAAGCCCCCTCAGGGACCCCCTGAACCCCAATGTTGAGAACCGGTGATTTTAGACTACCTTAAGTTGTAACAATCTGACAAATTCCATCTATTCGCAAGAGACTTGTGTAGCAGGACCTAGTAATACACAGTGCTTGTTTGAGCTGGTGTGGGGACTGTTGTGTTCTATTTCAGTGGTTGTCAAAGTGGGGTCCAGGGACCCTCAGGTTTCCTTGAGGGGGTTCTAAATGGATCCGTCAGAGGTCTGTAACTCTAAGAGTCATGGGTGTCCTTGAATTTAACAAAGTTTGAGACCCGCTGCTCTTATTTCACGTGTCCGTGTGTGTGTGTGTGTGTGTGTGTGTGTGTGTGTATGTGTGTGTGTCCCAGCTTATGGAGTGGAGGACTAATAGGGTCCAACAAATCCTTCCTTTTTGTGATGGATTGGATGCAAACTAGTGTGTGAAGTACATCTTAAAGCGTTCCGAGACCGAGTCACTGTTTGTCTGTTGAGAGATGGTAGGATCGGACCCCGCTAACCCCTCTTGAAGCTGTGTTGTCATCATGGCATGCATGGGGACTGTGCGGGGGAGCTCCTTAAAATAGAGAAGTTCTTTTGAAGGACGAGGTCTGTATTATCAAACGAGCGTTTCGAGTGTCCAGACTATCGCCCCGTTTGAACGGTGTGTTTATCCAGGCCATACATGGGCAACAGGCGGCCCGGGGGCCACATGGGGCCCTCACCTTCACTTAATGTGGCCCGCAGGTTGATATCTGAATACTGATATATTATTGTTTCAGCTCTTACAATTCCAAACATGCAAACATGACCCGCTTTAATTACTTCAGTCTATTTTAGTAGCTTAATGACTAGTACTAGTCTTTTTTATGCACAATGCATTTGTATTTAAGTTCATAAAGTTTTTGGCTTTTTGGCAATTTTGACTGTATGCATTGTGGCATTGTGTATGCATTGTGAAAATATAGTGGCCCTGTCCATCATCAAAGGTTCCCACCCCTGATCCAGGCTGTGACAGTCACTGGAGGGAGGACTGGCCTGTAGGGGGGTTCAAATATTGTGTATACGCAAAGTGGAATCCAAAATATCTCACTTCGGCAGTGGTGGATGGATGTAGCTTTAGCTAGCTTGCATACCGGCAAACACATGACCAAAAATGTCAAGTGCATAATAGCATAGTCATAAACCTCCCATGTTCAATGGTGTCAACAACACCCCAGCCATGCATTTGTATTCCTGTCTTCGCACGCTAGCATCCAATCTAGTTCAGCTCTGAAAGATTGAATGCTTGAAAGATAATAGGCACACATGATGACATCAAAATGAACTATACATTCCAGGAGTCTCTGTATGTCTGCGTCTGCCTTTTCTTTCTCGCGTCCCCAGAGAGCTGTTCATCTGATCGACTTCACACTTGACGGGCGTATTGTTGAGGAACCAAATGAGTGCATTGTTGTCGAGTGTGAAGTTGGTCTGACAGGCAGTTCTCCAGAACCGGCCCACTTCGGACGCTGGCCATGACCTGAACAGTGAACAGACGTTGCAATACAATGATACCTGCTACACAAACAATGGATATACACATTTTGTTTTCCTTGTATACACTATACAGGCAATTATCATTTTGAAAGGAGGAAAATTGTGGGGATCAAAGATGGGGATATTCTGTACCTAAATTGCCCCTGTTTATTTATACATAGCAATGGCCATTTGGCGCCACACGCTAACCACAAAGAAATGTTAGACCTCAGCTTTACATTGAAAACCACATCTATTTAGGTTTGCTTTCTTTGCTAACATAGCTTCAGACCACTCAGAGGCAGCTTATATTTTGTTGAGCTATAATGAGGGACAGTTTGACCAGCACGGCACACTGTCTGGAGTTTCCTGTGTGTTTATGGAAGATTTATGAAAGCTGAAATGGAGGAAGGATGATAAGGCCCTATAGCTTGCCTAACGTTGAACAAATCGCCCCATTGGCAAATCCAAATTAGGGATGGGACGATAAGCGATATTATCGTTTATTGTGATAAAAAACACTCAGATTTCATTTATCGTAATATCGTCCTCTGTCATGCACTGGGATCAATTCGCCTTTTATTTGCCGAGCTGCATGTCCGGTACCACTGACTATAATTGCTAAAAGGTACTTATAATATACCTACCTATGTGTTTTTTTCACTCTCTATCAAATGTCTTTGCCAAAAAATAGCCGATCTACAAGCGTTGCGACGCGTTGTGAGCTTGTAGATCTGCTATTTTTTGGCAAATGTTCCGCACAGGATAATGGATTTTGATTATCAGGATAATATCGTAAATCGCGATTTCTTTTGTCACAATAATCGTGTTATGACATTTTCATATCGTCCCATCCCTAATCCACATTTGTGAAATCAGGGGAAGTTATGGTGGTGGTTTGGTTAAGTTGAGGAATTGCACTGTGTCGAAGTGAACTTGAACACTGGTGTGTTGCGTTTCCCAACAGCACCCTGTGTAACAACTGCACTGCTTTGAGGTTTGCAGCCTGCGTTCACCGAACTCATGAACAATTCTATCATTCACTGGACGCAGTGGACGGAGACCTTGATTTGGCCTGGCTGAGGTTTACGAGGGCTTGTAGCCCTCTTCCTGCTGTTTGAACAAGGACCCCAAGGGGGTTGCCTTTTACCTCGTATGTACAGTAGTAGCCAGACCTCAGCAGGTAGGGGTTGAAATATCGAGAGAGAGGTGGGGGCTTGGCTTATTAGGGGGGGCTTGGCAGGGCTCCTGAGCAAAGAGGTAACCACCGTCACCACTCGCACACTCCCACACCCCTGACTTAATTCCCTGAAGCGAGCGCTCATTCAGCCCTGCCCGAGGAGGAGTGCGAAAAATGGCACACACACGGCCATGGCCAAAAATAATAAATTAAGTCAATTTGCTACTTGCTCTGCGCAAAGGGGAGAAGCGCGATGACTAGGATTTGCCCATGTTGCCAAACCCGAGGCTTCTCAAGCCAGGCACTGATTGTTCCAATTTAACTACATAATGGCAAAGTAATCAATGTCTCCTTAAATCATCCTGTCACGCTGCGAAACTATGTGGAGTTGAGCTGGCAGTCCCAAAGACATCTTTAAGAGTGTATTTAGAGCACTCCACCCGTTGCCTGCACAGTAAAATCCATGGTGTTAATTTCAATCTGAGTAGTGTACAAATGGAACCAAGTGGACCCGTAACTGTGTAGGCTCGCTAGCATGGAGGCTATCTGATAGTCCAGCCAGTGCATTATTCCCTCAGTGCATCTTCCTGGTGTGGCCTTGATGCTTGCATTTCTGCTGGTGTGGGATTTTTTATAAACGTCAGCAACATGCAAGTCCCAGTGGTGGTGGTGTTGTTGACGTAAGTAGAGAGTGACACAGTGCCGTAATGGTATGACCGCACCATTCCCGATGTGTGTTAGGTGTAAATGATGATTTCTCTTCTGTTCACAACATAGGAGGCACTCTTTCTTCAATGTTGTTTTTCTGGGATGGCTATGTAGTCCTGTCCAAAGGCTAATCGTGAAACTTTTCTCTCTCTCACACACACACACACACACACACACACACACACACACACACACACACACACACACACACACACACACACACACACACACACACACACACACACACACACACACACACACACACACACTGTTGTCACCAATGTGTGCCTGTTATTGACATCGCACGCACCGCCCCCTGATTGTGGACAGCCGTCACGCGGAGGCGAACGCATCTGCTGCTCATCATTCCCCCTTTGTCTCTCCTCCTGACGCCGAGTCGTCTTTTCCTGTAGCGAGGATGAGCAGCAGCCTCAGTCGCGATTGCGTTGCACGGGCGGGCGCACATCTGCCTCTGATTTCCAGCGGTGCCGTGGCTGTCAGCGCGCGAGCAGCGGAGCCAAGGCGGGGACGTGGCAGAGGGCACCGAGGGGACCAGATGGAACTAAAGAGAGCGCCGTCAGCCCAGAACCCCAGAGACTAGAGAGCTAGTGTGGATTTAAGCCTACCTCCAACCCAGGAGCATCCTCTGAATCAAGTGGTCTCGTGTCAAGGACCCCCAAATTGATAATTAACTATATATTTGGCAGCGGACCGCCCATCATCATCATCTCAAAACTACCGTACTTTTGTGCCAGGGACCAATCTAAGATTCGAATAAAAATGTTTCGCTTTAATGTTTCGCTTTAAAAGATTATAATATATTCAAAGATTTGCAGAAATGTAATGTTCACATTTTACTTAAAAAAAGCAGATCTACAAGCTCATAGTGAGCTATTTTTTAATAGCCGACGTATACATTATGGTTAAAATGACACTATATAATTTTTCTGGGGACCCCCAGGTAACTCCCCAAGGACTCTTGGGGGCCCCCGGATCCGACTTTGAGAACCAATGCTCTAAAATAAATGTAAAAAAGAAGGGGGGAAAAAAAGAGGCCATAGTCTGCCAAGCCCTTTTCCCAACACCAGCCTTCTCTTCCACCCTTGACACATACACCTACACACATGCACAAAATACCTGATACTGGTGCTGCGATGACCTGCTTGAAAATCTATCCTTTTTAGCGATATGATGTACCCAGCCGTCCCTATTCTTGGCACCATGTCATCATAGGTGAATATTCTGTGAAAAAAATTGGTGAAGAGATTTGGTGGTGGTGGGGGGGGGGTGGAAGTAGGGGACCAAGTACAGACCCCTGGGGGACCCCAGTCAAGGAAGTATGACAATATTATTGTCACTGTCGGGCACAAACCTTGTATTGTATCTCCAAGTTTCAAATGTGTATGCTTTTTCGCAAAGCAAAGCCCTGCTTCATCATACAAGGCCGTCGCACAAAACTAGTGAAAACAGCCGATCTACAAGCACACAACGCCTCACTAGCTTAGTTAATTTTTTAGATAATAAATACAAAACGAACGGTTTTGGACATACAAGGTTTCCACCCGACAACGACGATATAGTGTTTTGAACTCTTAGTGGCAAACTGGGAATTTGGAATTGGAATGGAGAGAGAGAGAGAGGAGACAACGATGAGACTCATTGCTGGAGCTCCTACCTTGGAGCTGGCAGAGGTTGTGTCGGGCTGCATTTAGACTATAATGAGAGCTTTAGTGGTTGAGGGATCCAGCGCGCTCTCTCACCACAGGCTGGAAACCCCGAGAGGCCATAATGGGCCGGTCCCAGACGGGAGGTACCAGGGACCCGGGCCACTCCCAGCACCAAAGCAACAGTAGCAGTACACAAAAACGCTGGTTTAAAAGGTTAAAAGTACTGCTCGCCTACTTTTTTCCATTTATTGGCTCCGCGGTCGCAGCTGTATTTTAAGTGCTATCGTCTCTTAACCGCCACCCCGCTAGACTTTCATGTCCCAGCCAAAGTAATTTGAGGCTGCGTTTCTCCCCTTTTCGGAATAGAACAGACTAAACTGTTTTTCTCTCTCTTTCTCTGTCCCCCCCCCCCCCCCTCCCTTTCTGTCTGGTCCTTTGATGCAAAAATTGTCACGCGTCCTACAGTGCATGTGAATGACTTCAAGGATTCCTTTTCCTAACGAGCACGCAGTACTAATGCATCGGGCCAAATCGCTAATTGCGTTTAAATGTTTGGCATGGCACAGTTGAGGTGTAATGATTGCCCCCATACCCTCTGAAAAGTGTAAAACGTTGAACAACCAAACACACGTTTCCTGTTGGACTTCCTTGCACCTGTCCTAACTTCCTTTTAATGTGCCGACACTTTCTCACAAACCAGTGCAGTCCTTGTTTTATTCCCCTGCCCATATGGCTCTCTGCTAGGGCTGTCACCATCACGGAATGTTATTTGTCATACAGATAATTGTATTTTTCAGGCATTGAACTTTGAACGTAAACAAGGGCAGATGTGAATAACTAAAATATAATTAATAAGGAAATGACTGATGAATGATACCAGTACCAATAATACAAATAAATAATATATAAATTATTGCGACCGCAAGTTACTATGAAAAGCTCCACCGTCTGTCCACCACTGTCTGTCCGCCTGTCCGTCACGTCACACTTTTGCCCTTCTCTTATCTCCGGCACTGTTGCCCCTATCCATGCCAAACTTTGCACACGCACTCCTTGGATGGCACGCACTTCTCTACTAGCGACGCTCCAGAAACCTCTTATCTCCATATTTTAACTTTTGTTGCTTTCTGCTACTTTTGAATTTGAATCCTGAACAACAGTAGCCGTTTTGGACATATGAAGTTTCCACCTGACGGAGAAGTTTATACCAGTTACTTGCGTGCCAGTGTCGCATACCAAATATAGCTGATCTTCAAGCTCGCAATGCGTTTGTCCTGCGCAAGTTCAACCAAGTATAAACCAGGCATCAGGCACAGTACAGTAGCTATTGAAGGACCCCAACAGAAACAGGACCGCAAGGACCTTTTTGGTGTGTTCCAATCCTTTTAGGCAGGGTGTTTTGGCTGTACTACATTTTTGTCTAATAAAATATTCATTCAGTCAATTACCTTACAGTGGGACGAGTGGGGCGAGGCATACACTCTCATATGAGTGTTGTGAGATATGAGACATTAGGGCCGATCGGCCATGGCACTGTTTTCGGGGTCTCGCCGGGGGTCCCTGCATGGTCTCTCCCGGCCCGGGGGAGCCATCATCTCCCCCTGCCGTTGCTCTCTCCCTTGAACCGGCGCTATCGATGAATTCATGTCTGAGCTCATTTTGTATGAAGGTCTCATGTAATGTTTCTTTTATGCTCTTGCAGTGTGGAAATGTGGATGCCGTCCTTGGCCCGGGGCTGTGCTTAGTGCCTACCTAGTATGTGCTGAGAGCCACATGTGGATGACAGGCCGTGTGATGTGTGTGACAGTAGCAAACACTGATGCTTTGACATGGAAAGTGTGTGTGTGTGTGTGTGTGTGTGTGTGTGTTTTGTTTGTTTTTCTGAAACGTGGTTGCTTTTCAAAAGGAGTCGGATGATATATCGGCGTTTTTAGTTTTTCCTTTTCTTCTTTTGTTCTTCACATTGAGGGTGGAAAAAAAGACCATCTATATTTGATGAAGAAGTGATAAAAGGTTCAGTCCATCCTCCTCAACCCACATTTCTATCCACGGACACAGAAGGTCTGGAAAACAAAGCCCTGAGGGGGCAGAGGGTTATGAAATGACAATGCTCACATTGGCTCATCCAGGCAGAGGCATGCTTTGTTGTCAGTCAGGAATGTGCTGACTAACTGTGGAAGGCCACAACGCCAGCCCCCTTTTGTTACCTATTCTTTAGGCCAATAGACAGACTAGAGCAGGGGTTTTCAAAGTGGGTGACGACGGGGCACCCTGGGGTGCCGTGACGGCAGTCCAGGGGTGCCGCGAGATAATTTGATAAATATTTGGAATTTATTTGGACACTTAAATAAAACAATATTTAGTATCATTTTAAACTTGAAGTACAACGTTATTTTCAGTCAGTTCTAACCAGAATGGCTATTATCTCAACATTTTCCTTGCAACAAAATCACTAAAATATCGTCACTGTCGGGCAGAAACCTCGTAGCTCCAAGTTTCAAATGTGTACGTATTTTGGTAAAGCTAAGCCCTGCTTCAGCATACAAGACCGTCGCACAAAACTAGTGAAAACAGCCGATCTACAAGCACACAACGCCTCGCATTGTGTGCTTGTAGATCTGCTGTTTTCACTAGTTAACTACATTTTATAGATGATAAATACAAAACGGTTTTGGACATACAAGGTTTCCAACCGTCAACAAAAATTATTCATGGAGTGCCCTGAGACAAAAAGGTTTGGGAACCCCTGCAATAGACAGACTAGAGTAGGTAGCAGTGGTAAATGGTAAATGGTGCATTTATATAGCGCTTTTAATCCAAAGCGCTTTACATAGATTGTGCATTACATTCACCCATTCACACACACATTCATACACCGGTGGCGGAGGAAGCCATGCAAGGCACCAACCTACTCACCGGAGGCAATTAGGGGTTCAGAGTCTTGCCCAAGGACCCTTCGACATTAACTCAGGGGGAGCCCGGATTCAAACTGGGAACCCTTCGGGATTTATACCCTTCGTGCTCTAATACCAGTTTCTCTACCCCTGAGCTATGCCGCCCCCCCAGTGTGCTGGTCCAGTCCGGTCCCCCTTTTCCTGTGCACTGACTAGGGATGGCACCATATGAAAATGTCATATCATGATTATTGTGACCAAAGAAATCCTTGACAAATCCTGACACATCCTTGCTTTTCCTTGTTTCTGACAGAGATAGAGGCCTATAGGCAATGCATCCCAGTATACCTTTCCTGCTTGCCCCCTTTGTATCTTGCGCACGCGCACACACACACGGCTAATTTCACTTAAAGAAAAAGTTCATTAATCGATCGTGCCAAGAGAATAGATTTGTGTTAAAAACAAACACGGACCCCACTTTGAGAACCAATGCTCTACACACCTAATCGTAATCCGAACCCCATTCTGAATCCTTTTTTTGCTAATTGTAACCCTAATATATATTTCTGGGTAAATCTAACTTTTTAATAAAAAACAACCGTTTATCTCATGACGAATAAAGAAACTTGTCCCCACAAACAGTGTCTGTTTCTCAAATTCTGCTATTTCTACTTGTGGGGACATAAAGGTCGTCACAAGTATAATACACACATACACACACACACACACACACACACACACACACACACATCAAAGGAGAGGTCTTATCAGAGATCTGTCCCACTCAACCAAGTTCAAGAACACAAGGCTCAAAGTCCCCTCTTTTGTGTACATCATTACATAATTATCAACCCTCATATGTGTCTGAAAACCTTTTATCATCGCCTTAACAATGTATCTAAATGTTGCACTGTTAATGTTAACTAGAGCAGCGCTTCTCAAACCTCTTCATGTCAAGATCTGCTCTTTTTGAATAGCCAACAGATGAATGGATTAAGTGACGCTATATCAGTGGTTCTCAACCTTTTCAGGCCGCGGCCCCCCAAATAATCATATTTTAACTGGGGACCCCCCTACCCTGACGAGCACTAAGAGTTGAGGCATTACATTTTGTATAACACAGTTCTATTGTGAAAATAGCAGATCTACGTGCTCACAACGCGTTGCGCTGAGGCGGTGAGTTGAGGCATTAGATTTTGTATAACAGTCATATTGTGAAAATAGCAGATCTACATGCTCACGCGAGGCGTTGTCAATGTTTAATTTGCCATATTAGAGGTTATATTAAAAAGTCCTTAAATTATCACTTTGGAAATGTTGGTTTGTTTACTGTTGAGTGAGAAAACAATGTTGCACATCAATTTAATCATCTGGGGACCCCTCAAAATAATTTGGGGACCCCCCTGGGGGTCCCGACCCACAGGTTGAGAACCACTCATGCTATATTGACTACTCTAACATGCTCATGCCAATGACCGGTGGGCCGGGGACCCCCCTGGAACCCACGGACCCCTGGGGGGGTTCCCATTTTGACAACCGCCTCCGACAGAATTGGAGCACTTGGACCCACCTGTACAATGATTTATGCTCATTTACCCTAGCAGCCATTTGTATCAGCTCATTGTTATTCAGGTTCCCCTTATTACAGTGATCTTTCATGACTTCCCTCAACCCGATGCAACCATGTCTCAGTTTGAAAACAGCAATTAAGCTCCTAGTCCAGTGGTTCTCAACCTTTTCAGGCCGCGACCCCCAAAATAATTATATTTTAACTGGGTATGTATTTGGCCACGGACCCCCATCTCAAAATATTTAGTTCCAGGGACCACCCCAGAAGCAAAATTTGAGTTACAAACGTTCGCTTTGAAAATGCATATATTCAAAGATGTGCACACATTTTCACGACTTTTTTTCAAAAATAGCAGATCTACAAGCTTGCAGCGCGGCGCTGTGAGCTTCTATATCTGCTATTTTTCACTGGTTAAAGCATTCAATAATTCTAGGCCTAAATTGTTACTGGTGCTACAGAACCTGACAGATCCTCTGTCAAAATCCCTTCCATTTCTCTCCCCCCCTCCAACCATTGTTTCCTCTAATGGATTCCCACGCAACCGTGGCAAGGGTCATTTACAGGGGTGCCAGATGGGGACAACCCAGACCCCCCCCCCCCCCCCCCCCCCCCCACGTTCACATGCACCTCCCAGAAACCTCCAGAAAAGCAAAGATTATTTTGTTGTAAAAAATTTAACCATTTACTTCTAAACAAAAGAGAAATGTACTAGATGTTTTCCCGGGACCCAAACTACTTCTTAACCCTATTTATTTACGGAAATTACATAAAAAATATAAATAAATAAAAATTTGCTCTATTTTTTTACTTTAAAAAAAATCTATATATATATTCACTTTATACCAAATGTCTGTGGTAGAGCATTGCAATGCGTTGTGAGCTTGCAGATCTTGCTATTTTCTTATTTTTCTTTTTTAAACATTCCGCCACCAGTATAATGGATGTTGGGGGGATATTTTTATTATCGCGATAAGTATCGCTATTTCGTACTGTGATTATTGATATGAATGAAAATCTTCATAGCGTCCCATCCCTAGTCCCCGAGCCAGTGTTTGGGAACCAGTGCTCTAACTACTAACACAATGGGGCCAGCCAGAGGCATGATGATGAAGTGGGCTGGGTCGGTCAGAAGACAACAGACACTAGGTTATCTCTGCTACGCTTCATGTTCTTTAGTCCCCTCCTTCCTCTGGCACGGTGCCACATAGTTCCCCTGGGTACACACTGAGGATAAATCACCTACGCCTACTCTACTCTACGCTATGCCTCCTTCCAAGGGAATGGTGGTGTCCTAGTTTTAGAAAAGGGAAGAAAGAAGAAGAAAAAAAAGGATGTCTTTCTTCTGTGTTGTTGTGCGCCTCCTCCTGTGTGGTGGATATTGACAACGATCTGGGAAAAAACATGTTTATTTAAGGAATATATCGTCATCGTCGGGCTTGAAACTATCCCCATCTCTATATTCTAACTTTTTGTGTGGGTTTTTGTTGAGCGGTGCTAACTGCTCCTATACGTGGCTTTGCGTTTTTTTTGCACCATGTGTTTTTCCAAGGGTTTTCCCATGGCGGGGTAATAACTACACCTGACATGACGTCACAGGATATCAGTATATGTAGTGCGAAAGGAGCACTGCTCACTTCACACGGGTGTGAAGGGGTTTTCTTCCCTGTCAATGAACGCCCCATCGTAACATTGCCACGTCGGGCAACTTGAAAGTAGGGGTGGGCGATATGGAAAAATACAATATCGTGATATTTTCCTAAGCTGTATCACGATACACAATCTCATCACGATTCTTTTTCATGTTGGTCTTTATGGTTATTTTTCTAGTGACTTAACAGTACAACCACCTACATTACAAGGTAACAAAAAGTGGTCCTCTATAGGGTCCAGGGACTCTCTTTTGGGAGTTAAGGGGAGACCTTGACATTTGAAAGTTTGAGTAATACTGATTTAGACAAAAAATGCAGGTTTAAATGAATTCTGCAGTGAATCTCTGTATTAACAATTCAACAGGATTTTTAAATAAGGCTCCCTCAGTGTATCACAATATATACAATATCTCTGAAAAGGCATATCGTGAAGACAGTGTATCGTCTCAACGATATCTATCACCATATCGCCCACCCCTACTTGAAAGCAAACTCCACTTGCCCGGATGTTTAATTTACTTGCCACTGGCAGTTGGCCAACCGTTATTGTCCACGCCTGTAACAGCGTCACACACAAAAAAAAAACTCAAACTTGTGATTCTGCTACTTTTCACTGTTTTTGAACTTGAATCCTGCAAAGTCAACAGTTTTGGAGTGGACATGTGAGGTTTCCACCCGACGACCGAGAATATTCTGTCAAGAGTTTGTAAAAACAGTATTTTTTTGTTGTTGTTGCAGGACGGCACGTTTCATGTAGGATGAGCCGGAGTGAGAGACAAGTTCAATCCTTCTTTGTATAGGTATATAAGAGGCACCTAGCTTGTTAAGCACACGGCACATGTTTAGACTCGACTTTTTTGACGCGACTCTTACAGTCCCGGCGGCTGCCATGTGGCCCGGCCCGGCCTTTTCCACTTAAAGATTCCACGTGCCGCCACGCCGTCGTGTTTGTTAGCATACCTGCACTGTGGCGCCGGAACAGTGGTTCTCCCTGTTGAATGAAATATATTTTCAGACAAGTATGTTCTTTTCAAAGAGCAAAGAGGGGTCTGCGGCCAAATACGAAATATAATCAATGTGGGGGGTCCTTGACATGAAAGAAAGTGTTGAGAACAACTTACGCTTATCGTCATTGTCGGATGAAAACCTTGTATGTCCAAAACCGTTCGTTTTGCATTTTTCATTTTATAAATGATTTAAATTAGTGAAAACAGCCGAAAACAGTCTGCTGTTTTCACTACTTTTGTGTGACAGCCTTGTACAATGAAGCAGGCCTTTACTTTGCGAAAGAACATACAGATTTGAAACTTGGAGATACAAGGTTTCCACCCGACAACCACGTTATAGAAGCTTGCTGTGATATCGTCTCAAACCTCATTATGTCCGAAATTCTTACTTTTCAGGATTCAATATCAAAAAGCAGAAAAAGTAGCAGAGCTATAAGCCCAAAATGCATCGCTTTGCACCATGTTTTTTTGAGCTTGCAGATCTGCTACTTGTTGTTTTGAAAAGTAGGTGCATTCATTTACCCCCCCCAAATAAAAAACAAAACACCAAAAGTACGAATTTGGAGAAGAGTTTTCTCCCCGACAGCAACGACTCTACCCTCTCGTGTTCCTGCTGCCTTTAACCTCCCCAGACCCTGGCAGGCAGGCAGGCTGGGCCAGGCAGCCCCCCGGGGCCATGCTGCCTCTGCCCCCCCCCCCCCCCCCTCTCATGCAGCCCCTGGACCCTGAACAGGGAGGGGCCTGTGTGTGCGTGCATGCGCGCGTGTGTGTGTGCGTGTGTGTGTTGGCCAGGAGGAGTGAGTGAATAGCTGCCGGAGTCTCTGGCTGCGGGTGTGTAAACCACATGAATGTGTGTTGCACCGCTCAGTGCTCTGCTCTCAACAGATAGGATCAGGCCAGGCAGGCAAGGCAAGGCCTGAGAGGCCGCGCAGCGCGGCAGCTCTAGCGCTGCAACATAGCAGCGCTAACATCAAAGGGCTTTTCGCCGAAGCTGGAGGGAGGGGGGAGGGAGGGAGGGAGGGAGAGAGGGAGAGAGGGCCGGGCCAAACTCTTCAAAGGGTTCCTCTGAGTAATGCCGGCCCCTGATATGCGCGGCAGTCAGGCACTGCAACACTGTGAGCGATGATGTAATTGCGAGGCCTCCGGGGCTAAATCCGCTCCAGCGTACAAATAAAGGTGGAGGTGTTCCCTGTGTGTGTGTGTGTGTGTGTGTGTGTGTGTGTGTGTGTGTGTGTGTGTGTGTGTGTGTGTGTGTGTGTGTGTGTGTGCGTGTGCGTGTGTGTGTGTGTGAGCGCTGCCTCCAAGCTTCAAGGAGGGTGAGAAAATATAAAAACACTTTGGGTGAAGGTTTGTTTCCACCCCGGTGAAGCTGCGTTTGCCATGGTTTCTGGAAGAGAGAAATGAAGCAACCAAGTTCGAAAACCATCCCAAAAGAAGCAACTGTTATGTGCTCTAGGCCAGGGGTCTTCAACGTTTTCAGGCCAAGGACCCCTTAGTTGAGAGAGAGATGAAGTAGGGACCCCCACAACCTTTTCATAGATTCCATATAGTTTCATCCTTTGACAGCACAATCATCAGTGTACTTTGGATTGTCAATTTGTGTTTTCAGATATTTAACCACTTGAACCGTCAATACTTAATAAACTTGACCTTTCACTTTGTACTTGGTCTGCTCTTTTTCCCCTCTACACAAACCTCTTTGCCAAAAATAGCCAATCTACAAGCTCTGTGAGCTTGTAGATCGGCTATTTTTGGCTAAAGTTCTCAGAATATGGATGCTAGGGTTCAAGTGGTTAATATAAAAAAGGAGAAAAAAGGTTTCTATCACACAAAGATTTGGAGGACCCCCTGTAGTAACTCTGAGGACCCCCTAGGGGTCCCGGACCCCCTGTTGAAGACCCCTGTTCTAGGCCACATGAGCACCTTGAGCCGCCATTAGCCAAACAGCGGGTTGGGACCCATATGTGGGTCACAGACCTCTCTTTTGGGTCTCGACCTGAAAAGTTTGGGAACCACAGCTTTAAACCCATACACATCGGCTGTATGAAAATGGACGGTATTTACATAAGTACATTTTTTTGGTATTTGTACTCTACTGAAGTATTTCCAGTTTCCAAAACTTTGACTTCTACTCTCACTGCATCTCAGTGGCAAATATTTTTAATCCACTATGTTTATTTTAAAACCTATAGTTACTAGTTACTTTGTAGATTGATTATTACAAAACATACATTGAACACTCCAACCCTATATCCATTCTGCCCATTCGGAAATAGTTGATCTACAGTCTTGTGAGCTGCTGCCTGTAGATCTTCTTTTTTCAAAAGATTTGTATACGTCTGAAACACTTGAACAGGAAATTCTGCAGAGAGTATTGATGCTGATACTTTTGTACTTTTGCTCAAGAAGTAGCCTACATTTTGAATAGCAGACTTTTACTTGTAACACATTATTTCTACATTGCAGAGTTGATACTTTTACTTAAGTAAACATGTGAGTACTGGAATCAAAGCTCTCACTTCCAGCTAGCTACCAGGCTGTTATTAAGGTCACGTACATCCTGTTTGCTCTGTTGTTCTCAATGAAACAAGTGATTAGGGATGGGACGATAAGCGATATTATCGTTTATCGTGATAAAAAACATTCACAGTAATCGTATCGTGGAGATTTAATTTATCGTGATATCGTCCTCCGTCATGCACTGGGATCAATCACCTTTTATATGCCGAGCTGCATATCCGGTACCACTTGATACAGTCTTTTTTTCACTCTATATCAAATGTCTTAGCCAAAAAATAGCAGATCTACAAGCTCACAATGCGTCGCGTTGCGATAATGGTTTTTGATTATCACGATAATATCATAAATCGCGATTTCTTGGGTCACAATAATCGTGATGATGACATTTTCATATCGTCCCATCCCTAAAGTGATCCAACATGTTAGCGCCTATTATTAGAATTATTATTTATAGGTTTTTGATTGAGAATGGGGGGGGGGGTTATTTTCCTTCTTCTTCTTTTCTCTTATCTGATTCCAGCAGATAGGTTAATCCGCTGCTGGGCGTTTTCTAAAGTACACAACAGGTGGAACAGAGTCGACTCTGTTCTTTGTAAAGTTTATACAGGGCCTGTGTGTGTGTGTGTGTGTGTGTGTGTGTGTGTGTGTGTGTGTGTGTGTGTGTGTGTGTGTGTGTGTGTGTGTGTGTGTGTGTGTGTGTGTGTGTGTGTGTGTGTGTGTGTGTGTGTGTGTGTGTGTGTGTGTGTGTGTGTGTGTGTGTGTGTGTGTTTTAGTTTGCATGCAGCATGTTCTAATAGGCTATGTGTGGTTTTGATGGTGTGCATGTTTTAGTGTGTGTGTGTGTAGGTTTAACATTTTTTGTGCATGTTCTTGTGTACATGGGTTTGAGGATGTGCTTTGTGTGTGTGTGTGTGTGTGGTTTGTTTACATGCATGTTCTATTATGTGTGTCTGTGGGTTTGTTTGCGTGGTTTGAGAACATTGAGAATTATTTTGTTCTAATGTATATGTGTGTTTTTGTTTGCATACATGTTCTTCTAGTGTTTTTGTGTGTGTGTGTGTGTGTGTGTGTGTGTGTGGGAGCTCTAGTTAGCGTGCATTGAGAACATTTGAGAACAGTTTCTTTCTAATGTGTGTGTTTGGTCTGCGTGCGCGTCCTTAATGTGTGTTGGGCCAAGCATGACGCTGAAGCCTTTCAAAATGCCGCCAAGATCATCAGACTGATAATTCATTGACAGCTCCCATGACAGTTTGGAGAGAGAGACACACACACGCACGCACACACACACACACACACACACACTGTAAGGAAAGTATCGCTCTTGTTTAGATTGCACTGCTACACAGAACACGGTTGTTGATGCAGGTCTCTCCAAAGGTTATTTGCATTCTTTCTCTCTCTCTCTTTCTCTCTGTCATGGTATGTGTCCCTTTGATGTTAAATGAGCAGTAAACATGCCTGCACTTTTTTCTTCTTCATTTATTTGTGAGTTCACGCAGAGGTCAGCCTTTTAACTTGGTGCATCCTGGGCTGGAGGTGAAGTCAGGGCAGTAATGGTATGGTCTGGTCGGTGTATATTGTTTGTTGTCTGGTTCTTAAAAGAACACTTCCTATTGGCTCTGGCGTAAACGGTCACGTGGGCTCATCGTCATAGAACATGGTTCAGTGCTTGATCTGTGGTGCTCAAAGTGTTTAAGAATTACAATTATATTTACTAGCCCTTACCCGTTCAAAGATATGAGCTCTGAAATTATGTGCAGTGTGTGGGTTATGGGGTGTGTACTGTGCACACAGTATATGAGGGATGGAAAGTAACTTTAACTGGTGCTTACATGATAAAATGTAGGAGCATCAATGTAAGAAATACCCGTTTCGTTTAATGGCTACAGAGATACTGTGTAGTGTACCGATCTGCATGATTTTTGGACAACATCTGTAACGGGGCCAGACACAAATATTTTGTTCTAGGGAAGGTGTGTGTGTGTGTGTGTGTGTGTGTGTGTGTGTGTGTGTGTGTGTGTGTGTGTGTGTGTGTGTGTGTGTGTGTGTGTGTGTGTGTGTGTGTGTGTGTGTGTGTGTGTGTGTGTGTGTGTGTGTGTGTAAAACCTATTACTCGTTAGATATTTTTAAAATAGCACATCCACAAACACTTTTGCTGTTGCAGAGCAGTGCAACGTGTTCATGAGCTTGTAGATCTGCTATTTTCGCACAACAAAAGAATAGCAAGCTCTAGAAAGAGTAATTATTTTATAGAAAACGTGATCTAGGGAATGACGATACTGACACTGTGCTCGGAAAAGAGCAGTGTGATTTGAATGAAGGCGCTGGGCCGTAATGACTGTGGAAAGTAGTCTGTATGATGAATACATTATTATTATTATTTGGCAGCAACTGCAGGAGGAGGACTGATGCTTAGTTTGAGATGACAAAAATAGCCGATTTACGGTCCTCTAGACTGCTCACATCATGGCACGTTAAGCTGTGCGGTGCGGACTGCGGAGCTCGGAGCTTAATAAGAAAGGCAGAAGATTGATTCATGTCTGATACCTACTGTAGTATGTTCATGGTCATTTGATTCACCGCCGGTAGGAATTTGCATGGACTTGCTGCTTGTTTGACTTTAAGGGGGCGCGTGTGTACATGCACGCACGCCCACTCATTTTGATCATGGCGTATTATGGAAAAAGGTCAGGGCAATTAACTGCAGGCCATTCATAATAATAGCCATATGCACCCCTGTGTGCCACCCATCTACTCATCTTTTAGCTCCTCACGCATATTTGTGACAGAGTAGAATGTCAGGGATGACTCATGGACTCTACACGCATGCACACACACACACACACACACACACACACACACACACACACACACACACACACACACACACACACACACACACACACACACACACACACACACACACAGGATGGAGGAAAGCCTCTCTCTCTCTCTCTCTCTCTCTCTCTCTCTCTCTCTCTCTCATGATGTTTACGGGTCGGTCGGGGCGTAAGAAGGAAATGACAAATGCGGTGGCGGCGCTGATCAAAACCCCTGCGCCACTGGCTGAGTGATTGTCATTACTGGCTGTCAACACAACCCTGTTCTGTTGGTTGTTGTTGATCTCTTCTTGATCGTTCCTTCCCCCGTAGTTCTCTCTCTCTCTCTCTCTCTCTCTCTCTCTCTCTCTCTCTCTCTCTCTCTCTCTCGCTTGTTTTAGGCATTGGTGGAAAAAGTACTACTCGCATATAAAAGTATCAATACTGCATTATACAAATACTTCGTTACAAGTAAAAGTCCGGAATTCAAAATTTACTGAAAGTGTTGGCATTAAAATGTTTATGGCGGCGTCACTTTGCGTGGGTTTTGTTGTTAGTTCTGTTTTTGAAAAATAAAATAAAAAACACTTGAGTTTTTTTAAAACCCAAATCTTCCTCCCCTCTGGGACCAGATAAATACTCCCTTTCTCTTTCCGTAAACCTTCAATCCTCCTGTTTTTTTTTTTTTTCCCAAAGGAACGGCTGTGTGTGGACTGTGAGGTTGTGGCTATTCTTTGTCCGTCAGTACATGCGTTTGTGTGTGCGCGTGCGACTGTGCGCGTGCGACTGCGTGCGTGCGTGGGCAGTCTGTTCAAACAGTCTTGGCTGACTAATGATAACTTGTCCTTGGACATGTCAAGGGATGTTCTTGGCCCCGGCGATTTCTCAGAATACTTGGGTCGGAGCGAAAGGACAGATGGACAAGAAGAAAGACGGCGCGAGGACAAAAGAATGACAGATATGGGACAGGCCACCCTATAAGCAGCTCTTTTGGATTTAATTATCATCCCACAGACACGTGACATGAGTCAAAATTGTCGCTTTTCTGGGGTGAAACGCCATGCCGCAGGCATTCCAGGGTAAACACTCCCAGAGCATGTGGTCCTCCAGAATGGATGCCGGGCCTTCCCAGCACAGTCCTCAGTGTACTGCTCATTTATCCATACGTAACTCCCCAGTAGGGCATTAGCGACTTGTGATGACTTGTAAAAAGTTGAGTTGAAGTCGACTTTATCGTTTGATGACGTCATCACATCACACACGACCCCCCAATTATTTTGGGGGGGTCCCCAGATGATTAACTTTATGTGAAACATTGTTTTCTCACTAAACTGTAAACAAACCAACATGAAGTTTAAGGGTATAGAGGGGTATCTTCACATTTCTAAAGTGCCAATTTAAGGACTTTTTAATACCTCTAAAATGGCAAATTAAACATTGTCCAAATTATCAAATATATAGAGGCAGAAATTGTGAACGCGCGATGCGAGGCGTTGTGAGCATGTAGATCGTCTATTTTCACAATATAATTTTTTTTTTTCCAACTTCGACTTTTGACTTTCTCTGGTGGGAGTCGACTTGTGTGATGAAGTCGACTTTTTCGTTAATGCCCTACTCCCAAGTGTGTTCAAATGGAACCAAATTTGGTTCATTTGTAGGTTTTTGGTTCCATTGTGTAGTTTTGTACAATCTCACTCAGAATTTTACTGTGAATGTTTCAGAGCAGTGGGTGCCGTGATGCCAGTCCAGGGGTGCCGCAGGATCATTTTATATTTGGAGTTCAACCTTTCCCCCCAGAATAAGGATGCTGGGGTTCAAGTTATTTTCAGTCAGTTCCGATGGAAACGGTTATTTCTCTGTGATGTAGGTTACCTTATCTCAGGTGGAAAGATGTGCATATTTCACATCGCGTAATATGATTTAAGATTCTAAAACATAACAGTGTAATTCAGGGATGTCGGGCGTGGATGAAAAAGTTATTTACAGACCAGGTTACCCTGAGTGAAAAAAAGTTTGAAAACCCCTGTTTTAGAGCAGTGGTTCTCAAAGTGGGGTCCACAGGCCATCAGGGTTCCTACTTCCTTGAGGGGGTTCCAAATGGACGCTTACTGGGTTATGACTTACGGTCCACTTGGTTCCTTTAGTACTCTCTCAGAGTTATGGGGAGTGGACTCTCCTCCATGTCATCAGTGCCCCATGCCTTAGGTGGTGGTTGGCGAAAAGGCCTTTCTTTGAGGAGTTTGCATGTTCTCCTCGTGTCCCCTAGGGTAGGTACCCTGAAAATGCTGTAATCCTGATCTCTATACTGCCTCCCCCTGGCCAGCTGGGGCACCTGATGGAGGAAATGGTTGGAATAACGTGTTCCTTCCACGCGCTACGTTCTTCCAGGGGAACCCCCCATGTCAGGTGATAAGAAGCGGTTTGCTCACACAGTTCAGGGCTCTCCCCAGGTTGGCGGAGGGAGAGTAGCACCCAGGATTACAGCTTAGGAGTTAAAAAGAAAAGGTTTGAGAGACAGTTCTAGAGCTATCATTCTCTTGTGCATCACTCCCCCCTACCCAGCGCTTAAGAGACTTACCTCGTTTTTCATAGTCTGCTTGGCCATGTTGCTTTTATCCTTAGTGCTTACTAATTGGCCCAGATCGGCCCAGACTACAGTAATTGGCCCATATTGAGCTTGTAAAGTCGTTTTTTTGTGTGTGTTTTTCTTGTGTTTTTTGTTGTTTGTTCCTGCTCTACTTTTAAATCAAGTGTTGGTCAGTCATATTAAACACGCTGGTCTACCATTAAGGCACAACAGCGCTGAGTACGGCGGCAATCAGTGATGGAAGTACGCACATGCTTTACTCAAGTAAAAGTATCAATACGGCGATGTAGAAATACTCTGTTGTTACAAGTAGAAGTCCCTTATTCAAAATGTACTCGAGTAAAAGTGCAAAAGTATTGGCATCAAAATATACTTTAAGTACCAAAGTAAAGGTAGCCCACTCATTGTGCAGAATGTCCCATTTCACAAGTTCAAAATGTCTAACAAGATCTTTTGAAAATAGACGATCTACAAGCTCACAAGATGCGACGCATTGTGAGCTTGTAGCTATCGTCTAAGACAGGGCTCTTCAACGTTTTCAGGCCAAGGACCCCTTAGTTGAGAGAGAGATGAAGCAGGGACCCCCACAACCTTTTCATAGATTCCGTATAGTTTCATTGTTTGACAGCACAATCGTGAATCGTCAGTGTATTTTGGATTCATGTCAATTTGTGTTTTCAGATATCTAACCACTTGAACAGTCATTTACTTGACCTTTCACTCTGTACTTAGTCTGCTCTTTTTCCGCTCTAAACCAAAGCTCTTTGCCAAAAATAGCCGATCTACAAGCTCACAAGGCGTTGTGAGCTTGTAGATCTGCAGTTCTCAGAATATGGACACTAGGGTTCAAGTGGTCAATATAAAAAAATAAAAATCACTCAAAGATTTGGAGGACCCCCTGTAGTAACTCTGAGGACCCCCTAGGGGTCCTGGACCCCCTAGGGGTCCTGGACCCCCTGTTGAAGACCCATGGTCTAAGATATTTTTGGGGGCTTTCTTTGCCTTTATTGATAGGGGATAGTGGACATAGACAAGAAACCGGGAGAGAGAGATGGGGAGTACACACAGCAAAGGTCTTTGGGAACTGGACTCGAACCCGGGATATTTATCTTCACAACATACTTACTAATGGCTGTCAAAGGGAGTCTTGTGTCTGTTTCTCAAACAAAGCTCTCGCTGGGTGAGCAAACCATGGTGGTTCATTGCTAATTTTGACTCATTTTTGAGGTTTGGAGGAATTATGCTTTTAACTTAAGCCATTCCCGCCGTGCCCCCCCAGCCCTAACTGTGAGCCATTTTCTGCGGGCACACACTCACCACATGTAGCATATTTGGGTCAGTTTGTTCTGTCTCAAGCTAAGCTTTGCAGACAGGGGCCTGGTGAGCTACTGATACATACATTCATCATAATTATTGTTTTGCAAAGATCTGAGCTACAGTCACCCGGGTAACAGGAAGGCTTGAGAATTCAAATTAAGAGCGTGTGGGCTCATCATGGCCTCGTGGCGTGGCTGTGGAGTGTGGACCCGCCGCTTTGATCGGAATTCATCGTGCTGCTTTGCAGTCGTCTACGGCAGTGGTTCTCAACCTTTTCAGGCCAGACCCCCAAAATAATCATATTTTAACTGGGGAACACCCCCACCCCCACCCTGACGAGCACTAAGAGTTGAGGCATTACATTCTGTATAACATGGTTCTATTGTGAAAATGCATTTTGAAAAGATGACACTAAGTGGATTACGTTCAGCATAGCATGCACTATGTATTTCTGCATAATGTGCGGTTGCCTGCCATATGGTTGTGCTGGAATAGGACGCTGGAATTGGTTTTGGTCGTTCTTCATATGGTAGTAAAGATATCCAATCTACATGCTCACAGCGGCTCGCGTTGTGAGCATGTAGATCGGATATTTTCACAATTTCTGCCTCTAACATTTGACAATTTAACCAGTGACCAATTTGTCATTGTAGAGGTATTAAAATCTCCTTAAATTGTCAATTGTAATCGCAATTATTTTGCATAATCGTCATAATCATTTCCATGTTGAAAAATGTTTGTGTAGTTTCAAACACTTTCAAGAAGTAGAACATGGAAATAGAATGGAAATACTCACCCAAGCGTAAGGTGACGTGGGCTCTGTGGCCATGCATTACTCTCCCTTCATCGTGTGTGTGTGTGTGTGTGTGTGTGTGTGTGTGTGTGTGTGTGTGTGTGTGTGTGTGTGTGTGTGTGTGTGTGTGTGTGTGTGTGTGTGTGTGTGTGTGTGTGTGTGTGTGTGTGTGTGTGTGTGTGTGTGTGTGTGTGTGTGTGTGTGTGTGTGTGTGTGTCCTCCACTAGAGGAGAGTATTCAGCATGTGAGACCGCACATGTTGTGCCCCAGTGTCCGAATAATTAGGGACACAGTGTTTTCCAATAACAGGAGTGCAGTAACCTGAACTCACTTTGTTCTGCTGGCACGGCCGGCACAAAAGGGGCCGTCCCGTCCGCTCTTCAGACACGCCGGCCGATCATGGTCGGCTTAGGAACGGGGAGCAACTGCTCTTTAGCTCCGCCGCGGAATGCGGCGCTTCGCAGATCCCTCCCTCCCCGTTGGAAAACGGATTTGGGCCGCCGCGCTACGGGACTTTGAATGGTCCGCGCTCTCTCCGTGCCGACTTACCCCGAGTTGATGCTGATGTCACCCCGAAAGCCTGCCCCCCCCCCCCCCCCCCCCCCCATTGCCCATGACATCCCTGCACTACCCCCCCACCACACACATACACACCTCCCTCAATTGGCCAACACTTGGCCCTGGCTTACGGAGGCCTATTTAACTAGAGGATATCCGGCCGCCTGGCATGTGAAGAGCCTGTATGGATTCCTCAGCTCGGTGCTGGAGGCTGGACTCCCCAGAGGTGACTTTGAGCGCAGTCAGACAACTGTTGGATTAGCGGAATGCTGCACGTTGACTCTGGGCCAATAGGAGGCTAGCTAGCCTGGCTTGAAGAAGCACGTATACTTAACACACACTCCTCAGGGTTCATTTGACTCTGACAGTTCTGACAGTGTACAAAACCCTGAGGGTCTGTTTGGTTACATTTGTACACTATGGCAGGACTCTTGAACAGGGGGTCCGGGACACCTAGGGCAGTGTTTCTCAACCTTTTTTCTGCATGGGTACACTTTTCATGTCCCAAGAATCTATGGGCACACCAAACATAATACGGGGGTGTAAATATCGTCACTGTCGGGAAGAAATCTTGTATCTCCAAGTTTAAAATGTTTCTTCGCAAAGTAAAGCCCTGCTTCATCATACAAGGCTGTCGCATAACAGTAGTGAAAACAGTAGATCTACAAGTACACAACTTTTTAAAATGATAAATACAATACTGGCTTTCAAGCAGTTTCAAGGGGCACATTTGACCCTTCTCAGGGGCACACCAAAGGTCCCCAGGCACAGTGGTTGAGAAACACTGCCCTAGGGGGTCCTCAGAGTTACTACAGGGGGGTCCTTCAAATCTTTTGTGATAGAAACTTCTTCTTTTTTATATTAACCACTTGAACTCTAGTGTCCTTATTCTGAGAACTTTAGCCAAAAATAGCAGATCTACAAGCTCACAACGCCTCGCAGTTTGGCAAAGAACTTTGGTGTAGAGGGGAAAAAGAGCAAACTAAGTACAGAGTGAAAGGTCAAGTTTATTAATTAATTAAAATTAGTTAAAGTGGTTAAATATCTGAAAACACAAATTGACATGAATCCAAAATACACTGATGATTGTGTAGTAGTCAAACGATGAAACTATATGGCACTTATGATACGGTTGTGGGGGTCCCTGCTTCATCTCTCTCTCTCAACTAAGGGGTCCTTGGCCTGTAAACTATGGATGAATAGACCCTGAGGGTCTTACTGTGCAGAATGATTCAGTAACGGTAAAAGTATTTGATCGTTGATAAATTACACTTAAGCAGATTCAATAAAGATACGTGTATTGGATTACAAATTGATACATTGACACAAGTAGGATTTTACTATGCACTGAAGAATTAACCCATTCAATCCGGGAAACGTGTCATATTTTCAAATATTTTTGAAAAACCTCAAAAGTGTGAGAACTACAGACCAGGGGAGAAGAAGGCATTTGTAGAATCGGCCTCAGGCCTTAATGGGTGTTGAACCAAGGTTTGAGTATGTGGATCATTTAGAGCGGGAGAAGTGTGATGGTTCTACACACACACACACACACACACACACACACACACACACACACACACACACACACACACACACACACACACACACACACATACACACATACGTCTCAGACCGATCCCCAAACAATGCTAAGTGCTAAGTGCTGTTAAAGCTCTCTGGGCGTTCACAGTGACCCTCCGCGGGGACCCCGCGCGGCAGGTGGACTGACCGGCTTGTCCCCTGCGATGTCCATCCTCTGAAAGGGGACACCGCTATGGGATGCATATACGTCCCTCACAGGTCACCCGTGTCATTGTGGCACCTGTCCCCTCCACTCTCAGCCTGCGTCACCGCCAGCCAGGATTCATTTACATACATTTTCACCCTCGTATTTTCCCATGATGGAAATGGTGGATGTAAATTGATTTAGTTTGATAAACTGTTGGACCACAACTCCACCCCAGGGGGGGTCCCCACATGATTTTGAGGTGGTCCCCAGATGACAGTGAAGTAACAATAAAAAAAATCTAAAGTAATCAAAAGATGTACAAGCTCGCAGCGCGGCACAAAGTGATGCGCTGTGAGCTTGTATATCTGCTGTTTTTTTTTGAGAACCACTGTTCTAAATCTAAACCCCAAATTCTCATAAAAACGTATGTTGCTGTATACCGTAAAATGTATGTTAAAATAAAAAATCTATTGATTACTCACGCCATGGAGACTTGAGTTCAATAGTATTTTTAGTTTTTTGTCACATTGCTAAGACAATAATTTGATTATAGTAAGCCTATAATCAAAGTACCCTGATGGTTTCCCCATCCAGGGCCAGGCATTCGGGTCCCCATCTGGAATCATATGGGGGTAATCACATTTTTGTCTTAGAAATGCGACAAATACCAAAGAATATTATTTAACTCAAGTCTCTATGGCATGAGTAATCAATAGCAAAAAAAAAAAACATTTTTGGGGTGAACTACTCCTTTTAATGAGTCATTGCTCTTGAATGCATTATTTCTCTTCCCGTCCTAAATCTGGTGTTATCCAGAAGTTGCTGGTAGGCTGCGCTGGGCCCAGTGATGTTGTGCTCCTCTCAGTGCAGATAGCAGCTAGCTTTCCTTTTTATCACCACTTGTTTTATCAGTGACTGTACTATACACATGGCGGAGGAGAAGAGAGAGCAGGGTGATGCTATCAGCAGCTGGAGAATTCCTTTACTGAGCTGAGGGGCCCGGAGAGGCTGTGGGAGAACCCAAGCAGGAAGGTCCCACTAGCATAGGGCTTAGGGATGGGACCATATGAACATCTCATGTCACCATTATTGTGACCAAAGAAATGCCAGGGATCCTCAGAAGAAAAGATCTGTGTTAAAAAATATATATATATATTAAACACTTTTTCAAATATTTCCAAAAATAGAAGCATCGCAGCACATTATTTGACAAATGTTCCGCCCCAGGATGTTGGATGTTGGGGATATTTAGATTATCGCGATAATATCGTAAATCGCAATTTCTTTGGTCACAATAATCGTGCACTAAAATGTTAAAAAGTTGCACCAAAGTAAAATATTGACTGTTTATCAAACCAAAACCTTTTTTACTTTTTATCAAACAACCCAAAGTAAACAGAACCACTGGAACGTCATTACAGTAAATCTGCTATTATTTTTGAACATCCCAACGCAGAAATCTAAAATGACACGGATGACTCCCGGATTTTAACGGGTTGAATGGAGATAGGCGTTGGTACAAAAATATCTGCCATTCTTAAACAACATCACTCGGGGGACACATTGAATGCCGTATTATAGGCTAGTGTGTGACATTATAAGCTATATTATTACACCTGCTTTGGCAACGTAAAGGCATGTTTTCTCATGCCAATAAAGCTCCTTTGAATTTAATTGTGTGACACTGCAGAAACGGACCACGTCTTGTGTCTTTGCTCCCCCGGGGCACCTGCTGCTCCGACACCAACCCCATTTGAAGTCGTCGATGATGGGGAGGAGGAGGAGGGAGAAACACAGGGTTGGGGGGGAACAAACCCAAAGCTACAGGCGCACAAAAGCCTAAAATGATATCGCTGGTGGATATCTGGATGCCTGGCATGCCTGAGATGGCTGCCGTACACTTTTGGCTTTGTCTTTTGCTGGGATGAATAGAGGGCTCTGTGGTGGTGATGACAGGGTGCTCCGGGCTGGGGCTGGGCCCTGGCGGGATGCTGGGTACTGGGCTGGAGGTGCATGCATGCAGGGGTGGAAGAAATACTGCCATTATTATTATCATTTTTTTACTGGACCTGGAATTTATTTTATACTTTAGCTATTGAAAAATAGCATATATACAAGCTCACAGTGCCGCGCTGCAAGCTTGTAGATCTGCCATTTTTGAAAAATCTTGAAAATATGTGCACATTTTTGGATATATTATTTTCAAAGCAAACCTTTGTAACTCAAATCTCTGCTTCTGGGGGTCCCTGGAACAACATATTTTGAGATGGCCAAATACCGGTACCTATAATTTTGGGGGTCTTTGACATGAAAATGTTTGGGAACGACTGATGATAGAAACATGAGTTTTGGCACCATATACAGTACAAATTGTTGATGTCGGGCAGAAACCTCTATTTTAACTTTTTGTTTTTTTATTTTGGTAAAATGAATACATATACATATACATATACAATAGACATATGAGGTTCCCACTTGACAGACAGCAGATATCCCATTACTCTGTTACAAGTATATATCCAAGTGTCCGGGATGTCGTGGCATAGAAGCATACATAACGTCATTGTCGTGCCAAAACCTCGTATCTCCCAAGTTTCAAATTTGTATGTTTTTCCGCGAAGTAAAGCCCTGCTTCATCAGACAAGGCCGTCGCACAAAAGTAGTGAAAACAGCAGATCTACAAGCACACAACGCCTCGCACCGCGAGGCGTTGTGTGCTTGTAGTTTGGCTTTTTTGAAAATGTGTGGGCTCATGCTGGAGCTCAAGTTAAAGGCACAAGAGAGGGTGCTCACAGGAATGTGTGACCCCTGCATGATCCCTGGGGATCCTCATGATCCCTATGGGGATCCTTATGGCTGAGCCTGGCGTAGGGCTCATGCTTTATGAATTAACACAACCAGCAGGGGTGGAAAAGTTACTCACATTATTTTGCTAGTTTTCAAATAAAAGTACAATACTTGCCACTGAGGTGTAATGGAGTAGAAGTAAGAACAGAAACCTGGAAATACTCAAGTTCAGAGAAAGTGCTTCCATATTGTACTTAAAGTAGTACTTAAGTTGCAAAAAGTTTGACACATTTTTTAAAGTTTGGGTACTTCTACTTTGCCTTTTAACAAAGTATTTTCATATTGTGTCATTGTTACTTTTACTTTATTTAAAAATGTCTGAGTACCACCACTGACGACCAAAGGAGAAGATCGGGCCTTTTTCCCCCCCTCCTCAGAGAGAGGAGGGGCAAATCTTTGAATTCTCACTGGACCCCCGAGTTTATCCCACTCCCAGCCTCTGAAGATACAGGGAAAGGCTTTGATCCGTGGGCTGCACACCCCACGGGGTCGAGGGCCAATGGATATATCTCCACAGCAACCCTGTCGGTCTTCCGTTCCCAAGCGCCAGGGAAGCACTGCTGTTGTTGCCAGTTCTGGATCCCTGGGCTGGATTGTGGCTTTCCTGTGCTTAAATGGTGTGCCAAGTATGCCAGGCTAGCTCTCACGTGAAGACATTGAGGCACTCACACTGCATTGGTCACAAGTATCAGTGTTCATCATCACTGTTGAATACTTAGGGTTAGGGTAGCAATTCCCAACCTGTGGTGGACCGTCAGTATATTGCAAGTGGTGCTGTCCACTGAAAATTTTAACAATTAGGTTTCAGTGCCTGTATTGCTTATCAAAGAGATGCTTTTTTATTGTCCCCTACATCAGGCGCCCCGGCTGGCCAGGGGGAGGCAGTATTACTGAGACCAAGATTACTGCATTTTTTGTGAGGGAACCTACCCTAGGAGACTGAGGTTTATTTAGTTGTATATCGTCGTTGTCTGGTGAAAACCTTGTATGTCCAAAACATTTATCATTTTAGAAATTATTTAAACTAGTGAAAACAGCCGATCTACAAGCATACAACGAAAGCCTTGTATGATGATGCAGGGCTTTACTTTGCGAAAGAACATACACATTTGAAACTTGGAGATACGAGGTTTCCACCCGACAACGACGATATTTTGATGCCAGTACTTTGAATACAGGCCTTTTACTTGTAACAGTATTTCTCCATTGTAACGCTACTTTTACTTGAGTAAATAATCTCAGTACTTCTTCCACCACTGCTGCTAGAAACAATGCCATATAAATCATGTTCTAGACATGGTCTCATCTGAGTAATACCCAGCTTATACTTTGTCGTACGACTACGTATAAATCACGACTTCAGGCTCTCCCAAACGGACACATTTTGAAACATTTTGAGTATCAGCTGTTATTTATCGCCGTACAAAATGGCCAAATCTGCACATTCCTGCGCGCGTCTTGCAGCCAGAGAGGAGAGAGAGAGAGAGAGAGAGACGAGAGCTTTAGCGGGCATTATTGTGACATCCTGTCTGAATTAAACGTTGCATAGTTCTAGCCAGTGTGTTTTTCATCTCGGCAGGCAGCATTGGCCGCGACGGCCGGTCCCCCTGCTGCAGAGCGGGGTTTGTGACCTGCCATCCTCTCAGATGTGCAGCCAAATGCCCCAGAGGTTACGGCCGGCTAAGTGGTTCCTTGTTTCTAATAAAAAACAAATCAAATAACGTTGGGATCCCCGGGGGTTTATAACACTGGAGTCATGAACTCTCGTAAAGGATAAATCTCCTCCAAATATATCCCCGTACAAAGGCACGGACGAGGCCCGTGATTTCGTCAAATTAAATCATGGCAGGGATCTAAAACCCTAACCCTTAAAACCTGGACTCCACATGCCTAATTCTAACCCTAAACCCCACCTGAATCGGTTCCTAATAGTCAATAAACTGTGTTGGTTGTGATTCTATGATTCGCTGGATCCCAAACGGTGTGCTGAGTAGGCCTCTTTGCAAAAATAGCTGATCTGCAAGCCTTGTAAGTTGTGTTTTATTTGGCAGTAGTAAATGTAAATTCAAGTTTACATGTTTTCATGTTGAGTGATAACTTGTTAGAGGTTATTTTGTAAGGAAAATAAGGGGTGTGCCTTTCGGTTTGCCTTGGGCACAACAAGTTTGAAAACCAATGGATATACAATTCCATCCATCCATCCATCTTCAACCGCTTATCCGGAATCAGGTCGCGGGGGTAACAGTTCCAACTGAGACTTCCAGATTTCCTTATCCTGAGCATCTTCCTCCACTTCCTCTGTGAGTATACCGAGGCGTTCCCAAGCCAGTTTGGAGATATAACCCTTCCATCTGGTCTTAGGTCTGCCACAGGGTCTACTCTCAGTGGGATATGCATCTAGGACCTAAGAAGGCGCTCAGGGGGCATCCGTACTAGATGCCCGAACCACCTAAGCTGACTCCTTTCTAGGGGTGTGAAAGAATATTCCATATTCGAAGATTCGTTCGAATGTTAACAATAAACGAATATTCGAAAGTAAAAAATTGAGCTTCGAATTAATTTATATTTAATTAAAACAAATCTACCGCACTTCTCGCGAGATTCTGGGCGCATGGAACGTTAAAAGGTGGCTGGTCTCGCAAGGCAGAAGTCTCCATTCGCTGCTGCAAAAGTGGGCTGATCTACAAGTCCATAATACGTCGCTGATCCAATACGCTGTGGGCTTGTACATTAAGGGTGCCTATTTAGCGACACCGTCATACAGCGAAGAATAAACCTCCAGCTGCTTCACTTTCCCTTCACACACTGGCCGTCACATGTCGGAGTGGAGAGACAGATGCACTCGTCCGCCTCGCAGACAGTGCACAGTGCACACACAGTGCTTTTAAACTGGCTCACGTTGATTCAGAATGATTAACGAGTTAAGCTGAAACGGGCGACTCGTTTCGGTAGTGACGGGAAGGCATACAACAACGAGACTTCTCCACCGAAAACACTATAAAAAAGCATGGATTTCTTCTCTCACCGAGTCAATCTCCCCGCACGCAATAACGGTAAAACTCCCTCCGTCACTCACACTGCTCTTAATGTAGACTATCTAATTTGGTTCAAACCAGAACATAATCCATTGGTGTGATTATAATTGCTCATTTCATGTCGTGGCTGTTCCAACTCAACTCAATCACGGCTGCTGTGAGTGACGCTTTGCAACGAGGATCAGATTCTGCTCTAACGCAGGCACGTGCACACATACATCCAACGGGGCCTTTAACAGAGAATTGTCCACCAAAAGGCCCTTTTAGAAATGTCAGCCCCTGCCTCTCTTAACATTCTTTGCACGTCCCTGACCAACGCGGACCTGCACACAGTAAAAAAAAAAGAAAAGCGATAGAAGCGACTGTCTAGAATAAAGGGCTTCGAATTTCGGATGCTTCGAATTATTCGATATTTTCGAATATTCGAATTTATTCGAATATACGGGGGCTTTTCAGGCGAATATTCGAATGCTATTTTTGGCAAATTTTCACAGCCCTACTCCTTTCCAAGTGAAGGAGCAGCGGTTCTACTCCAAGTCTCTCTCGGGTGATTGAACTTCTCACCCTATCTGTAAGGGACATAACAGCCACCCTTCTGAGAAAACTAATTTCGGCCGCTTGTACCCGAGACCTTATACTTTCGGTCATGACCCACATTAAGGGTTAAATGTGACAAAGGTGTAGAGAAGTAGTTCTCAAAACTGTTACATTTCAAGGACCCCCACAACTCTGAGAGTGTGAATGAAACTGATTCGCTTCATTTGTAGAGTTACTGACCTGTAAGGGTCCATTTGGAATCCGCAGAGGGGTCCTCGGACACCACTTTGAGAAACACCGGTGTAGAGGTGTGACGGAGCTCTGACCAGGGGAATGGAACTCCATTATGAACAGAGCCCATCTTTACAAGTTGGACGTTATCTTTTCAAAGCAGCCTGCTAACATGGAAGCCAGGAAGTGTCTGTGTGTAAAGCCAGTTTGATGGTTAACTTTTCAGATGTTGGCTGTCCCAAGGTCTGTGGTGTAAAGTAACTAAGTACATTTACTTAAGTACTTTACTTAAGCACAGTTTTGAGGTATTTGCACTTTACTTGAGTATTTCCAGTATTCAGTACTTTTACCTTTACTCCACTACATCTCAGAGGCAAATGTTGTACTTTTACTCCACTACAATTATTTGAAAACTTTAGTTACTAGCTACTTTGCAGGTATAAATTATAATTTATAAACATACATTAATCCACTTTAGCCCTATTTTATACCTAGGCAATTAGAAAATAGCCGATCTACAAGCTCAAAGCGCTTGTAGATCTGCTATTTTCAAACATTTAGTACTTTTACTTTTGGTGCTTTAAGTACATTTTGATGCCAATACTTTCATACTTTTACTCAAGTACATTTTGAATTCTGGACATTTAGGGTGCCCTCACACCAAAATACCTATGAGAGTGGAATCCGCGTTCTGCCAATGCATTTCAATGAGAGTGGAGCGGTTTTTACAGAAATCCTCTACTGGCATGAAACCGCTCCATTCTCACTGAAATGCATTGGCAGAACGCGGATTCCACTCTCATAGGTATTTTGGTGTGAGAGCACCCTTACTTGTAACAGACTGAGTACATTTACAGTGCAGTATTGATACTTTTACTTAAGTAGTAAAAATGTGAGTACTTTTTCCACCTCTGCCCAAGGTCTCTCTCTCTCTCTGTCTGTCTGTCCACCCTGTCTCTCTCTCTCTCTCTCTCTCTCTCTCTCTCTCTCTCTCTCTCTCTCTCTCTCTCTCTCTCTCTCTGTGTCTCTCAGCCAGCTCCTACCTCTGGCATTGCGGGCAGTGAGAGAGGGGGGGGGGGGGGTTTGTGGAGGGTTAGCGGGGGGAACAATACAGCATTTGTGCAGCGCTCTGCGCTCGGCCTGCTGCTAAACAAATGTTGGGGATGGAATTCTCAGTGGTGGAAAAAAGTACAAACATTTTGTACTTGAGTAAATTCTGGACCGTTACAAGTAAAAGAATCCAGAATAAAACATTTACTTGAGTAAAAGTATAAAAGTATTTGTATCAAAATGTACTTGAAATTACCAAAAGTAAAAGTACTTAAATGTTTGAAAATAGCTGATCTACAAGCTCAAAACGCGTCAACATAGCCCATGTATAAAATTGAGCTAAAGTGGTTCAAGTATGTTTTATAATATATTATTACCCGGCTTGTTTGAATGCTTGATTCTGAAAACTGATAACTTCTGATAACCCCCCGAGCCCGAGGTGCAGCACAGGCTGTCGTTCTGTCACCGCGGAGCCAGCCATTATCCCTTACATAATGTATATCTGCAAAGTAACAAGCAACTAATGTTTTCATATGATTGTAGTGGAGTAAAAGTACAATATTTGCCTCTGAGATGTAGTGGAGGGGACGTAAACGTACTGAATCGGAAATAATCTGGTAAAGTAAAAGTACCTCAAAACTGCACCTTCTAAGCCGCGGCAGAACCCCCTGAACCCCGGTACTGCCGTGCAATCAGCGTTTTATTTATAAACATATTTTAAAAAACAAACACACCAAATGATAAACAACGCGCGCGGGTCGTTCAGTGCAAGCCAGCAGGACGTGCACACACTACGTGTTTGGGCGGCCACTTACTTAGAAGCTGCTGCTGGCTGTATTTCTGCCGTTCATTTGCATGGAGCGAGATGGGGTAATCCGCGAGAAAAAACAGCGTTCGAAAGTACATTACGTCCTCGTCGCATGCACATCGATCTAATTCCATGTATTCCACTCATTCCGAAGCCTTGATTTCGCCTCTCGTCTGATCAAAACTCTTGAGGGGATGGGCTAAACCAGGCTGCAGCACACACAGTGAAGGGGAACGTAATGGCCGCTCGTGGAGCCAGTGGCAGAGCCAGCCGATGACGTCATCACGTTTCTGACGTGATCTGATTGCGCAACGTCTCTTAAAGAGACAGAGCACGACCTGCGACTGTATTTTTCAAAAAATTATGATTAATTTCATAAATTACGGCAATAGACGGGAATAGACGATTGGCTGATGGGACCCAGTAGGAAGTCCGAGGGAGTGCGGCCAGGCTTAGAAGGTGTTAAGTACTGTACGCAAGTTAATCTACTTAGTTACTTTTCACCACTGGGAATGGTGGTGAGTGGCCTTAGCCCCCCTGGGCCCTGGCCCGTCCCACAGCCACTTCATAAACACTGGTTTGGGGGCGATCAAAAGAACAAATCACCCTTTATAGGGAAGTGTATGGTAATGGAATTATTTCCACACCAATTAAAGTTTACTTTTCTCTCCCCTTGCCCTCATGCGGACTGTTTATTTTTCCTCCCGCGGCGGGCAGGGCAGGCAGCAGGGGGAAATGTTCTGTTGCCCATGGGGCACAAACATGCATGTTCTTTGGGGTCTGGGGGACCAGAAGGGTGGTGGCGGGGGGGGGGGGTCGAGGACCCCCTAATTAAAGATGTATTTGGCCGCGGATTTGGAATGCATCTTCGGGGATTGTCGGCACGCGTGGTTTGAGCGTGTTCAAAAATGGATAAAGTGTATTTTTCTAGTCTCTTGTCCAAGGAGGCATCCTTAAACAGTTTTGTTGTGTCACCACCATTCTTGTTTGGCCGTGGACCCCCCATCTGAACATATGTTTTGCCAAGGAACACATGCAAAAATGTTTCAAAAATATTCCAAAGTAAGACATAAAAAAAATCTTGATTGTTTTGCAATGAGATGTGTCGTATTATGACGGGCTGTAAGCTTATTAGATCTGCTATTTTCAAATAGCCAAAGTAGCCTATATAGTGGTGTTGAAGTGAATCTGTTGCTGTATCAACTCATTTAGCTGGGGGGGAGGTCTGCTGACCCCACTTTGAGAACCCCTAGCTTTGTTTTAAGCACCATGCTCGCTTTGCTCTGCCAGTAATTGCCGCTGATGTTGCGGTGATATTTACAAGGAAGGGGACGTGTGTTTTTAGCCTTGCGAAGGCCACCGCTGGTGGGACTTACGCCCCCTCAGGCCCCGAACGCAATCTGTTGGCATGGTGGATCAGGGTATTTTATTCTCCAGTGTTTGCTTTCTTTCTCTCCCCTCTTCCATCTTTATCTTCTCATGGGTATAGGGATGGGACGATATGACATTTTCATATCACGATTATTGTGACAAAATAAATCGTGATTTACGATATTATCGCGATAATCAAAATCCATTATCCTGGGGGTGGAAAATTTGCCAAAAAATAGCCGATCTACGTTGTGACGCGTTGTGAGCTTGTAGATCGGCTATTTTTTGGCAAAGACATTTGATAGAGTAAAAAAAGACTGTATCAAGTACGTATATTACAAGTACCTTTTACTAATAGGGTTTAAATGGTACCAGAACCAGATATGCAGCTCGGCAAATAAAAGGTAAATTGATCCCACTGCATGACGGATGACGATATCACTAACTCCACGATACGATTATCGTGAGTGTTTTTTCTATCTCGATAAACGATACTATCGCGTATCGTCCCATCCCTACTAATGGGCGGCTTTGTGAAGAAAAAAAAAGAGATCATGAAAATCCTGAAAATGGAAACCACTTAACGTCGAAGAACCTAAAGCGAGTCCCCGCCCACAGTGGAATGTGTGACATCCCCAGCCCCTGTCCCGGGGCGCTGCTATGGTCTGACAGGGTTTGGAAGATGAGGGGGATTGAATGGCGGGGTGACATGAATCCACACCCAGACCCGCGGCCCATGTGGGCCCCCGAGGTGACCGGTAAAAGGATACACACACACACGCATGCACGCACGCACGCGCGCATATGCATGCACACGCACAGGCACGCGCACACATACACACAGTGGTGGAAAAAGTAACCAAATGTTTTACTTGAGTAAAAGTATCAATACTGCAATGTAGAAGTACTCTGTTACGAATAGGGATGGGAGGGACGATAAGCGATATTATCGTTTATCGTGATAAAAAAACACTCACGATAATCGTAGCGTGGAGATTTAATTTAGCGTGATATCGTCCTCCGTCATGCACTGGGATCAATTCACTGTTTATTTGCCGAGCTGCATATCCGGTACCACTTAAACCCTCTATAATTGGTAAAAGGTACTTATAATATACGTCTTGATAGTCTTTTTTTCACTCTCTATTAAATGTCTTTGCCAAAATTTTTTGGCATATGTTCCACCCCAGGATAATGGATTTTGATTATTGTGATAATATCGTAAATCGCGATTTCTTTTGTCACAATAATCGTGATATGAAAATTTCACATCGTCCCATCCCTACTGGGGACTACGGATGAAGAGTAGCGTTTGCTAACTCCGGCTAGTTTACACTTGTACTCATGTGTTTTATACTTGTATGTTTCTGTGTTCATCAACTGGCACTGTCCTGTCTTAATAAACAAATAAAGTAAAGTTTTGTACATTTTATTCAAGTACGTTTTGGATTCTGGACTTGTACTAGTATTGATACCTTTACTTAACCCTATAAGTGCCTATCCCGAACAAGTTCGGCTTTATTTCAATCCAATACAATATTTTATTTGCTATTTTACTTACCCCGAGCTGCTTGGAGCAACGTGGGTGGTCCTTGCTCGTCCAGCGCTAGCCAACGAGAGACGCTAGATGGTCCGATGATTTATTCCATTGAAAATGGTTTAAAATAAAGTTTAGAGCCCCCCAAAAAAACCTCAATATATACTGTCGGCGGCGCGACGTATTCCAGGGTGCCTATCCCGAACTAGTTCGGGATATTTAATAAAATGAATTATTTAATCGGAGGCCTCAACGAAGCCCCGGTCTAAACGTCCATCCATGGTCCAGGCCAACACTCGGCCATACACGGGCCGTAGTCGCGCTAACGGCCGCATCGCGCCACCCACTCCAATAATAAATCACATCTTTAGACAGGATTTTCTCCGGATTGTGTTCCCAGACCCAAAGAGAAAGTTTTTTGCGACTGAAATAGCTTTAGATCGGGCTTCCAAATGGGTTAGCATTTTGGCTACGTGTCAGCTAGCTTCCTCCTCTCGTCACCCATAGCATTGGCTGGAGTGAAATCCCAAGGCACTTGGGACAGTGTCGACGGAAGCTAGAGCGAAGGTCTATAGAGACATTTCTGGCACTCTAGCGCCCCTTGTGGCCGGCGGCACTGTATGAGTTAAGTAGGTAATTTGATGACTTTTTCCACCACTGCTTGTGCGGACCAGAAAGGTTGTCGTCCTCACTGTGTCTTATGTCTCTTAGCCTCTTTACTCGCGTGGACATTTGGCCCTCGCCAGTGTAGCAACACAAAGGTACCAGGGTTCCCACGGTCATGAAATTCCTGGAAATATTTTGGAATTTGAAAAATATTTTTCCAGTACTGGAAAAGTTTTGGAATTGATCAAGGGTCCTGGAAGGTCCTGGAAAAAATAGCTATGCGTTGTCTTTGGTTGTTGATTTTGTTAATAACTAAATGACAAATTTAACATTGGCCAAATTGTCAAATATTAGAGGCAGAAATTGTGAAAATAGCAGATCTACATGCTCACAACGCCTCGCAACGCAAGGCGTGATATGATTATTTCGGGGGTCACAGCCTGAAAAGGTTGAGAACCACTGCCATAAACTACCTGTCTTTGGGCATTGCACATAGGAGTAAGCGACGTGTTAATGAGCTGAATTATTGTTATATAGTCCTGGAAATTGGGTTAAATATTCTGGAAAAGTCTTGAAAAAGTTTTGGAAATTAATTGGTAAAGATGTGTGGGAACCCTGTACGCAGCACTCGCTCAAACACGCACTCACGCACACGTAGCTCGGAGCACTCTGTCATGGCAGACGCTCGGGTTTAAAATATGGATCGTCATCACCCTCCCCCCGCCAGCCCCTCGTTTCTCTTTATCACTCGTCTCACATAATATATTATATACTATTTCACACGCATGCGGAATATTCCGTGAGGTCAGGACAGGGAGCCTACACACGCACACGGCATGGTAAACATACTTTGTTGGGGGGGGGGGGGGGGGGGGGGGGGGCATCTGAAAATAGTCGACCTGCGAGCTGGCGGTGAGCATGGTGTAAGGCAGATGAATGAACTTGTAGGTCGGCTATTTATTTTCTCACGTCTGCTGCTGGGTCTGTCCTGGGTCTGCTGCTGGGTCTGTCCTGTGCATGCGATAGGGCATTCACGAATAGTGATTTTTAGTATTCGAATTATTCGACCTCAAAGTATTCCAATAGTCGAATATTCGACAGGACTGGCCAAACTATCAAATATTAACTGCGGAGCCGAGTCACATTAAATGTAATACCTACAATTCCAAGTGCTTGTCAGGGTGGGGGTCCCCAGTTCATATATGTTTATTTTGGGGGTCACTGCCTAAAAAGGTTTGAGAACCCCTGGTCCAACGGGGGCATTGACAACTCATTCTTATGACTTCCTATCTAGCCAAGCTTTATAAACTATATATTTTTTAAAGAGAAAACAAAAAACAAAACAAAAAAAAAAGCAAATATTCGACTTCGGTGAACGTCGTCGAATAGTGACTTTGATATTCGAATATTTGAATATTTGGTGAATGCATGCAAGCTCCTCCCCCGCCTTCAAAACCCGTCCTTGCCGCCTCTGTCAGGCCCCAACTTGGCCGGCACCTTGCTGTCTTTTATCTCTACCACCCTCCCCTCCACCTCTCTCTCTCTCTCTCTCTCTCTCTCTCTCTCTCTCTCTCTCTCTCTCTCTGCGGCACAATAGCCTCCCTCGGCAGACTTCCAAGAACAGTGTTTGTTCGATCACCACACTAGCCTCCCCCTTTCTTCTTCTTTTTTTTATTAGTCTGTGTGTGTTTTTTCTTTTCTCTTTTCTTCGCAATGCTGAGGAGGAGGAGGAGGCGTGGCCTGATCGTTATGGTAACTTAAAATGCGTTGGGAGGGGGGGTTCCTGGAGCTGGATTTGTGGTTCAGTCTCTCTCTCTGTCTCTCCCTCTCTCTCTCTCTCTGTCTCCCTCTCTCTCTCTCTCTCCATCCTTTTTGGCTTTTCCAGTCAGGAAAATAAATTGAAAACGGCCAGTGGACAATCTCACACCCAACTTGTACGTTTTTCATAATTTGGTTAATGTTTTTGACAATTTATAGTTTTTTTTTTTTTTTTTTTGGTTCTTTCTGTTTTTATTTTTTACATGAACCAAAAATGGGTCCCGACCCAATTGTTTGCCATGTACAGCAGTGGTTCCCAAACCTTTTAGCCTGTGACCCTAAAGACAAATTACACATTTGCCCCTGGACCCAAGCTAGTGAGCTCAAAACGGGCTGCGTTGGGAGCTTGTAGATGGTCTATTTTCACTACTTCTTAATTGTTATATTTTATTCATGGAATTTCTTAGATGTGTTTGTTTGTTTGTCTGAACATTTTTACAATTCTAATATATATATATATATATATTTGTAGGAAAAAGAAAATACGATTTTTACTCGAATCTTGACACATAAAAATTGTTTCTCCACCCACAAATGTGTTGCAAAACACTTTTTTTGGAAACTGGTGTACACCCAGTCCCAGGCCGCTCTGTCTCCTTTTTGTCCAGCCTGGTGACCTGTTCCCAGTGCACATCCGCTGGGCCTGGCCGGGCCCTGCACCCGGCCCTGCACCCGGCCCTGGTCCTGGGCCCGGCCCTGCACCCGGCCCTGGGTCCTGGACCTGGGCCTGGGTCTGGCCTTGGGCCGGTGGGCTTGATGTGCACATTGCTGTAGCGGCCGGTCCTCCTCACCCAGGCAACAGGCTCCATTGTGGGCCGTTACCCCTCACTGTTTGCCCACAGCCCACTCTTTCTTCCTCCTTCGTCTTGGTTCTCTGTTCAGAGCCTCGCTCTTGACTCGTGTTTTTATGTTGTCGCTTTTTGGGGTAGAAACCTCTTCTCTCCATAATTCAAACTTTTTTTTGTGTGTTTTTTTTAATATATATATTATTATTATTATTTTAGTAAATTAATGTCCTACTTCAGTGGTTTTCAAAAATCATATCAAGGCCCATTACTCGGCATTTGAGTCGCGGACCACCGTTTGATAACATTTAGCCTCTCAGACCCAAAACGTACCAATATTTTGTTGTCGTTGGATAAGATTTTGTCCACAAGTCCATGTTGTATTGATGTGATGCCATAGGAGAGATAAGCCCCCAGCTCCACCAGGCGCACCGAGCGTCGCATCAACGTCAGCGCTGGGAACGCTCCTGTTTTACCCAATGAAGGGTGCTCCACTGCCGGCACGACCACGTCTTTTTGGTGGAGCCCTAGCCTAACAGGCCAACGTTGATCAAAATAAAAAAAAATCTGCATTCTCTAATTGTGTAGACTTAAGTAATGCAGGGGTTTAACAATAATGTAACTCTTGAGGGCGTAAAATGAAACCAAATAGACCCGTAAGAGTCTAATTGGTTTCATTTTGCACTCAAGAGTCAAAGATCTATAAGGGTCCCTTTGTTTACCAACTCTCCATCATTTAGCAGGGAGACCACCTGAAACTGGTCGTCCCCGGACCACAGGTTGATAACCACTGCCCTGCTTGATCATTATTAGCAGTATCAAAAGTGGCAGAAGACCCACAAGCCCCAAAGCCTTTTGCTACTTTTGAATTTGAATCCTGAAAAGTAATAGTTTTGGTTTCCACCCCTGACAGAGACCATATCGTCACTTGTCGGGCAGAAACCTCGTATCTCCAAGTTTCAAATTTGTACATTCTTTCGCAAAGTAAAGCCCTGCTTCACCATACAAGGCTGTTGCACAAAACTAGTGAAAACAGCAGATCTACAAGCACACAACGTCTCGCGGTGCAAGGCGTTGTGTGCTTGTAGATCGGCTGTTTTCACTAGTTTAAATCATTTTTAAAATGATAAATACAAAACAAACGGTTTTGGACATACAAGGTTTCCACTCGACAACAACGATATTTTGGTTGTTGTTCTTTCTTTGGGGGTCAGTGCTCTGTTGTGGTGCTGGTGGCTGGCTTCCTACGGGGGAGCGGGGGGGAATAACATTCCCCATTCTCTTTTTCTTTGAGGATCCCTGTTTGATCCCATTATAGGGACTGGAGATCTGTGAGGATTCTTTGGGAGTTCCCAGGAGCATTTTTAGATGTGGTCCACTGGTTCTCATAACGTTTTCATGTCAAGGAGTCAGGACCCCCAAATGTATTTGGCCTCGCCCCCCCCCCCCCCCCCCCCCCCCCCCATCTGAAAATAATTTGTGGGACAGGGATCCCCCAAAGATATTTCGAAAACATCAGATCTATAAGTTCGATGTATACGTTTAAATGGGTTAAACTGATTGCTGATGCTAAATTAACCCCCTCAAGGACCCCTGATGATCCCCGGACCTCACTTTGAGAACCTCTGCTTTTTAGATGGTGTTGGCGTTGGTTTGTTTCAGGGCTACCATGAAGTGTGTGTGTGTGTGTGTGTGTGTGTGTGTGTGTGTGTGTGTGTGTGTGTGTGTGTGTGTGTGTGTGTGTGTGTGTGTGTGTGTGTGTGTGTGTGTGTGTGTGTGTGTGTGTGTGTGTGTGTGTGTGTGTGTGTGTGTGTGTGTGTGTGTGTGTGTGTGTTACAAAATAAGGGTAGTTGAGCAAGACTTGTGTGACGGTTTCTATATGGCTTTCACTCAGGCGTTCTCTCGGCTATTACTACACACACCGCTTTAATTTAACACCCAGGAGTGTGTACAAATGTAACCAAATGGACCTGCAATGGTCCATTTGGTTACTAGTGGATTTTTGCTGTGTTCTTCACTTCGGCAGATGACGTTCTGCTTCTAATCACAGGTTCAAATGCACACTGAGGTTTTTTGGTTTTCTCTCCAAATTACCTGCAGAGTTTTGGTCCATCTATCTATCTATACATAGATTAAGTCCAACGCCCACTTTCACGCCCGTTCCACGCCTAATTACACCCGCTCTCACTCATAGGTAGACGGTACAGGCGGGGCCGACTTGCCATTCATTGGCTAGGTGACTTGTTATATGCCCATGTTACAGCTTCCCAGCCTATGGGACCGCCGTTCATTGGCTAGGAGCTGGTGACATGGATCCTAATCAGCCTATGTGTCTTGTTTGAAACTCTGCTGCTTGCGTCGTCTATAGCCGGTTTTCCATACCACTTTTTAGCCCGACACTACACGACACGGCACGACACCGCACCGCATTTTTTATGTAGGTTTTCCACTACAGCACCCCCCCCCCCCCCTCTCCTCCTCCCCTCTCCCCCTCCTCCCCTCCGCTCCCGAAAGAAATCGACGCCCCTTTCAACATACGGATACTCGGTTAGGATTTTCTCAGTCTGTAAACACAACGGAGATGCTAACTTGCGCTAATTATTTTTTAGAGATGTGGTGGACAATGTTTTAGATGTCACACACTCACGCATGTCTTCATCGAGTCTTTACAACTATAGCGACGACTAACGTCGGGGTGAACATAGTCAAATAATAACTTTATTGGCCAAACTACACAAAGAAGAGTAGAGGCTAGTTGCGCTAGCATACATGCTAAGCTACAGTACAGTACATGTAGGCTACTGTTTCCCCATTCAACACGGAGATGTGGTGGACAATGTTTTAGATGCCACACGCTCACACAGGTCTTCATCAAGTCTTTACAACTATAGCGACGACTAACGTCGGGATGTTCATGGTCAAATAATAACTTTATTGGCCAAACTACACAAAGAAGTAAGCTAATGTAGAGGCTATGCTAGCGCAGCAACAGTACAGTACATGTAGGCTACTGTATATTCGTTCCCCCATTCAACACATGCAGTTACAAATACAAACAGGAGACATCTCACTGAGATCTATATAAAATAACGGATTGCCGACGCATTTGCCGTTGATAATTGCGACTCGCGACGATATAGCCTATGTCCACTGTTTGTGTTGGTTAATGTTCTTGGTGCTTCGTGGTATCTCAACTGCAGGGCTGGGGAACACAATTCTGCCTAATCGTCCTCTTTATAAACAGATATATAAAACAAACAGGCTTTGCTTTTATATTTGATTTGCAGCCGTGACTGCATACTAAAATCTGTCTCAAGCTGTTGTGTTGAAAGACACAGCTCATATCTCTGACCAATCAGTATCAGCAGCGTGTATACGTCACTGATTTGGCCTCACTTAGCCCAGGCCGGACCACCTCAAGAGTGGAGCCGCTTTAGTACCCCGTTAAGTACCACTTTCACACCACTCTACCCAGTTCCTTGTAGTGGAAAACCTGACACAAGTGGGCGGTGTGGTGTGGAGTGGTGTGGAGTTGGGCCTGTGGAAAACCGGCTTATGTGTCGCTCGCGGATCTGGCGACCCAAAGTGGGGTAGCAATGGGACTCGCATGCAGACAAAACAAAAAGAAGCAATGCTTTAACTGCCACAAACGTCACACGTGTCGTGCGTCCCTGCAAATGCATGGAACCAAATGGACAGACAGTTATGACCGCCGCGCATGTTTGGATCGAGCGAGCGATTGTGCCTAAAAATACTTCAAGCACCCTCAGGGTGCGAGCCTAGAACTTCTAGTAATTCCACAATGCTGCAGGTGGGCTGCTTTAGCATTCACAGGAAGTAGCGACGCACAAAGAGGCAGCTACTTGGTGAGGGGACTTAAAGAAGGCCCTCGAGAATCTTGTTTTATTTATGCCAAATAGAAATGCCTGACCGCAATCAACCAACCACAACCACTTGCGTTTAGGTCATTTTCTGTTGTCAAAAAAAGCCCTAGGCTCGGCGGTCCACGAAGCAGAAACAAGCTGATGTGATGGGTTTAAGAAGATATCTAAGGGGAATCAAACCTCGCCCCACCCTCCCACCCACCTTCAAAAAAAAAACATGGGGTCTAGGGACCCCCAGGGGTCCTTGAGGGGGTTCCTGGGGGTTCCCAGCAAAATGAGATCAGTTTAAACACTTCAGCCCTGTTTTATCTGTTTGTTAATTTGTTTTATTTTTCATAATTGTATTTTCTCTCAAGGGAAATCCCTCGAATTGGGTGTCTGTGGCCAAATGCATATTAATTTGGGGGTCCTTGACGTGAAAAGGTTTGAGAAACGCAGTTTTAAAAGCACCCAAATGAAGGCCTCTTTGATTGGCCAGATATACCAACTTTCTTTACCTAGTAAACTACAGTAATACAAAGTTAATTGGAGCCGGCTCTGTACTTGGTTTGCTCTTTTCTTTTACCTCCCCTTATCTGCAGCTTGTGGATCTGCTATTTTGTCTAATATTTCCCCCAGAATAGTTATTTTTCATACATCATCAACATACTGGTTAACCACTCATCACCACCCCTCTCTAATTGTTTAAACAATCGATCAAATCGATGAGTTGGATGAACTGTTGCAGCCCTACATGAATGTTCTCTCGTTCAGCGATCAGTGTTTGTGATGGGGGAGGGGTACTGGGAGGAGAGGGAGAGAGAGAGAGGGAAGGAGGGAGAGGGGAGGGGAGGGGAGGGACGGCCCGGGTTAAAGAAAAGAAAGGAAAAGAAATCCCAGCCTTGGCACACACACACACACACACACACACACACACACACACACACACACACAGGCTCTCTGTGCAGCGCCGAGTACAAAAGAAACCTGTAACGCCTCCAGATTCCTTCTAGTGGAGTATCAAAGACATGCTTTGCTTCAGAACAACCAGACTAGTGGGGTAAGATGGGGGCCCGAGCCAGCCTGTGAACCCAGCCGCTAGCTGGCCCCTCCTGGCCGCTGCCAGTTAATCTCTCCAAATGGGTTTTCTTTTTGAATTTGAGAAAAGGACATTGTGAGGGAAAAAAGTCTTCCTGGTCTTCTGAAGAAGATATAGGTTGCAAGTCTTAGGCGTGCAAGGAAAAGATTGAAGGTGGGGTTTAGGTCTAGGATTAGACATTTATAGAGCTTGTGTTTAGGGGTTGGAGTTGTGCCTATTATACTTAGTTGTTAGTAGAGATGTTACCGATCAATCGGCAATGGATCGGATCGGGCCGATCAAAGCGTGATCGGCGATAATCGGTGGTTTAGATCAAAAGGTAAATTCACCGATCCGATCGGATCGGTGCATCCGATCAACCAGCCGTTCAGTATGCCCACTTGAGGCCATTTTGGCGTATTGATTTCCACAGTGCTGAAGGAATAATTAGTTACTGCTATGATAATAAATACATAGTAATGCTGGTAAATAACTATAAGGCAAATATATAAATGAATTCATGAGTGAATTAATTAATTAAAGTTAAAACATTAACATTTAGAAAATATAAATAATATATAAATAATAACTTGATCGGATCGGTGATTGATCGGTATCGGGTGATCAAACTTTTGTGATCGGTGCTCGGTGATCGGTTCCAAAAAACCTGATCGGACCATCCCTAGTTGTTAGGCGGTGTCAAACTTTCAGCTTGTAGATCGGCTATTTTTTGTTTAGAGTTTGCGTTGAGAAGGGCCGGGAAAAACTGTAAAAATGTGCGTCCTAAAATGTTGTTACTAGTGAGGACTAGCAATATAACTGTGTGTGTGTGTGTGTGTGTGTGTGTGTGTGTGTGTGTGTGTGTGTGTGTGTGTGGTGTGTGTGTGTGTGTGTGTGTGTGTGGAGAATCTCTGAAAATGGCGAGATGCTCTACACTAGGGATGGGACGATAATCGTTTATCGTGATAAACACTCACAATAATCGTATCGCAGAGATTTTAAGATTTTGATATATCCTGAAGTTTTCCTCCGTCATACGCTGGGATCAATTCAATGGGAGTAAGTTAATCATCTGGGGACCCCCCCAAATAATTTGGGGACCCCCCTGGGGATCCCGACCCACAGGTTGAGGACCACTGAGTTAGGCTACCTCTGCCTGCTGCTCTCTCCCTCATGTTGGCATTGAGACACTGGTTGAGTGATGTCGCAACCATGAAGTGTCTCCAAGTTGTGTACCAGGCTTGATCCAAACCGCTTAACAGATCCATTGTTTTATTGTCTCATTTTGGGTTACTAAAGTCATCAGAGACCACAAAGAAATGTTTGCTCATTGTTGCCCCACATGGCTCTGATCTGACATCCTCTAATGCTTTTCATCTCTGTCTCTGTCAGTCACTTAGTCACTCAGTCTCTCACACAACACACACACACACACACACACACACACACACACACACACACACACACACACACACACACGCACCCTCGGAGCACAGCAAGAGGAGGGCGTGGGCAATTGTCTTTTTGAAGTATTTCTAAATAGTTTCCGGTGCTCTTTTCCGGTCCTCCCGCCAGGAATATAGTTGTCGACAGTTGAATGTTGGACACGCACGCACGCGCGCACACACACACACACACACACACACACACACACACACACACACACACACACACACACACACACACACACACACACACACACACACACACACACACACACACACACACCCCCCTATACGTTTCTCATTGGCGTTATTCCAGGAAACGGACCCGGCATTGTTTATGCACTTTCCCATTTCCTGTGGAATATCATTAGCCCTCTCTCTCTCTCTCTCTCTCTCTCTCCCCCCCCCCTCCCCTCCCTGCACTGATCACCTTGATGGCGTTTCCGTCCCGTTTCACCCGCTAGGTCATGGTGAAAGGTGATCACGTTGCCATTCACCCCTGGTGGAAGAAGTACTCGGAGTATATTGCTACTTTTACTTTTTTTTTTTAAACAAACGAGGGACGAAGCAAAGGCCAGAAGAGTGTGAAGAAGTGTTTTTTTAGGGTGTGATTTAAATGTTAGAGACTGATGGGGTGAACCAGTTGGTCGAACTAAACAACTTATAGTCGTATATATTTATTGTTTTGGTGCCGATCTACAAGCTGGTTATTATTTGGAGACACTGTTGTCGACGTAAAAAAGAGGGCTCGAGTGGTTAAACAGACTAATCGATTCAGACTTTGGTATTGTCAATTTGTTGATGGACAAACATAAAAATGAACCCAACTCCCTCCAAAAAAAACCTGCTTCTCGATCACTCTTCCCTAATCCGTAAAAAGAATCGATGGTGTAATCCCTAAGAAAATAAATGGATAGTCGCAGCCCTAAATCATTCCTTCCTCCCGTGGTGTTGTGTCAGGGGGGTTTGGCGGTTGGAAGCAGAACTCGTCAGGTTAATCGCCGGCAACGTTAAATGCGTTCCACATGTGGTCGGACGGCGCGGGGCCCCTCTCTTCCTCTTCGCTCCCCTTTGGTGTGGCATGACCTTGACCTCGTCCCCACCCGGAAGTGATGTCGGCGAGCGCTTCCTCTGGGGGAGGAGGGGGGGGGGTTGGGGAGTTTCGGTAAGTGTTTCCTAAAGAAAACAAGGCAGAGAACTGAGTGAAACCTGAGCTCAAGGCGCTACCGCTGGCTGCCTCTCCACCTCACCTTCCCACCTCCTCCTCCATGCCTCCATGAAGCCAGTGGACAAGGACACTGCTGGGGTGGAGCAGGGGACACACAGGTCCTGGGGTGGAGCAGGGGACACACATGTCCTGGGGTGGAGCAGGGGACACACAGGTCCAGGGGTGGAGCAGGGGACAGACAGGTCCTGGGGTGGAGCAGGGGACACACAGGTCCTGGGGTGGAGCAGGGGACACACAGGTCCTGGGGTGGAGCAGGGGACACACAGGTCCAGGGGTGGAGCAGGGGACACACAGGTCCTGGGGTGGAGCAGGGGGGACACAGGTTCTGGGGTGGAGCAGGGGGGACACAGGTTCTGGGGTGGAGCAGGGGACACACAGGTCCTGGGGTGGAGCAGGGGGGACACAGGTTCTGGGGTGGAGCAGGGGACACACAGGTCCTAGGGTGGAGCAGGGGGGGGGACAGGTTCTGGGGTGGAGCAGGGGACACACAGGTTCTGGGGTGGAGCAGGGAGGACACAGGTCCTGGGGTGGAGCAGGGGACACACATGTTCTGAGGTGGAGCAGGGGACACACAGGTCCTGGGGTGGAGCAGGGGACATACAGGTCCTGGGGTGGAGCAGGGGACATACAGGTCCTGGGGTGGAGCAGGGGACATACAGGTCCTGGGGTGGAGCAGGGGACATACAGGTCCTGGGGTGAAGCAGGGGACAGACAGGTCCTGGGGTGGAGCAGGGGACACACAGGTCCTGGGGTGGAGCAGGGGACAGTTGGTGATGAGCTTTCTAGGGATGGGACGACAATCGTTTTTATCGTTTATCCTGATAAAAAAACACTCACAATAATCTTATTGTGGAGATTTAAAATCCGGCGTGATATCGTCCTCCATCATGCACTGGGATCAATTCACCTTTTATTTAAACAATAATATCGCTTATCGTCCCATCAATTCACCTTTTATTTGCCGAGCTGCATATACAGTACCATTTAAACTCTCTATAATTGGTCAAACAGACCTGGAAATAACATACTTGATACAGTCTTTTTTTTTTTTGCTCTCTACCAAATCTCTTTGCCATTTTATTTTTTGGCAAATGTTACGCTACAGGATGTGGATGTTGGGGATATATTGATTATCAGGATGATATCGTAAATCGTTATTTCTTTGGTCACAATAATCGTGAAATGACATTTTCATATTGTCCCATCTCCTAGAGCTTTCAGCTCTTATTTCGTTCCCTTTGCAGCACTTTGGGTCCATGTTCCCAGAGATGGTGATGTAGAAGATGTATGGTGTGTATATAACTGAATACTGTATATACATTAGAGGGAGAGAGATAGATGCTGCATATGTACAACCTTTATTTGTTTACCGTCACTTAGTTATAATACTTCTACAACACATTATGATATATTATTTGGTAGCTTGTAAGAGTCTGAATGCCTCCATTAGGCCTGATGGCTATTGTTTTGGTACAGCCTATCTATCTATATTGTTCAGCTCATCCTTCTGTGATCTCTGACTTGTGCCTTCTGGCAGAACTACTGTACCACTGACCAGGGATGGGACCATATGAAAATGTCATATCATGAATATTGTGACACAAGAAATCGCAATTTGCGATATTATTGCGATAATCAAAATCCATTATCCTGGGGCGGAACATTTGCCAAAAAATAGCCGAAAATAGCGTTGTGCGACGCATTGTGTATTGGCTAGCTTGTATATCGGCAATATTTTGGCAAAGACTGTATCAAGTACATATATTATAAGTACCTTTTACCAATTATAAATCCCAGTGCATGACGGAGGACGATTTCACGATAAATCAAATCTCCGCGATACGATTATCGTGAGTGTTTTTTTATCACGATAAACGATAATATTGCTTATCGTCCCATTCCTACCACTGACATGAGTGTTATTGTACTTAACCATCACCACCTGGAATATTGTCTGGCCTCCTAATTGCCTTGTCGATTACTGATTGACGATTCTGACAACAGAATTCCATGTCAGATGTGTATGTGTAACTGACCCTATGTTTTAAAAGTGGGCAACAACAGCCTTCGACTCTGGGCGATGTCAAAATTATTTTCATGTTTTTGGGCGATGCCGCCTCATCGCCTACTATCGCCTACTATCGCCAGTAGTTGCCAGGTCCCACTGACAAAATTAACGCACCTCCGGAAAATACGGCCGATCGTCTCCCGCTGTTAAAACACACCATTAGGGTAGTCAGTGTGAGCTTGGTCAAGCCTCTTTGACAGACATCAGCACACATGACTGTCATGGCTCTGTTTTTGCAGTTGTTCTGCAGAAGGTCACTCACTGTTAGTGTGTGTGTGTGTGTGTGTGTGTGTGTGTGTGTGTGTGTGTGTGTGTGTGTGTTTGTGTGTGTGGTAGAGGACAGAATGGACCTGACCTTTGCAGAAAGCCCTGTCTGTCTGTGTGTCTGTCTCCGCAGAGAGGAGTGGCTGCATTAGAAAGCTTCTCATCTCCCCACCACCGCACACAACACTGCCTGCAAACAGAACAGATCTGACCAATCGCACACCCGGACACGACACGGGCAGCACTTTAAAAATGAACACCGCATTCACTTAGTGATTGATTTAATATGGGTGAGGAGGAGGACGGGGGGTGGCGGCCTCTCTTTGATCTCCCAAGGCCTACTTTGCATATTTGGCAGGTGGCTTTTGGTCATTTGAGTTGGGATACCAGGCCCTCTCTCTCTCTCTCTCCCTCTCTAATCTATTATCTGTGCAGGCTGCTCGTGTAGGCTTGAGGATGTGTGACATTTGATGAGGGGCCAGTTGCTCAGCATGCGTGCTTTTGATCTCTGCACGCCGCCGCCGCTCTCTCATGTTTCTGGGTCCAAAACGCTGGCGCGTCAAGAGGGAGCCCCCCCCCCCCCTCCTCCCTTTCACCCCCCCCCCCTCCCAGCAGCTCTTGTTGCAGGTGAAAAGCCATTCTGTCGGACTTGGCCTGTCTTGGTGGTGGTGGTGTTGTTAGGGCTGTCACGATATGACATTTTTACATGACGATTAATTGTCGTTCAAATAATTGCGATTAACTGTTTAAATTGTGTGTGTTTTTTTTTGTCATTGACAGGTACATTTCTGTTGGCTTTTAGGCTTTAAGTTGCACATGGTAGATATGACACATAACCTAATATACAAAGAAATTACTGACATATTTGAGAACTTCATTCAAAGAACAGTGATAGTGGAAATAGCAGATCGGCTATTTCCACTACTTTTTGAAAGTGTTTGAAACTATATTAACATTTCTCAACATGGAAACGATTATGATGATTATGCAAAATAATTGCCATTACCTCAAATAATTGCGATTAGATGATTATTATGTAATAATTGTGACAGCCCTATTTTGTTGCAGGTGAAAAGACATTCTGTGGGACTTGGCCTGTCTTGGTGGTGTTGTAAAGTTACTTTCCATCCCTCATATACTGTGTGCACAGTGCACATCCCATAACCCACACACTGCACATCATTTTGGAGCTCATATCTTTGAACGGGTAAGGGCTAGATATTAATAAAGGACACAGCTGAAGGTGATCCCTGCAAGGATTTTTTAGTTTTGTGTCTGTTTCCCACATCCTTACTTTTTTTTTATCAATAGATAGACAGCCGATTCATGGGTTGCATTTGTAGTCCTAAACGGCCATGTTGAGGACCAACACAGGCTTTTCAATTTGTCTGATTGGCACAGAACTAATGTTCTTCGCCAATCAGAACACCTGTAGTGTGTTGGTCCTCAACATGGCTGGTGTAGGACTACAAATGCAACACATGAATTACATCGAAATCTCCTGGAGATTTGATGATGTCAGAATTATATTACCAGTAAGACACCCTAAGGGCGAGAAGCGACCTCACCCTAAAGGCATGTATACCCGGTCTGCTGAGCTGGTCGAGTCATCACTGCGATGTCAGAACAGGTCAGCTATATCTATATATATGGAGTCTGTGAGGTCAAACCAGCTCCATATATGGGGATCTAGGTGATGATCCAGTCATCTCCATGTATGGATATCCAGGGTTTGATGATGTCAGTGTCGTGATCTTCATGTATGGAGATCCAGGTGATGATAGTCAGCAGTCTTGATTTGCAAATGAATTCTGGCTTGGCCATATATTGAGCGTTCATATATGGGCATTCCCAGATATGCGCTTAATATTGTTGACATCGGGACAGGGCCAATATATGGGCATAAAAGGGACAAGGATGGAATTCATTTTCAAGTGTGACTCATGTCGCGTTAACCACACTGGTTAGACTGACACAATATGTCCATATATGCCATGGGCATTCCCAGATATGGGCTTAATATCGATGGGCATGATCCAGTCGTCTCTGTGTATGGACATCCAGGGTTTGATGAGGTCAGTGGTGTGATCTTATATGGATATAGAACACATAAGCTTGCAGGGACCGGTGCTGTTCCTCTAGCAGTCTCTCTTGCACCCTCATCTTCCTCTCCACCGGGGCACAGGGGCCCAATATCTGGGCACCGGACCGCCATGTTGTCCACTCCACAGCACGAGAGAGAGAGAAGGAGGGAGGGAGGGAAGTGGGGGGGAGTGGAGAGGAATGAGGAGAGGTTAAAGAGGAGGGGGGGGGGGGGGGGTAGTATGGGTCTGTGCTCTAATCCCATTCCAGCAGACCGGGCAGCAGCTTGCACCGCATTCCACAACTCCGGGGGCTTTCCGAGCGGGGAGGGCGAGCAGCATTCCTCCATGGCCGGGGCCTTCAAAAGACTGGAGCTAGCCACATCAAAGGCCCCTCGGAGCCTAGGTGTTGATGACTGCAATCCTCCCCTCGCTCTACTTTTAGCACATGTAACCCCCCCACCCATCCACCCACCACCCACCCCCACCTCTCCCGATGCATACACGCACACACACACATTTCAATGCCCAGCTAGACACGAATGCCTAACCCCCTCTCCCCTCCCTAACCCCCTCTCCCCTCCGTTCACCCCTGTGGCTGACTGACTGTCCCGTGGAAACATTAATCATAGCCTGTTAAGTAGTGGCATTAACTTTTTGTCTAGCTCCAGCTGAATATATCGTCCAAAACCGTTCGTTTGGCATTTATCATTTTCCAAAACGATTTAAACTAGTGAAAACAGCCGATCTGCAAGCACGGTGCGAGGTGTTGTGTGCTTGTAGATCTGCTGTTGTGCGACGGCCTTGTCTGATGAAGCATTTGAAACTTGGAGATACAAGGGTTTGGCCATACAGTGACGATATACTGTGTGTGTGTGTGTGTGTGTACAGTATGTGTGTGGTAATGCGCTTTTGTGTCCATTTAGACTTTAGACATATACTATGATGCTAATAATTACCTCACTGTGGCACCTTGAAGCTAGCATCCAATCTATGCATTATGTGCTCTGCTGCTGTAATTGTCCACGTCCGTTGAGGCAACAGGATGTTGCTGCTCACGCACACACACACACGCGCGCTCCCCTTTTCAAAATGGTGGCATCCCATCCAGCCCCAATGTTGACCCTTGAACTTTGTTGGCCTGTCCTTTGTTCGTGTCACTCTGGATTTCAAGACTGAAGAGCTGAAAGTGACACCAGGAAAACTTTTGAGTGTGTGTGTGTGTGTGTGTGTACACAGCCGTGCACACTCACTAGCACTTATACACACACACACACACACACACACACACACACACACACACACACACACACACACACACACACACACACACACACACACACACACACTCACACCATTGATGGTTTTGCGCGCCACTCGCAGCCAGTTAATAGAGTCACAAGCTGGGCACCCTGCTCAGTGTTAAAGCTGTCAGCTCCAGAGCCTTGTGCTACATATCAGGATATTTACATGATATTAGATGTCCCCGTCTCCCGTCCCCCCCCCACCCCCCCTGCTCACGCTGAAACCATGACACTTGTTTGCTTTGCCCCGTTGCTATGAAGCTGGCATTGGAGGTGATTCTCGGGGAAGGTTAAGGAGGGGACACGGCGCGGCAGCGATGTGCCCCAGAGGACCGGGAACAGCAGACGTCTTATAACCAGCATCGCTTTGTTTTTAAGGCCATGCCGTTGTCATTAAGAGCTCTATTTTCTCTACTCGCCTCGGCGACGACTCGAGGTCGACCTCTGTGGCCTTTCTTGTCTCTCTAAAGCCTCGTTTACAACCACGGGACGTCCCACCCCCGAAAATACGCTATTTGCCGAGCTGCAAACGTGTAAATTCGGCTTAAGCCGTTGGCCGAGTCAAAGTCACGTCGTCATGTGCAGAAATGCCACTGATCTTCCATCAACGACAGCTCTCCAGATATGAAAGCATGCTCGGCGTCGTCGATGCGTTGCGGATGCTTGTTAGTTCACGGGTTCTCAAAGTGGGGTCCGGGGACCCGCAGGGGTCCCTGGCTAAATGATGTATAGGTTAATAGGTGTCTTGTCTCCCAGAGTGTACAAATGGAACAAAGTGGATCCTTAAACGGGTGCATTTGGTTAAACTTTTTACACTCTCAGAGTGGTCCGTGGCCTATGGCATACTGGGGTCCTTTGAAATTGGTTCATGCATCAACCACTGGCGGTGGTGGTGGTGGGGGGAAGAAAAGATGGCGGCCAACTATGCTAGCTGGAGCTAATTGTTCCTGTAGTCCTGGACGAGGGGACAAAAGGGAGGAAGTGTTCATTCTTTGCGAGGAGAAGCGGAGGGATCCCTTTACGGAGATAGGGTTACAGGAGGAGGAGTGTTGGCCCCACCTGTAGGGCCCTCCCAGCTGCTCCACTGTAACCAGATCCTGCTCAGCTCTTGCTCCTCAAGGCTACCAGCCCCTCTTTGAAGTTATTTCTAGTGCTGGGAAAAGAGAAGGCAAGAGAGAGTGAGAGAGAGAGGGGGTTGTGTGTGCGTGCGTGTGTGTCACACTGTATGTGTGCGCATGCGTGTGTTTGCGGGTTGGTGTGTGTGCGTGCATGCATATGCTGCTGTGCAAAGGGCTCAATTGTGTATTTACGTAAAGGAGAGAGAGTGAGTTGCAGTTCTAAACTTGGGTTTCTTCCTTGTGCGGCTGTTCCTCTGTACTGCCACCGAACCACACAGTGCTAGCTCTATAGCAAGGTGCTGCTGTTCCTCTCTATAACTGAACCACACAGTGCTAGCTCTATAGCAAGGTGCTGCTGTTCCTCTCTATAACTGAACCACACAGTGCTAGCTATATAGCAAGGTGCTGCTGTTCCTCTGTATCACTGAACCACACAGTGCTAGCTCTATAGCAAGGTGCTGCTGTTCCTCTGTATCACTGAACCACACAGTGCTAGCTCTATAGCAAGGTGCTGCTGTTCCTCTCTATAACTGAACCACACAGTGCTAGCTCTATAGCAAGGTGCTGCTGTTCCTCTCTATAACTGAACCACACAGTGCTAGCTATATAGCAAGGTGCTGCTGTTCCTCTGTATCACTGAACCACACAGTGCTAGCTCTATAGCAAGGTGCTGCTGTTCCTCTCTATAACTGAACCACACAGTGCTAGCTCTATAGCAAGGTGCTGCTGTTCCTCTGTATGACTGAACCACACAGTGCTAGCTCTATAGCAAGGTGCTGCTGTTCCTCTGTATCACTGAACCACACAGTGCTAGCTCTATAGCAAGGTGCTGCTGTTCCTCTCTATAACTGAACCACACAGTGCTAGCTATATAGCAAGGTGCTGCTGTTCCTCTGTATGACTGAACCACACAGTGCTAGCTCTATAGCAAGGTGCTGCTGTTCCTCTGTATCACTGAACCACACAGTGCTAGCTCTATAGCAAGGTGCTGCTGTTCCTCTCTATAACTGAACCACACAGTGCTAGCTCTATAGCAAGGTGCTGCTGTTCCTCTGTATGACTGAACCACACAGTGCTAGCTCTATAGCAAGGTGCTGCTGTTCCTCTGTATCACTGAACCACACAGTGCTAGCTCTATAGCAAGGTGCTGCTGTTCCTCTGTATGACAGAACCACACAGTGCTAGCTCTATAGCAAGGTGCTGCTGTTCCTCTGTATGACAGAACCACACAGTGCTAGCTCTATAGCAAGGTGCTGCTGTTCCTCTGTATGACTGAACCACACAGTGCTAGCTCTATAGCAAGGTGCTGCTGTTCCTCTGTATGACTGAACCACACAGTGCTAGCTCTATAGCAAGGTGCTGCTGTTCCTCTGTATAACTGAACCACACAGTGCTAGCTCTATAGCAAGGTGCTGCTGTTCCTCTGTATCACTGAAGCTCTATAGCAAGGTGCTGCTGTTCCTCTGTATGACTGAACCACACAGTGCTAGCTATATAGCAAGGTGCTGCTGTTCCTCTGTATTACTGAACCACACAGTGCTAGCTCTATAGCAAGGTGCTGCTGTTCCTCTGTATCACTGAAGCTCTATAGCAAGGTGCTGCTGTTCCTCTGTATGACTGAACCACACAGTGCTAGCTATATAGCAAGGTGCTGCTGTTCCTCTGTACTACTGAACCACACAGTGCTAGCTCTATAGCAAGGTGCTGCTGTTCCTCTGTGTAACTGAACCACACAGTGCTAGCTCTATAGCAAGGTGCTGCTGTTCCTCTGTATCACTGAACCACACAGTGCTAGCTCTATAGCAATGTGCTGCTGTTCCTCTGTATTACTGAACCACACAGTGCTAGCTCTATAGCAATGTGCTGCTGTTCCTCTGTATTACTGAACCACACAGTGCTAGCTCTATAGCAAGGTGCTGCTGTTCCTCAGTATAACTGAACCACACAGTGCTAGCTCTATAGCAAGGTGCTGCTGTTCCTCTGTAGTGCCACTGAACCACACAGTACGAGCTCCATAGCAGTGTGCTGCTATTCCCCTTTCTTTGACGATGGCTGCCAGATTGGATTCAGTCATACTGAACCCAATCTGGCAAGCCATCGTCCCTCTTCCTGGTGGCGCTATAATAGGCCAATGTGAATAGGGTGCCATGTCTTATTCGCCAATCTCAGGCCTTTCACGGCAATCGGACGCTGCATGCATGATTTGAGGCATTGTGTTCCAAAAATGTGTTTTGCAAAGTTCTACCTGCTGTTGGAAATATTTGTGAAACGGTAAAGTGTGGAATTGCGACGAAGTTTTAGAAAGTCTCTATATATGGCAATATCAGCGTCTTAATTGCTTAGCGATGTGATTTCTTTACTTTATTTTAGCCGCCTGTATCTGGGTTGACACTGATTCCAGCTGGAGGAAGCGTGTGAGAACTGTACAAGGAATTAGATTTTGGAACAGGAGGAAGATTCATAACCTAGAAGAGATCTCTGACCTTGCAGCTCAATATGTTGTTTACTTAACTGTGGCAAAAACATCCTAATATGAAGATGATTATCTCATATGGACACATAAAATGACAACTTTCTTTAGGTAAATACATATCTGTCATGCTTTATGACAAGGTGTCATAAATGCAAAAAGCAATAACCATGCTTCTTATCTGCATTTTTTCCCCGTTATCTCAGAGTCAGAAAAAATTAATAGAGAATAGATAGCATGCAATTTAGACAGATGCATTGTTCATTGTTACATACAGGTTCATTGTTTCTATTCTGTTTGAGGTCCCGTCCTCCACGGTTCTGTCTGAACTCTTATTCATGTGATATGACCTGTTTATTGACTAGAGTTCAATAAACATGTCTACTGTAAGTCACTGTGGATAAGAGGCTCGTGTCTGCCTGCTTTGTAGTCCAGTCACTTCTGTTACGCCATTAACCTGGAAAGCATCTGTGTCATTTTAACCACTTATAAGGATGATGTTATACTTTAGCTGTTCAAAAATAGCAGCTATACAAGCTCATAGCGCGGCACTCTGTAATTGTGTCATTAGAATTTGTGCAGAAGTTTTTCAGAAAGCTTAGGTCAGGAATGGGTCCTAATTGGGTTAACTCAAATCTTTCCTTCTCGGGGTTCCTGGAACAACATATTTTGAGATGGAGTGGTCTGTGGCCAAATGCATATAATCCAGGGGGTCCTAGATTTAAAAAAAAAGTTTAAGAACCACTAATACAAAAACAAACGTTTTTCTGAAAACCGTTAGGATACATTTATAGAATATGGTCCTCAGATCTCAGTAGTTCACCCCCAAAATGACTTCTTTCAAAAAATGGATTACTCACGCCATCACCATGGAGACTTGATTATAGTAAATGTACCCCCATTGATTCCGGATGGAGACCCAAATGCATTTGGGTCTCCATCACTTTGATCGCTGTCAGATGGGGGTCTGTCTGTGGCCAAACACATCATTTTGGTCGTCCTTGGCACAAAAAAAGAGAGAAATACTAAGGCTGTTGTAGAATCTGGCTCAGGTCAATAATGGGTTAAGATTAGACAGACTCATCACAATCTGTGATGTGCTAAGGTACGATAACAGATTATTAGACATCGTGGTGATAACAGATGGATGGGAAAGAGAGAGAGAGCATGAGATGGAGAAGTGAGCCTTGTGCGCAGATGGGGACGAGAGGGGACACTGCGTGGAGAAAGCAACTGTCGTTGTCGCGGTTCTGTGAGCTTTTTGCAGACGATTGTCAATCTTTCCAACACCTTGTCCAGGCGGGTCATTGTGCTGCGATGGACACTTTGGTCAAAAGTCTATTTTTGCTACGGAGTTACAAAACGAGCGGTCAATAATATTACCTGAAACACGTAAACCTAGCCCTAACAATGTACATTGACAAGTTGTCCATGCACTGAATACTGACTCGCTCCTTACATGGAAGTGGAGTGACAGTGGGTCAGTCAGAGGGACTTTTTGTGATAAAGAAATCAATTCTGTGACGTCCACACATGGACTTTTATGTGTGTGTGTGTGTTCATAGCATTTGATCAAATTAATATTGTATACTTATTACTTAACAAACAAGGTTGTTAACAGTACATGTAGTACAGTCTAAGTTTATGCAGAAAGGATAACACTAAAAGACCCATCATCAACATCAAGCCCCTGCTGTCTGAGATTGATTTTTCTGCATAGGATCACTAAGTATGTGGCAGCTGGGGGTAATTTGGGGAGAGGCTGGTGTGTGTGTGTGTGTGTGTGTGTGTGTGTGTGTGTGTGTGTGTGTGTGTGTGTGTGTGTGTGTGTGTGTGTGTGTGTGTGTGTGTGTGTGTGTGTGTGTGTGTGTGTGTGTGTGTGTGTGTGTGTGTGTGTGTGTGTGTGTGTGTGTGTGTGTGTGTGTGTGTGTGTGTGTGTGTGTGTGTGTGTGTGTGTGTGTGCTGTGTGTGTGTGTGCGTTGTTTCGGATTGTGCGGCGTGACCGACCCTTTTAAACGGTTACACTACTTTTAGAACATATTGAACGTAGCTCGTTTAAAATCGATGGCCCAAATCTACCCCCCCAAATCTAGTCCCTCGTCTCTTTTACCCTCTGCTGGGCTTAAAGCAGCTCGGGAAGAGCATGGGCTGGTGGAGAGTGGTCATTCATGCACTCATTGCATGGGCCAATGAATTCCTGTCTGTGTCTGTGTACGTGTGTGAGTGTGTCTGTGTGCTTGGATGACTATACTTGTGAGGTTGGGGTTAAGGTTAGGATTAAGCTTTTAGAGGTTAGGTTTAAGGGTTTGTGTTGGATGTGTTGGTACCTACTGTAGTTGTGTGCCAAAAATAACTGTGCTGCCGAGCTTGCAGATTGGCTATTTTCGACTTTAGGGTTAGGGTCACTTAATACTTGATACACTTTTGTTAACGCGTATTTATAAATCTATTAACTCATTTAGTGCCACCCCTTTCACCACTAGAGGGCGCCCAGTGGCCAGAGAAAATCCCATAGAGATATGCTGGTATATGCAGAAGCCCTGCAGCCATGACTTGCCTGAACACTTTCCTTTGTGCATGACTGCATGTACAGGAAGAGGATGAAGTTAGCTTGAAGTTAGCTATTGGCTACCAAGCATTTTAGAAGCCTTATTTTCGTCAACTTAGCCATGATTAAACCTTGCACACCTCATGCATGGGAAAAAAACAGAGAAGAATGAGCTCTGAAAAATCCAATGCAATCCAGAGTGGATTTGTGCAGTTTGTTCACAGCTTTCAAACAAAAAAATCCGATTGGAAATCCGTTCAGGCATTCTTGAGATAATCGCCCTTATGTTTTACATGTAATGTAAACAAAAATGGCTGCCCTGTATGTTAGATGGGGTTGTATGGGGGTGGAACATGCAAAATCGCGATTGAAATCATGTTCACCAGATTTGATGGGGTCCAAAAAAAAAAAAAAAAAATTCAAAAAAAAAATTTTTCAAAAAAAAAAAAAAATTTTTTTTTTTTTTTTTTTTTTTTTTTTTATATCCCGAACTTGTTCGGGATAGGCACCCTGTGATACGATCATATATCCCGAACTAATTCGGGATAGGCACTCAATGAGTTAATGTTTGCTGTACCTGTTGTTTGTATTGCATTTCAGTACTGATTTGTTCTTGCGTTAAAACTGCATCGTTTTGTTCTTTGGTATCTTAACCGTTGTGTACTGTAGACTTGAGTACATTAGACAGCACAGCGATATATTGAGTGTATCTTGGTGTGTCGGTATCCCATTCCCAACCTGAAAATGCATTTCTGTATTTGCTAAAGAGCTAGAGAGACAGGGAGACTCTCTGTAGCAATGATTACGATCAGAATATTTAACACTCATTTTTAACAACAAAAGAATATCACTTACTCACCGCACCTTTTAAACTAGTTATCACATCAGTGTCGTACCGTTGAGGGTATACTCATAGGGTTAGGCCTAACAAAAAAATATGTTGGTTTCCGGTTGGCGACCGACCCTATTAAATACGTGCGACCCAGATGATTTTATTGGCATTTGGAGTGAAAATAAAAAAAATAATAAAATTAAGTCAAAATTCGACCGAGTCGATCAAAAACGTCTTACAAAAAATATATTTGGTGCGACCACATTCGCGAAGTTTAATCAAAGTTTTCTTTCGTCTAAAATATCATGTGCGCAAATGTTTTGTTTTACTATTCATGCGTCATTGCGTCATCGCGAGGAGACGGCGGCGCACAACAACAACAACAGCAGCAGCACATGCATGTCCTCCTCCAGCCATGGACCTGTGTACAGTGTCTGTCGTCTGCCCGTGCAAACCACCTCCTAAAATAATTCGATTGACTACTAAAACGTGGAAGTTATTGCTCTACTAACATGCGGCTACATGCGAGCATCTCCGCCGTCTCGCTGCTGCTGCTGCGAGACGGCACTCTCGCCTAGCCAGGGAGTGCACAGAATTTTGGAGAGGCATGGGCTGACATTTCTAAAAGGGCCTTTTCAGACGGATAAAAATTAAGGGCTCAAGCCCCTTTTGCTGTATGTGCGCACGTGCCTGGCGACTGCGAATCACATTACAGACTGATCATTTCAATCCCACCGTTTCTTTGCAAAAACACATTTCTTTTAGAAAACATTTGTATTCTTGTTTCTCACAGTTTTATTGTTTTTAATGTGTAAATATTGCACTTTATTATGGGGAAAAACGTGTGTAGGCCTATTTTCCTTTTTTAAATCGCTAAAATAGCGCATTTTTGAACACATTTCCTTAACGGTTAACGGTTAATTAACTGATAAGGCCTGACGGTTATCCATTTGGCCATCCTTAACATGAACCATTTAATGATTTAGAAATTGGTAACTCAGGAAAACAGAATATATTAAAAAAGAAGCATATCGATCATTGCCATAGGAAAAAAAAAAAAAAACTACCTACCCATCCTTCCCATGAGGAAATAAAATAAAATTCCTTGCTACCCATCATGCCCACAAAAAAAATAAAAATAAAAAATAAAATAAAATAAATTCCCTACCTACTCAGCCCTAAAATGACAGCCAACCGTAAACCAAAGTTTTTTTTTGTTAGGCCTTATGAAGGAGCAGCCTTGTTTTCCTCCCTACCTTTTGACATGCAGCCATTGGCGTAACTCATTGACAGATTCACACCTACCAATAGTTAACCAGCAAGCACCGTTTGGAAGCCCGAGGTTTAGCTGGCAATTAGCTCAGCCTAATTAACCCTTTCAATCCGGGAAAGCATCTGTGATATTTAAGGTTTTAGCTATACACTGACTGTATATATATCACATTGGTTCTTGAGGTGCATGGGGCTTATAGCGTTTTACATCATGCCGTGCTATGAGCTTGTAGATCTGCTATTGTTTTCTTTAAGTATCGTGAACATTTTTAACTCAAAAGTATTTCTTTCTGGGGGTCTCTGAGTCTCAAATATTTTGAGATGAGGATCGGCTAAATACATGACTTTTTTACATGAACACGTTTTGAGCACCATTGATACAGCAACAAACGTTTTTGTTTTTCGTTTTTTTTTCCCAGAAACAGTTTTAGATTCAGAAGACTAGAATTAATGTGTTAAAAGACATTAAAGTTAAGGTTTCACCATTAGCCACTATTACAGCTAACAGTTTTAGAGAGATGAGGTTCTTCCACCCGACATAGACGATAAATAAGCGATGTTCTTGTTTTTCTGTACAAGTTTCTCATATTGGTAATCAGTTATTTTAGCCGTTAGTTATTCTGGCAGTTAGTTGCTTATTGTCTCCACCAGCCGAAGGCTGAGGGAGAGTATGTTTTCCCCTCCGTCCGTGTGTCCGTCCGTGCGTGCGTCCGTGCGTCCGTCCGTCCGTCCGTCCGTGCGTCCTCGCAGTTTGTGAGCGCCAAATCTCAGTCACCGTTGGCCCGGTCGCTGCCAAAGTGAGCACACACATTCCCTGGATGCCAATCTAGAACCTCTGCCCTAAATTTTTCAAATGGGCCTTTTCTAGCGCCAACTAGTGGCCAATGTTTGCTAAACACATTTCTGTGCACTACTCTTACAGATTTTGTCCAAAAATCCTACAAATCGGTAGGCAATATCTCGACAGTCATGTGATCGACACGGATCTGTCCGATTTTGCATATTCCATCCTGATTGGCTAAGATTGGCTTCCAAAGTTTGTGGGATTGAGCCGTTTTGAACAAAATGCCTCAAATCACAAACGCAAAGTGCAATTATCATGAAATCGCGCACACACGTTCCCACTAGGCCGAGGAAGAAATGCCACTTAATTTTTTTTTAATCAGCCTCATGGTGGCGCTATAACAGCCCGATTTGTGGTTTTACCTATAACTCCACCGATCAGTTTCAAACTTTGTAAGCGCACTCCCTAGAGGCTAAGGATAAACCTTTGCCCTGCATTTTTCACATCAGCCTTTTATAGCGCCACCTTTGGCCTGACTTATGTAAAACACATTTTTGGATATTACTCCTTGAGATTTTATCCAAAAATCATGCAAATCGGTACACAGTATCTCTATAGTCATGTGATCAAGTCCAATCCGTCTGATATTTCACATTCCATCCTGATTGGCTAATATTAGCTTCCAAAGTTTGCAGGATTGCTCCGTTTTTGAACAAAATGCCTCAAATCATCAACGCAGCTTGCGATTACCGTGACATTTGCCACACATATTCCCACTAGGTCAAGGAACAAATGCTACCTTTTTAACATTGTCCTGTTATAGCGCCACCAGCAGGTAGACTTTAGAAAAACACATTTTTGGAACACAATGCTTGAAATCATGCATGCAGCGTCCGACTGCCATGAAAGATCTAAGGTGAAGAACATATGCCACCCTTTTTACATTGGCCTATTATACAGTAGCACCACCAGGACGCACGGCCTGGTGGAGACCTGTGCTCGGAAGAGCACTGCTTCTAGTTTTGTAATAATTCATTTCTTGATTTCTGCAGGGCCATTTGATAAGCTTCTTCCACACAATCTTCTGGATAACCTCGTTCTAGAAATCTTTGTTTCATGTCTAGTGATTTCTCTATATAATCTTCAGTAGTGTGACAGATACGCCTCAGTCTAAAGAATTGACTTCTTGGTAAACCCCGTTTGAGGGGTGTGGGATGATAGCTATTGGCCAGCAACAGGGTGTTTCGATCTGTATCTTTTCTATACAGGGTGGTACATAGTATACCTGATTTCTTCTCAACCCACATATCAAGGAAATGTACTCTATCTCTAGCATATTCTATTGTAAACTTCAAATTGGTGTCTTTCCCATTGAGAAGTATTAAAAACTCATTCAGTTCATCTGTGTCCCCTTCAAAAAGACAGAAAATGTCATCTATATATCGGTACCATTTAATAATTTTGTCAAGGAATGGATTCTCTGTGGGATTATATACAAACCTTTCCTCAAAGAGACCAACATATAAATTGGCATAGCTTGGAGCTACCTACTACCCATTGAACAACCATTAATCTGGAGGTAATAGTCTTCTTCAAATTTGAAGTAGTTCTTTCTTGATACAAATTCTGCCAGCTCTGAAATGAATTCATTTGGCGGCATGTCATTTGTTAGGCGATATTTATTAAGGTAGTGTGCTTGATGATAACCCCCCTTGGTGGGGGATAGAGGTGTACAAACTTTCCACATCAAGGGTCAACAGTAGACAGTCACCACTCACATTGTTTATCTCTGAGATCTTATTCATGAAATCTATGGAATCTCTAATGTAAGAAGGTAGTGACTGTACATATGGTTTTATAAAATGATCTACAAAGTTGGAGAGTGGTTCTAATGATGAACCTATAGGCCTACCTGCTACCACTGGTCTGCCTGGATAGTTATTGTCTCCACCAGCCAAAGGCTGAGGGAGAGTATGTTTTCCCCTCCGTCCGTCCGTCCGTCCGTCCGTCCGTCCGTGCGTGCGTCCGTGCGTGCGTGCGTGCGTCCGTCCGTGCGTCCTCGCAGTTTGTGAGCAGCTAATCTCAGTCACCGTTGGCCCGATCGCTGCCAAACTGAGCACACACACTCCCTGGATGCCAATCTAGAACCTCTGCCCCACATTTTTCAAATCAGCCTCATGGTGGCGCTATAACAGGCCGATTTGTGTGGCCTGGTTGTTACCAGCTAATCTCCGGCGCCGTTGGCCCGATCGCTGCCAAACTGAGCACACACACTCCCTGGATGCTAATTCAGAACCTCTGCCCCACATTTTTTAAATCAGCCTCATGGTGGCGCTATAACAGGCCGATTTGTGTGGCCTGGTGGAGACCTGTGCTCGGAAGAGCACTGCTTCTAGTATTGGTAGTTAGTTGCTTATATTGGTAGTTAGTTGCTTATTTTGGTAGTTAGTTATATCGGCAGTTAGTTATTTTGGCAGTTAGTTGCTTATATTGTTAGTTAGTTATATTGGTAGTTGGTTGCTTATATTGGTAGTTAATCGCGGGTTGCAATTATCTGAACATATGACACCCGGAACCTCCCCCCACCATAGGCCTACAGGAGCAGTGTTGTTAAATATTCCAAAAAAGAATGATCTACAAGCTCTGCAATGTGTTGTTGTGAGCTTGTAGATTGGCTCATTTTCAAATGATCTATTCTAGGGCTCAAGTGGTAAAACTGCTCACTACTTTTGGGCTTCTTTTCGTATAGACCTGGCCGCTTGTTTCCCTCGCAAATTCTGGCAACGCTGCCCTGGGGTTGCCTTGGTCTGTGTGGGCTCTGAACAAACAGCACATCATATCCAGCACCAGCGTTTGGCAACGCTTGCGTGTTCTTCCAGGAAATGAACAACACTCCCCCAGGTAGGATGGTGACCGGAAGAGTGGGCACCGAAACATCGTGATAGGCTGGGAAAACCTTGTTGTTCGATTGGCATTTCATCCCCCCTAAATGTTAAAAATAAGATGACTATTTGGAACATGGTCTGAACTCTGAAGTCATGTAAAGACTACATGACTTGAACATGCTTGAATGCTTGACATCTAAGGCTTAATTGCGACCAAAGGTCTATGAGAAACGTCACAGCTTGTCCGTGTTCGTCCGTCCGTGTAGAAGTGTACACATTTTTTACGGTCTATGGGTTTGCCGCTCTGACATCATGCTCTGATGTCAATGTGATGTCAGGGGACCACTTTACCAGAATGGGTTTGCCGCTCTGACATCACGCTCTGGCTTCACTGTGATGTCACACCTTTTATGCCCATATCTGGAGTTTCCTGATGTCATCAATATTAATGAAGCCCTGTTAGAGATATCCCTGTGATGCCAGGGGGAACAAATCCATTTTATGCCCTATATGGAGATCCCTGATGTCCACATCCCTGATGAGCCTGCGAGGTCGCTTGTCGCCCTGAGGTGTCTTACTAGTATTTCTACAATTGCTACAAATGTCTACAAAGCTACAGTGGATAGCCGGTCATTACGGTTGTAAACTAGAAGTTGGAAGGGTGGGATACACTACATTTAGGTCTGATAATGATGAATTTTCAAATCATGTGTTCAGCTTTACATTACTTCAGACCATTTCCCTCAAAAAAACAAAACAAGAAAAGTGGGTGTGAATGGGTTCACGGCGTTAGACGGGAGAAGCCACTTAATGCCCGGATTCGCCCGCAGTGTCTTTCAGAGCACACAGGCTTAGGCCGCTTCCACGAGCGCGCGTTGCTCAGGCGCGGGAGGTAGCCTACATACGTGCGCTGAGCACGGCACTGAGAATGCAGGTGGGTGAGAGGACTGGCGCCGTGCCCAGGGGTTTCTTCTTCCCCTCGTCTAGTTTTTGTGTACACGTGAAATCGTTGCCAGCTCGCCTTTCCAAAAACCATAAAAGAAATCTGAAGGACCAACAGCTCTGCGTGGTTAATCATTGAGCCAAGCCTAACTAAGAACATCCAGTAAAATCTGTCTGCCGCCCCGGCCTCTTGACACCGTTTGGGCTCTGCAACAAACAGCCCTGGGTTGTTCGGGGGTACATAGCATTAGTTAACCAGATCAACAAGCTTACGCTCCGTTGTGATGCGTTGTGACTGAGCGTGCAATCGATGCAAAATGTTGAAATAATAGTGATATTGATTTGAAGTTATATCTGCAACGTCCTCAAACTAATCCAAGAGAGTGTTTTTTGAGGTTTTGTATGTTGAGAATGTTGTTGAACAATCTTTCGGTGCATTCATGTGCCAGGGTTCATGTAGGTTCAGTTATATGTTGAGAATGTTGTTGATCAGTCTTTCAGTGCACTGTGCCAATATTCACATAGGTAACTTCAGGCTGTTGGCATGTATGGACGTCTCGTGCACATCAGTTTAACTCCGCCATCATTCTCTCCTCCAATCCGCCGACTTATGCCTTTGATGTCGTAAGCTTCCAAGTGCTTCTGTGTGCGTTGCGAGGGATGCCTTCTCGTAATGCGCAGTGCATTAATCTCCACACTTTCGAGAACTGGAAGATTTTTTGCCAGTTTGCCAAAGTGACTTCTCCGTTATTCCTCAGTTTTTCTTCCTCACAAAGCATTCCAGGTCAGTAACGTAAGAGGGAAGAGGTGGCGGAATACATGTGTTCTTCATCACAAAAGTGAGATGTCATTTTTCAGGTGTTCACGTCCACGCTAGCATGGTCGCTGCAGACCTGTTGCGAAGATTTCACAGCCCGGAGTGTCTGTTCAACGAGTTCAGATCACTTGCATGGATCAGTTTAGTGTTGACCAGCGGATCCAGAGATCATGGCCCACTTAAGGAAAGCAAGTAACTGCTCTAACCCTGGTATCCCTGTTTTTTCTTTTTTTAATGCAGCAGATTTAATTACAAACAAGCATTTTACAAGCTTGCGATGTGTTGCATCCGCTTGTAAATCTGCTATTTTTGCTTTTTCTTACGACAAAATACATAGGGCTTACCTTTTTTTCTTTTTTTTCTTTTTTCTTTTAAGCACTGGCTTTTTAAAACACACACACCACCATCGCCACAGAAATCCAAACAAACTGTGTTCATGGAAGGCTAATATAGAACGCCACACTGAGTAGAGGAGTAGAGCGGGGTGGTGGGGTGTGTGTATGGGGCGGTGGTGGGGGGGGGGGGGGGGTGTTTGAACAGTTTGAAGGGGCGGGTGGAGAAGGGTCTGTAATCAGGGGTGACAATGATTTAGAGGGAGAGAAAAGGGGAGGGGGTGGAGAGGAGAGGAGAGAGAGAGAGGGCTGTAAAAGTGGTTGTCGGACGATCAAAGGATCAGGGAGTTGTGTCACGGACAAAGGAGGAATGGCGCGGATGTGACTCGCATTTTGATTTACTTTTGAGAGGACAACGTGCGTTGGGAGCGGGCAGGGGTGTCGCACCAAATTCTGGGCGCTGGGTACAAGGATTCACTGTGGGCCCCCCGCACAATTATATTCTGACAAATAGCAGATCTACAAGCTCACAGTGCGGCACCGATTGTTTCCATGTCAGTGGTGCTCAAACATTTTCATGTGAAGGACCCCCAAAATTATATGTATTTGGCCATGGACCCCCATCTCAAAATATTTAGTTCCAGGGACCCCCCACCCCCCCAGAAGCAAAATTTTAGTTACAAATGTTCGCTTAAAAAATACATATATTCAAAGATTTGCACACATTTTCACGACTTTAAAAAAATAGCAGATCTTAAAAAATAGCAGATCTACAAGCTCGCAGCGCAGCACTCGGTGCCGCGTATATCTGCTAGCTAAAGTATAAAATAATTAAGGCCCCTCCACCTTGAGCCCTAGTAACTCAGTCCCACTTCCCCCCCCCCTTGTGACACCCCTGGGAGCAGGGGAGGGGGGGTGACTCGTACAGAAGCAGGGACCACTTGTGATCCCATTACAAACTGTCCCACTATCAACTCCTTCCAGAAGGAAGGGAACACAGGCCTAGAAAGATGAGTGTGAGTGGCAATTATGCCCCCCCCCCCCCCCCCCCCTACCATATTTAAACTAAGTAACATTACAGTTTTTAAACATGCTATGCTATCCCATGCCATTCAAGCGTGACATTTATGTTACATATAAAAATCAATTTTGAAGGTTTCTCTTCCCCCTTCTATCCCAGGTCCGTGGCGTATTGGAATGTGTTTCATGTTCAGAAGTATTAGTATAGTATTTATATTGTGGTGCAAGCATTATTCACCTTTTATCATAATTTTTTCACTTGTTAGGGGTGTGTATGTGTGTTTGTGCACGCGTGCGTGCGTTGAGGAAAAGGGGGCGTGTCCAGCTCCCTGAGTGGCAGGTGGAGTTCAAATCCCTGCCATGATTTCATTGAGAGTGTGGCCTGTGTAAGGGGATACCCATGTGAAAGGCTGCTCCCCCCAGGGCAGGGCACACAGACTGGGCCAGAACAAGAGCTGCCCCCTTGTGGCCACGTCGGGGAGGGGGGAGTAGGGGGGGGGGCACTGGGCCATGATGCTCAGCTCAGCTCAGTGGTGGAAGAAGTACTTGCATGTTTTTACTTGAGTAAAAGTATCAATACCGCAATGTAGACATACTCTGTTACAAGTGTGGTATTCAGAATATACTTGAGTAAAAGTACAAAAGTATTGGCACGAAAATATACTAAAAGTACCAAAAGTACTCATTATGCAAAATGTCCCTTTTCAAGTTTTCAAAATGTATACAAATACAGATACAGATGAGAGAGAGAGAAAGCGAGAGGAGAGCGAGCGAACGAGCTTAAATGGTTGATGGTATGTTTACTAATAAAAAATATTTTAAAAGCATGTTGTTTTAAATATTTAAGTATTCAAAAGTATATAAACTAGAAAGAACATTTTCTTTTTTCAAATTTAGAAAATTTATACCAAAAATAAAACCAAAACATTTTCAGAAATATGTACAAATAAAACATCATGTTGTGAGCCTGCAGAGCGGCTACTCTACAACTACTTCAGAAACATGGCGTAGGGTGTTTAAGTACTTTTTTCCTTCCTAGAAATTTCGTGGAGTCAAAAAGTACAGTAGTTGGCTCTTTAAATGTAGTTGAGTGAAACAAAGTCGGCGAAAGTCATAAATATCCAAAAAATACGAATATTTTTTTACAACAATGGTTCATGTTTTAGATTGTAATTAGAGAAAAGAAAAGATGAGTCTTAAAATGTTTTTTTTTTTTTTTTTTTACTTTCTATCGTATACATTTTAGTGAGCTTGATTTCAGTGGGTGGGGGCATGCGTGCAATTGGCTAAATGTCTCTTTTTAGATACAATGAGCCGAAAAATTCTTCATCACTATTCACAGTAACACTACTAGCCCCCATAAGTCACACCTAACCATGAAAGATTGCGGTGCATGTTGGGAATGGGCTTATTGTATCTAAAAATACATATTTAGCCACTTGTACACATGCCCCCAACCGCTGAAATCAAACTTGCTAAAATGGCTAAAACGATAGAAAGAAGTAAATGAAAACATTTTAACACTCATCTTTCCTTTTCTCTTAGTAATTACAATCTAAAATATGAACCCTTGTTGTAAAAAAACAAAGTTGTCCTTTAAGTACAGATACTCACAAAAAATTTACTTAGTAACAGTTCAGTCAAGTAAATGTACTGGGTTTGTGTGCAGCACGTTGCCCAGAGTGCTGCAGCACAACGAGAAGACAAGCAAAGTGGAGCACGGGGTGCTTGGAGTGGGCAGAGCCTGTATGGCATGTGGGGCCTGTTGGGGATAGCTGGCTGCTCCGACACAAGAGAGAGAGAGGAGAGCCTCTGTGATCCTCTTGTGTGTGTGCGCGCATGCATGTTTGTGCCATTCGTAGCCCTGTGAGATGGGAACGAACGTAACCGAAACGGATACGTTCGTTCACTTTTCATCTGGACCCACGGCTAGTCGTCTAATCGCGATGTTTTGACATAATCACGATTATTTTGTCATAATCGTTTCCCTGTTGAAAAATGTTCATATAGTTTCATTTTCAAAAAGAGTGGAAATAGCAGATCTACAAGCTGACAAGGCTTCACATTTTTAAGTATAAAGTTGTCAAATGTGTCAGTAATCTCTTTGTATATTGATGTTATGTGTCATATCTGCCATGTGCATCTTCAAAGCCCACAAGACAAACAGAATTGTAATTGTCAACGACAAAAACACAATTAAATCGTCAATCGCAAATATTTGAGTAACAATTAATCGCCATGTAAAAATGTCATAATGGTGACAGCCCTACCCACGACTGCAGCAGCATAAATGCACCCTCCTCCGCTCACTGGACCAGTTTGTTATCGCAACGTTTCCATGTCAAGGATCCCCAAATGTATACGCGTATCAGACCACACAGACTCCTCATTTAGAATAGATTTTGTTCCTGGGACACGCGTTAGAGAGAAGATTTTTATTGTTAAATTAGATGTAGTACTGATTGGGGCAACGCTGGCCTTGGCAGTTAAGGCGCAAACCACATACTGTATAGGCTCTAATGTAGCCTGGCAGTGAGTCACGGGTTCGATTCCCGAGCCCGACGACCCCGTCTCTCTCTCCCCGTTTCCTGTCACTCTGTGTACTTTCAATAATGGCAGAAATTAAAAAATATATATAAATTGATTTAGTAGTGAATTCTACAACTGTCTACATACTGTAGGGAGGTAACGGTGTGTAACAGTTGCCCCTCCCCCCTTCTTCTTCTTCCCTTTTTTATCGGGTCACAGATAGGGATGTTAATCGACGCATTATTGGCGAATCGACAAGTCGCGGCCGAAAATCGACGCGTCGATCGACTTTTTTCACTTTTTTTTTCGCTAAGCAGCAGCTAAGAGGAGAGCACAACGGCGCATTACTTAAAGCAACACAACGTATGCAGCTGCATCCATCAGAACTTGCATCAAAGCCCTATATAATAGCATGGAGTCTGTTCTTTAGAGACTAGAAGCGGAGTTACAACGTCCATGGAACGTAGTGGGGGCGCTCAGGCTAGCGCACCCCAGGCTAGTGTAACAAATGTGGAGCAGTGTCTGACTCGCTCTCTCCCCGACCGAGTCAACGGGTGTGTCGCATTAACGTGTATTTTGCGATCATCGCACACGACGGCGACGCTGCCATTAACAAGCGAGCTTTCGTGTCAAGCAATGAAGCATGCATGCAGAGGCAGGAGGTAAACAAAAGCATCCAGTCCATAGAGTTGATACAGTCAGGCAAGTCAGCGCGCACTGCTATGACGCGCACATCAGCCCGGTCCAGCAGTGTTTCTCAACCAGTAGTCCGCGGACCTGACTAGCGCCGCATGCATGCGAATGCACAACACATGCAGGCATGCACTCGTCTCCGACACAGACACAGACACACACACACACACACACACACACACACACACACACACACACACACACACACACACACGGTCCTCTCACATATGGAAAACATTAACGCTTATAACGTTTTTGAACGATTAAAACCTTTTTTGGGGGAAAAACTTTTGAAAAATAAAAAAATATATATATTTTTCGATTTTTCGACTCGTACTTTTTGAGTCGCGGTGAGCGTGCGTCGATCGACGCGTCGATTTCCGATTTTTTTCACATCCCTAGTCACAGACCTGGTCTACATCTCGTCAGACCACCTAGTCATCATCCATGGCTCATTTACATAGTTCCCGTCACTTTCTCCACATTGGCTGGTGCTGTAGCCAATGAGGAGGGCAGGGTGACAATGTCCTGTCTGTTGTCACGGTTACGCTCCCCCAGGCTATGGGATCGATAGACCTGATCTACAGATCGCACGCCACAGAGAAAATCTACAGCTGGATAAAGAAACTCTGGTTGCAATCTGTAACTTCTAGCCGGAGGGGGGGGTCAAAAGGGCCTGATTGTCACTCCACTATTGGGGGACACTATTGCGATTGACTGGTCTATTTATTTATTTATTTTCCTGATGAAAATGCCTATCGTGTGCACACACACACACACATGCATGCACACACAGAGAAAACACCTGTCCACACACCGCTGTCCATCTCTATTCTCCACAACATGCAGAGGAGAAAACACCTGTCCACACACCTCCTGTCCATGTCCACAGCATGTGGAGGAGAGAAAATACCCCCCAAAAAAAGAAGAATCCTAGTGGTGGAGATAATGGCGTAATGACCAGCCTCTAAAATAACAACATGAGTCCACAACAACAAACCCCCCCCCCTCTTTTTTTTTGGAGGAGAGAGAGAGAGAGAGGGGGAGAGAGAGAGAGAGATGGGGAGAGAGAGAGAGAGAGAGAGCCCCCACACAATGGCCCAGTGTTCAGCATCCCGGGGCACACAGGCAGGGCTCCCCACCGCTATCCCAGTTATTAGACGAGAGAGAGACAGAGAGAGAGAGAGGTCACAATCACACACAACCAGCGAGTTGTTCTACTTCCTGGTCCCCTGGCCTGGCCGTCCCATTGGCTGAGACAGGAGAGGGCCTCTCGCCCTCCCCTGGCCACACCACCAAACCAGTGTGGCGGAGTACATTTACTCAAGTACGGTACAATTTTGAGCTACGTTTACTTTGCTCGAGTACTTTTACTCCACTACAATTATTTCGAAAACTTAAGTTACTACTCACTTTGTAAATTTGTATTATTATCAAATGTATTATTATCAAATATTTTCAAATGGCCAATCTACAAGCTCACACAGTGTGTTGCGATGCAACGCGTTCTGCAGGGAAGATTTCTTTGGCTTTGCAGGGTCATGGGTTAGGCTGAAACACAACCATCTCGGAGCGAAAAGCTGAAGCCCAGATTTAACAGCCCAGAGCTTGTAGATCTGCTGTTTTGGCGCCCGCCCGACACCGCCGTACGACAAAAGCATAAACTAGGCCTGACTTTGGTTCTATTTCTTTCATCTCTGCTTCCTCTTCAATTTGCCCGTCCTCAGAAGACGGAGAGAGAGGAGAGCACTCTGAAATTATCATACCAAGGTGTATGTAATGTCTACCTGTGCTCCCTCCCCGCTGCTGCCCCAAGGCTAATATCCACCTTCCAAACACTCACTTTGAGCTGTTTTTTTCTGCACGCCGTTCAGCTCCCCTATGTTTATCCCAGTAAGAGGAGCTTAGAGAGAGAATGCATGTGTAAAAATGGGAGGCGGACAAAGTGGCCATGAGCTTTGGATCTGTAAAAAAGGAAAGGGAAGGGGAAAAGAAAAAGCCAAGCTAGTGCAGCGTTGACTCATAACAGTCAGCCCCCCCTTTGTTATCAGAGCTTTTGTGATACCTCAGTGTTTTTGAAGGACTTTTTTTCTTTTTTCTTTTTCCCATTCTCTCTATAGTGGTGTATTTGACTGAATATGAGCAATTATGCATCTGTGTGTGTGTGTGTGTGTGTGTGTGTGTGTGTGTGTGTGTGTGTGTGTGTGTGTGTGTGTGTGTGTGTGTGTGTGTGTGTGTGTGTGTGTGTGTGTGTGTGTGTGTGTGTGTGTGTGTGTGTGTGTGTGTGTGTGTGTGTGTCATCAGGCCAAACTCGCCCCAAGCTCTTGTGATGTGCATCTGCTGTAGTGTGTACCCCTCCACCTCCCCGACTATTCACACACAGAGCTGATGGTGTGGGGGGGGAGGGGGGGGGGGGAGTCCAGCGTCCTCGTCAGATTTCAACCCCAAGCAGGGGCGTCACACCAAATTCTGGGAACCCTGGGTACAAGGATTCGCTGTGTGCCCCCCCCCCCCCATGAATGTTGTGCTTTAACTATTGAAAAATAGCAGAAATACAAGCTCACAGCGCGGCACCGAGTGCCGCGCTGCGAGCTTGTAGATCTGCTATTTTTGAAAAATCTTAAAGTCTTTGAGTATTTCAAATTCGGAATTTTTCAAATTCTTCTAATGTTTCTAGCCAGTGGTGCTCAAACCTTTTCACGTGAAGGACCCCCAAAATAATATATATTTGGCCACGGACCCCCATCTCAAAATATTTAGTTCCACGGACGCCCCAGAAGCAAAACTTGAGTTAGAAATGTTCGCTTTAAAAAATACACATATTCAAAGATTTGCACAAATATTTCACGGCTTTCCAAAAATAGCAGATCTACAAGCTCGCAGCGCGGCACTCGGTGCCGCGCTGCGAGCTTGTATATCTGCTATTTTTCAATAGTTAAAGCATAAAATAATTAAGGCTCCTCCAGCTTGGGCCCTAGTAACTCAGTCCCACATTCCCCCCCCCTTCTTGTGACGCCCCTGACCCCAAGGCAGGAAGTAAAGACGCGACGCTCTGCTGCTTATAACGGCAGAGCGGCACACGTTGTCTAAATCCCTCCCACCCTGACATGCCCATCCTCTTTGACCCCCATACTCTAAACTAAACCCCTCCTCCCCTTAAAAAAAAAACGAGAAAAAAAAAAAAAAAAACACTCCGGTCAGTGGCTTGACCCCGGGGCCCTTGTGGTGCTGCAGTGAGTGGAGGGCGCCTCCTGAATATACCTCTTCAATTGGCCTGCTGCACGCCCAGCCTGCTCCCAAAAAAGTGATGAAGTGGGGTTCAAAGGTCCAGGGGTCACCGGAGGGAGAAGGGTATCTGGGGTCATCAGCAGTGGCCCAGGGGCGAGAGACCAGGCGCCACGGTGCAGCCACACTGCTGCTGGCTGGGCTGACAGGGATGCTGTGGTCGTTATGGCGATGCTGTGGTCATTATGGGATGCTGTGGTGGTCATTAGGATAAGTGGCCCGCAGGTCAGTTTGGCCTACTTTTTAATGCAAATCCAGGAGCTGGTGTGTTGCGTGCCCAGGGTGGTGATGGAATAGTGTGTTGGGAGACTGGGCTTTCAGTTTGATTAGCCACTCAAGCCCTGTCCTATACCTCGTCGCACTCGGGTGTTTCGTGGCGAGCGATGTTCAAGCTCACGTGGGCTTGGACATCTGCTTATTTTGGTTGAAAGTGGTTATGGTTTGCAACGTCAATCCCACTCGTGTTTATCAGGCAGGAAAGAAAATCTCCTGTTTCCCCTATGTGACCTGATGTTGTGGTACTATGCGTTGTGTGACCTGATGTTTTGGTACTATGCTTTGTGTGCTTGACTTTTTTTATTGGTTTGAATTTGTTCTTTCGTCATGATAAGCAATGACCTGCTGATTAATGGCCCTCTTGTTACTTATCTACTATCTAGTGAGTTTATGGTGCAAGTTTACCTCCATAACACATGCCTGTGGGTTCAGTCAAGTATATTGGTTAAAAAAATTAAATAATAACATCGTTCACAGAGTTTCTTTTTATTCTCAGTCTGTGATGAAAAAAAGGTGCAGATTCTTTAATCAATTATTGACTTGGCTACTCTATCTGGTAGGGATGGGACGATATGAAAATTTCATATCACGATTATTGTGGCAAAATAAATCATGATTTACAATATTATCACAATAATCAAAATCCATTATCCTGGGGCAGAACATTTGCCAAAAAATAGCAGATCTACAAGCTCACACGCGTTGTGAGCTTGCAGATCGGCTATTTGTTGGCAAAGACATTTGATAGTGGAAAAAAAGACTATCAAGTTTGTTTATTATGAGTACCTTTTACCAATTATAGAGGGTTTAAGTGGTACCGGATATGCAGCTCGGCAAATAAAAGGTGAATTGATCCCAGTGCATGACGGAGGATGATATCACGATAAATTAAATCTCCACAATCCGATTATTGTGAGTGTTTTTTATCACGATAAACTATAATATCGCTTATCATCCCATCCCTACTACCCGGTTCTCACGCAGGGTTCATCGCCATGTTGGCTAGTGGCGGACATTTTTGTCCATTTTTGCCATGGACATACAAAATGAGTGGACAATATTACCGGGCAGAGACAGATAAAGAGCGAGCCATGAATGGCCATAACAGGTCTGTACATCGGAGAGTGTTTTGTACACTCTCGCCGTTAAGGGGGTCCTTGCAAATACTAGTGGACTCCTAATGTGCCATAATAGTGTCGTAGTAAATAAGTGAAAACCTGGAGACTTAAAGTGATAGTTCACCTATTTTTGACATAAAGCTGTGTGAAATACTTGCCATTAAAACAGTGGTTAAAAATGTATTAATTCATTACCAGAGTCCCGTGGTCAGAGTTCTGGTCAGTTTTAGATGAATATTAAGTAGTTCCAATGGGGTGGGGGCCATTTGGCGTGGCCCAATCATTGAAAATAGATGAATCCACAAAACTAGCGTCATTTGTATTTTTGGCCTATTTCTACCATATAAAGCGAGGTTTCGTTCTGATCAGCTGACTGCAAAGCACCTTGTTTTGGGGAAATACGTTGCAGCGGCGTAGTGATACTGGACACAAAAAATAGTACCATGTGACAGAGGGGTCAAAGTTGAACGAAAGTTGGTCTATTTGGTAGAAATAGGTCAACAATACAAATGACGCTAGTTTTGTGGATTCATCTATTTTTAATGACTGGGCCATGAGCCCCTGCCAAATCACCGGAACTACTTTATATTCATCTAAAACTGACCAGAACTCTGACCACGGGACTCTGGTAATGGATTAATACATTTGTAACCACTATTTTAATGGCAAGTATTTCACACAGCTTCATGTCAAAAATAGGTGAACTATCACTTGAAGATTCTGTAATTGGGTCTTGTGATCAAAATAAGAACATTATAATGGTGTGTAAAAACAGAAAATCTAAAATTTGCCACGGACAAGGCCAAGCCTCCTTTGCCACGGATTTGTCTTACTAGCCCTTACCCGTTCAAAGATATGAGCTCCGAAATGATGTGCAGTGTGTGGGTTATGGGATGTGCACTGTGCACACAGTATATGAGGGATGGAAAGTAACTTTAACTGGTGCTTGTCTTATGTAGGGACATATTGATGACCCTGGTTCTCCTGCTGTGTCTTTCCAGTAAGGCTGTCACAATTATTACATAATCGTCTAATCGCAATTATTTTGTGATAATCGTCATAATCGTTTACATGTTGAAAAATGTTTATATGTTCAAACATTAAAAAAAATAGTGGAAATCGCAGATCTACAATCTACAACGCGCCGCGATGCGACGCGTTGTGAGCTTGTAGATCAGCTATTTCCACTATCAATGTTCTTTTTTAAGTGTAAAGTTGTCAAATATGTCCTTAATTTCTTTGTATTTAGTTTATGTGTCATATCTGCCATGTGCAACTTCAAAGCCTACAAGCCAAACAGAAATGGAATTGTCAACGACAAATACACAATTATTTGATTTGATTTGAGTGACAATTAATCGTCATGTAAAATGTCATAATCGTGACAGCCCTACTTTCCAGATGCTACACAATCGAGAAAACTCGAGTAAAGGCGGTAAAGTGCAGCTAGATGAGACGAATGCCTTGGTTAGTTTGTAATTACAGAGGCTGCCACCTCCTCCTCTCAGGCCCGTGGAGTGAGTGAGTCAGTGTTTGTCGCGTCTGCCATCCTCTAAGTCCTAATCTAGTCTGCAGACGACCTGCTCTGGGAACGAGGCTCTGCACAGAGAGCTATGACCCTTTCACTGCTCTAAAGCAGGGCTTCTCCAAACCTTTTCATGTCGAGGACCCCCAAACTGACACTTATTGGCTCACGGACCCCGATTTGAAAAGATACGCCAGGGACCCCCATTAGAGAAGATTTTTACGGCTCTAGCGGTGATTCTCAACCATCTTGATTTCAAGGACCCCCAGTTTGTCATGCATTAGGCCAGTGGTTCTCAACCTGTGGGCCCCAGGGGGGGCCCCAAATTATTTTGGGGGGTCCCCAGATGATTGGCTTAATGTGCAATATTGTAAACCAACATAGATACGTATCTGAACATTTTTAAAGTGACAATTTAAGGACTTTTTAATACCTCTAAAATGACAAATGAAACATTGGCAAACTTGTCAAATATTAGAGGCAGAAATTGTGAAAATAGCAGATCTACATACTCACAACGCCTTGCGTTGCGAGGCGTTGTGAGCATGTAGATCTGCTATTTTCACAATAGAGCCATGTTATACAAAATCTAATGCCTCTACTCTTAGTGCTCACCCCAGTTAAAATATGATTATTTTGGGGGTCGTGGCCTGAAAAGGTTGAGAACCACTGCATTAGGCTACGGACCCCCATTTGATGGCATTTCTATCTCTCTTTGTCTGTGTCTGCATGGTCCGGTAAGCACGCATAGCAGCAACCAGGGTGCTGTGTGTACGTTCAGTCGTTCATATTTGACATCATTCCGCCGCACACGGTGAGGCACCTCACAGACCTATTTAATGCTCTTAACCTCTTATGTTTCATTATGGAAAATAGGTGACAAGTGGATTATAGGCAGTTGGTGTTCACTCAAATGGGGTTGGGGGATGGAGGAGGGTGGGGGGGTCCGGTTGAGATTAGCTCACTTCTGAGCTTGTATTTTACCCCATACCCCGGAGTAAATCTGTAAGCCAGCCCGGTTTGAGGACAAACCAACTCAGTGCGTCGTGGGGGGTGGTCTTTCATGTCACGTATCACATCAAAGGCGTCTCTCTGGACATATTGTACGTGACAAAGCCCGCGTGGCTCCACACGAGGAATTCCAGGCAAAGTGCCCACCGTGTCTGCATGTGACTTATCTGACGTCTTTCAAAGAAACGGTCCCGTTTCTTTGGGACGACGAGGGTGGATCAATAAAGACCGGGTTGAAATGAATAATAGTAATGATTAAGGCTGAGGCAATGTATCAGCGTTATATCGATGTTATCGGTGTTGTTATGGGATTTGGGATATCTTCATATCGTGATATGGCAAAAGTGTTTCCTGGTTTTCATCACTTGAAGCCCTATTTTATACTTCTCAAAATTGTTCAAAGCGGTTTTTTTTACTATGTCACAGTGTGAGCTTGTACAGTGGCTAAAACAGTGGTTCTCAAAGTGGATTCCAGGGACTTTGTGGGTTCCTTTAGGGGGGGGTCTAAATTTACCCTTAAAAGTCTGTAACTCTGACAGTGTACAAATGGAACCAAATGAACCCGTTAGGGTTCATTTGGTTCCATTTGTACACTGTCAGAGTTAAGGGGAGACCTTGAAATTTGAAAGTTTGAGAAACACTGTAGCCCAGTGTTTCTATTATATAAACTAAATTTATATAATTGTCACAATATCAACATTGAGGTATTTGGTAAAAAAAATGTGTTTGTCCATATCGCCCAGACCCTGGTAATAATAACGATGACGAATGCCTGTCCTGTGAGTACAGGACAGGGTCGCCCGCCACCGTGTCGATGTACGTTCACGTTTTGTATTGAATCCTGACCCCTGCTGTTCCTCTTTTCCAGATGCATCCCCTGGGACTATGTAACAACAACGACGAGGAGGATTTATACGAGTACGGCTGGGTGGGCGTGGTGAAGCTGGAGCAACCTGAACTGGACCCCAGTTGTCTCACTGTACTGGGAAAGGTAAACACACTGCTCCTCCTTTGAGGTTTCTCTGCACAGTCCCCGTGCATCCACACACAGACAAAATAACTGGAGCCCTAATTTGATTACGAGAAGACATGGGTCAAGTAAACACTTTAATCTAATTGTGTGTGTGGAGTCAGACGGCCTGTCCGGCAGCTTTTCCAGAGTTTACCCCAGCTAGACTTTAATTATTTATAATTTTTTACGGCTGCTATCTTTGTTTACATCCTCTGCGTTCATCTCGGCAACGTTAGATGAGCGCCATAAAACTGCAGCTAATGACAGAAGGGAAATGATTGACGCTGGTCGTAGTCTGGTTGGGAAGAATACAATGCGTTGTTTCAGTGCGCAACTACTGTATAAGTGTGGACCAAGCCTCTGTGATCTCAGTACGCAACATGGCATGAAAATAAGTACCTTTGCTGGGCTTGTAAACGTCTGGTTTGAAAAACTCTTGTTTTAGTTTATTGTGTCCTATAAGTCAATGCGATCAGTAACTTTTGAAACTTCTCATGCCCAGACAGTCATTTAGCTTCTAGCTTATACCTTCTTTGTTTACGGCCTGTATACATTCTAAGTGGTTCTCAACGTCAGGTTTGGGGACCACCAGCGGGTCCAAATGGACCCTTAACGGTTCCGCAACTCTGAGAATATACAAATGGAACCAAATGGACCCCATTTGTACAGTTAAATGAACAGAGTTTTACCACGTAGATTGGGGGCCCAGAGATAAAACAAAAAATGTGGTTCTTCCAATGGACTTCCAGACCCGTGAGGGTCCATTTGGGACCCCTGGCAGGCCCCGGACCAGACAGTGAGAAACGGTGATCTCTGGTTGTCAGCCAGGGCACCATCCATGTTGGAATGATTGTTTTGTTTTGTTTTGTCTCCTCCTTTCTGGGGGAATGAGGATGAACTGGGTCCCTCCTCCCTCCCACCCTTTTTTCTAGTATACAAACCCCCTCTGGAGTCTGAGTGGTATTTTATCATGCTTTAATTAAGTGTTCCCCCTAATGGAATGTACCAACGCTCCCGGGGGAACGGGGGGAGGTGGGGGGGCGGGGGCTGGCTATCGTCTCATTTCTGGTGTGCATGCCTGGTGACAGAAAGAGAGCAGCCATTCATAATTTAAGGAGCCCTTGTGCCGTATTATAGACATGCTAATGTTGCAACTTTCGCTGGTGGATACATTAGCCTAGCTGTCCTGCTGCTCTCACCTCCTTGCATTGTAGAATCCCATTTCAAGGCTCTTGTAATCACACACTGTACAAAGTGCTCTGTGGTCGGGCACCGGCATACTGTTAGCTGTACTGTTACAGCATATCATCGGTGTCGGGTGGAAACCTCGTATCTCCAAGTTTCAAATTTGTACGAACTACAAGCACACAACGCCTCGCACCACGAGGCGTTGTGTGCTTGTAGATCGGCTGTTTTCACTAGTTTAAATCCTTTTTAAAATGATAAATGCAAAACGAACGGCTTTGGACATACACGGTTTTCACCCGACAACAACGATATGATCTTTGTCGGGTGGAAACCTTTTATTTGTTTTGAAAACAATTTAAAATAGTGAAAATCTACAAGCACACAACGCCTCGCACGCGAGGGCTGCAATTTTCACTACTTTTGTGGGACACTTTTGTATGATGAAGCAGGGCTTTACTTTTACGAAAAAAAGAACAAATTCTAAACTTGGAGATACAAGGTTTCTGCCTGAAAGTGACGATATGTGACCTGCTCCACCGAGAATGTTTTCAGCCGGTCTCTGAGATCCGCTACCGAGTATTTCCCGGTGAATCTGTGCGCAACGGTGGGGGCTTGGGAGTGTGGGGGACACGAACCACTGACTATTGCTGATGATGGAGAGGTTATATAGCTTAGCTTTTATGTATTATGTTATGTAATGTAATCTTGCCGATTTAGTAAGAGACTCGTCGCCAATTGCAAGATATTTAAAAGTTATTTGGGGCCATGATGATATCCTTTCTTCCCACAACAAGGATTTATATTGTCTGTGTTATTGTTTACACACAATAATTATTTACCACAATTATTCACGTGTGGCAAGATCGCGGTTCACTAGTTTTTAGTAGGCTATAGACTTGAGGTGGGTGAAGCCTTTTCAGAAGTTAATTTAATGTTTTCCATTTAATGATTTCCTTTATCCTCATCTAATCTTGCGCTAATGCACGCAACTGTTTTTGCCATGTTTTAAGGCCGTGTATGCTTTTCAGAAGTTAATTTAATGTTTTCCATTAAATGATTTCCTTTATCGTCATCTTCCGCTAATGCACGCAACTGTTTTCGCCATGCAGGTTCTTATTTTAGTTGTTTCTCATAAGCTCGCAACCCTCCTTGCCCATCGCCCCCCACCTTTGCGCACAGATTCACCGGGAAATACTCGGTCGCGTCCCTCACATGAGGTAAAAAAAAAAAAGTGACTTTGAGTCTTTGCTTGTTTCGGCCCTCAGTGGTATACAACGCATCGCGTTGCGAGCTTGTAGATCTGCTATTTTTTGGCAAATGTTCTGCCTCAGGATAATGGTTTTATCGCGATGGTTTTAAAAAAATCTTTTGTCACAATAATCGTGATATGACATTTTCATATCGTCCCATCCGTAGTCAGGAGGTCCCGTGTGTAAGACTAGGCTCAACACCGAGCTCTCTCTCTGTAACCACAGGGAGAGACAGAATGGCTTTATTTACTTAACGTTATTTTGGGTGTATTCCTTTTACGCCTTAATTTGATAGCAATTGTGGAGAGAGAAGCAGGAAGTGCGGAGAGAGGGAGTATTATGTTCATATTGTGATATGAGACATGATATTGTCTGGTATTTTGATATGGTATTTAGGAGTGATACGACTGTTGACTTTTCCTACTTTTAATCTCTTTAGAAAGTTGTACTTTCTAAAATAGAAATATTGTTGTCACAATGTGATATTGCTATATCAAGGTATTTGGTCAAAAGTATTTTGTGATAAGCAATTATTTTCCATAATCATCAGAATCATAGGACCTTGTAGATCGGCTATTTCTGCCTTTTTAAAATGTTTTTTTGAAAGTATAACATTATCGCATGACCTGTTTTTGACATTAATTTGGATTATTTGTCATTGTCAGTCTTTTTTTAATTAGTTTATGAGCTCTTGGTTTTGATGTCATTAGGCCAGTGGAGAGAGACAGGAAGCAGGGAGTGACACACAGCAAATCCGCCGCCGGGGTTCGAGAAGCCTATTCCGTATACGTGCCTTAATTAACCACTTGGCCCCCGGCGCCCATGTTTCTTTGCATATTTAAGTTAATTGTCACATCATGCCCTTTGCTATTTTTGTTTACAAAGGCCTAAAAGGCAAACAGAAATATAATTTTGATGCGTATGTTCCAAATCGTCACTGTCGGGCAGAAACCTCGTATCTCCAAGTTTCAAATTTGTACATTTTGTCGCAAAGTAAAGCACTGCTTCATCACATCGCATCAAGGCCACATCAAGGCCATCGCACAAAAGTAGTGAAAACAGCAGATCTACAAGCACACAACGCCTCGCGGTGCGAGGCGTTGTGTGCTTGTAAATCGGCTGTTTTCACTAGTTTAAATAATTTTAAAAATTATAAATACAAAAAAAAAAAAACAGTTTTGGACATAGAAGGTTTCAACCCGACAACGACGAAATGTTGAATGCCAAAAACACAACTCGGTGGTTAATCATAATTATTTGCATGACAGTTCATTGTCAACTAAAATGCTATTATTGTGACAGCCCTACTTGACAGACCGTAGCCTTCGGGGTCCCAACACAGCTGGGTGCCCCGCATTCTCAGCCAGCGTTTGCTCCTGCCAGGCCAGACAGCCCACTGTTTGCCCCCCTCCCCTCTCTTCCTCTTCTCGCCAGTATGCCTGCTGGCCAGTCTGCCTGGTTGTGCCCAGCCAAGCTATGCCCCCTTTGCCCAGATAATATGTCCACAGCCTGGCCTACACTCTGACACGCACTCACCCCGCCCCAGCCTGGCTTCAACCTCTGTAGACCCCCCCTCGCCCCCCTCGTACCAGTTTGGCCGTAGTCTGAACCCAAGAGCCCACCCTGCTTTTGTTGCCACCCACCACTCCCCCACCAACAACCCAGAGTGTCTGGGTCTTGTCTGGTCAGGTTACAGTACATGGCGGTCATTTACAGCAGTCAGTCCGTTCTCAGACGTTTTCGTGGACCCCCTGGAACCTCCTCAAAGAGTCCCGAAGGTCCCCAGACCCCACTTTAAGAAGCAATGATTTACAGAGTCCCAGTGTACATATAGATCTAAATTGTAGGGGAAGGCAGCAGGTGCCTGAGAGGATTCAACTGTGGACATTCACATCCGGGCTGGGCCGATATGACTTCAAATCAATATCATGATTATTTGAAATGTTTGCCTTGATTATCATTAATAAATGATCATTGGGGAGCAGACAATAGCAGATCTACAAGCTCACAACCTGTCGCGTCGCTGTGTGCATTGTGAGTTTGTAGATCTGCTATTTCCGTTCACTACCACTGTGCAAAGTAAAACACAGGGTTAATAACTAACCGAGACGAATCGATTTAGCCGATAATAAAAAAATAAATACATATTTTGCAATGTTTTCACGTCGATTCAGATAAAGTAAAAAGAAAAGTTTCAAAAACCTGCTTCACCATGATTTGATTAACCTAATGCGCTAGATTAAGTCAGTTTATTGTTTCTAAATACGGGTTTATATTATTTTCGGGTAATTGCCCAGTCCTAGCAGGTGCCTCGGAAGATCCAAAAGCGGGCACATGTATTTTTATTTAGAATTCCAGGCCTACGGGATGAAATGAATGCGGTGCTGTGTCTTGTTTGATGTGTGCCGTCCCAGTAATGAATTGACACATGTGCTGCTCATGCAGATGACTCTCATGTGATGGTGAAGATATGGAAGACTAAAGCAAAAGGCTGGCTTAACTCTAGACCAGGGGTATTCAACATGTTCAGAGAGAGAGATGAAGCGGGGACCCCCATTTTCATAGATTCCATATAGTTTCATTGTTTGGCGGCACAATCATCAGTGTATTTTGGATTCATGTCACTTTGTGTTTTCAAATATTAAACCACCACCTTCAATACTTAGAAAAACGTCACCTTTCACCCTGTACTTGGTGTGCTCTTTTTTCCCCTCTACACCAAACCTTTGCCAAAAATAGCCAATCTACAAGCTCACATGATCTGCTATTTTTGGCTAAAGTTCTCAGAATATGGACGCTAGGGTTCAAGAGGTTAATATAAAAAAGGAGAAAAAGTTTCCATCAGTCAAAGATTTGGAGGACCCCCTGTAGTAACTCTGGGGATCCCCTAGGGGTCCTGGACCCCCTGTTGAAGACCCCTGCCCTACACTTTGCAGATTTACAGTGTGTTGCAAGGCGATGCCTTGTGAGCTTTCTTGTCTCTTTGTTTAATTTTCTTGTTTTTTCCAATTTCGCTTGTTCATCCTCTGTCCTGAATGAGTTCTCGCTTCTGATTGGATGAAATTGGTATCCCGACCTGAAAATGTATTTTCTGTTTACTAAAGAGCTGGAGAAACGAGGGGACCCCTGTTACTGAACAAACAACTCTATGGTGGTGATTTATAACGGGACATTGAGCTACCGTATATTTAATGTTATTTTAACAAAACATAATGGACTTACAGCTCATTTGAGGGCGATTTATACTTGGTTGCACATTTGGCATCTACAATAAGATAAATTACCCTCAATGTTAAGTGTGTTGTTTTTAGCCCCTGCAATCAGTCCTGTCTGATTGGTCGTATGTTTGGGTTTGTTTCTTAGCGAGATAACATGAGAACGGACAGGAAGTGGTCAAAGGTCAAGGTCACTAGTGGGGTCACGGTCAGAATTGAGAACGGATGTTCATATTGTCGTGAAACATGGGAGTGATCAGTAGATAGGCCCGATGACCAATGGCTGCTTAGAGTTTATGTTTCAGACATATATTAATGTTGTAATATTAAATCATTAATTCCCCTTAAGTGGCACGGTGGAGTAGTCGGTAGAGCTGTCGCTTCGCCACTAGAAGGTCCTGGGTTCGATTCCCGCTGGGGACGCTGTGGGCGTGTTCTCTCCTCCGCGTCATCAGCGCCCCATACCCTAGGTGATCCTGGTCTCTCTATACTGCCTCCCCCTGTCCAGCCGGGGCGCCTGATGGGAGGGGAAAGGAACTGGTTGGAATAACCTGTTCCTTCCAATGCATACTTCATCCGTGAGTATTTGATCCAGCACTGGCAGTGGGGAGGAGGAAATGAGCAGGGACGGTGCAGAGCTTCTGAAGTCCGTATCGTCGTTGTCGTGCGGAAACCTTGTATCTCCAAGTTTCAAATTTGTACATTCTTTCATAAAGTAAAGCCCTGCTTCATCATACAAGTTGGTCGCACAAAAGTAGTGAAAACAGCAGATCTACAAGCACACAACGCCTCAGTAGTGTGCTTGTAGATCGACTGTTTTCACTAGTTTAAATAATTTTTAAAATGATAAATGCAAAACGAACGGTTTTGGACATACAGGGTTTTCACCCGACAACGACGTTATGCAGAGCTCACCAGAGTGCAGTCCGTGTCACACAGATATATACACAGTTTGTTCCTATACTTCCTGTCTGGTTTCCTGTGAGAGCGGCGGGGCCGTTGGCCCCCTGACCTCCATCGCCTGTGTGCAGCACGCCAAGAGACCCCACCTCGGTTTTTGTAATTGAAGATTAGGGATGCAACGATAACCAATATAATCGTTTTTTTGTGATAAAAAACACTCACTATAATCGTATATCGTAGAGATTTAATTTACGCAATAACGTCCTCCGTCATGCGCTGGGATCAATTCACCTTTTATTTGCCGAGCTGCATATCCGGTACCATTTAAACCCTCTATAATTGGTAAAAGGTACTTAGAATATACTTACTTGATACAGTCTTTTTTCACTCTCTATCAAATGTCTTTGCCAAAAAATAGCCGATCTACAAGCTCACAACGCGTCGCAATGCGACGCGTTGTGAACTTGTAGATCTGCTATTTTTTGGCAAATGTTACTCCCCAGGATAATGGATATTGATTATCGTGATAATATCGTAAATCGCAAATTCTTTTGTCACAATAATCGTGATATGAAATTTTCATATCGTCCCATTCCTAGACCCCACCTCACTTTTTCTAATTGAAGATTATCATGCAGCCGAAAGTTTTGTTTTTTATTATTTTTTAAAAGAAATAAGCCCATCTACGAGGTCTTTTTAGTAGATCGTCTTTATTTTGTAATGATCTATCAATAAAATAAATTTGAATTACGTTTTTCATATCGAATAGATTTTGCCCTTTTTGAAAGATTTTGACGAATTTGAAAAGAATGTCAGTACTTTACGTCAAGTCTCATGTCGCCCTGAGGCATCTCACTCGTATAAAGTATATATTATGTTAAAGTGTCCACAGTTCATCATACAAGTTGGTCGCACAAAAGTAGTGAAAACAGCAGATTTACAAGCACACAACGCCTCGGGAGGAGAAAGTTAGACACTGGATACTAACCTCTGACGGCCTCTTTGTTACATTTTAGCGTTAAATATGTCATGACGTTACGGAATCTTTATCGTTTTTACACCTGCAATTGCCAGTTTTAACTTTGTTTTCAGAATTCGCAGTTTCACCGCGGTCGCCTTTTTCTGCGTGGCGTAGTTTCAGAACATAATGATATGCACGCTCCACTCCGCCCCTCCCTCCACAACAACGGATAACCACGCCCACATTTTAGACTTCTTTTCATATCTCAATAAACCCTTTTGTAAATCCCGCCCCATTCTGCCCTGTTACTATGATGGGACATTAACCCTGGGCAGATTGTTTTTATAGTGGAAGTGGATGGGATTTTTTTCCCCTTCATAGCCTCATTACAGCTATATAAAGTACCAAAGGAAAAACATCTAGGTGATATTAATAAAAAGGGAAGACAAAGGTACAGTAGTTACATTGCAAAACAGGCGGTTTACCCGAAAATATATGTTTTAATGTGTTTAATCCCAGTGGGACAGAATCCTCTTTGCAGATTCTTTTATAGTGGAAGTGGATGGGATTTTTTTCCCCTTCATAGCCTCATTACAGCTATATAAAGTACCACAAAAAACACATCTACGTGATATTAATAAAAAGGGAAGAAAAAGGTACAGTAATTACATAGCAAAACAGTAGTTTCCCCCCGAAAAATAAATGTTTTAATTAGTTTAATCCTCTGGATCAGAGATAGAAAGAGAAGCGCATTGCATCTTGGGTACTAGGAAGAGGACAGAGAGAATGTTTCTCCTCACATAATAGGCTGGCTTTTCGTAATTCTGCCCATTTAAATTATATGTACCCAATCGTGACTCTTAGACCATTGATAAGGTACATGTGAACTAGTTTGTTGAAGCTTATTCGTTATGATGAGCGAGATCGCTTGACGCTTGCCGTCGCTATCACCGTACCGGCCGATCTCCGTGTCGCGCACTGCGGACAGTTTTTGAAAGCCTGAAGCAACATTCTCCACTGCACAAACTCCACCCCCGATAGCAAAAAGTGAATGTTTTTTTCTGGTTGGCCAGTCAGGGAGTCTCAGGGACCAATCAGAAGGCTGACAAACGGTCTATTCTGATAAAGTTACTAAAGAGGCGGGGTGTCCTGACCCTTTAAGTAAAAATAAATAAATCTGATTGACTACTTCTTCCTCGACTGATACTACCCCATCTGCCCCGTCCCCTCCCCCCCTCCCCTTGAACTCCTCTTTTTCCAAGGCACATGTTGCCCCGTGATGTTTTGGCAGCCGGCTCTGGAACATGAAATCATGGCCTGGTCCTGCTCTCTGGTGGCTCTGAGGGCCGGCCGGGGTCTTTGTCCCTGTGCCAGCGTGATATCTCCCCTTTCAAGTGCTGCCGCGCTGCGCCGCGCAGGGCTGGAGCGGAGCGGGGCCAATGGCCACGCAGGGGAGCGGCATGGAGGGCTTTTCCCCTTTCATCCTCCCCTCGCTGCTGCTGCTCTGCCCCCGCCCCCGCAGCTCTCATGGAGGGTTGTTTTTTTGGCAGCAAATCTTCGATTTAGTTTTAGTCATAGTTTGGCATTTTGAATACATTTTAATTTAGTCTACAGTTGATTTTGACGACGAAAACCTATTTTGGCGGGCCTTGATGGCGTCGTAATGGCTGATTTTACACTTGGTTGAATGCTGAAAATAGCAGATCTACAGGCTCACAACGCATGGCAACGCCATGCGTTGTGAGCCTGTAGATCTGCAATTTTCAGAGCTCAGCAGTACTTTCATGACCACCCAACATGACACAGGGAACCGTCAGGGGAGGGAGGGAGGGAGGGAGGGAGGGGGCTTGGGGTGGAATTGAATAGGGCAGCGGTTATCAAACTTATCTGAAAAGATTTAGTGCCAGAGACACCCATAAGAGAAGATCTACAAGCGTCGTTTCAATGTGAGCTTGTTAGAACTGCCATTTTTTAATAACTGCCGCATAAACGGAGTAAGGTTGTAAAATGATATCTAACAAGTGATTTCGTTTTGGGACCCCCTGGAAACTCCTCCAGGAACTCCTGGGGGTCCCTGGACCCCACATTGAGAACCAGTGTCTCAGTGCTGCTTGCAGCCTTGTTTTTGTACGCTGCGCTCACAGAGCCTCCATCCTAGAACCAGTCCGACGGGCTTGTGGTGAGCGGAGCAAGCCTCTTGGCTCGCGCACACAGCGAATACATCGGCCTGGTATGTATTTGTTGTGTGTGGCCTAGCCCCGCTTTGTCTGTGACCCCGGCTCGCTTTTTTACCTCGCCTACCAGGCAGCCAAAGACAACATCTCGTGGCAGAGACGGAGCGAAAGAGCTCACTGGCACACAGAAAAACCTGTGGCTTCCAAAGGGCTTAAAAATATAACACGCTGCACCAACAAACGTTTTCGCAATCCTGTATCGACACATCCTTCTTAGAAATGAACGTTTTTATTAACAAACGTCCGAGGCGTTCGGAGGTTTGTA